>NC_066867.1:16294808-16922308 GCF_025177605.1 Cucumis melo | reverse complement strand
ATTATTATAATAACTTTTTGATACCATGAAAGAGGTAACGTTTTTCTCAAAAATAATTTTTGAATGAATTAACTTTCATTCATAATATATTAAAATTACCAAACACAGTAGTCATTCTAAATGAACCAACCAAACAAATTAACAAACAAAATACACATATTAGTAAATAATGTACCAACCACACAAATTAACCCTCAAAATACAAACAAAGTTCATCATAACTGTATAAGATTATATGAGCTAACTGTCATCGTTGGTTCTTTAGTCCTCTGGTTAAGACGACTCCATTTCATTCATCTACATAAATTTATAATACATATTTTAATTAAACAAGTATAGAAAATCTTTAACAAATGTAGATAAAAAAATATTAAAATTAAACAACATACCAATGATCACTTTATTAGATGACCATGCAACAATACTTCCCAAAGCTTCTTCAATATATGTCATTTCAATACATGTCATTTCTGAGAAGACATTGGACAAGTTGGAGGAATATTTAGTCACTTAAGCACACTTGCAGTAGCATTTGAAAGTAATATTCAACAATTCTATCTAACATCTTCAGAGAAGGTTTAAAATAATAATAAATAAATAAACAATCATATTCCATTATTAGGTGAAATCTTGGTACATTAACCTCGCTGTGAAAGCTACAATCATATTCCAAGTTAGCATCATAAAAAAAAACAACAGTGTCCAAATGAAACAGATATAACCATCCCCTCCCCCCCCCCCCCCCCCCCAACCAAAGAAAAATGGGAAGCTTTGGAGAAAGGAGCATAACAAATGCAAAAACATCAAAGATCTAAGCTATTGTGAATTTCTAGACTCAAACATCACATTTCATACACAACCTTCAACATCAAAGTCATAATGCATAAACAGTATAGAAACTAACAAAAGAGATCTCAATGGTGGATGAAACTCTTCATTCTTCAAAAAGATGCAAATCACAAAAAATGGGCAAAACATGGTTCATGAAAAGATACAAGTAACCGTCTATGCATATTCAGCAAAGCAATGACATATTTAGCTCCCTGTCTATGCATTCTAAGAGATACAAGTAATCGTCTATGCATATTCAACAAAGCAATGACATATTCAGCAAAACAAAGAAACTGACTGCAAAGTCAATGCATCAATCAAGCAATATTTGGATGATGAAAATTCCAAGGAAAATCAAATTCTATATTTGGACACTGTTGGTGGAAAAGTTGAACACAATCTAAATGCAAATTTCTATTAAACCAGAACAGAGAACTTCCTAAAATCATTGATTTGCAAAACAAGTCAAGAAGAGAAAAGGTACCCATTGTCATTAAAAGAAAACCCAGATTCTAAATGAAGCCACCAAACAAATTTAACAACTAAAGATCAGTAGAAAGCAGAAAAAGGAAAATGCTCATTTCATCAAAAAATAAAAGCACAAAAATGGCAAGAAAATCCAAATTCTAATTAGAGCAATTACATAACTAATTCACTAACTCTTGTGGACATTTCAATAAAAGTAGTACGCAAGCTGTTACATTTTAGCCTAAAGTTGTAGTTAACAAGCAGGATATTTCATAAACTTAAGGATGGATATATAGAGCAAAATACATAAAATTCTAGGAAAGAGATTTATCAAATACCTTAATTTGTCATCGACAAAGTCCATCTTTGTTCCTATTATGTGCATCAGAGTCTTCGGATCAATCATTATTTTCACATTTTGATCTTCAACCAACTCATCAAACTTCCCTTTCTCATCTGAAATATTTGAAAAAGGAAAGAAAAGAGATAGAAAATCCACATACTGGAGTTAAGAAGAATCAGTAGGCATTGGAAGCAAGAAAGTAAAGATTGATATGAGAAATCTGAAGTTTGAATGTATGAAAGTAGTAGGTTAACTTAAATTAGGACACTATTAAAGACTTCACTTACCTAACATTACAACAATTAAAGCCATCAAATTAACAAAAAAAAAAAAAATTAAAGCCACCAAATAAACCAAACAAATTAAAAACTTCACTTACATAACAATTAATCTTACTTAAGCTTTCAACCTTGGAAGTATGATGCTGCTGCTGCTGCTGCTGTTGCTTGTTTTGTTGATAGTGGTAATGGTGTTGCTAAATATGGTGTTTACTAACTGGAATGATGTTGGTGGGAGGTTGAAGGTTGTTAAAACTGCAAAGGCTAGGAGAGCTATGGACCTTTTGCATAGGAGGGTAACTTGGTTTCATGCTATACCAAGACAACATTTCTTGGGCCATAGATTCAGCCATTTGAGCATTTAAAGAAGATGATTTTGGAGATGAACAAGTAGATAAAATACTGAATGTAGGTCAGTTAGCGGTACTACGAGAAAGTTTTACATTGGCAAAGGAGCCAGACCAGACAATGCCATTGATAGCTTCAAAATAACGTTGCTCGATTTGCTAGGGATTTGCTGGGGATTTGAGGAGAATGGCTGAGCCTTAATCAAAATTGGATTTGAAGGAAATAAGAAACATTGAAGCTTTCCTTCACTTTCTAGGTAATCATACTCATCAAGCCTATGCTTCAAATCCTCATCAGACCTTACAGAGATCAAAACATCAAGATCTTCAAGAACTAACTGATACTTGAGGACCATATCTCCATCAAATACACAAATGAATAAGAAGTTATGTAGTATTTGATGTTCTTACATATAAGGACAATAAAAATGAGGCAAACCAAACAATGATAAACTAACAGTTTATGATCCAACAACAATAAGAACTTAGGAACTATAAAAAATTGAGATTTACCTAAGAAAGGTTGGCTACAAAAAGGGCACATTTACAACTCTTCTATCAGAGTTGATCTGCAATATGGTTGTAAATAAAGTGTGCTAATCGTTTCAAAATCGAGTAATCTCCTCAAATGTTGGAAGTAGAAGAAATAGTCGATAATTTATAGGTATTAGGACTTATCTCCAAAAAGTACTTGACAGAGCCATGCCAGAATTATTTGGTTAAAGAAACATCCTATAGAGATGATACATCGTATAAGGTGATAAAAAGAAAAAGAAAAATGTCATAGCCTAAAACAGTAGAAGTGTAGGAAAAATAAATAAACTTGAAAGCTCAATATTTGCAACCAAATTCTTTCGACAAGTAAAAAACACATTGTGATCTCAAATATCATATGTTGCAAAGTTCATGAAGCCCATGTCATAAGATGACTTTCTCTTAACAAATCATTTAAAGGAATAAGTACAACATCGAAACCTCTTTTCCTATTAAAATTTGAAATAGGTGTTTGAATATAACTAAAATGATAGAACTTAAGCAAGCCCTATTTGACATAGAACATTACCTCAAGTATAGACCTAAGTTTTATATCAAAATGTCATTCTCACAAACTTAATGTATACTACATATAATTGAAATCATAATCTGTGACCTAAGAAGTGTGAAAGTTTGCAGTGCTGTAATTATATTAACACAGACAACAAAGTATGCCAATGATAAATTTCATAGTTGTTCATCAAGTTCAGTGTCACCTCAGTTTTCCAATGTAAGAGCTACTTGATCTCAAAATGTTTTCGACATCCATTGAGATAATATACTCCGTGCTAGAAGTTCTTTGTAGCTTCGTAGAAAGAAGAAACTTTCCATTTGCAACCAGCAGAGTTGTACCTTTGAAGTACTGAAACTATAGATAAATTGAATGACATTAGAATAAGAGATTAACAAGCCTATTCATAACTATCGAATTTGGATCTAAGGTTAGAAGTGTTAGGAAAATATATTCATATTCCAGCATCTTTAGGATTTGGATCTAAGATTAGAGGTGTTAGGAAAAAGAAATGGGTTAAAAGAAAGAAGAACAAACCTCCCAAACAAAGCCTTGCAGCGATGTGAGTTATCGCGTGGAAAAATACCCCTAAACTTCAATGAACAGCACCATGATCAATCAAAATGTAAAACTACTTAATAACATTCATGGATTCTTTTCCTTCTGTTTAAGGACAAGGAGACACAGACAAAGATTTAGCGAACTTGTGTCGGTAAAATCTAGATGCTAATCTACATCATGAACTAAGAAATTAAAAAGTGGAGATGCAAATTTTTCTCATCAGCAAGCAGTAGTTGAGAGACAAAGTTATCATTTAAGTTCTACCCAACCGATAGGAATGTTAAATAGATAATGGAGAGAGAGTAAACCATTTCGTATTGGTGATTGAGAAGTAGGATAATATATAAAAAACATAGAGTAGTGGCATGAAGATCATCATCGGATAAATTAACGTAATGCGGCAGCGACAGTGGAGGAGGTAGATTCAGATAGAATGGAAACATTCTACGAATTGAAGATGAGTGAGCATATTCCTCACTTTCATCAACTACCAAGGACACGAATCACAATCACTATGGCAATCGTCGAGAGCAACCTGTGGTAAAGACTTCCGATGGAGCTTTAAGGTTCAACTTTTAGTGCGGCTTGGCGTGCTTTCGTCGTCCGACAAGCTGAACGGCAAGGGGGTCGCTGGACGGTAGCGTTCTCGAGGTTCCTCATCGGTGTACGGGTGCACAGCCTATTGGTCGTGGCATGATAAACGACGAAAGAGAGAGATGGTGAGTAGAAAAGAGCATCAGAGAGATAAGAAGAGATGACAATGAGAGGAGGGAGTTTGAAATTTGGAAGGGGAATGATTTTCAGAAGTGGGTTTCTGAAATTTGGGAGGGGAATGAAAGGAGGGGAAAACTTTAATGAAATTTTGGAGCACATTGCTTGGCTATCTCTTAGAATGAAGAGAGGGAAATGAGGGAAATGAGGGAAATGAGGGAAACCCTTTTATTTTTTAATTTAAATATTTTTTCCTCTCATCTTTTAATAGCTTTATTTAAAATAGGCTATCTTCAAGGGCTATTAAAAGGCCCCTTTCTTGTAGTGAAAACAACATTAAAGGCCTCTTTAATGTCGGGTTAAAAACGACATTAAAGGCCTTTAATGTCAGTTTTCAACTGACATCTTTAATGGTGTTATTAAAGCCCTTTAATGTTGGTTGGGCTTTAATGTCGGTTTAAAAACGACATTAAAGGCCTCTTTAATGTCGGTTTGTCAGTTTTCAACCGACATCTTTGATAGTGTCATTGAAGCCCTTTAATGTCGATTGAACTCTGATGTCGGTTTAAAACCGACATTAAAGTCTAGTTTTTGGATTCATTTTTACAAATTTATTTTTATTTAATTGTTACATTATTGTCCTATAGACCGACAATGGGTCAATATAGATAAATATGTTTTTCACACGCCAATAAATCAATGAAATTCATATTATGTTAGAAACTATAATATTTGTCTTTTACATTTGAATACACAAAATAAAATCTTAATATTATGTTTATATATACATTCTACAATAGTACACGAAAAAAGATTCTAATACAAAAATTAAATAATTAAAAATCCTAAATGCCTTCTCAGTCTTCAATTTTCAACGGTCGCTTGGCCATCTCTGCACAATCGCTTAGCTTTCAACCCCATATGACTTCAATTATCTACAAACAATATCCAAATAAACCATTTATATAGAATAACAAAGCAGCTAAACTAGTACCTAATTCTCAAGCAGCCTCTCTAAAAAACACATCATCTTGAGATCCAACATCACGAGTAAATCTAATATCAAGCAAGTTTATAAGCGAACTCAAATTTGATTTTCCAAGTTTATAAGGGAACTCAAATCACAAAAGAGTAAACTATACATAAACAAACTTGTAATTTAAGTCTGCAAACTTGGCTTTCTATAACAATTATGGAAACCACTTTTTCTGCTGCTGCAACAAGCATTCTTCCATTATTTGGACTTTGTCGCACCACCCTAATTTAGTTGTTAAACATTTTAGTACATTATGGTGAAGAGGTGATGTTTTATAAATAATACCAGGTGCAGTTTAATATGAAGAAATCATAATTAAAACATGAGTTTGAGCTTATACCTTAAAAATGCCAACACAACTACCACTTTTAATGCTCTAGTACCTGATCTCGATACTAATATCAGAAGAGCACAAATGAGATCATCTTTACTAGTGAAAGTCTGAAGTGATTGGCCATGCTGTAAAATATCTCAGAGCCAAGTAGAAAGAGTCATTATTCTTAAAAACTCAACAAAGAAATTCTTGTTTTCTAGAATATTGCAGGCAGTTGTCAGACTATAAGAATACAAGATATAATGGATTAAGGACATTTGATAAAAAAAATTGGCTCGCTTACATTATCAACATCCCAAACCTTGACAGTCCCATCACCAGAAGTGTTGCGATCCTTTAATGTCCTTGGGCTAAAGCGAACATCAGTTTTCCATTATGAGTGTTCATCAAGTATTTACCTCACTTTAAAAGACTTTGTGTACTATATTGTAGCCTGCACCATAAAATTGTTAAGAAATGTCCTAGAAACTAAACATACTACATACATACTTAAAGGTATCAACTTACAACACACAAAACCATTGTTGTTGAGTAAAGTCAAGCCCCCCTAATAGGATTGACTGCATTTGTGAATCATGGATGACTCTCTTAGAGCAACCATCAAAAGTTCATTTGACAAATAAATAACAAAGCAATAACTAAACATGCAACCACACTAAAACTGATGAGTAATCAAATGTTTTTAAACTAAATATTTTGATGGTGTGTATAATAATGCAAAGCTGAATTAGAAAAGGGGCATGTATCATTAATAAGAAAACGTGAAACCTTCATCAAATGCCAAGTGAAATGTTGGATACTAAACAAACACCTGTGCAATTTGGTTAACTTCACTGATTGAACATTGAGAATTGAGAACAACTTTATATATGGTGTAAAATATCAAGCTTTAGAGAAATGAGATGTATAGTTGCACCCGAAGAAGAAGAAGAAGAAAATGGTGAAATTTTTTAAAAAACCTGGAAGAAATCAAAATATATGCCTTACCAAGACTAGCTTGCTTGCACAATGGAAAATGTACGATTAAGTTTCCATCGGAGATATTGTATACAGTTGGATCGTGTGAAATGGAGACATTTTCACATAGAATACTAAGCATGCCCAAATTGAAATACATGGGGATAGAAAAATGTGAATTTCAAATCTCGCCAGGCCAAGACATAAATGTCATTATCCGAACACATTTTCAAATAATCCTCACAACCAAGTCTTTGACTCTAAGCATCCAGCCAACAAAGAAGCAAGAACAAAAAAAGTTCCAATTATCATAAATTAAAGAGGTGCGACAGAAAGCACACATGGAAACAAACAGAGATGGAAAACAAAATTAGAACAAAAACCAAATGAGAGTAGCCAAGGTAAGGTATTTAAAAACCAAAGAGGAGAAGGCAAGAAGAGTATAAGACATTTACAAATGAAATTAATAAATAAACAAAAAGTAAAGATTACATTTACATAAGAAATAATGTCAAAAGAAAGAAAAAGAAAAAAAGATTTCATAAAGAAAGAAACAGAACAAAGAAAATTTTCAATTCCCCAAAATGTAGAAACTCAAAGATTCAATAAAAAGAAAAGAAAGCCAAAAATACTTACACCAGTAGATAACTAAGAAGTAAGAAGAGCAAGTTGAATTCTTTGAACAGACGAGGAAGAAGAACTCTTTAGGTTGGAATGTGACACATCACAAGCTACAATTAAAAAGAAAAATTGAGGTGGAAATCATATTAAGAACAAAGAAATTAAAGGAAAATTACAAACTAATCGATTGAAACCTGGAGAAATGAAAGCCCTAAGGAGGAGAACAAGAATGTAACAAAATGTAGATTGAGAGGAAGGCGAGAGAGATGGCGACAGGGAAGTAGGGAGAGAATCGAAGATGGAGGCAGGGAGAGAGTCGGACGGACGAACGAAATGTGAAGGATCTGGTACGCATTTTTGGCAAGGTGGAACACGGGGGTGAACGCGGACGGACGGATGGTGAACACGACACAAGTGAGGGATCTGGTGTAACTTGTAATTTCGAAAGGGGCAGAGACACATCTAGGGCTTTGAAGAAGTTAACAGTGCGAATGAGAGACTTGTAAGAAAATTTGGAGAGGTCGAGAGACGGAAGATTGCAAAGAATTGCGAAGGAATTGTTGTTGCGAAGGAAATTTGGTTTTCATGGCATTGTATTTACATGGTGGTTTTGAGAAAAGGGTAAAGTAAGAGAGAGAAAAGCTTTAATTTTTTACAAAATAAAAAAAGTAAAAAATAATAAAAAAGAGCTTTAATGTCGGTTCTAAAAAAGCAGGATGTTTAATGTCGGTTTTAAACCGACAATAAAGCTCTATCTTTAATGTCGGTCTAAAATCGACATTAAACATCCGCCTTTTGAAAACCGACATTAAAGCTCATTTTTCATTTTTCTCACCCGACATTAAAGGCTAAATTTCTTCTAGTGAAATATTGGTTTTGTAGGAATAATCTTCACTCTTATAAACATTCGAGACAAAATAAAGATCACATAGTTAAGTTGCTAGGATGCAAGGAAATGCATTGGAGCAAATGGGTACCAAATTCATAGTTTAAATCCTAGACCTTTATAGCATACCTTCATAATGATATCATATTGTTTACATTGAGTTGAATCTTTGTAGCTTTATTTTTTAATTTATCCAAAAGTTCTCATACCGTTAGACATATATAGTTGATATATATACCATGGATCTTCTGTGAGACTATATGACTTCATTTTAACATTATCAATTGGTTTCGAGATAGAAGCTCGAATTTAGCTAACATGATAATAGAAGTAATAAACGCAAATATATATTTGATTAAAAAAGAATTTTTTTAATCCAATAGTGGTGAACTCAAAGAATCATGACATTGGTATGTTATTTGAAATTCTACATCAATATGAACTCAACTCTAAGTTACAATTAATTATGATATCTAACCATATAACAGAAATTGAAGGAATAATATAAACTCAACTTCTACGGTGGTCATGACCAAAACAATAATTCACCAACTTTGTCCCTCAAAACTACATAATTGTTACTTGCCTTTTTTCAGTTTTAATTATATGGTCTAGTGATCTATGACCGTCTCATGCACTAAAAAGGCGGATTTGTTTCACATCCTGTAGGCCATTAATGTGTCTAGGTCAAGATACTGATGTTAATGTCAAATAATATACTGCACATATATCTAATAGTTGAGTTTTTTTAATAGAAAACAAAAATCTTTTTCCTGATTGATCAAGTCTTTAATGTTTGAAAAGATCCTGGCGTCGGCATATTCGCACACGAATTTTGTCAAATATGAGTAACTCAAATTTTTATAATGATGTATACTTTTTCAACTTTCTTGGATAAGGATCAAGGTTTCATACAACAACTAATTAGAGGTGGAGATTTCAAATTGGGACTCCTTGTCCATACATATAAATATGTGCCAATAGAACAGAGCTCATGTTCGCCTTGGATAACTATTAACTTGTTGCTTTTTCTTTTTTAGATTGGGCTCAATTTCTTTACCCTAATCTTCATATTTTCTTGTGAAATATTAAAAATTGTAGGCAAATTTTAAAAATAAATTTCAAAAACAAATTTAGTTTAAATTTTGAAATTAACTCACAAAAGTAAAACGGAAACAAAGCAACAAAATTTGTGGGTGTCAAAGAAGAATTTGTGTCCAAAAACAAAAAATTAAGGTGTATTAGATTTTTGGGTCTTTTTAAAAATATAATAAAGTTATAAAATATATTTACATCCTATAGAACAATTCTAAAAATAGAAAAAGACATAGTAAAAACTAAAAAGTGTCTCATCGATTTACATTGCATTTAAGGAAGAAAAATCCATTGAAACTCATTAAACTTTCCAACAATTATGAAATTGCCCTTGGTGTGGTTTGTTTTACGTATGGAATCAAATACAAGATCCGAAATGGACGGAAGACCATCAACCAATAACAAGAAAAACTACAAACAACAATAACAAATAGACACATTTTGCCCAACCAATATTACCAAAGATAAATAAGAAATCCAACAGTTAATAACAAGTTTCTTGCATTATATATATATGGTAAGAGAAATTTCCATAAATATAATAAACAAGTAAAATATTTACGATTAGCGTAACAAAGTCCATGAAATTAATTAGCAATTTTTTAAATATTCCAAGTTTGTCATTCCCTTTTATTGTCTTTCTTCACCTCTTTGTCTGCGAATTTTATCGTTTTTCTTTTCATCATCTTTTTTTTTTCCAAGCTGTTATTTGGTTCAAGATCGTGTATCAATTATAAAAGATCTATTTTTTTCAAACTTTTATTTGGTTGTTCAATATAGTGTACTAACTATAAATATAAAAGACTTCACTAGAAGAATTTTGGCCTTTAATGTCGGTTTAAAACCGACATTAAAGGCCTTTAATGTCACTTGACAACCGACATCTTTGTGAGCGTTATTAAAGGCCTTTAATGTCGGTTGGGCTTTAATGTCGGTTTAAAAACGACATTAAAGGCCTCTTTAATGTCGGTTTAAAAACGACATTAAAGGCCTTTAATGTCGTTTTTCAACCGACATCTTTGATGGTGTTATTGAAGCCCTTTAATGTCGGTTGGGCTTTAATGTCGGTTTAAAAACGACATTAAAGCCCTCTTTAATGTCGGTTGAACTCTGATATGTCGGTTTAAAACCGACATTAAAGCCTAGTTTTTTAATTCATTTTTACAAATTTATTTTTATTTAATTGTTATATTATTGTCCTATAGACCGACATTGGGTCAATGTAGATAAATATGTTTTTCACACGCCAACAAATCAATGAAATTCATATTATGTTAGAAACTATAACATTTGTCTTTTACATTTTGAATACACAAAATAAAATATTAATATTATGTTTATATATACATTCTACAATAGTACATGAAAAAAGATTCTAATACAAGAATTAAATAATTACAGAATAGTCCATAAAGTAAATGACATTTGAAGCCCACCTCCTCCCCCCACCATTCACAAGCACAGGACAGGTCGAGCTTATGATGCCCTTCTATGACTCATCTAACTGGTCCTGCAACAATTCCACATAATTCATTTATGTTAATGCCCTCCTCATAGCTCATCCTGCAACACCAACGACATAATCAACTCCTTCTTTCATGTAAATTCCAGACTACTTAACTAATTTTTCCTTTTATCATAAATGGATCGTGGAATTTAATATTTTTCAATGTTTTCATATACTGAATCCTTTTTCATTCATGCCAGACAGTGAGAAAGGTTACTTGATACTTCTAAGACCATAATAGTTTAAATCTTAATGTTTTTGTCAATAGTTGGGAGGGACAACTTACATGGCCGTAGTCATCGAAGTCATGTCGATCCTGCAAATTCAAACTTTGTTCGCTTTTGTTGAACCTGAGATGAACATAATGATATTAAAACCATTTAACATTAGTTATAAGAACTCAAACAACATGCCCAGATAACGGCGCCAATAATAAAATGTAGAATTAGTATGCCAATGTCCAATACTTGATAGAATAGAAACGTAAATCATCTTTCCCCAAGGAGCTACCTTCAATTGTCTTCCATGCAACTCTGTCTCGTTTAAAAGAAGTGCCTCCTGAACAGCTTCGGCTTCAACAAACTCCACATAAGCAAAGCCCTTGGGATGACCAAATTTATCCGTGAGAATAGTAACCACAAGATTGGAAATGTTGCTCCACTTCTTCAGGTGTACACGCATAATCAACCTGCAAGTCCAATTCCATCTTAAATGTTATTTAATCAAACACAAACTAAATCATAAGCAAAGCATGGAAACGATAGCAGTATAATACCAAAGAGGACCTTGCATGTAAGGCATCATAATCATGGACGAGTTTATTAAGTCCAATTCCACCATAGATCCCTGCATGATTACGACTTTAGTTCATTAAGTTCATTACTAGCAGTCTAGCACTACCCAAAGGCAAGGCATCATAATCATGGAAGAGTTTCCTCGATATTATAGAATTAACCCATGTATATAGATTAAAAATACAGATGCAAAGAAGGTACGGATCACTATAAGGAACCTTGAACCAGACGGGGCGTTATAAACCAAACAGTTTACAAAATTACTAAATATGTCAGCTCTTACATCCAACAAATGTCAAATAACACTCAAACTCACTCCCACGTCAAAACTAATGGGTAGAAAATTGCCAAGATGATTAATATAACAAAGAATGAATAAATGTCCTGAGCTTAAACTTACAAATCGAAACAGAATACAATCACCATAAAGCTTCAACTTACAAAATCCATTTTGGTGACTTAATTAGCAAACATAATCAAAAAAAATTCTTGAGCTTATACCCATCTATGAACAACACCATATTACAACAAGACTTGTGAATATAATTTGTCCACAGCTTAAAACAAAAAACAAATGAGGAAATTCCAAAGAGCTACGGTAATTCTAGAAGTCTCCTCAAATGTACTTGGTTCCATTTTTCATAAACAAGAAACACTTTCCCCACCATTGATGATTGAAAACAAAGTGATACTAGGATGAATTGCCAAATGAAATGTATAATAGTAAAACACAATGCCAATTATATATGGCAGAACTTGATTGCTAGAGCCCAATGCATAAGAATAATACTAAAAAACCAAACAAAACCAAACAAAAGCCCAATGCATCTTTCGAACAACCTACATTCACAAAAATAATACTAAAAAACCAAACAAAACGCTCACTCAAGGCATAAGAAAAAGAGACTTTTACGAGACATTTCATCAAACATCTTATGAGCATAAACTAATAACTCAATAATGCATCTTCCTCATCTTTTCACATAGCACAAGGTGAAATCTAAATTCCACTAGCAACAAAAAAGACATTTTAAAGTCTGTCAGACCGCCTTGCAACCATCCTAGCAGGATATACCTACCAATAACGGTCCTATACGAGTGCAAACTATGGGTCTACGAACAGTAAACGAAAACCTGTTAGAAATGCAGTAGAGACATATAATTAGAAACATACAAACTAATTCTCACCTTTAGGATTCCAATCTGGTTTGACAATAAGGTCCTTCAACAAGCATCTTATCGGTGAAGTAAGTGAGTTAGAAAAGCCACCATTAACCGCTTTCCCATTACACTCTCGACCTTGCACTGATTTGCTTGAGTAATGGCTGTCATTGATCAAATCCCGACGAAATTCAGCGTCCCACGTTCTCCAGGTCCGAAGGGATCCAGTGCCCAACTACCGACTCCTCCCGGAATTGCATTATCGGAGCCGAGCCAGGAATGGCCGTTAGTGGACACCCACCACTTTTCACCGGTTAGAGAGGCCCTCTTTAATACATGAAAAAAAGATGTTCACAGGGGCCAGAAAGACTCGGTCATAGGAACTGAGACCACCTACGCGCTGGTAAAGGAAAACCACCTCGACCGGATCAGAGTAAACAAGAATGTCGATAAATGCGGCACAGCCGGGCGAGATCCGTCGACAGCTAGACTTAACAACCGCACCCTAGTGATCGGAATCGATGCTGGACGCAAACTGGAATTCGACGACAGTTGCTGGTGAAGTTTCCTACAGAAGGCCGAGAGAGAGAGAGAGACGCCGACGATCTGCGGCGTTTGAAGGCGGAACGGCACGGCGGTCGCCAGACCTTCTCATTTACCGGCCACGATTTGAAGGAAAAAAGAATCTACGATGGTAGGACATGAAAGCAAGAAAATTTGATTGGTGGCTGCAGAATTTAGGGTTTGAAATCAAGAAGAGATGAGGAGAATTTATATAGAAACTTTTAAGGAAAAAGAAAAGGTAAAGTAAGAGAGAGGAAACTAGATTTTTTACCAAAATAAAAAAATAAAAAAATTATAAAGGGGCTTTAATGTCGGTTTTAAACCGACATTAAAGCTCATTCTTTAATGTCGGTTTAAAACCGACATTAAACGTCCGCCTTTTGAAAACCGACATTAAAGCCCATTTTTCATTTTTTCCACCCGACATTAAAGGCCAGATTTGTTGTAGTGCTTGAAAAAAACGTCATTTATATTTGGGTAGCCAAATCTAAACGATCGTGTATAAAAACTAGTTAAATCTAAACGATCGTGTACAAAAAATCCTAAAAAAATCGTTTAAATTTGGATAGTCAAATATAAACGATCGTGTACTAAAAAAAAACTATCATGAAGACAAATCTAAATGATCGTGTACCAAAAGAATCTTAAAAGAATCATTTAGCCAAATCTAAACGATCGTGGCTAAATGATCGTGTATCAAAGAATCTTGAAAATATAAATGATCGCTTGAAAAAAAATCGTTCAGCCAAATCTAAACAATCGTGTACCAAATCTTGAAAAAAAAAATTGTTTAGATTTGACTACCGAAATCTAAACGATCAAATATAAATGATCGGTAACCAAATTTAAACAATAGTATAACCAAATTAAACAATCGTTTAACCAAATTAAACGATCATGTATAGAGAATTGAAAATACAATTTGTTTAGATTTGACTATCTAAATCTATACGACTAAATCTAAACGATCGTGTATCAAACAATAGCCAAATCTAAATCATCGTATACCAAACAATAGCCAAATCTAAATAATCGTATACCAAATATATTACGCGCGTTATTGATGGCGTGGTTGATGGACATTTTTGGTATTTTTCATTGTTGACCTGTGGCCTTTTTCCAATTTTAGAATTGTTGTATACAGTGTAAATATTTTTCCACTTTGTTATATTTTTTAAAAGACCCCATAGGAAAATTTTCATAAATATAACAAACCGGTAAAACAATTATGGCCTGTGTAACAAAGCTCATGAAGTTAGCCATTTTTAAATATTCCAGGTTTGTCCTTCCCTTTTATCGTCTTTCTTCTCCTCTTCATTTGTGATTTGATGTTTTTTCTTTCCATCATATTTCTTCTTTTTCACTGTTTTTTTCCAAACTATTATTTGGTTCAAGATTGAGTATCAAATATAAAATATCTAGTTTATTTTTCAAACTTTTATTTTGTTGTTTAAGATCGTGTACTAAATATAAAAGACTAAAAACCAAACGATCGTGTACAAAGAATCCTAAAATAATCGTCTAGATTGGGGTAGCCAAATCTAAACGATCGTGTAGACAAATCTAAACGATTGTATACCAAAAAATCGTTCAACCGAATATAAATGATTGTTTACCAAATTTTCAAAAGAAAAAAAATCATTTAGATTTAGGATCAAATCTAAAGGATTGTGCAACTAAATCTAAATGATCGTGTAACCAAATTAAATGATCGTGTATCCAAATTAAACGATCATGTAACTAAACTAAACGATTGTGTATAGAGAATTTAAAAAATAAATCGGTTAGATTTGGTTACCCAAATCTAAACGATCAAATCTAAACAATCATGTAACTAAACTTGAACAATCGTGTAACCATATTAAACGATTGTGTACAAAGAATTTTAAAAATCAATCATTTAAGCTAAATCTAAACGACTAAATCTAAACGATAGTGTACTAAACAATAGTCAAATACAAATGATCGTGTAGTAAATATATTACACGCGTTGTTGACGGCGTGGTTGAAGTTGTTCTATACAATGTAAATATTTTATCGTTTTGTTATATTTTTGAAAAGACCCCATATATATAGATATAACCAAAACTCTTTCAATTCAAAGATGGTGTCTCTTTTGTTATCCTTCATGCTTGATGAGGTAAAATGTGGGTGGAATACAAGTGGACAACATACAAGACACTTAGGTTTTTCCAAGTAGGATGTATGAGGTAATCGGCAGGAGGTGGAAGGTGACAGGTATGGGGAGTTAGGGTGAGATGCAAGGTGCAAACAAGGAACATGCAAGGCCCACTTTAGATGAGTAGTGTTCACAATCCACTCGTGCCAATTGAGTGATTCCACTTGAAAAATCTCCTAAATTCTGTCTAGTATTAAGGGAAGGGCTGCCAAGAAGAAAGAAAATCAAGAAAGTAGGTGTTGATGTGAAGAAAGGCTCAAATTTCAGTTTAGAAGAGAAACTGAGCAATGGTAAGTATTTTTTAGCTACAAAAGTCAATACTTTAAATTTGTGGCTAAACGTTTGAGGTAAGCTAGTTAAGACATTTCTAAACAAGTTTGTAGAAAGAAGTTTCTCGCTTTGAGTTCTATATATTATGTTATTAAGATACCAAGTCGAGTTAAGTTTCTGGTTGAAATTCATGTTTGTGGCCAAGGCCAAAGGTAGGCCGAATGCCAGGTTCACAAGGGGAGATGGGCGTACAAAATAGGCATTACAGGTTTATTTAGTCTTGGAGTACGCAAAGAGCATGTCTGTTGCATGACCAAGCAACATCAGGCGCATTCCTAGGCCATGCAAGGTACCATATGTCAGAAGCA
The DNA here is from genome assembly GCF_025177605.1 of Cucumis melo. Classification (NCBI taxonomy): domain Eukaryota; kingdom Viridiplantae; phylum Streptophyta; class Magnoliopsida; order Cucurbitales; family Cucurbitaceae; genus Cucumis; species Cucumis melo. The sequence continues at coordinate 16,905,952 of NC_066867.1, read as the reverse complement.
TGCTTGTCCAAGACATTGTTTGCCCATGGCCACATGCCCGAACTTCCTTAAACCACCTTATTTTTATGTTTTGTACTTAGTTTAGCTTATTCCTTTCGTTTAGTTGTCGTCAAGCTAGAGTATAACGTTTTGGCATTTTCATATGTAAGCTCATCAAAGCTAAAATTGTTAAAAATGTACTATAGGGGAGACATAGTAGTTGAATCCCCGACCAAGCCTTGTTGTACTCTTTACAATCTAAGCTTTCCTTGCAATTGACAGTCTTCAATGCTTTCTTTAACGATGATTTTAATGAATTTCTTTCTCACCCAAGTTTCATAAGACTTTTCTCCTAAAACGTGAGGGAGGCTACATTGTACCACGAGTTTGTCCATGACTTTCAGATTTTAGATTGTTGACTTGTTCACCGAGTTAGAACAAGTGTCGTACAATCGCCCGTCCCATACTTCAAGAGTTGCGATTATGACAAGTGGTATAAGTGCTTTGTTAGCTCATTGGCTAAGTGATACATAAGTATGTTGGCTATTAAGCAAACGTCGACGTTGCAATTTGAGCGACTGACTGAGATTGAGGAGAAATTCTTATATCTGAGAGAATTGTCGGATGGTGTAAGATTCCTTCAGACCCGGCCAGAGGGGTTGGAAGAAAAAGTCGAAGAAGTAGATGCTTATAATACTCGAGTAGATGGGCTACCTATAATTAAACTGACACTGTGGGTTGATTTCTTAGAACACAAAAACACCTAAACGGGCAGTTTTGAACGTGGGAGTAGCTATTCGAGCTCCGTTTCGTACATGGAAGAGTGCGTCGAAGAGCTTACTATTCCCAAATGACAATGCTACAGTTTTTCAATGACCTATCTGATGATTTTAGAGCAACAATCGAGATAATCAAGGCCTAGTTGGTCGAGATGAAGATATAAGTAAATTTGACGATGCGAGCAATGGGGAACCAGATCCCAAATAAAGTATGAAATGTTTCGAGTAGGCTCCGGATTCCAAAATCCAAGGCTTTCAATGGGAACCGCAATGTTAAAGAGCTTGAAAATTTCATCTTCAATATGGAGCAATACTTTAAGGCTAGTTAAACCAATTCTAAAGAAACAAAGGTAACATTAGCCTCCATGCATCTGTCTGATGATACAGAGCTCTGGTGGAGGTTGAAAGCAAACGACGTCCAGAATGGTCTATGTACCATTAAAACATGGAAAGACCTAAAAAAAGAACTAAGGGCTCAGTTCTTTCCCAAAAATGTTGAATCTATCATTAGAAGAAAACTGAGGGAACTCAAACACATTGGAACCATCAGGGAGTATATGAAACAGTTCTCAGGTGTCATGTTGGATATTTGGGACATGTCGGAAAAGGACAAGGTATTCTGCTTTTTAGAAGGGCTCAAGCTGTAGGCCAAATATCTTGCTAATGCTAATGCACAGAGACTGTTTGACTACGGCAATGACTAAGATCTTAAAAGAAGAATGTGACAACATTGAACAAAGGGAATAGGGTCTCAAAACCTATCCCCTAAGAAACTTCACAAACAATAAGAAACCATAGACCTTAAGCTCTAGCAGTCCTCGAGGAGTACACCTACTAAATTCGAATCAGATAAGACCCATTTTTTACTTCTTGTGTAAAGGCCCATATCGGGTTGCGAAATACCCATACTTGGGCTTATAGACAGCTTTACAAGCCTCCTTACAATCTTTTAATGATTTGAAGACAGAAACAAAAGCGGAAAGGGAAGATGAACGAAATACACCTAGAATGGGTGCGTTAAAATTCTTATTAGCAATCCAAAAGAAGGCATCTCACTAGAAAGATGCTATTGATAAGGTACTCATATTTGTCGACACAGTCATAAACTCTAAAACAGCAAAGAGGACCATGGTAGACTCAGTGCAACTCACATCTTCATTTCTGAATAAGAAGTGCGTTGATTGGAATTGAAGATTGAGAAGGACAGAAGCAAGATGCAAGCCGTGAACTCTAAAGTCTTGCCAATTGTTGGCATATCGAAAAGGGTATCTCTAAAATTAGGCGAGTGGAGAGGAGATGTTGACTTAGTCGTAGTTCATATAGATAACTTTGACATAGTACTTGGTATGAAATTTCTCTTACAACACAAAGTCATCCCCATACCATTAACTCAATGTATGGTAGTAACGAGCAGTAACTCGAGAGTAATCCAAGCAAAAATCAAACTGATTTTAGCCTTATAATTGAAAAAGGCCTCATTAGAGAAGAGTCAACCTTTATGGTCATTTCGTTAATGGATGAGCAGATAGAAACGTGAACTGTCCCAACTGAGATCTAGAAAGTTCTGAATGAATATGTTGATATTATGCCGCCTCAACTATCGAAGACGCTACCTCCTCAACGGGGGATTGATCACGAGATCAAACTTGTCCCAGGGACCAAGCCTTCAGCAAAGAATGCTTACTAGATGGCTCTACCTAAGTTAGCTAGCTCAGGAAATAGTTGGACGAGTTATTAGCCGTCAGATTTATTAGGCCCGTGAAAGCGCCTTATAGAGCTTCTATGCTGTTTTAAAAGAAGAAAGATGGGACACTACGACTGTGCATAGACTACCAAGCTCTAAAAAAAGTCACAGTTCGAAATAGATATTCCCTCTCTATCATAAATGATTTGTTCAACCAATTGAATGGAGCTCAGAACTTCACAAAGCTTGGTCACTAGTCAGGCTACTATCAAGTTCGAATAGCACAATCAACCGAAGACTACATGTGTTACAAGATAATAGAGCCTTCGAATTTCTTGTAATGCCCTTCGACTTAACCAATGAATCAGGTGTTCCATGAATATCTAGATCAATTTGTGGTGGTCTATCTCGATAACTTTATGGTTTTTAGCTCTAGCCTTTAAGACCACTAGGTCCATCTGCGGTTAGTCTTTGATAAGCTTCGACAGAATTAGTTGTATGTTAAAAGAGAAATGCACTTTTGCTTAATAACGTATTCATTTTCTTGGTCACATCATTGAATGTAGAAAGATTCAGATGGACGAAGAAAAGTTGCAAACCATTAAGAAGTGGATAGCCTCAACTTCTTTAATAAAACTACATTCCTTCCTTGGATTAGCTAACTACTATCGCTGGTTCATTGAAGAATTCTTAAGAAGAGCTACACCATTGATTGAGTTGTTGAAGAAAGGTATGACTTGGAGATGACCAGTCGAATGTCAAACTGTGTTTGACGACTTAAAGGTGACAATGACGAGGGGTCCTGTCCATGGATTAGTGGACGTGTCTAAGCCATTTATAGTGGAGATCGACACATCAGACTTTACCCTTGGGAGCATCCTTACCCAAGAGGGTCATCCAATAGCCTACGAGAGTCATAAGCCTAACAACACTGAGAGGAGGTATACTGTCTCCGAGAAGGAAATCCTTGTTGTGGGCCATTGTTTGAGGGCATTGAGGCAATATTTACTGGGATCACCATTTGTAGTGAAATCTGACAAATTGCCATCCGTCACTTCTTCAGCCAACCTAAGTTAACTTTTAAATAAGCGAGGTTGTAAACCCGATATTTTCTTGGTTTAATTTCTTTAAATGTGGAAAAAAAAAGAAAAAAAAATGGAAATTAAGTGTAAATATAAATATATTAAATTAATTAAAGAAAAGAAAGAAAAGAAAGGACAAAAAGAAGAAAAGGAGAAGAAAATTTCATTTTCTCTTTTCTTCTTCTTCTTCTCTTCCCTTCACTGCCAAGTTTGAAGACATCCAAGTTCCCTTTATTTTTTTGTTCTTTTTCCTTCTTCAATTTGCAGAGAACTTCTAAGAGAGAGTTTGGAAGAAGAAGAGAAATTTTACTAGAATTTTTAGGTTGAAGAAGAGGAGGAGAACTCAAGCAAAGTGTATCAATGGCTGAATTTTAGTTCATTCTGCACATCACTAGTTTTTAATTCGGTTTGAACTCTTCAAAAGGAATTAAGAGGTGAGATTTACATTTACTGAAAGTTAACTCATTTTTAAACAAACTTTATGAAGAACGTTGGAGCAAATTCGGATTTTCATTTGGTGCTTTTTGATGAAGAAAACAGGGCAGTTGGTTTTCACTCGAAATCAGGAGGTCTCTGGTTTTTCTTGTATTTCAGAGTGTATCGGTGGAGTTAGAATTTATATTTGGTATGGTTGGAAAGCTTATTCAATTTACTACAACTTTCATGAAGAAATTGTAAACCACAAACGACTAAAAATTGGTTAAATTGTAGGAACAAGTTAAGGAGGTCGTGTGCGCGCGATTCTGGAAGTGGTTCTGTTTTGAGGGTTATATGTGTTTATGCACGGGGAATCAGATTTATATGTCTTCAGGTAAGTTTTAGAGGATCTCAAAATGAAGAGGTTGATATAAAGAACACTCATTTTGGTTAAGTATTGAGAAAGTTATAGTTCTTTGAAGTTTATGTTAGAAATCTGGAAATTTTAGAGAATTGTTGAGATAGGATTTTATTTCTTAAGCTTTGTTTTCGTGAGCGTCATCTTTGGTGCGACATGTTATGTATATCTTTAGGAAACCAGAATGTTTAAGGTTTTAATACTCGGTTGGGTTGTTGGCAGGCCGAGAAGAATTAAACCGAGCTTATAGACCAAGGATCTAGCCCAAGACTGTGAGTGACAAAACCAACTTTGAAATATTTTCCATAACTGTTATTATGATTGAATGCGATAAATGTTTATTTACGAAGCCATGAAAGGTATTTGAATTTCATGACTATTTTCAAGTATACATTTGGAGACTAGATTTCTTAATGAAATTTATGCTAGCACGTAGATATTAAATGTTTGGAAAGTATTTAAACCACAATATTTTAAGCAAAGCATGAATTAGTATGAAGTTTTGTTTTAAGAACTACAATTTTCCACGAAAGAGCTGAGTAAAGTTCGAGCTTTGTGTAAAATTTATAAGCAGGCATGTTTTAATATTTTATGATGATTTATGAAATTTTCATTAACTACATGACTGAGATCTTGAGCCTGAGGCTAGAGATTACCGTGTGCACACTGGTTAGATTTCGTTGTTGACGTTGAGTGTACTCCGTAACAACGATGCTGTCGTGAGTGTTGGGCGGGCCCCACTACGACAAAGACGATGGGAGTGTTGGGCGGGCCCCACTACATCGTAGTGCTTGTAAACGTTGTTGTACTAGGTGTACCCTACACAACGTAGATTCGTCATGTTAGTTAAAATGCTTCGATATACTTGATATGCCTTGCTAGATTTCAATGATGAACATGCTGAGTATTTAAGGAAGCTATTCTTACTATTACACATTTACATTTACGACTTGTATAAACAGATTTATATGTGTAAAGTTTTCACGTGCTCTTATCTTTAAATTCATAGTTTTAAACTGAGTCACTCACTGAGCTCCATAGCTCACCCTTTCCAAAATGTTTTACCCATTTTCCAGGTAGAGATCGACTTCCCGGTGCCTGATAGACTGCCTTAGTCTGCGGAAGCTTCATTATCGATTGCCAGTACGTGTTTTGAGTTGGGCATAAAGTCTGTTGTGTTGTGATGTATTCACACCCTTGTATGTTATAGATACTCCACAGTTTGTATAAGCTTTAGGAGCTGTAGTTGTGTAAATTTTGTTGGTTATATTTTGATTAAGGTGTCTTTAGGTTTACTCGTGAAATTGGTAAATTTTGAGGTACACTTCATGTATGTGTTTGACTAGCTGTGTTTGACTAGCCTAGGATCCGATGTGTTTTGTGGCATGTACAATAGTTTATTTACTAGATTGGTAAGTTCATCACATGAAAGTTTTAAGCAGAGTCGACAGATACAGGTACAGAATAACGTTGTACGTCGGCTTCACGCCATCTTTCGGTCTAAGGTAGCAGGTAGTCCGGGAGGGGGTGTGACAACTTGGTATCAGAGCAGTTTGCTCCATGGGAATTAAGGTAGAGCGGTTAGCTCTAAGCAGAAACTGGAAAGTAAAAAATTGAACGTCAAGTTAGCTTAAAGGGAACTAGTGGAGTATGGTCTAGGTAAGGGTAGAAGTGAGTCCAATTATTATTAATACGTGAGTAGACATTTAGTATCATGCATTTGAGTTAAGTATTTATAGTATGTCTAATGTGTTGACATATTATAGGAGTCATGCCACCACGTACTGGTAGACGACGCCGGCAGAATCAGGACGGGATGCAAGGTCCTACCCAAGGTCCATCTGTAGGGGAATCTAGTACCCTAGGAGTTCGAGGTGGTGCAGGAAACGAGCAGTTTGCGAGAACAACACAGGAAATAGGAAGGACAGATAGAGCAGAGCCTAGTGATCCAGAAAAGGCATACGGAATTGAACGACTGAAGAAGTTAGGGGCTACAGTGTTTGAAGGTTCCACAGATCCAGCTGATGCAGAGAACTGGTTGAATATGCTTGAAAAGTGTTTTGATGTGATGAATTGTCCTGAGGAGCGAAAGGTTAGATTGGCCACATTTTTGTTGCAAAAAGAGGCTGAAGGATGGTGGAAATCTATATTAGCAAGACGCAGTGATGCACGTGCTTTAGACTGGCAGACTTTTGGAGGCATATTCGAAGATAAGTATTATCCCAGCACATACTGCGAAGCCAAGAGGGATGAATTTCTGGGGTTGAAACAAGGATCACTTTCAGTGGCTGAGTATGAGAGGAAGTATACCGAGCTTTCACGGTATGCTGACGTTATTATAGCTTCTGAGAGTGACAGGTGTCGAAGGTTTGAAAGAGGGTTGCGTTTTGAAATACGTACCCCAGTTACAGCCATTGCTAAGTGGACGAATTTCTCTCAGTTAGTGGAGACTGCCCTTCGTGTGGAGCAGAGTATAACAGAAGAGAAATCGGCAGTGGAGCTTAGTCGTGGGACTTCAATAGCTAGTGGATTTAGAGGCCGTGAGCAGCGGAGGTTCACGCCTGGGATAAATATTTCAAGCCGTCAAGATTTTAAGAATCGCTCTGGAGGCCAAGCATCGAGGAACGTGAGTTATGGTAGTGTTTTTCAGAGACAGAGCCAGAGAATACCTAGCCAACCCATTAGATCAACAGTAAGATCGCAACCAGGTCAGGAGTCCATTGCTAGTACCGTCAGGCGAATACCATGCACGAGTTGTGGCAGGAACCATCGGGGTCAGTGTTTGGTAGGTGCTGGTGTATGTTACCAGTGCGGACAGCCAGGACATTTCAAGAAAGATTGTCCGCAGTTGAACATGACAGTTCAGAGAGATCAGGGAGTTGGGTCCCAGACAATTGAGCAATCGAGAGTTTCAGTGGTTCCAACAGAGGGCACCAGTGGTGCAAGGCAAAAGGGAGTTGTTGGAAGACCGAGGCAACAGGGAAAAGTCTATGCTATGACTCAACAAGAAGTAGAGAATGCACCAGACGTTATTACTGGTACGATTCTTATTTGTAATGTACCTGCAGATGTTTTATTTGATCCAGGTGCTACGCATTCCTTTGTTTCTAGTATATTTCTGACTAAGTTGAATAGGATGCTAGAGCCTTTATCTGAGGGGTTAGCTATATACACTCCAGTTGGTGACGTTTTACTTGTTAATGAGGTGTTACGTAATTGTGAAGTTTTAGTAGAAGGTATCAGTTTGCTAGTGGACTTGTTACCACTAGAGTTGCAGAGGTTAGATGTAATTTTGGGAATGGATTTCTTATTTGCTCATTATGCATCTATGGATAGCCATAGGAAGGAAGTGGTTTTCAGAAAACCAGGCTTTGCTGAAGTGGTTTTTAGAGGTATGAGGAAGGCCGTTTCTAGAAGTCTAATCTCAGTTTTGAAAGCTGAGAAATTACTGAGGAAGGGTTGCACAACGTTTCTTGCACACATCGTAGTAGTGCAGAGAGAAAAACTAAAGCCAGAAGATGTTCCTGTGGTAAAAGAGTTTCTTGATGTATTTCCAGATGATCTGTCAGGTTTGCCACCTGATAGAGAGATTGAGTTCACCATTGAATTATTACCAGGAACAGCACCTATTTCACAGGCCCCGTATAGAATGGCTCCAAGCGAGCTAAAAGAATTGAAGATGCAGTTACAGGAACTAGTTGACAAGGGATACATCAGACCTAGTGTTTCGCCGTGGGGAGCACCAGTGCTTTTTGTGAAAAAGAAAGATGGTACCCTCAGATTATGTATTGACTATAGACAGTTAAACAAGGTTACAATACGTAACAAGTATCCTTTACCACGCATCGATGACTTATTTGATCAACTAAGGGGAGCAACGTTGTTCTCTAAGATTGACTTAAGGTCAGGATACCACCAGTTGAAGGTTAGAGAATCAGATATTGCTAAGACAGCATTTAGAACGAGGTATGGGCATTATGAGTTTCGAGTTATGCCATTCGGTTTAACGAATGCGCCAACGGTTTTCATGGATCTCATGAACAGGATCTTCCATCGGTATTTAGATCAGTTTGTGATTGTGTTCATTGATGATATATTAGTTTACTCAGTTGACAGAGAATCTCATGAGGAACATCTGAGGATTGTTCTACAGACTCTACGTGAAAAACAGTTATACGCTAAGTTCAGCAAATGTGAGTTCTGGTTGGAACAGGTAGTATTTTTGGGGCATGTAGTTTCAGCAAAAGGAGTTAGTGACGATCCACAAAAAGTAGAAGCGGTTGTCAATTGGGAAAGACCAATTGGTGCGACAGAAGTACGTAGTTTCCTGGGTTTGGCAGGATACTATAGGCGTTTTATTGAGGATTTCTCTCGATTGGCATTGCCTTTGACCGCTTTGACAAGGAAGAATGTTAAGTTTGAGTGGTCAGATAAATGCGAGCAAAGTTTTCAGGAATTGAAGAAAAGACTAGTTACAGCACCTATTTTGGCACTTCCTGTAACAGGGAAGGACTATGTGATTTATTGTGATGCTTCAAGGCTAGGATTAGGTTGTGTGCTTATGCAAGATGGGAATGTAATAGCTTATGCTTCAAGGCAGTTGAAGGAGCATGAGTGTAATTACCCTACCCATGATCTTGAGCTAGCAGCAGTTGTTTTAGCACTAAAAATCTGGAGACACTATTTGTTCGGGGAAAAGTGCCATATTTTCACAGATCATAAAAGTCTGAAGTATATTTTTGATCAAAAAGAGCTAAATCTGAGACAAAGGCGATGGCTAGAACTGATTAAAGATTATGATTGTACTATAGAGTATCATCCAGGTAAGGCCAACGGAGTAGCAGATGCATTAAGTAGGAAGTCAAGACTTCCGAAGAGTGCCTTGTGTGGTATTCGAGTAGCTTTGTTGAATGAGTTAAGAGGTTCCAAGGCAGTAGTAACTACAGAGGATTCAGGAAGTCTCTTAGCTCAATTTCAGGTTCGGTCTTCTCTAGTAACTGAGATTGTAAGAAGACAGTCAGAAGACAGTAATTTACAGAAGAAGTTTGAGAAATCCAAGAAAGGCTTAGAGGTGGAGTTTGAGCTGAGAACAGATGGAGCCATTGTTAAACAAGGAAGATTATGTGTTCCGAATATCAGTGAGCTTAAGAATGCTATTCTAGAAGAAGCTCACAGTTCAGCTTACGCTATGCATCCAGGTAGCACCAAGATGTACAGAACTTTAAAGAAGACTTATTGGTGGTCTGGAATGAAGCAAGAGATAGCTGAATATGTTGATAGATGTTTGATTTGTCAACAGGTTAAACCAGTAAGACAGAGGCCAGGAGGATTTCTTAATCCTTTGCCAGTGCCAGAGTGGAAATGGGAGCATATTACTATGGATTTTCTATTTGGATTACCTCGTACATCCAGTGGACATGATGGTATATGGGTAATAGTAGACAGACTCACCAAGACGACACGATTTATACCGATTAAAATGACAACTACGTTAGACCAGCTAGCGAGATTATATGTTGATAAGATTGTGATTCAGTATGGAGTACCAGTGTCCATAGTTTCAGATAGGGATCCGAGGTTTACTTCTAAATTTTGGCCTAGTTTACAGAAAGCAATGGGAACAGGGCTAAAGTTTAGTACATCATTTCATCCCCAAACAGATGGTCAGTCCGAGAGGACCATCCAAACTTTAGAGGACATGTTGAGAGCATGTGTCCTACAACTTAAAGGAAGTTGGGATACCCACTTGCCACTTATGGAGTTTGCTTATAATAATAACTATCAGTCTAGTATCGGTATGGCACCATATGAAGCCTTATACGGGAGACCATGCAGAACTCCTGTGTGCTGGAATGAAGTGGGAGAGCGGAAGTTAGTAGGTCCTGAGTTGGTTCAGATTACGACAAACAATATTAAGTTGATCAGAGAAAATCTGAGGAAAGCCCAAGATCGACAGAAAAGTTATGCGGATAAGCGACGAAGAAACCTAGAATTCCAAGTTGGAGATCAAGTTTTCTTGAAATTATCTCCATGGCGAGGTGTTATTAGTTTCGGAAGAAAAGGTAAGTTAAGTCCTAGATATATTGGGCCATATCAGATAACGGAACGAGTGGGACCAGCAGCGTATAGACTTGAGTTGCCAATAGAACTTGCACGAATACATGATGTTTTCCATGTATCCATGTTAAGAAAATATATACCAGATCCATCGCATGTGTTGCAAGATCAACCAGTTGAATTAAAAGAAGATTTGAGTTATGTTGAAGAACCAGTTCAGATTCTCGACAGAAAGGAACAAGTTTTGAGAAACAAAACGATTCCACTCATAAAAGTTTTGTGGAGACATCATGGAGCGAAGGAGGCAACTTGGGAACCAGAATATCAGATGAAGAAGAGCTATCCGATACTTTTCAGTTAAGGACATTCTAAATTTCGAGGACGAAATTTTCTAAAGGGAAGGTAAGTTGTAAACCCGATATTTTCTTGGTTTAATTTCTTTAAATGTGGAAAAAAAAAGAAAAAAAAATGGAAATTAAGTGTAAATATAAATATATATATTTATATATTAAATAGTTTTATTAAATTAATTAAAGAAAAGAAAGAAAAGAAAGGACAAAAAGAAGAAAAGGAGAAGAAAATTTCATTTTCTCTTTTCTTCTTCTTCTTCTCTTCCCTTCACCGCCAAGTTTGAAGACATCCAAGTTCCCTTTATTTTTTTGTTCTTTTTTCTTCTTCAGTTTGCAGAGAACTTCTAAGAGAGAGTTTGGAAGAAGAAGAGAAATTTTACTAGAATTTTTAGGTTGAAGAAGAGGAGGAGAACTCAAGCAAAGTGTATCAATGGCTGAATTTTAGTTCATTCTGCACATCACTGGTTTTTAATTCGGTTTGAACTCTTCAAAAGGAATTAAGAGGTGAGATTTACATTTACTGAAAGTTAACTCATTTTTAAACAAACTTTATGAAGAATGTTGGAGCAAATTCGGATTTTCATTTGGTGCTTTTTGATGAAGAAAACAGGGCAGTTGGTTTTCACTCGAAATCAGGAGGTCTCTGGTTTTTCTTGTATTTCAGAGTGTATCGGTAGAGTTAGAATTTCTATTTGGTATGGTTGGAAAGCTTATTCAATTTTCTACAACTTTCATGAAGAAATTGTAAACCAAAAACGACTAAAAATTGGTTAAATTGTAGGAACAAGTTAAAGAGGTCGTGTGCGCGCGATTCTGGAAGTGGTTCTGTTTTGAGGGTTATATGTGTTTATGCACGGGGAATCAGATTTATATGTCTTCAGGTAAGTTTTAGAGGATCTCAAAATGAAGAGTTTGATATAAAGAACACTCATTTTGGTTAAGTATTGAGAAAGTTATAGTTCTTTGAAGTTTATGTTAGAAATCTGGAAATTTTAGAGAATTGTTGAGATAGGATTTTATTTCTTAAGCTTTGTTTTCGTGAGCGTCATCTTTGGTGCGACATGTTATGTATATCTTTAGGAAACCAGAATGTTTAAGGTGTTAATACTCGGTTGGGTTGTTGGCAGGCCGAGAAGAATTAAACCGAGCTTATAGACCAAGGATCTAGCCCAAGACTGTGAGTGACAAAACCAACTTTGAAATATTTTCCATAACTGTTATTATGATTGAATGCGATAAATGTTTATTTACGAAGCCATGAAAGGTATTTGAATTTCATGACTATTTTCAAGTATACATTTGGAGACTAGATTTCTTAAAGAAATTTATGCTAGCACGTAGATATTAAATGTTTGGAAAGTATTTAAACCACAATATTTTAAGCAAAGCATGAATTAGTATGAAGTTTTGTTTTAAGAACTACAATTTTCCACGAAAGAGCTGAGTAAAGTTCGAGCTTTGTGTAAAATTTATAAGCAGGCATGTTTTAATATTTTATGATGATTTATGAAATTTTCATTAACTACATGACTGAGATCTTGAGCCTGAGGCTAGAGATTACCGTGTGCACACTGGTTAGATTTCGTTGTTGACGTTGAGTGTACTCTGTAACAACGATGCTGTCGTGAGTGTTGGGCGGGCCCCACTACGACAAAGACGATGGGAGTGCTGGGCGGGCCCCACTACATCGTAGTGCTTGTAAACGTTGTTGTACTAGGTGTACCCTACACAACGTAGATTCGTCATGTTAGTTAAAATGCTTCGATATACTTGATATGCCTTGCTAGATTTCAATGATGAACATGCTGAGTATTTAAGGAAGCTATTCTTACTATTACACATTTACATTTACGACTTGTATAAACAGATTTATATGTGTAAAGTTTTCACGTGCTCTTATCTTTAAATTCATAGTTTTAAACTGAGTCACTCACTGAGCTCCATAGCTCACCCTTTCCAAAATGTTTTACCCATTTTCCAGGTAGAGATCGACTTCCCGGTGCCTGATAGACTGCCTTAGTCTGCGGAAGCTTCATTATCGATTGCCAGTACGTGTTTTGAGTTGGGCATAAAGTCTGTTGTGTTGTGATGTATTCACACCCTTGTATGTTATAGATACTCCACAGTTTGTATAAGCTTTAGGAGCTGTAGTTGTGTAAATTTTGTTGGTTATATTTTGATTAAGGTGTCTTTAGGTTTACTCGTGAAATTGGTAAATTTTAAGGTACACTTCATGTATGTGTTTGACTAGCTGTGTTTGACTAGCCTAGGATCCGATGTGTTTTGTGGCATGTACAATAGTTTATATACTAGATTGGTAAGTTCATCACATGAAAGTTTTAAGCAGAGTCGACAGATACAGGTACAGAATAACGTTGTATGTCGGCTTCACGCCATCTTTCGGTCTAAGGTAGCAGGTAGTCCGGGAGGGGGTGTGACAGAGGTGGTAAGAATTTTTTGTAGAATTTGACTTCAAATTTGAGCACAAAAAAGGAACCAACAATCAAGCTGCCGATGTTCTTAGTCGTAAATGCTAGCATGTAGTCCTATGCATGCTAGCCCTTATGTATTTAAGTAAAATTGATGCATCAATGCGCGACATAATTAGAGAGTTCATTTAGAAGGATCCCTCTATGCAAGCTGTGGTCACTCTACCAAAAGCTGGCAAAACCATACAGTTTTGGGTTGAAAAATACTTGTTGTTGACAAAAGGAAACAAACTATATGTTCCAAGAGCAGGTAACCTGAGGAAAAAGTTACTACACGAGTGCCATGTCACTTTATGGGCAAGCCATCCTTGGTGGCAGAAGACGTATGCGCTATTGAAGAAAGGCTACTTCTGGCCTAACATGCGAGATGACGTCATGTAATAAACAAAGACATGCCTCATCTGCCAATAGGATAAGGTTGAGAAAGCAAAAGTTACTGGACTTCTCGAACCTTTACCTATTTCGACGAGATCGTGGGAGAGTGTTACTATGGACTTCATTACACATCTCCCGAAAGTGGGTGACTTTGAGGTCATCCAAGTTATAATTGATTAGTTCTTGAAGTACGCCACTTTCGTTCCCACTAAAGGTTTGTTCTACCAAGTCGACTGCACAACTATTTAAGTATAACGTGAAGTTGTGGGGAGTCTTAACGAGTATTGTGAGTGATCTGATGGTAGATTCATCGGTACCTTCTGGACTGAATATTGGGGATGAGCCTGAACATATCCTCAAGCTACCACCTTCAGACTGATGGCAAGACATAACACTTATATTGTATGCTCGAAGAATATTTGCACCATTTTGTCGATGCAAGATAAAAGAATTGGGTCCAATTACTGGATGTGGCTCAATTTTGTTTTAATTCTCAAACTAGCTCATCAACAGGGAAGAGTCCCTTTGAAATTGTGAGTGGAAGACAACCCTTACTACCTCATATTGTTATCCATCCTTATGCAGGAAAGAATATGCAAGCTCATAACTTCACGAAAGAATGAAAGCAGACAACAAACATCGCTCGAGCTTACTTAGAGAAAGCTTCAGAGCATTAGAAGAAGTGGTCGAATAATTGTGGTGGCCTCTCGAGTTTCGTGAAGAAGATCAAGTCCTCATTAAACTAAAATTAGAACAGATTCGATTTATATGACATAAAAACCAATGCCTCGTTAGGGAATATAAGGGGCCTATGGGGGTCCTCAAGAAGATAGAGAACACATCATATAAGGTAGTGTTGCCTGAATGGATGAAAATTCATCTAGCAGTTCATGTAAGCAACTTAAAACCCTACCATCATGACCTAGATGACAAGTAGCACAACGACTATATTCGACCATTTGTTGACCTGAAATAGAAGGAAAAGAATGACGTCGAAGAGATCCTTGCTGACAAAGTAAGGAAAGGTAGAAGACCCATGAGAAGAATGCATGAATTCCTGGTCAAGTGGAAGAACCTCATTGTGGAAGAAACAAGTTGGAAATGTGTTGAAGACCTTAAAGAGTGAAAGCAGAAGATCAAAAAATTCCAACTTTACTAGTTGATAGGGACGTCAACTGTTTAAGTGGAAGAGAATGTCACAAGCATGCTTGTCCAAGGCATTGTTTACCCATGGATGCATGCCCGAACATCCTCAAACCACCTTGTCTGCGACTTTTAGATTTTAGATGGCTGACTTGTTCATCGAGTTAGAACAAGTGTTACGCAATCAACTACCCCGTGCTTGAAGAGTTACGATTGTAACACCATGCATGCAGAAACAATGATGTCATGCACAATGCACGATGTGACAAGGTAAGCACGCTACCAACACTACGTGGAGGTACACAACGCACACGACAAGTGTGAAGCGCACAACATGTGCAAGGCATGCAACATGCCAGAGCATGCAAGGTTAACATACATCTAAGTTACTGGGCCTACATGCGTGGGTAGTGCCTACTGTCGCTGTCTTATGCACTAAGTAGCCTATTTGACAAGTTTTTGCCTTTTTTGATGTTTTAGCAATTTTTGCTTGGAGTCTAGGTATTTTATGATTATTAAGGATTAAATGGAGTATAAATACTCTATTTTCAAGACAAGTGGAGTTTGGTGACTTTTTTCAAGCTGAGGAAGAGCTTCATATTAGTAAGTAAAATGTATTTAAAAGTTGTTTATGATTTCAAGATTTGCACACGCAATAGCTTGTGAATGATTTATGCATTTAAAAGTTTTACTTATGATTTATGATTTCTAAATGTTTTACTTAACTACTTATGATTTCTAAGCTGAGTTTCAAGTTTTACAAGCAATTTTCATTTAAATGTTTCATGAAGGTATGCCAGTACTATACAAATTACCTTTTAATGTGCACAAATGATCGAATTGCTGATATAAAGGTATTATAGATGGGACTAGGTCGAGTACATCAGTGAAGGCCCTAGTGCTTATGTGGGAAAGGATCAGTGAAAGCTGACCTATGTTATATTATGGATGTATAGTAGGAAACTGGTATGCAATATGTGTTAAGGAAATTATGAAAAGTTTCTGAAAGCTTTATTATGATACATTTACGATGATTTCTATTTTTGAAGCAAAGAATTGAGCAGAAGTATTTGACAATTATGTTTTGAAAACATCATTCATTGGGCATTTTTAGCTCATTCTTTCAAATGTTTTCTAACTTTCTAGGAAAGGATCATGTTGCCCTGAGCTGAGCTTATCATTGCCATGTTGATCGATCTGTTAAAAGATATTGCAAAGTTCTTATGATTATGTAACAATGTTATGGGTAAAGGAATGTATTAGAAGTCTACAGGTCAAAACCTTTGTAAATATCAAGTTTTATAAAGGTTTGTAATAAGATGGGTTGTAGTTGTATTCTTTAAATTAAAAAGGATAAGTTTTATGTCTCAGCTAAATTTTAATTAGTTAAGTAAGGGTTAAAGAAGTTAGGGTCATCAAATATCGTCGAAGGAAAAGGTTGTATCAGCTAACTTTGCACCATCTCTTGGGTTAAAAGTATGTGTTTGAGAGGGGGTGCAACTTTTTCTCTCTGTCTATAACCTTTCGCTAATAGTCTAGCTTTAAACTTGTCTATTGGTCTATCAGGTTTGAGTTTCTTCCTCAGAACCCATTTATAGTCTATTGCTTTGCAGCAAGAGGGTAGGTCAACTAGGTGCAAAGTCGTATTTGTTTAAAGTGAGTCCATTTCAACAAGTAATAGCTTCTTGCCATAAGTTGGCATGTATTGAGGATAAGACTTCTTTTAGATCTTTAGGATCTTCTTCTATATTGTACATTTGAAAGTTTTCTCCAAAATTTTTAGTGGTTCTTATTCTCTTGCTTATTCTAGGTTTAGGATATACTTTCTTTCTTGGTTTTGGATCTTAACTAAAAGTAGGTTATAAGACCCGTAGTTAAGACTCATAGATAACACTTGTAGTCAAGACTTGTAGCTAAGACAAGTAGTTAAGACAAGAAGTAAAAATTTGACTATGCATCCTAAAATAGGCGTTTTAGGTGGTTACAGTTGGTTAGTTCGTAAAAAGAGGTTGGTTAGTCCGTGAGATAGGTTACGTGATAAGAGATGGGTTACTTTGCGAGAAAGGTTATGCAATAAGACTTTGGAAAGGTTAGGCAATTAGAGTTCTTTGTGAAATGGAACTTGGTGAGAAGAAACAAGGAAACGTCTCAGAAATTTCCTAAATCTACTTCATGGGCAACGTGTAAGTTTAAGTTAAGCATGATAAAGTTAAATCTTAAGATTACACGTGTACCACTAAGAAGCAGGAGGTGGCGACTTATCAAGAGCTTAAGGGTGTCTAAGTTTGTTTAAGGATTAGTAAAAATAAGAGTCTTCAACCAAATTATTAGGCATGGTTATTCTGAGAATTTGAAGAGAAAAGTTTAAGTGTTGAACTGCTGCCAAAGTGTCTACGCGAGAAGAAGAAGAAGAGCTACCTTTGAAGTTTAAGTAGCTAAGTAGTGTGAGTGTTTTCTTTAAATTATTTGAATGATTTTAAGCATTCTTATCAATTCTTTGATGGTTTGAAATGATTATTTCAATTTAAATGTTTCTAAAAGAGATTTACACAAAAAGCTTATATGTTTCAAAGTATGATCTATGTATTTCAAAGCATGACTTGTTTATCAAATGGTGTTCAAACCATTAGTTACTTCTTGTCAACGAGCTAACTATTATGTACACATAATAAGTTAAGACAACCATGAGGTGAAAGGGGCTACATGGTGATGAGAAGTTGGCTAATACGTTGAAAGGAGCATATTAAGCTTATCGGCCTAAGCAACAATGATGAATCTGTATATTTTCGAATGCTGTTGTTACAGTAGTCTAAACGCGAAGTTACATGTCGTAGCGTAGAAAATGATTTGGGATCTTTGACCAAAGGAATGTTGATAAATAATATGTGTTTATACAAGATGTTGTGTTTATGAGAATTGATTATGCGAGAAGTTTGGTTACTATGAAAATATATGTTTATGCTTAAGATGTGTTTGATATGTTATTATGAAAAAATTGTTTACGTTAATTGTTTTGAGGTTTGATAAAAGGACATTTATAAAGGTATTGCGATAAGGTTTTCTTAAAACCTCAATGAGTCTTTTAGACTTATGTTTTAAAGTTTTACTACCAAGTGATCTGGCGGTTAGGCTAAGAAGCGAAGGGTAAAAGGCTTGCTATGCAAGAAGAGCTTCTAGGCGTTTAGATCTTAAGTTTAAGTATTAATTTCTTAGTTTTGGCTAAGTCTTGTAATAACGTGACTTAAGTCAATAAAAGTATTTGTTGTCTTATTTCTCTTGTTAAGTTGTTTTATCACCTAAATTATGGCTAGTTAAGAAAGGGAGGATATGCAATTAAGCAAAGCTTAAGGAACTCAAGACTGAGTGTAGTTGGCATTAGATGCGTCAAGGATGCTCAAGTCACGTCGCGTCTCGCATGCCAAGAAAGGGGGTTTCTGGGGCGGGTGTGACATAGACTACAAGAACGTGAAACCCATTAGTCTTACTATTAAGGCCCCCACTATTTATAAATTTGAAAGGAAATCTATCTTTAAGAAATCAACATCGTTTAATTTTATGATTATCTTATTTTCTAAATTAGAGAACCTATAGGCTTTACTATTTTTAGCATATCCTATAAAAACATCCTCATGCTTCACTGTCTAGTTTTCTTCTCTTAGGATCATAAATTCTATCATAGGCTAGACAACCTTAAGTTTTGAGATAAGACAGTTTAGTGTTTTTATTCTTAAAGACTTCGTAAGGTGAGGTTGTATTACTTGTTTTAGGAATCCTATTAAGGACATAAGTAACTATTTTAATTATTTCATCATACCAAGAAGGTGCTTCTCTTAAATCTAGTAAAATAGCAAGTACTAACTAAGTTAGAGTTTTATTTTTCTTTCAATTTTTCCATTCATTTTAGGAGAGTAAGGTGTAGTTTTTCATCTATTATTCCTTTTGAGTTATAAAACTCATTAAAGGCAACATAATGTTCCTCTCTATCACTACAGAGTTTCTTATTTTTCTTATTAAACTGATTTTCTACTTCAGTTACAAACACTTTAAACATATCGAATGCGTCACTTTTATTCTTAGCAAGTAAATAAAATTGAAGTTAGAACAATCATCTATAAAAATTATAAAGTACATTTTATTATTCCTATTTATCATGCCATCAAATTCACATTAATCAGAACAAATCAATTTTAAAGGCTTAGTTACCATAGTTACAAATTTATGTGAAGACTTGGTTATCTTAGCTTGACTACAACATGCACATTTGTCAATTTCGCGCAAAGATAATTTATGAATCATGTTTAACCTACTCAAGTTGCTAATTAATCTTTTATTCACATGACAAAGCATAGCATACCAAATATTAAAAGAAAACAACATGTAAGCAGAAGATAATTTCTTATTCATTTCTAAATTTAGTTTAAACATGACATCTATTGCATAACCATTCCCCAGAAAGACATTATTTTTGGTTAAGGTAAAGAGACACTACAAGAAAAACAGACTTTCTTGATGTTTGTTATTGTAACTACTTGACGTTTTTTGGGAAAAAAAATCAAGAAAAGGGTGGTTTCAAAGATAAAACATAAAAAACTTTAATTAAAAGGCAAAAGGCAGAGGTGGGCCAATTTTTGGCTATTTTGACGTAAAAAATGTCAAGTGATTTGTACTTTTCCTTGTCAGTTTAAAAACATCAAGTAATATTTATTTTTTCTTAACTTTTTCAAAACGTCAAGAACTTTTATGAAAAGGCAGAGTTGGGGCAAATTTTTAGAAAGTTTTTCACATGGAAGTTGTCTTGATATTTAAAAAACGTCAGGTTGTATGTACTTTTACTTGATGTTTTTAAACTGTCAAGTAATATCTATTAAATTTTTATTGTTTTAAAAATGTTAAGAATTTTTATGATAGGCGAGGTGGCCGAATTTTCGATAAACTGTCACATTGCCTCATTTGTTAACGTTTTTAAAAGTGTCCAGTGGTATCATCTTTGTCTTCCCCTTCTTTCTGTCATCTCCTTCAATTCCTCTTCTTTTCTTCACAAATCAGAGCGGCTGAATTCTACATATTGCCTTCGATTTCTCTGCAACTCAGCCCCTTCACTTTTCCACTACTCAACCGCCCTAGTCTTTGCCTTCATCAACCCCCCATTCCCCCTCTCTTGTCACCCAGATCATTCACCCTTTGATCGGTTCAATAAAATAGTGAACGACCATCTACGTTGCCATCACCAAAAACCAACTGGTTTGTGCGATTTTCTTTCCACGATGACTAGTCTCTACCCTTTATGTGACGGTCGAAGGGATTGTTGCTTGCCTCGAACCCTCGACCTTCTTGGGGTTTGTGTAAAGAGGGTTGAGTTCCTATAGTTTATCTCTTGGTTTGATTATGTTGGTCATGGGCTTACACTAGAGAATAAGGATTTATTTAATTTGTTCATGCAAATACCTCTTTATGTGAGCTTTTGAAATCTGAATTTGTTTATGTTGACAATAGCATGATTTTCCTATAGTTGTTACTTTAGTTAACAACTAGAGGAATAATTAAAGGAGCAGGAAGATAAATAACACATAGCACACATAAAGCTTTGTTAACATAATTCGGTGAAACTCATCTACATTTGGAGAACTTTTGAGAACTTTTATAGCTCAGATAAGCAGGTTTATCTATTCAAACAAGTATAACACTTTAACAATCTAGAAGACACTCCTCCTAGATCTAGTACTCTTTTTAGTGTTATTTTCTGAAAACTAAAAATAATCAGGCACCCCCTGAATTGTATTTGAATCTAATGAAGATAATCTGGCTCCCTATGAAGTAATTAACCCTAAATCAAATTACTTAGTCTTCTTTAAATCTCTTATCACCGATACACTTGAATCATCTATGAAGATATCAAACAATCTTCATGTAATATTTATTACCATGGTAGAGACTGTTTTCATACTATAGAGGTTTTGACACGTTTGCGAAGATTATTGAGAATGGAAAATACCTTTGCCTTTTATAATGCGGGAGAAGATAAAAATGGACAAAGAAAGGCAAACTAGTTGGCCAAGATAATCGACAATTTTAAAAAATCTTTCTTAGAATCAAATATTTTTTTAAAGAAGAAAAAAGTCTAACTTTTAAAATTATTCTTTTTGAAAAAAAAGGATATTAATAAAATCCTTAAATATAAGAAAAATATTTTTTTTCATTCTTTTAAATAGAAGAAAACGGCAAAATATTTATACTGTATAGAACAATTTCGAAAACGAAAAAAGCCCACAGGCTGACCGTGTATAAAATACAAAAAGCACTCCGTCAATGATGCGCGTTAATATTTGGTACATGATCGTTTAAATTTGGCTATTGTTTGGTACACGATCATTTAGATTCGGTCATTTAGATTTAGGTAGGCAAATCATTTTTCTTTTGGTATAGAATCATTTAGATTTGACTAAACGATTTTTTTTAATTCTTTTGGTATACGATCGTTTATTTGTTGTATTACACGATCGCTTAGATTTGTTTACACAATCGTTTATTTTTTCAAGATTATTTAGTACACGATCGTTTATATTTGGCTAAACGATTTTTTTTAATTCTTTTGGTACACAATCGTTTAGATTTGCCTAAATAATTTTTTAATTCTTTTTTGACATGATCGTTTAGATTTTTTTGCACGATCATTTATTTTTTCAAGATTCTTTAGTACATGATCGTTTAGATTTGGATAAACGATTTTTTTAATTCTTTTTGTATGCGATCGTTTAGATTTATCTAGACGATGATTTTTTTTTTACGCGATTGTTTACTTTTTTTACACGATCATTTATATTTGACTACTCCAATCTAAATGATTATTTTTAAAGATTCTTTATACACGATCTTTTAGATTATGCTATTTTTTGCACACGATAGTTTAGATTTGGTTACCGAAATTTAAACGACGTAAAAAAATAAGAGGAAAAGAAGAAAAACAATGAAAAGATTAAACGAAGTAAAAAAAGAATTGGAAAAAAAGAAAGATGATGGAAAGAAATCGGAGCAGAAAAAAAGAAGAGGAAAAGAAGAAAGACAATGAAATAAACCGTGAGGAAGAGAAGAAACACAGAAGGACAAACTTGAAATATTTAAAAAATTACTAATTATATGAGCTTTGTTATACCGGCCGTAAATAGTTTTTACATCTATAAAAATTTTCCTAAAAAGTTTCGTACATATATAGTTACTTGGTTTTTTAAATTGTGGCGGATGTTGACTGAAATCTTTAACGGTAATGACTTACTTTAAACACCTTCAAACTCTATTAAAGCGATTAGCTTTAACCTTTGCGACATATTTATAATGGTTTCAAACTAATTTAGAGTCTTTAAATTGGAAAATTTGTTGTGGTGCAAACATATTAGTTTGCGCTTTTTGGTAAGTATAATTAATAATGTAAATATGTGTTCTCTCCAGTCTACTCTCGCTTTCTCTTGAATGCCATCCTTATCTCAATTGTATATTTCTTCCTCTTTCCATCTCTAAGTCTTACAAGGTTAATATCACTGAGGTCTGTTTTTGTATTCCTCGGTTGCACATGAAGAACTAACACCATGAATCTTTTCTGTAGGTTTTCGACTATGGTGTTGGCATAAAATAGTTTATTCTTAACAAATAAGTATATAGGTTGGTTTAGGAAATATATAAATGTGTTGGAAAAAAAAAAAAAAGAAGATAAAGATGACTTTTATTTTTGTTTTTGGATGATTACTACTGAGTGGAATTTGTTTTTAACTCATGATGTGTTCTTAAACCTTTTTTTTTATCATTTATCTATATTTGTAAATTGACAAATCCTAAAGTATCAGGATGTTATCTTCTTCCTTTAGCCATAGCCAACTAATTCCGTTTATATCTTGTAAGGTTTGAAATGTCATCAATTGGCTTAACTTTTTATGTTTTTGGCAAAGTACTGTAACAAAAACTTACGCATTTTATTGATAAAGAAATATAATATATATCAATATATACACATGTGTTTTATCATAAAAAAGGTGTACGCGTCCTACCTTTTTAGAAATTAACGTGTCATTATATTTCATTTGTGTTGCTTTGGAGTTTTCATTTTTTTTCATTTTGTTTCATTTTGTTTCTTTTAATTTTCTTTATGCATTCATGACTCTGATTCTTACTTCCTATCATATTATTATCCAATAGGAAGATTGTCTTTGATTAAGAGATATCTTTCATGGAATTATGCGGCTCACTAGTGATTTTCATCTTAGCTTTGATCGTTACTTCCTTTTCTGTAACCTGCTAGGAAGATTGTTGTGTTTGCGGTAAAAGAGCCGATGGAGTTCTGTTCTTAATCTAGACAACGGAATTTGTAGGTATGAGGTCTGATCAAGCTCTAACAGTTAATTTCCCTATAAGAGGGCATCATCCTTTCTTTGTAGTGGTTGCTTTTGCATTTTGTCAAACCCCACCCCGCTCAACTACTTACTCGACCTGAGATATAGCGTGAAGTCAACCGATGTTGCTTCTCTTCTAAACAACACTAGTTGACCCTAACTTTTAAACCCTTTGGGATGTTAAACACCTTGAGTAAAGTAAAACTCATGTAGTAGAATAACACGACAAACAAACTCAAATAAACTTGTTTACATTAATCAAAAATAACTTTAGGCTAAGCGTTGTTTCTTTACAATACTACAGAAACTGACTCTTTTGACGGTTTTAAAACCGTCGTTGAATCCAGTGTCAAGAAAGGCCATTTTCTTGATGGTTGTAAAAAGTGTCAACAATTGGTATTGTTGACAATTTATAACCGTCAAGTATTCAATTTTTTATGACAGTTGAGAATCGTCAAGAGGATACGTTTTTATGACCATTTAGAACTGTCAAGAATGAGATGATGAAGCCCAAAAACCGTCAAGCATACGAATATTCATGACATTTTAAACCGGTCAAGAGTGCATTTTTCATGGCATTTAAAAACCGTCAAGAGTGCATTTTTCATGACATTTAGAAACCGTCAAGAGTTCATTTTTCATGACATTTAATAACTGTCAAGAGTACTCTTTTTCATGACTTTTGGGAACCGTCAAGAGTGCTTTTTAATGACATTTTAGAACCGTCAAGAATTTTGTTATTTATGACATTTGCAAACCATCAAAAAATGTATTGTTAATGACATTTCAAAACCATCAAGCAATTTTTCATTTTTTTAATTGTAATTTATTTTATATTATTCTTCCTGTATTATGCTCTCATTGGTCCAAGTATTTAACTACATATAAACGACAAATATACATCAAATGACAACTAAACATCATCCATTCAATATCATTTCCAAAACTTTGCATCATATTCATATATCATTTACAAAACTGATATATATACAATTTCAACAGATTTCCAAGAATTGAACCAAACATCGTCTAATTAACTAACCTAGCCCAAAAGTATATCATCCCCAATACATAAACTTTCATAATGGCAACCCCCTACATATGAACAGTTCACCTATCAACAATTCACATAAACTCTAATCCTCTACAAAGTCTCAAAAGTATATCAATCAACCCCTTCCCTCCATATGAACATTTCAAAATATCAGCCACAAAAAATAAAGTTAACTTCATTTTTCAGAGATGACAAATAAGTCCTAGATCATATGTACGAACCCAAAAACTTTACCAACTCAACCCACACCTCATCTAACTCGACTTGTGAGTATGATTTTTGTGTATCAATCTGTAGACATGCAAAATAAACGAATTAGTATTCATGAAAATTATTATACGTACAAAAGAAATAGTTTGATATATAACATACCGAATCGGAGATGACAATGCTTCCCATATTAACAATTTCTCTCATATACTTCATGAAATAGTATCCACACGTAGTGCTCCCGACTTGTAGTGGACACTATAAAAACAACAAATTAGAGTAACGGACTAGTCTTAATTGCTAGTAATCTACAAAATACAATGAATTTAAATATTTATACTTGCCTTTACTGTTCACCATAAAGTTTGTTTCCTGCTTTTATTAATGTTCTTTTGCGAGTGAAATATCGCTATTGCTCTGTTTTGGCAAGATAAGATTGCACACATATTAGAATATTGTACATGCATTAGAATTAACAGCACTACATGATATAAAAGATTAAACTTACGTGTCGGTTAAATATCTTATAGTTGCTTTTGATGTCGTCCTTAGCGAGTCAAGGTAAAACACTGTATCCTCATACGCATTTATAGCAAGCAGTGCCCAATGACCCCTAACTATACAAAAATGTAAGTACTATTTTATTGTCAATGCAACCAATACCCTAACTAAACTTACCCGGGATTAAAATGAGCAAGAACTACTTGGTTTTGTTTTGACACCATCAATCTACTACACAAGTTTCAAATTCGAGATTCTTGTGTGTTTCCAGAAGAGATTAGTGACGGATCTACGAAGACATACTGCACATTTTCTTTCGAACCAATAACAGATGAATACAAGTACCTACAAAATATATAAACTCGTAAAGGAGATACATAAATTTAGATGCAAAGGAATGAAATTGACTTACATCATATAGGCCACCAATGTAAACGTTCGTTCATGTTATAAAGATCAATGATATCCTCTCGAAGTATAGAACTCTTTCGACTAATGCCAGAAAGGTCAGCGGGTAGTGAAAAAGTGATGCTGGAATCTTTCTCCATTACCTTCTCAGCATATCTGAGAATCGACTTCAACACTAATGGCAATGTTGATGTCGATTCACATACAACTTCTTTTTTTGTAGGCATTTTTAAGTCCCTCTCCTAATTCAAGAACATCCAAATTCAGTAAGACGTACAATATTAGACATTCAAGTTTAATAGTGGATTACATACCTTCAAGACGTCCAACTCTAGTTCATTCACCTTCATCACCTCCTTCCCTTTCTTTTCGTTCTCTTTTGGTTTATCCAACGATTCCACTTCTATTCTCTTACCCTTCTCTTCAATCCCCTCTAACATTATTGGCCTTGAACAACTCCCGTGTGCGTCTACAATGGTGTAGATAAGTTTGAGCAAATTTGTGCCTCTAATTCACTAACTCGCTTACGAAGTTCTTCATTCTCAACTAGAATGTTCGCCTTATCTTTTGATGTTTTCTTAACTGAATGAAAGTACGTTGTTGGAGTAACGTATCCACCAACCCCACGTACACGACCATTGTGCTCTTTTGTACCCAATGCTTGGGTTAACACATCCTTTAACAGTGTCTATTCACAGACGATGAATCTGTATTCATTGATATCTCATCCTAAAAAGATAGCAAAATTAATGTAAGTTACAGAAATGATTGCTTATGTAATGGATAATTGAAATGTGTGATTTACATGTAATAACTTACTATTTTATGGACGACTTGCTGAATATCGTCGTTGTCGTACTGTCCTTGTTTGTTAACTCGAGCTTTCTTCCACATTTTAGCTCAACCAACATAAACTTCATTTGAACCCTCCTTCTTCATTCGAGAACATGGAGTTCAAGTGGTAAACATATTAGCTTGTATTCCATTTTAGTTATAAAGCAAACTTACAAGAAACGAACAAACCCGCCCCCCCTAAATGACAAAGTCATACAATAATCCTAGTTACAACTTTTTATGCAACCCTTTACAAGAAACAAACAACAAACTTACAACTTTTTATGAACCCTTTACAAGAAACAAACAACCCCTCCCCTCCTTCCAATGACAAAGTTTTACAAGAATCCATGTTACAACTTTTTATGCAATCCCTTACAAGAAACAAACAACCCCTCCCCCTCCAAATGACAAAGCTTTAGAAGAATCCTACTTACAACTTTTTATGCAACCCCCCCCCCCCTCCCCCAAATGACAAAGCCTTACAAGAATCCTAGTTACAAATTTTTATGCAACCCTTTATAAGAAACAAACAACAAACTTACAACTTTTTATGCAACCCCTTAGAAGAAACAAACAACCCCCCCTCCCCCCTAATGAGAAAGCTTTACAAAAAACAAGCTTACAACTTTTTATGCAACCCTTTACAAGAAACAAACAAACAAACAAACTTACACCACGCAAGGAAATAGGAGTATTACACTAGATATCAAACCAGACATCCCAAATTCTATAAGGTTTCTTCAGCAACAAAGAAAGAACAAACTACAAAAATGGGAGTTTCCTCCTTAAACATCTAAACATCTTACCATTTCCTCCTTAAGATTGGCATACCCTTTACTTGAGATTCTATGATTGTATTTGTTCTTCGATCGTCTATCTTGTTGTAATTGTCTATTTTCCTATATCTAAATGTATTTGTTAATGAGAAAGTAGCAAATATTATTCCGAATGATTTTCATGTATAAAAATTATTCATACTTGAAAGGTCTCGGATAACCTTGACCTTACAAACTCTTCCCTGTGATTTTGCTCAATGAATGAATACTTTTCAGGTGGAACTTGAAGCAATTATGGTTCA
Organism: Cucumis melo; assembly: GCF_025177605.1. Taxonomy (NCBI): domain Eukaryota; kingdom Viridiplantae; phylum Streptophyta; class Magnoliopsida; order Cucurbitales; family Cucurbitaceae; genus Cucumis; species Cucumis melo. The sequence continues at coordinate 16,878,713 of NC_066867.1, read as the reverse complement.
TCTTTATGCTGCATGATGTATTTCGTTGTCAGTCAGTCCTTAAACTGACGAAATGAAATACCTGCAGTTTGAAGAATGTTTTTCCTAGATATTGGATCAATGACGAATGCAGCCTAAATAATTAAAGTACTTAATCAAGTGTCCATACAACAAGAACACTATCAAATATAATAAGGACATTAAGGTTATATATACCTCAACTGTAGTGAATATCTTATCTTTCAGTTCTGCAGGCACACTTTTCCAAGACGTATATGTGATAGGGACATAATAATGGGTTGCAGACCCTATGAAAGACTTTAACTTCGCTCCATTCTCACCAATAGGTGCTCCGTCTCCATTGTACCTCACCACCTTCTTGTCTCTCAAACTTCTAATGCGTGTTACATCAAACATAATAGTAGGTCCTCATCGTCGCTTCAACTCTTTTGGGGTTTCATTTTTAGTATCAATCTCTTCAACTGTTGCATTCAACTCATCAACACCAACTTCTTCATTAAGATCGTCCATATTATATTATGCGAAGCTGTCAATCAAAATGAAGAAAAAATTAGCATGATATACAAATTTTAAACAATAAGTAATGAAATAAGATCAATGAACATAATAAACTTATGGTCTACTTGTTTGAAATTGTGAACACACCATTATAATATTATGTAGGTATCCATGTGCCTTCACAATCTGACCTTAGTACGTTGAGACATTTTAATCCAAATCATTGTTTAAATAGACATCTGGCATATCATTAGGTATTCCTTCACACTGGAGTATTGTATCACCATGTTCGTCGTCATTATATCTATCTTCAAAGTCTCTTTGTGGTGGAGTGAGTACAACTGACCATCTAACATCACTTGGATCCTCAACATAAAACACTTGCTTTGCTTGGCTTGCTAATATAAATGAGTCTGACTTGTGTCCTACTCTATTTAAATCAACTAAAGTATAACCAAGTTCATCGATCCGAACACCACCACTATTTTGAACCCAATCGCATTTAAACACCAGAACATTCAACGTATTATAATTGAGTTCCCATATCTCTTGTATCACTCCATAGAATGACATATCCCCAATGATGGGATTTTTATCTTTAGAACTAGACACTTGCATTGTTCTTCCAACTAAACTAACTTCATTGTTTTGTACACTTCGATCCTTCTCAGAAGATTTTGTGTGATAGTGACATCCGTTTATTGCATAACCACTATATGTAATAACAAAAGGATGAGGGCCATGAGCAATCCACCTTAAGTTATCTGAAACTCTACTATTTCCAACTTCAAGCTCAGTTGATACCTACCAAAAGAATTCTTAATTTCAAGTTCAACACATAACATGTATAACTAAATTACAAGGTTCAACACTATACCTCTTGTCGTAACCAATGTATAAAAGTTCGATTATGTTCCTCTTGAAGCCATTTATGATTTTTAGACTTGTTTGGATATTGTAGTTGCAAAGCCTTCATATGTTTTCTTTGTAGTCATCATTCAAACATTGTAATATAGTTAAATTTAATTATATAAAAGTGAATGAAACAATGAAGAAATCAATGAATAAACTTACTCCATATATGGTTGAACATCAATTGTATTTTCCAACACATATCAATGAGCTTGACGTAGAAGTTTTTGTTCAGGTTTGAATGGAACTCCCATGGACAACGACCTACCAATGTTTGAAGTGTCTAAATGGTCTTATGACTTGCGAGTGCCAAGCCCAACGTGATCCACTCCAGATAAGAAATCAGAACAAAATTCAATAGCTTCTTCTATTAAATAACTTTCGGCAATACAACCTTCTAGACGATATCTATTCCTCACAGAGTGTTTGATGACTTTCATGAATCTTTCAAAAGGATACATCCATCGAAGATATATAGGGCCACAAAGTTTGACTTTCCTAACTATGTGTACTGTGAGATGAATCATGATTGTGAAGAATGAAAGGGGAAAATACTTTTCAAATAAACACAATGTTACCACAATATCTTCTTCCAACTTGTCTAATTGTTGCGCATCTAACACCTTGTTGCATACAAAATTGAAAAAGATGCACAACCTAGTTATAGCATAACGAACATGTTTCGGTAGCACCGATCTTATCGCAATGGGAAACAACTGTTGTATGAGCACATGACAATCATGAGATTTTAAACTATTATGTTTTAAATCTGTAATTGACACAAGGTTTTTAATATTGGAAGAGTAACCTTCGGGAACCTTTATTCTTGACAAAGTCTTCAAAACACATCGTTTTTCTTCCTTTGTAAGAGTATAACATGCAAGAGGAATGAATATTTTCTTCTCACTACTAATAGGGGCAAGCTCCGATCGAAGTTTTTGTTCAACTAAATCACGTCTAGCATTCAACTCATCCTTATTTTTACCAGGAATATCAAGAAGCGTACCTAAGATATTCATGCAAATATTTTTTTCGATGTGCATCACATCTAAACAATGTCTAACATGCAGATCTTTCCAATATGGAAACTCAAAAAAGGAAGATAACCTATTCCAACAAATCTTTTCACTTCTGTTCATCGATAGGTTCTTATGGATCTTCTTTCCTTTATAAAATTCAAGATCTTTCAATTTCAAGTACAGATCCTCCCCAGAAAGTGGTTCTGGAATTGTACCAAGATCTTTTTTACCGTTGAATGACCTTTTTTGTTGTCGGTACGGATGATCGCGTGCTAGAAATCTTCGATGTCCTAGGTATGCTATTTTCTTCCCATGTTGTAACATTATAGAATTTGTATTATCTCCACAAATTGGGCATGCCTTATACCCTTTAACACAACATCCACTAAGGTTACCTATGTAGGAAAATCATTGATTGTCCACAGCAAAATCGACCTTAAGTTGAATACTTCTTCTCAATAAGCATCATAACATTCAACACCATTTTCCCATAAAAGTTTTAAGTCTTCAATTAGTGGTGCTAAGTATGTGCCTATATCATCCCCTGGTTGTTTTGGCTTTGAAATTAGCATTGATAGCATCATGTACTTTCTTTTCATACACAACCATCGTGGAAGATTATAAATAACCATCACTATCGACCAACAACTGTATTTAGAACTCATGTCACCATGAGGATTTACTCCATCGACTGACAATGCTAAACGAAGATTTCTATGTTCAGAAAAAAAGTCTGGCCATTTAAAGTCTACTAACTTCCATGCTAAGAGTCTGCTAGATGTCGTAACTTACCATCCTCAATTCTTTCACTAGCATGCCAAGTCAGGTTTTCAGCACATTCAATACTTCTAAATAGCCTTTTGAATCGTGGAATGGGTGGGAAGTACCATATCACTTTTGAGGGAATTTGCTTTCTCTCTTCATTTCTATCCTTAACGTTTTTCCACCTCGACTGACCACATTCAGGACATTTAGTTGCATTAGCAAATTCTTTCCTATAGAGACAACAATTATTAGGACATGCATGAATCTTTTCATATTTCATTCCTAATACACCTAATGTTTTCTTTGCTTCGTATAATGAATTTGGGAGTTCATTGGTCATTGGCAGAATTTCCATCAAAGTTTAAAGTAATTCTGAAAAACTAATATCACTCCATCCATATCTAACTTTTAAATTATACGATTTAACTAGAGTAGACAACTTGGTGTACTTTTTACATCCTTCATACAATGGTTTTTCAGCATCAATAAGCAACTTCTCAAATCCATTTCAGTCTTTTGAATACTCCTCGTGAGCAACTTCAATCATTTCTTTTACACTTCCAACATCATTCTCTTCACATGTATGTGTGTCAAACTTTGAAGATTCTCCATTGAAAGATGAGTTAGGAAGTGATTCACCATGCCAAAACGAAATTTTATAACTTTCATCAATACCATCAACATATAAATGATCTCTAACATCCTTTCTACTATGCTTTTTACAATTCCACATTTCAAACAAGGACAATGAATGTAGGAGGTACTTGTATTCGAAAATCCAAATTTGATGAAATTTTCCACACCCAACTCATATTCTTTGGATAATCTACTTTTGTTCATCCATGATTTATCCATAATTGTAAATCTATTGACAAATAAAGTAAATTAAATTAGTTCAAAAAGTCTTGTTGAGATAATAAAAAGAGAAAACAAATATGGAGATTGAACAAACATTCGCTTAATAAGACTAACTTTCCACCAACTAACCAAATAAAGAAAATAAATTCCTAGATAACATTAGGTTTCTTCAAGCCCCCATCACAAATTTCCCGCCAACGAAACAAATAAAGAAAATAAGGTTCCACTACTACAAAAAATGACTCTCTTCACACAAATGTGTCGGACTTCAACTCTAACTTTATTTAAGATATTTCATCAAACAGTTTAAGAGCATACAGAGAAAATCAACATTAACAACAACCTACAATGTTTTGGTTACCACAAAGAATATGACATTCTTCCTCAGGCCAAGAGATGAATTTAAATTGAAAAATTAAAATCACAATCCATCAAAAAACATGAATATTGTACTATTGCAAGAATTTGGCGTTTCGCAAGCGTTCGGCGAGCATTCGGCGAGCAGGTGTTCGACAGCAGGCGTCCGACGAGTAGGCGTTCAGCGAGTAGTCGTTCGGAGAGCAGTCATTCGGCGAGCAACGACGTTCGGGGCTTTTTGGATGGGTGTGAAAATCGGGTTGCCGTCGGGAGGAAATATGAATTTGGGTTGTGTATGGTGGGAAAGGGAAAAAGTAAAAAGAGAAGGGGAAAAGTAGGTTTATTTAAAAAAAATATGCTTTTTTTTTTAAATTCATGACGTTTTTAAAACGTCAAGAAACGTCAATAAATTTGAAAACGAATCCCCTCCGCTTTTCATAAAAATTCTTGATGTTTTAAAACGTCAATAATTTATCGATATTTCTTGACAGTTTTAAAACATCAAGGATAAATATATATCATTTGACGCTTTAAAAAACGTCAAAAATATCGAACTCAGAAAAATTCTTGACGTTTTAAAAATGTCAAGAATGTAAAATATACAACTTGACGGTTTCAAAACGTCAAGAAAGAATTGCATATTACTTGACGTTTCAAAACCATCAAGAATTATGTAAATTGCCTCCCCTCTGCCTTTTAATCAAAATTCTTGACGATTTTCCTATTAAACCGCCCCTTTCTTGACTATTTTTTTAGAAACCGTCAAGAAAAGAAAAAATCAACCATCAAGAAAGGGTCTTTTTCTAGTAGTGTTACGGACATCCCATTAACCAAAAGACAAATTTAAACTTATCTATCCCTAAACAAAACTAACGTACAATACATAAAGATATAAAACTAACCCACAATAACAAAACTATTAATAACTTAGCACAATAAACTGGAGACACGGTTAATCTCTCGGATCACGATCTGTACCTGAAAAGTGCGAAAACAATTATGAAAGGGTGAGTTAAATAGCCTAGTGAGTGACGATTTTATAAAAACATACTTTTGAAATAACTCTACTCTTTTTTAATATAAAATCATTCAATAAACATATCAACAAAATAGAATCTTTTAAAACTCTTCCCACATTTAGAAACATCTCTTTTACTAGTTTACAAACTCCATTACTTTCTAAAAAAAATCTCTGATTCACTTTCTCTGTTAGTTCTATACCTTGAAAACTCAGTCACGATAGCAACTAGCTCGACCTATCCTTCCTGATAATACTGTCATGATTATATCATGCCTGAACTCAATCATGACGATGTCATGCTTAAACTCGATCAAGATAGTAAAGCGCTAATCAGACTATCTTGCCTGAACTCCATGGTAGTGACTAAGTGGTCAACATAGCCCTTTTACCTCTTAAATTCTGTGCACATTAACCGTCGAGAACTTGGTGTATAGAATCAAACAAGGTTTCATGCTTAGAACAATTCTCAATAAACTCATACTTTTGCCACAACATTCTAACATAATCAGTAAGTCAGTTCAAGAACTTTGCTTCTAAATCTCATCAGCAATTATTGATTAAAATATGCTTTGCTAAAAATTTCTAAAACTCATTCTTTAGATTAAATTCTAAATAAATAAGCTTGTAAAATATGCATAGAAACTTCATTTTAAATCACTTTATCACTCCAAAAGGTACCTTAAACCATCGGTCTGTAAATCTGCCCGATCTCCACTCGACCTGAAATTACAGGAAATAATTCCATTTAGATTCCTTTTATCATAAAAATAACGAAACTACTTAAAAATTCCTAAAATATCAAAAACAGCCTAAAAACAGATTTGGCATGGCAGTGAGTAGAGGGTAGGCAGTAGGGCTAGCACGAGCACCCATGGCCACGGTAGGCTTGCCACGTACTAACCTTAAAAGGGGCCTTGCCCACGCGGCCTCATGTTATTCACATAGCCATCTCATGCGTGCAGGGCTTGCCTGGCCGTGCGCCAATGCACGTGGCTTGCCTTGCGCCTAGGCTATGCATCCACCATAAGCCCAATATGCCCATGCTAACTTCTTTTACCATAAAAATAATGAAGCTCTGCTTAAAAATTCCAAAAATATCAAAAAATAACCTAAGAACACCCATTTGGCATGGTGGCGCGTAAGGGATAGGCGGTATAGCTAGCATGAGCGTGCATGGCCTGGGCAAGCCTGCCGTGTGCTAACCTTGAAAGGGGCCTTGCCCGCACGACCTCATGCTCTTCACATAGCCATCTTACGTGTGCAGGGCTTGCTTGGTCGCGTGCTAATACATGTGGCTTGCCATGCGCACAAGCTATGCATCCACCACATGCCTAATACGCCCATCCTAACTTCCTTTACCCCAAAATGCTCGTCCATCTCACCCAGCAACCCATGACACTTGGCCAACCACCCACACTACCCAGAACTCACTTTTTCGGCCCAAACCTTACCTTCACGTTAGAGCTTAATATCTTAAAATATAGAAATCAAAATAAACTACTTCCTTCAACAAATTATTGCAAATTGTTGTAATTTCTCATAATTTCAGCTAAAAAACTCCTTGTAATGAGTTTCTGTAGCCTCCTTGAGGTAAGGACTACTCAGATTTATCCTTCAAACATGACCTTTCATCCTTCTTTCAACTCAAACTCAATCTTCCTCTCTTCAATTTGTGAGCTTTTGGGACTGATTTCAGCAAAAACGCACAAGTAATTTGAGAGAAATTTCAATCAAAAGTGACCTATTTATACTGAGTCGTGCATGAAAGGTTATTTACATTTTATGCTTAACGAAATTTTACCTATGCATGCACATGACACTTGGAATGCACTTAACCGACTCACCATCTCGCCCAAATTCACTTAAAATTCCCAACCAAAATGCCTAAGCCCAAACAACAAGCAAAATGCTAACCTCTCTTGTCATAGTCGTAAAATCCCAAATGCATGTATAAGCCAAACTAACCTCTAAGGAAGCCTTTTCGCCAAGCCCAAACGCCTCAGATAACATAACCTTTAACGACCTCCTTCTTAGCTAGCCCACAACCAAAATGCCAAGCACACTTTAGAGGTTATTTTAGCCTTCTCGGACACACATCACAACACCTACTTGTCGCGAAGCCTATGTTGTAAATGCCATGATAACCTCTTTGGAGGTTATTTTCTCCTCTTTTGGAAGCCCACCAAGCCCAAAACGCCTAAGGTGTGGATTTGGTCAAATTTTCTCACTTTTTCAACCTAACCTCCTTAACTCTTAAACCACTACTTATCATTCTTTATTTCCACCAAGCATGACACACTTACAATGTCACTTCTTAAGCCTACTTTCCCATCTATACTTCATTGAAAATCATCCTTCTAAATTCTTTGGAAATTTCAAGTTCCTTAGGGTTCATGTTTTACACATTCATTGTCTTCGTGGTGAGGGCTTGTGCTTGTTCACATAAATATTCAATCCTGGATATGTCATATTAGGCTCCAAGTGAGCAATTAAGTTAGGCGATTAAGATAAGATGATGCGATAAAATATGATGTCTTACCTGTGAATTGCTGATTTCATAATGATATGCATGTAATACAAGTTTTCCTCTATATCGTCCAACTATAAGGCAATAGTAGTTTTCTGGTAAGTCCAAGGTTGAACTTAGGGAATTTGTCATGCCTAGCTTCAGTTCACTTCATGCGATGAAATGAAGACGTGATTGCCTAGACATTTGTCGCGATATTCCCCTTAAAGGGTACAACATCAAGTACAAAACCATTACACATGACTCAAAACAATATTAGATTCCTCCTCGCCTAGATATTGTATGCTACGCGAGTAGATAGTGGCCACTACATATATGATGTGATCAAAGAGGCTAGGTAGGCGATCAAAGCTGCAGGTTCAATGCTGAATGTCCTTTGCTACTTGGGAGGGGGGGTAAAACAAAACATTTGAAAGATTAGACAAAACGTCTAGGGAGTGAGACCTTTTCTCATCCGCCTTTATTAAATCAAGTTTTTCATAATGCACAAATCAATGCCAAATGACGTTAGAGCAAAATGCAAGCCAACCAGTTCGTTTTAGAATTCAACACTTATTCAAAGTGCTAAATGTTTTTCAATTATCACAATTTATATCCATCTCGTAGAATCATTCAACTTATGTCTTTGTACCCTTTCCTCGACTCAAGCGTTTACCACACTATTTTGCCAAGTTGTAACAGTGCAGAGAAAAATCAACGCATCTCGCAAGAACCTTCAATTCCATTATGTGTAATGTGTCTTCCAATGCCAGATCACGGGACAAGCAATAGCATCCCATACAAGATCAAACAACCAGTATGAGGCATCCAATTAAAGATCACACAACATGAATAAGGGGTACCATACAAAATCACCAAACAGGTATGAGACATTCTATACCAGACCATATAACAAGTATGAGACATCTTATCCAATATCACACATCATGAATATGACATTCTGTTCCAAATCACACATCAAGAATCGAGTAGCTTATCCCATATCACATAGCAAGGATAAAGCATTATGTCGTATAGGGTATAAAGAGAATCTTATTTTATTAAACATTGGTTTTCACATTCTCTACATAACACCATCATTATCAATATCACAGATTACGTGTTTATCAAAAATGCCTCACAAGGCTTGGAGAAATCATTTTTAAAATATTTTTTTTCATTTGGGAGCTCGCATATACTATACCTCTTTAGATAGTTTATCACTATAGGTCTAATTTATTCTTAAATCATATGTGTTTTAAGGGTTTTGAAAGCGTACAAAATTCACATAAACATGATCTTCATGGAAACAGATTCAAGAATTCATTCACATTTTAAAACTCCTTTTCATTTTGGAAACATTGGAAAGGAGAACCATTCACCATCACATTTGACTTGCCCTTCTGCCTTGCTTTCTTGATTAGAGTTCCTTTGTACTTCTAGGATTCTCTGCTGGAATGAGTTCGTTCTATGTATCGAGGTCTTCGATACTTTCCCACTTCTTTCTTAACAAGCCAGGGTAAAAGCATTTTCAAACCGGTCTAAATTTCACTATTTATAAATCTCTCTGGTGAATTTACCATGACAAAATGATTACTCCCTACCGGTAGTGAGGAGTGGCCCAATCCTGAAATTCCACACATCTATTCTCAACCTTATCCTGAGTTTGGATTCGATGGTGGGGTCCAATCACTCGTTGGCCTACTGCCATTAGGGTCAAATCACTGTTTCTTGGTGAGGTAGGTCAATTTGCCAACTATTTCGCTGCGAGACTCTCATCGTGTAGGGACTTTTCATCGCACAATCTATTCGTTAAACTGATTTCACTATTGGAAGTCTCTTTGTCTAACATCTCTACCATAGGGCCTTACTCGTGTTGACGACACGTGATCAACGCTTTACAACTACTACCACCTTATTGGAATTTCGTACTCAAAATTCAGTAAGCTGATGTGGATAACTATGGGTACTTGACTTTCATCTATTCTTCATTCCCCCAGGTGGCTTCCTTAACACCATGATTGTTCCATAGAATTTTGACCATGGGAATCACCTTGGTTCTTAATACTTGCTCCTTTCTGTCTAACATGCGCATAGGTCTTTCTTCATAAGTCAAGTTCTCTTGCACTTCTAGGGGTTGGCCTTAGAAGATATGTGAGGAGTCCAACACATACTTCCTCAACATAGAGACATGGAAGACATTGTAGATTCTAGACAAGTCTGCGGGCAACCTTAACTTAAAGGTCACTAGTCCCTCGGGTTCTAGAATCTCTTAGGGTCTTATGTATCGTGGACCAAGTTTTCCCTTCTTCCCAAACCTAATTACTCCTTTCCATGGTGATAGTTTTATGAAAATTTTGTCTCCCAGTTCAAATTCTAGCACCCTACAATAATTATCTGCATAACTCTTTTGTCTATTTTAGGTGGTTTTCAAATTTTCCTTGATTACTTTTTTATTCTTTGTCATCGTCTAGACTAATTTTGGACCATACAACTTTCTTTCGCTAACTTTTTACGTGCAAACTAGCATCCTGCATCGTCTTCCATATAAAGCCAAGAAAGAGGTCATTCTAATGCTGGAATGATGGCTGTTGTTGTAAGCAAATTCAATCAAAGACAAATGCTTGTCCTAGCTTTCTTTGAATTGCAGAATGTAGACCCTCAGCATATGTTCCAATATTTAGATGGTTCTTTAGATTGTCCATCCGCCTATGGGTGAAATATGGTACTGAAACACAACTTAGTTTCCAATGCGTCTGTCAAAATTGGAAGTGAACAACACATCTCGATCCGAACCTATGGACAATGGGGTTCCATATTGGCTTAATTTTGTCAATGTACAACTTAGACAATTTGTCAAATGGAAAACTTTGCTTAATAGAGATGAAGTGTGCCGTTTTAGTGAATCTATCCACCATTATCCAAATTCCATCGCAACCATTTGGCGTTCTAGGCAATCTAAACAAGAAGTCGATGCTTATGTGTTCCCACTTCCATTCGAGATTTGGCAAAGGACATAACAACCCACTAGTTTTTTGTCGTTGAGGTTTGACTTGCTGACAAGTCAAACATTTGGCAACAAACTTCGCTATCTTTCGCTACATGCCTGGCCACGAATAATAAACCTTTAACGCTATGTACATCTTGCTACTTCCAGGATGCATCGTGTAAGCTGAGCTATAGGCTTCCTTCAAAATATTGTCCCTTAGCACCTTATTTTATGGGACACATAATCTCTTCTCTTTTATCAATGCGCCATCCTTTCTAAACGCATAGTATGATCATCTTTCGCACCTTACTTCTTTCGCTTACTTTCTTAGCTCAGGGTCTTTAGGTTGCGATCTAACAATTTCCACTTCAAGGGTAGGCTTCACTTGAAAGCGGGCTATCAAGTTCCCAATTGACCCTAGGTTCAGAATTACGTTGGTGTAGTCGTAATCTTTAATAAGTTCCATCCAATGCCTTTATCTTAGATTTAATTCCCTGTGGTCAAATACATACCTCAAGCTTTTGTGGTTCATGACGTTACTACACTTTTCTCCCATCAGGTAGTGTCGCCAAATTTTCAATGCATGGCCAACGACCACCAGTTCTATGTCATGTGTTGTGTAATTGCATTCATACAATTTTAGTTTTCTGGATGGGTAGGCTATTACTTTCCCCTATTGCATCAAAACGCACCATAGGCCTCGATGAGATGCGTTGCAGAAAACTTCATATTCCTTTATTGGTTTGGTTAATATAAGGACGGCCACAATAGTAAGTCTGCATTTTAATTCTTGGAAACTCCTCTTATAGTCATGCGACCACTCGAACTTCGTGGCTTCTTGGTAAGTGATGTTAGAGGAAGGACTAACTTGGAAAATCCTTCTATAAATCTTTGGTAGTAACTTACCAAGCTAAGAAAACTTATAACTTCAAAAACTGCTTTGGGACGTTCCCAAGTTTCAATCGCCTCTACCTATTGCGAGTTCACCTTCAACCTTTCTAACGATATAATATGCCGAAGGAACATCTCTTAGTTAAGGAAAAACTCACACTTACTAAACTTCACAAATAGTTTTTATTCTTGCAAGGTTTTCAACACAATCCTTGAGTGTTCCGCGTGTCTCTCTACATCTGAGGAATAGACTAAAATGTCATCAATGAAGACAATAAGAAACTGATCAAAATAGTGATTAGACAAAATCATTCAAATCAAATACATGCAATTTACATATCGCATATAAAATATGAATTTAAATATACCATTTAATAAACACAAAAAGAATTAACATCACATATCAATCAATTCGGTTTCATACATAACATACTAATCGAATCTAAAACAGATTGTAGCATCAATCTAGAAATTGACAAATCCTAATTTTTTCAAACAAAACCAATTGAGGCAAATCGTCTCGAAGCAAAATATTAAACGACTAGAGGAATAAAAAAACTCATATCAATATCACATATCAATCCCCAATCGTAATAAATGTCATCAATTTAATTGTACATGGGAAGCAATCTATCTTTGATACCATTACTGGGAAACGATCTCAGGGTAGACGCAACGAAATTGACACAAAAAATTTCTCTAACCCTTAGAAAGTAAAGAGACTGTGCATAATGAACTAAATCACGAATAAACATACCTTTTTGCCGACGTGAGTTTCTCTCCAAGTTCGAATTACCTTTGTACTAATAAAGATGATCCTCCAAAATCGTATCACCAAAACGGTTCGAAATCACTAGCGTTCTCTAATAGTATCCACACATGAACAAGGCATTCAACTCCTCAAATTCAAGTCCGCTAGAACCTCTTAGAGCCAGAATTTTGACTCTCCAAATTCTCTCTCTATGACAGACGAATTTTTGCTTTTTGCTGTGCACGTAAAATAAGATACCTATGGTCTTATTTATAGGCTTCATATGGCTTCCTAATAAATTGGGGATTCTTGATAACTTAGGGATTCCTAATAAGCTTCCAATTCTCCAATTGGGCTTATTAATTCCCAGTCCAAAGATAAATTCGGCCCAATTCTTTCGTGTGCGACCCGTTAGGTTAATTTAGTATGACAATGGGCCCATAGGTCATAATTGGTTTATAGCAAGACATTATGACTAACCATATTAAATTAAGCTAGTGATCCAACATCACGTAATATAATTATTGCTTTAATCCTTTTATCATGCGATATCTATAATTGAATATAAGCTATTGACAAAGTCACCTTATCTCATTCAATTGCTTTCTCGACCAATAAGCATACTGAATTAATAAATGACATTGATACCCTTATTAGTTTATTTATAGCACAGCTATGCATTTTAGAAGTCACGCTTAATCGAGGGGCCTATAGATATGTCTTCATAACAAGAGTGAAAATTTTCATCTTGATTAATTATTGTCCACTACATAATTCATAACGTATTCGAATATAACCTTAATAATTATCTGGTTAAAAATAATGTTTGATTGCATCATAATAGATTAATTCTTATGTTTGACACTAATAATCACATATGGAGATAAAAAACAATAGATTATTTAAGATTATTTAAGACACATGTACATGTATTGATCTAAAAAAGGGGTTAGTCCAATTTTCAGTCTCTAATAAGAAAATATGATTATAATTTATGTCTCTACATATATAATCATCATATAATTATGACTTATAACTCATATTAATCTTAATTTATTATTATTCCCACAATAATAGAAATAGATTAGGGACATTTAGAATATAATAACTTATTCATAGTTACTGTAAATGAGGGGTGATATCTTTGGGAGAAGGGGGAGGATTATCATCTTTGTCTTTTGGAGGTCAGGGAGTTGGGTCTTTAATGTAACGCGGTGGAAGGACCCTTTCATCATCAAGTCGTCTCTATTGGACCAACTTTATGCGACGAGGAGGCTCTTTATCAATCGCCTTTTCTTTAATAACATAAACCTTGATCTTATTCCAAGGTGAAATGGAGGTTGATAGATTTTTCCTCTTTAGTGGCGACGGTAGAGTTTTTTCATCTTCTTCTTCCTTCTCCTTGCCAAGGATTTTCAGGTGACGCTCCTCTTCTTTGTGTTGATGGAACGAGATTACTTTGTTGATTACCACCTAGTTGCAATTTCACTTAGAACCTTTCTTTGTGAAAACCTGACGAAGGAGGGGATGTATTGTCACCATAACTTCTCCACCGTGAATGGGGACAATTTAGTTCCTTTTGGGACCTCCATCCAGGCAAGGATGGCCCTTTGTATGAAGGCGTCGAGATTAAACGCCTTCTGAGTCATAATTGATGAAAAATGAGACATGCGCAACGGAAAAAATGGATCAATTTTACTCTTATTGCATTTAAACTATTTAGAGATCAATATTCCAAAACTACCATAATTAAATGAAATTAGGGTTAGAAGAAAACTTACCTTCGTTGTTTTTCATTTCTTGTAATCTCCTCATACACTCGAATCGAGAACCACCACCAATGTTGACTCGTTATTCACCAAACTTAGAACCGGGTTATGAGACATGATTAGGTGAAGGAAACTAAGAGATGGATGGAAATTGAGAGAGAGATTAAAATCCATATTACTTAATTTCTTTATATAATGGTTATTTAATGCTTGTATGTTATAAATTTTTCTAAAGTTTTATAAGTGTTATAAATTGAATTAGACATTTAATATTTATAACGAAGATAAGTTGCATGCTCACCTAGGTTAAAACATATCAATCAATTGTCACAAGAGGTTCACCTAATTCGATCTTGTCAACAAGTCAGATAAGATGACTAATGTTGAACTAGATATATTTGTGTGCATTTGATATAACCATGATTAATAAGTTAATTCTTCACAGGTTTTTTGTAACTTCGACTGGATCAAAATACCGTTTTATACTCGAGGCAACATTTTATTCCATAAGTCCTACTAATCCACTATTGAAAAATTGGTTTAAGGTCCAGCCTATAAACCGAATCCATTACGTGCCCCTTGTACAATACTTGGATTCATTCTTTAAGGAAACAACCTATCTTCTAATCATAAAGCAGGTAGAGGTGAATTTCGTCTTACTCTCTATGTTCCAAAGCATCCACCCAGTTTTATCCTTGAAATGAGAGACTTATTGGGTCATCGCTGTTAAGTTGCACTCCCTTATGCAAATCTAAGGATAATACCAAATGAATAGAATTTCATAGTTAACTAAAGATTAAGATTGAGTTACCTAGGTCATAAATAATTGAAAAAGTCAGTTTTATATAGTCAACGGTTGTATAACTTAAAAGTGACTATTTCATGGTTCTAGTCTTATGTAAGCTCTTTACATAGGATGCCCCTGCTTCCATGTCTCTACATGAACAATTTAGAATCACATTGTTTGTACTGACTACAAAGTAGGTCACATCCATAGTGTTCCCAGAATAAGGTGACCAATCTTATTCATACATTATAGATCGTTTGGGTTATATACTCGAACTTGATCCACATTTATGTATGTACCTAAAGTTCAAGTCTACACACTAGATAGCCTCAAGACCGTAGTTTATTGGATTCAAGATTATAGTATTCTACTTTCACGAATAAGTTCTCAATAACCACTTTATTGAATTGAATAAAATTTTGAACTGCAAGCTATGAGGTTTAGGACATAAATTCCAACAATAGTGTAGTAGAGAAGCATTGCATAATGAAATGAAACTGTGTTGTCATGCCACGTTGGGAGAATATTATTTTCAATGAAGAACAACCACACGATTGGTTTGGTGGTGAGCTGGTGTTGGTAAAGTTGTTATCTCTAAGTGGGTGTGATTTCCCATTCTAAGCTAGGCCATGTGAAGGTCTTCAAATACTTTGAAGGATTATTGATAAGCTCGTTCCTAGGATATTGTGCATCATTGAGCAAGTCATATAACACGTTAATTACCTTCTCATTGAAGTAAATCTTTTCGCCTTCAATTGTTGCGTAAAAGCCAGTTTGATGATATTTTGTCGTATAGAACTTGTGGACAAAAACACTCAATCTGACTCTGGTCTCCCTCGCGAATTTTTTTCATCCAAACCCCTTAATTGGTGCATGAAGGATATCTAAAAGGGCCCCATTCAAGGGTAATAATCCATTTTCCATCTTGAATAGCTTATTTATGTCAAAGGGTCCCTGCTCGTCGCCTTGTTGGGACTCCTCATGTTTGGATGGCCCTAACTTTGTTTTTCAGTTTTTTCTTTGTGATTGTCTCCAAACTCGAATCTTCAAGTGCTAGTCTCTGTTCCAGTGGGTTCATTTTCTCCAACTCTTCATCTAACTTTGCCATCAATATCTTCAGGTGGTGAACTCCTTGCTCACCTAGTGCCGTGAGCTTCTTTTGCTTTCTCTTCTCCTTCTTTTTCTTAGCGGTGTGGATCTCTGCCAACTTCTTCTTCGTCTCCACCAAGGACCCTAAATTCAAAAGTTTTTTTTACCAAGGTTTTGTAGAGATGAGTGGTATCATCGCTTAAACCCTCTTCTCTTGCTTTCTTCTCCTCTAGGCACGTTCCCTTTTTCTTATTTCTTTGTCTTCCTTCACCCTTCTCATTGTCTCTTCCTTTTTCCTTTCCTCTTATTCTGGGATCAATCTTCTTTCTTTCAACAATTTCAAGAGTCGCCTAATCTTCTTAGCCTACTACAATTCCAAGGATTGGTCCACCTGTGCCCACCAACACCTTCTCTTTTTCATGTTTGAGGTTGGTGTAGCTTAGCTGCAGTTGGTTCACCATGTTTTAGCCATCCTTTCTGACTTGGTTCAGGTCACTAAGCCCTCTAAACATTTTCTCCTCTTCTATTATTCAATCACTTGCTGATGAGATTGGCTCTTGGGTTAATGGGCATTGAGCTCGCTTTGAAATAGGTTTATCAGAACGCAAATTGGGGAGGGTTTCTAAAGGTTTGGACTTGATTGAGATCTTCCACGTAGAGCCTTCAGTTCTAGACCCATGAGGTGAAGATTCATTAGGTTTTTGGGTAGAAGGGTTGGGTGTTTTGGTGAGTGGCTTTTTCGTCAGAGCGGTGCTTGAAGATTTCTCCTTAGTCTTAAGGAATTTGGAAGTCAGAGGAGCTTCACGATGGGTTTTTTGTTGCTCGACCATAGGATTCCGATGAAGATTTGAGTTTTCTAGCGAAGTGGTTGAGTTTTCCGGTGAGGGTGATGAATTTTTAGATGAGGGTGATGAACACTCAAAAAGAGAACAAATTTTTTCGAGAGGGCTCAAGAATATAAATGAGGCAAACATGGGTTTTCCTTCGCTCTTTATACTTAACGAGTGTTGACTCTATAATAATGAGTTTTTAGCTTATTTAATGAGATCTAACACATTGGCGGCATGTCCCTTTGAAAGTATAAATGACTGTTGTATTTAATGTGACTGTTTAAAATCCACATCACTAGACACAACTCTGTAGGCAATACTAAATTTTTGGCGGGAAACTATCCATCCTATTGCCTAATTATGCTTCACATGCCTTCTAACAGAACACATTCAAATGCTAAAATCCCCTTTGTGGTCCTCGCAGGCACAAAATATTCTAACTACTCTACCTAGAAAGTGATAAAGAAAGTAGTAAAGAAAGCAATCAAAGAAAGTGATAAACAAAAAGAAAAGAAATGAAAGATGTAATAAATTGAAAATAAGGAAAAAAAAAGTTAAGAAAGTGATTAAATACGATGCACAAAAATGATACGATTGCATTACAATAAATGATAGTGTACAAACGCATCAACACGTTAAGGAAATGTAAATGAAGGTGTTTTAGATTATGTATATGGACTATTTGATGTGATTTTCATCTTCATAATACACCTTGAGTCTTTACCCATAAACTTTAAACACATTACTTTCGTCTAGGGACCCTACATTCTTAAGTTTTTTTTGTCAAGGTTTGGCAGAGATGAGTGGTATCATCGCTCAAACCCTCTTCTCTACCTTCTTCTCCTTCAGGCGCATTCCTTTTTTATTATTTCTTTGTCTTCCTTCACCCTTCATCCTTCTCATTCTCTCTTCCTTTTTCCTTTCCTCTTCTTCTCGGATCAATCTCCTTTCTTTCAACAATTTGAAGGGCCGCCTCATCTTCTTTGCCTACTACAATCCTAGGGATTGATCCACCTGTGCCCACCAACACTTTTCTTTGTCATGCTTGAGGTGGGTGTAGCTTAGCTGCAGTTTGTTCACCATGTTTTAGCCATCCTTTCTGACTTGGTTCACGTCACTAAGCCTTCTAAACATTTTCTCTTCTTCTCTCATCCAATCACTTACAGATGAGATTGGCTCTTAGGTTAATTGCCATTAACCTCGCTTTGAAATTGGTTTATCAGAACGCAAATCGGGGAGGGTCTCTAAAGGTTTGGACTTGATTGAGATCTTTCACGTATAGCCTTCGGTTCTAGACCTATGTGGGGAAGATTCATTAGGTTTCTGGGTAGAAGGGTTAGCTGTTTTAGTGCGTGGCTAATTTCGTCAGAGCAGTGCTTGAAGATTTCTCCTTAGTCTTATCGAATTTGGAAGTCAGAAGAGCTTCACGATGGGTTTTTTGTTGCTCCACCATGGGATTCCAATGAAGATTTGTGTTTTTTAGCAAAGTGGTTAGTTTTCCAGCGAGGGTGATGAATTTTTAGATGAGGGTGATGAAAACTTAGAGAGAGAACAGTTTTTTGCAAGAGGGCTCAAGAATATAAATGAGGCAAATGTGGGTTTCCCTTCGCTTTTTATACTTGAAGAGTGGTGACTCTATAATAATTAGTTTTTACCTTATTTAATGAGATCTAACATATTAGCGCCACATCCCTCCGAAAGCATAAATGACCGTTGCATTTAATGCGACTGTTCAAAATCCACTTCACTAGACACAACTTCGTAGGCGATAGTAAATTTTGGGCAGGAAACTATCCATCCTATTGCCTAATTGTGCTTCACATGCCTTCTAACAGATCACATTCTAATGCTCGCATAAAAATCCCTTTTGTGGTCATCACATGCACAAAATATTCTAACTACTCTACCTAGAAAGTGATAAAGAAAGCAATAAATTAAAGAAAGCGACAAACAAAAAGAAAAGAAATGAAAGATGTAATAAAGCAAAAAAAAGAAGAAAATAATAAGAAAGTGAATTAAATACGATACACAAAAATGATGCGATTGCATTACAATTAATAAATGATAGTATACAAATGCATCAACACGTTAAGGAAATGTAAATGAAGGTTTTTTATTTTTAGTCCATGGACTCTTTGATGCGATCTTCGTCTTCATAATATATCTTGGAGTCTTGCCCATTAACCTTAAACACGTTACTTTCGTCCAGTGATTTGATCTACACAACACTATGTGGAAAGACCTCTTTGACCACAAACGGATCAAATCATCATGAATGAAACAGACGTAAACAAGAGTTAAAGAATAATACTTTTTTTCCTTGATGCAACCCGCATTTATGGATGCGATGGTCATGCCATGCCTTCATATTTTCCTTATATATTTTCGCATTCTCATAGGCTTGAGAACAACACTCTTGAAACTCATGCAACTGAAGTAATCTTGCCTTTCATGTGGCATAATAATCAAAGCTCAACTTTTTTCACGTGTGTTCCAACTCAAGTGGTAAATGGTAGGCCTTCCTAAAGACTAACACGTAAGGGGACATCCTAATTGGTGTCTTGTACGTGGTGCAATAAGCCTATAAGGTCTAATCGAGGTGACCGATCCTATCCTTGTGGGATGAATTTGTGGTTGATATTGTACTTCATGATCAATTTGGCAATGATGCAATAGATGAAGTGAGAACCTTCAATGCTGATAAGGGCTCTAGGTATCCCAAATCGCGAGAAGATGTTCTTTATCAAGAATTTGCTGACTGTCATTGAATCGTCCATTCGGTGCAGGAGATGGCTTCAACCCATTTGGAGACATGGTCCACGGCCAACAAGATGTATTAAATATGGCCGATAGATTGTGGAAATGGCCCCATGAATTTAATTCCCCAAACATCAAATAGTTCGATCTCCAAGATTAGCTACTGAGGCATTTTGCTGTAGTGAGACATATTTTATGTCCTCTTGCACTAATCATAATTAACCAAATAGCTCTACGAACCTGGAAAGAGAGTGGGCTAAACATAACCACTCTACAAGGCCTTTGCAATCGTTTTCTATCCACCAAAATGTCTTCCATACGGTGTTTCGTGACACTTGGTAAGGATCCCCTTTGTCTAATATTCAAGAACACATCTTCTTAGTATTTGGTATGGCCTCAATTTGTATAGAAATGGCTTACCCCATCTATAGAATTTGCATTCACAAAAGAATCTTTTTCTCTTCTGGCTGTTGAAGTATTGCAGCCATGTTTTATACACCAAATAATTGACTATGTCCATGTACTAAATTTTCTCTCTTCAACGCATAATAGTTGCTTATCAAGGAAGAATTCAATAATTTTCTTCTTCTCGCATTTAAACGACTCGTTACGCGGACTCAATAACTGATCTGCCACTTGGTTCTTGGTACCTTTGTGATCTACAATTTCCAAGTCAAACTCTTGAAGCAATAAAATTCATCTTATTAACTACAACTGGCATCTTTCTTTTCCATCAAATATTTGATCGTCAAATGATCAAAGTTTACCGTGACTTTGGAACAAAAAATGTAGCTCCTTTACTTTTTAATCACAAATACTAATGTTGGCAATTTCTTCTTTGTAGTTATATAATTCTCTTGAGCTTCATTTAGAGTTTGGGTGGATCACTTTGTCTTTCTTTTAACCTAGCATAGCCTCTACCACTACTCACATGCGTTGCACGTTAGTTTAAAGGGCTGCGACAAATCAAGTATAATGAGGATAGACACTGAGGTCTGTAAGTCTTTCAAAGTCTAAAATTTCTGGTGATATTTCTCATAAAAAGCATAGGGTAGATTTGCAACTAATAGGTTGCTCAAAGGTCTGGCGATCTAGGAATAGCTTTTGATGAATCTGCTATAAAACCCAGCATATTCCAGAAAGCTTCTCAGTGGCTTCAAATTAGAAGGCAGTGGCAACTTACTCACAACATCAATCTTCGTAGGATCCACTTCTAGTTCCATGTGGGCGATCTTGTGCCCAAGCACAATTCCCACAGTTACCATGAAGTGACATTTCTCCCAATTCAGAATTAGTCGTGTCTCTTCGCATCTCTTCAACAGTTCCTCCAAAATGTTCAGACATTCTCTAAAGGAATCCCAAAAACAAAGAAATCATCCATAAAAATCTCATATGGTATCTCTAGGAAGTCTGAGAATATAGCCATCATGCACTTTTGAAATGTCCTTGAGGCGTTGCATAGGTCAAATGGCATGCGACGAAATGCAAATGTTTCATAAGGACATGTAAACGTGGTTTTATGCTGGTCTTTGAGTGCAATTGTGATTTGGTTATAACCAGAATGCCATCCAAAAAGCAAGAACATTTCTTTCTTGGTCGCCGCATTTAGCTTGCAGTAGTCTATACAAATTCGCCACCCAGAGACTGTTCACATTGGAATCAATTCATTGTCTTCATTTTCATAACAGTCATCCCTTCTTTCTTTGGAACACATTGGACTAGGTTAACCCACTCACTATCTACAATTAGATATATCAATCTCACATCAAACCATTTGATAATTTTCCTTCTTCAGAACTTCTTTCATTGTGGGGTTTAATTGCCTTTAATATTGAATGGTGCCCACCTGCCCTTCTTCCAGCCTTATCTAAGCATTTGGATGGGCTTATTCCTTGAATGTCTACTAGGGTCTATTCTATCACCTTCTTGTGGCATTTTCACATAATCAATAACACCTTCGCTTCTGCGGCATTCAATTGGGCAAAGATGATGATTGACAGAGTGTCATTCTCCACCAAATATGCATACTTCAGGTTAGCAATGACTTAAGCTCTAATTTTGGTAGCACTTCAACTGATGGCTTATTGTTTCCATCCCCTTTGATTTATAGGTAAAAAGGCTCAAACTTCCTTGCACTACACACAACATTGACTTCTAAAATGTCTTCAGAGTCTTCATCTTTAAGGAATTCTTCAAGGCTGAACAGTTTGACAAACACTTCAAAGAATTTCATCCAATGAATTCAATCGTGTTGTAGTTTTCAACATCAGAGGGGGAACTTCATTGCTTTAAAAACATTAAGGATTATTTCTTTGTCATTCAATCAGATAGTAAGTTTTCCTTGGTGGATATCTATAAAGCCATGACTTGTTGAGAGAAATAGCCACCCCAAAATGATTGGAACCTCTTGATCAACTCCGTAGTCCACAATGACTAAGTCTGCGGACAACAAAAATTTGTCCACCTTAACCGATACATCTTCAATATTTCCTTCAGGTCACATAATAGATCTATTAGCAAATTGGAGCATTATTTTTGTAGGTTGAGCCTCACCTATCCTTAATTTCTTGAAGATAGAAAGAGGCATCAGGTTGATACTTGCTCCCTGGTCGCATAGTGCGTGACCAAGATCCATGCCGTCTACTGAGCACGATACAGTGAAGCTTCTAGGGTCTATCATCTTCTCTGGTACCCCATTCTTGAAGACGTCGCTTGTTGCCTTTATTAGAGCTACAATCTCATAATCATTTATCATTTGTCTTTATTTCCGTTGTGCATGTTTAATTTCCATAAAAGCTTCACATATGAAGGCACCTGTTCTGACGCATCAGCAAACGAGAGGTTGTGCGAAGTATCTTAAAGACATCAAAAAAGATTTCAATTTTTTCTTTGTCACCTTTCTTCTAAAGGCAATCAGGAAATTGAGGAGGATGCAATATAGGATTGGAGCTTGACGTCTGGTTGGACAACTCGCTGCGTTCTTCATCTCGCTTAGTGTTCTCCACTTCCTTGTTTTTCTATACGTCATTATTATGCAAGGAAGAAGCATTAGTATTTAGAGGGAAAACAAAGAGATTAGAATCATTACTTAGAGTGTTATTATTGGTGTTAGAACTAGAAGTGCATATTCTACATTTAGCGGATGGTCAGATTCCTTTTGCTTCTAAGTGCTATAGCTTGACACTTCTCTTTTCTGGATCTCTCTGCCTGATTTGGTGTTCCAATATCGCTTGGGAGAGATCTTGATAACTTGTAGAAATAAAGGTTAATGTAGCCATTTAGGTAAAATAGTGAGGCCTTATCACATAAGAGTGGAAGGAAACATAGGGAAAAGTAAAGAATTTAACAAACTTGTGTATCATAGACTACAAAAGAACTTTATCCCTGTTTATTGCATTTTATGTGTCTTATCGAAGAATTCTAAGCAAAAAAAAAAGAGATCTTGGTGATAGAAAGATAGGCGAGGAGATGTGTCCAACCAAGTGACGACGATAACAACAAGCTAGGCGATTTGATGCACTAGCTAGCAAACAAATTTGGTTGTTGCAAATGTCAGAAAAGGACAAAAGGACGTATGCATGGTGCTAATACAGCTTTATCAGAAGCATTAATGAGGTGTTGAATGTCCTGTTAACATGACTTTTCGCCTATAAATACAAACAACTACTTCACAGCAAGGTGTGCTAAATTGGACCAGAGAGCAAGCTCACTTCTCATTCCATTCTTTTTGTCTTGAGTTTTAGGTGAGAGCTTAGAACAAAAGGGAGAGAGTTATTCCCCTATCATTCCTTCTCATCAAATCAGGCAAAACCCAAAGTCAAGGAATATGAGAAATAATATTATCAAGCTTGATTCATTTCTTTGTATCCCACTTTACAATTTTTGTGTATTGATTTGTGAAATGTACTCTTTCGTCGAGAGGCCTAAAGCATGATTATAATATTAAGGGAAACTTACATAAATGAAACAAAACTGTAAACTATTTACGGCCTGTGTAACAAAGCCCATAAGGTTAGTCATTTTTTAAATATTCCAAGTTTGCCCTTCCATCTTTCTTTTCTTTCTCGTGATTCGTCCTCCTCTTGTTATTTCGTCTTCCCCGTTTTCCCCTGCGATTTCGTCTTTCTTTTTTTATCTTTTTCTTTTATGCGATTTCTTTCCATCATCTTTCTTATTTTTCAATTATTTATTTATGTCGTTTAACCTTTCCATTGTTTTTCTTCTTTTCGTCTTTGTTTTTCTTCACTTCGATTTCTTTCCATCGTCTTTCTACTTTTCCTCTTCTTTTTTTTCCCTGCGGTTTCTTTCCATCGTTTTTCTTCTCTTTTTTTTTCTTTTACGTGTTTACATTTAGGTAACCAAATCTAAACGACTGTGTATAAGATTGTGTACAACAAAATAGCAAAATCTAAAAGATTGTGTATAAAGAATCGTGAAAAAAAAATCATTTAGATTGGAGTATCCAGATGTAAACGATCATTTAAAAAAGTAAATAATCGTGTGAAAAAATAAAAGATCGTGTATAAAAAATCTTGAAAAAAATTATTTAGATTGGAGCAGCCAAATGTAAACGATTGTGTAAAAAAAGTAAACGATCGTGTAAATAAATCTAAACGATTGTGGAATGAAATCTAAACGATTGTGTACCAAATTTAAAAAAAAAAAACCATTTAGATTTAGGTCCCAAAATCTAAACAATCGTATAACAAAATTAAACGATGGAATTAAAAAGATAAATTGTATCCAACGATCGCCTATAAATTGTAGTCATATCTAAACGATCTCTTATAAATTGTAGTCATATCTAAAGGATCGCGTATAAATTATATCCATATCTAAACGATCGCATATATATTGTACCATATCTAAATGATCGTGTATAAATTGTAGCCATATCTAAACGATCGCGTATAATAATTAAATCTAAACGATCGAAAATATATTACAAGCGCGTTATTGACGGCATCGTTGATGGGGCATTTTTGGTATTTTACACGGTGGGCCTCTGGGCTTTTTTCGTTTTTGGAATTGTTTTATACGGTGTAAATATTTTGCCGTTTTTTATATTCTTGAAAAGACCCCTAATATTAATGCAATTCTTCCACAAGTCTCTCATTTCTCTCTTGCTATCCATTTTCGACGCATTTAATTAGTTCATGAGCAATTAATGTGTTAATGATATTAGAAAATTTGGATGCATGTCTTGTATGTTTTGTTTAGATAAACACGACCATCAATCATTGTTTATTTGAGAGAAAGTTAATCGCATTGAGAGTAATCACCTGATAAGTGAGACCCATATTTAACTAAGCGAGTGGCAAAGAGGTTGTAGCAATACAATTTAATCATCAAGTTAATCCTTCGTATAAGTTACAAAAATATTAACGTGTCCTGAGAAAGCATATAGATTGATTAGATACAAATCATAGCTTAACTTTAAGTATTTGGATCCCAAGAGGTGAGCAAGTATGGTAAAGGTGCCCAGAGTGTTTAGATGCTTTGTATGGCTTCAAAATATCAATGCACAGTGCCTTGCGATTAGTTAATTAAATATTTTTTCATGTCATGCCTACTACATGAATTCATATTTCATTACGCTCTATCGCCATGATCATCTTATGCCACCAATTGCACCTTAGTGTATATAATTAGGATAAAGTATATTGTTCATATCCATACTCTATAGACTATACCACATGGGTTTAGTTGCACAATAGATTTAATTGGAACATTAATTCCCTGAGTTCAACCCCAGACTTACCAGGAAACCTCTCTTTCCTTGCACTTGGGCGATAGAGAGGAAAACTTGTATTATATGCATATCTTAAAGAAATTAGAAACGCATAATTAGGAATTGCATCTTTTATCGCATCATCCTTGTCTAGCCGCCTACTAAGTCGCTTACTTAGAGCTTAATATGACACATATCCATGAACAAACGTTGATACACAATATAACAAGTAGATCCTTGTGATCTTTAAGAGAAATCGATGGCTAGCTGCCCCAATTGTAACTCCAAATTTCTAATGCATGTGGCTTGGCTTTGCAGAAGGACATCATTCTTCTACATATACTCGTAAAGAAGAGTCTCTATAGATGAGGAGGACCGAGTCGTGGTGGTGTGTTGTTGCTGTTGAGGTGCTAAATGGTGTAGCCTATTTTGGCCGTGATGTTTTGAGCGATAACCAAGTGCTTTGTCGCGGTGAACACCTTGACCACCCTATCGTCCTTGATGTGGTGGACTTGTCTTCACCAAAATTTGGGGTGACTTTTGCAACCAAGACTGTAGATGTTAGGGTATGGGTCATTTTTCACATATGCAAGAGTCGAAGTGTTGAGTGACCATACGTCAGTGTTGTGAGAACTGTATCATCTCACACATTCCATCTCATCCACCTGCTTTAACGCTTGAAATGAACTATTTATGGCATCAACTTGTGATAAAGCCATTAATTGCAACAGTTTGTTCATCGCGGTCACTTGTTCCTGTAATGCCACCATTGTATTTATATCCATTCCATCTTCAATTTTCCTCTTTCTCCTTGTCGAGAACCAAATCCATAATCGCTCCATTCTTGACTATTGCTTACCATAGAGTCCAGCGTTGTTTCAATCTAGTTTTGAGAACTCATTGCTTAACCTAAAATAGAACACTTCCATCACGACACATTCATGAATGCCATTGTGGTGGCGTGGCTTCACCATTCGTTTAAATATTTTCCACGCGCCGTGCAGATTCTCTCAATCTCTTTAATTAAAGAGCATCAGGTCTCGTCTTCTTCCAGCATTTTTTATAGGTAGAAATAATTTCTTCATAAATTTCTCTATCAACTCTTCCCATGTAGTCACCACCCCGTGTTCTAGGGACTTGACCATCGTTGTACTTCATCTCTTAGTGTCAATGGGAAATGAGTGAATTATAACTCATCCCACGAAATGTCCAACATGTGGAATGAGGCAAACATTAGTAGAAACTCCGTATGTGTTCATGTGGATCTTTTAAATAAAACAATGGAACCAAAATAAATGATAATGTGTCAAAACACGTAGCTTCTATTACAAATACATAAGTATAAAAGAATACAACTTGTAATAGTCTACACACATGTTTTGCCCTATTTTTCAGTGTTTTATCGCATAATTGTGGAGAAAAGAAGAACATAGTGAATCCCAGAGGAGCGCTTGCAAAAGATACGCGATAGAAACCCTGTCTAACGTATAACATCCCTACACGAGGTGTCACATCATCACGTGATGAAGATTCACTAACAACAAGAATGGTAGTTGGAGTTGATGTGACTTGACAAATGCTACAATCGGAGACATAATCAGAAGAATAGAGTTTACCACCGAAAGTAGTCTATATAAAACCTTCTTCTACACCAAATAATGTGGTCTGACCTGAATGGCCAAAACCTGGAGAG
This sequence comes from Cucumis melo, assembly GCF_025177605.1. Taxonomy (NCBI): domain Eukaryota; kingdom Viridiplantae; phylum Streptophyta; class Magnoliopsida; order Cucurbitales; family Cucurbitaceae; genus Cucumis; species Cucumis melo. The sequence continues at coordinate 16,851,490 of NC_066867.1, read as the reverse complement.
CTCAATTGGAGTCGGCGGAAAGGACTAGCCTTTCCACCCTCTGTAAAAGTTCACCTTCTTCTCCGATAGATCTTGTAAGTGATAGCTTAGAGAGAAAACTAGAGAAAGATCCACCATCTCTTTCGCACTAACTTGTAACATTTTTCATTTCTTTACTTTCCATTTTTTTATATCATTGCAATGTATGATGTTTATATTGTACAGTGACCTATGGACTACATTCTTTAATACATTGCATATTTGTTTCCTTTCAATCTAACATTCCTTTATTGTTCATTTGTCAAGGTGTTATAAGTAGTTTAGGCTTGTGATAAGTTCTTGATAAGAAGCCTAGCTTATAAGGTTTTGTTGAGCTTTACTCTATTGCTTGGCCAGCGTTTATCGTCAACTACTTAAGAGAGCAAGTAGCAAGGATATAGCTAGCACGCGAAATAAAGAGTTTGGAGTCAAACTCCACCTTGGTGATTAAACCTCTATCACTTTTGTCCCGAAAGGAGAACAAGTGTGAGAGCCAAAAGGTTGCCACCCTTAAAAGAAAGGTAATGTAAGTCTTATAAGTAGCTACTTCCAGATAGCCATCACTTGATTAAGCTTTATCATTTGCATCCCGAGAGGTGAGCAAGTGTGGTGTTTAAGGCACTAGGAGGTGCTCGCTTTAGTTAGAAGCTAGTTAATTGATCTCTATCGAATCAAGGAATCACCTAACAATGTGGAGACATTCTTTAACTTTTCCTTAATACAAGTTAGTTCATTCCTCATCTTCTCACCATTCTTACTGCCTTTTACAGAAGCTCTAGCGTAGATACTAGGACTAGTACTTAGACACACAATTACTTTATACTGTATAGATATTGTATACCGCCTAGATGAAGAAGTGAGCTTTATAACTAAGATTTGATAGCAATTCCATATGTTCAACCGTAGCTTACCTAGGAAACCTATTGTTTCGCTTACACTTGGACAAGCGACAGGAAAATTTGTACTTAACAACGATTTAGTAACTACGCGAGGACAAGAGCTTGTACCTTTTACTGCATAGCTCTAACCTAGAGACATAGTGAGCATCTTGCATGCAATGACCATGACTCGCAACGTAGAGAGGTTTGCAACATGAAATTAAATCACACATCTTAATCGCATAAACCCATGCAATAAGGCTACGAGTGAAACACAACATTAAATCCCTGAATCAACTCTAAATTCCAACAACTAAGGCGTAGGACCATATAGGTCTATCCAAAGCATAGGCTAAATAGCCAGTGTTGGGTTCTTAGGCAACTCTATTAAGAGGGACTCCTTGATTCTTCTCGTTGTTTTCCATTCTATTTGTTTGTCTCGTCTGTCTTCACTTATATTTTCTAAAATGTTCATTCTATTTCAGGGTCAAGGTTGAATTTTGTTTGTTCACCTTCACTCATAAACTTCTTCATGTACTTTTCGACTAAAATGCATGATTAAGCTAAAATAGAATTTCTTCATAAGATTGGCACACAAATTAAATTCAAAAAGGAAAATCACTAATTTCCTAGCAACAACGCCAAAAACTTTGCTTGTTCACGTAAACATTCAATTGTGGATATGACATGTTAGGCTCTGAGTGAGCGATTGAGTTATGCAATTAAGATAGGATGATGCGATAAAAGAAACATTTCATACCTATGTGTTGCTGATTTCAAAATGATATACATGTAGTACAAGTTTTCCTCTCTATTACTCAAGTGTAAGCAAAGAGAGGTTTCCTTATAAGTCTATGGTCGAACTTAGGAAATTGGCGTTCTAATTGAATCTATCGCATTGTTAATCTTATGCGGTGTAAGTATGCATTGTATGTTTGTCCTAACTATATAGACTATGGTGCTGTTGGTCGTGCAAGATGAACATGACGATGGATTGTGAAATAATATTTAACAAACTATTCACAAGGTACTGTGTATTAGTAGTTCGAGTCGATATAAAGCATCTATTAACATCAAAATTAAGGTGAGCATCCTCTCAGCGCCTTCGTCATACTTGGTTGCCTCTTGAGATCTAAATACTTAAAGTTAATCTATGATTTATATCTAATCAGTCTTTACGCAACATAAGCAATTTATCCAAATTTAAGACGAGAATCCTTTTGATGCCTTCACCTCATAGCTTAGACATTTATGCAACTTATGTGAAGGATGACTTCGGCAATGAGATGGCATCACTACAATCTCTTCTCTATTCGCTTAGTTAAATACGGGTTTTCACTTGTCAGACGATTACTATTAATGCGATTGTCTTTTCTCTCAAATAACTAATAAAAACTTACAAAACACAAATCCAAATTCTCTAATACTAATAACACATTACATTGTTTGAAAAGTAATTAAATGAATTGAAAGTGAAGAGTAAAAGAGAAATGGGAGAATGGTAGAAGAAATGCATCAATATTATAACTAGAACTTTAAGCCTCTCGTTCATAGATTCAATATTACAACTTAATACATAAAAATACAAAGTGGGATACAAAGAAATGAATCGAGCCTCAGAATATAGTTTCTCATATTCTTTGGCTCTAATTTCTACCTAATGTGACAAGGGAAAATAGTAGGAGAAATCTCTCTCTCTTTTGTTCTAAGCTCTCACCTAGATCTTTAAGACATAAAGGATGAAGGATGAAGGGACCTTCTTCATAGTAAAGAAGAACATCTTCAGCTTCCAACACTTGAAATTAGCTCCTTTGAAGCAGAATGATCGGTTGAAATCTGAAGTCATCATATGACTCTGGATTGAACCGATTATTGTAGTAGAACCAAAACGTCTTAAAATTGTGCTTGCACTCTATTGAATCTATACGTCAAAAGAATAAAATTGCAAAATAAAAACACGTTAGTAGTAAGGTTTCTTTAAGATGTTTCGCAGCTCTACTAGATATTGAAATAGTTTTTGAGTTGCCTCGTTGCTCCCAAGATAAAACCGACCTCTACTCATTGTTCGAAACTGCACCAAAACTAAACGAAAAACCAAAACTCAAATGATACTTGCTCATAAAGAGAGAAAATCAGAGAATATTTTGATTTCAATTTTTTTTCTTTTGATGTCATAAAATGAGAAGCAAGGTGATGTACATATAGACGAGCAAAAAACGTAATGGTCAAACGATTTAACGGTCAAAATGGATGAAACAGTAAAAAACAAATAGTAACGTTCATAACTGTAAAAAAATACTTAAGAAAAAAAATAAATTAATTTTAGGGAAAATACAAATCTATAATTATTTTATTCCACCATGCCACCTTCGGTTGGACGGATGGACAACTAAGTGTGTGCAGAATGTGTGAGGCCCATACCCGAAATAAAGAGTCTTATTAAAGAAGAGAGATGCTAAGGTGTGGAATAATCCTTCCAAAATTAAAGGAATAATTATTCTAAAGATAAAGCTAAATAGAAGGAAGGAAGTCGCATTAGGAAGAAGGCGATGAAGAAAGAGTGTCATGGCAAAGGAGTTCTATTGCAAGGAAATCTAGTGAGGAGTGGAGTCAGAAAGGAAGTGGATGATTGTGATTTGTTGCAAAAAAAAATGTAAGGTAAGGAAGGAAAAGGTGGGGAAAAGAATTTGGCTTCCCGAGAAGGAGTAGGTTTTTGTGTCTCGTGGGAATGTCTAATCTGGAGTTGACCGTCAAGCTTACACATGTCAAGTTTGGATTTGGTTGCATGGTACAGCATGAGGGCAAGGCGACGCGTGTAAAGTGATAATTTGGAACTATCGGGTAAAGAAAATAACAGCCCAAAGGATTAGTATAAATATGGGTGCAAGCCCTAAGTGAAGTGTTGTTATTTGAATGTTTTTCCAAAAGAGTTCAAAGGGTTAAGCTATGCTAAGGAAGTACTAGGCGAGGTGTAAACCCGATATTTTCTTGGTTTAATTTCTTTAAATGTGGAAAGAAAAAAAAAAGAAAAAGAAAATGGAAATTAAGTGTAAATATATATATATATATATATATTTATATATTAAATAGTTTTATTAAATAAAGTAAAGAAAAGAAAGAAAAGAAAGGATAAAAAGAAGAAAAGGAGAAGAAAATTTCATTTTTTCTTTTCTTCTTCTTCTTCTTCTTCTCTTCCCTTCACCGCTAAGATTTTGAAGACATCCAAGTTCCATTTTTTTTTTCTTTTTCCTTCTTCAATTTGCAGAGAACTTCTAAGAGAGAGTTTGGAAGAAGAAGAGAAATTTTACTAGAATTGTTAGGTTGAAGAAGAGGAGGAAAACTCAAGCAAAGTGTATCAATGGCTGAATTTTAGTTCATTCTGCACATCACTGGTTTTTAATTCGGTTTGAACTCTTCAAAAGGAATTAAGAGGTGAGATTTACATTTACTGAAAGTTAACTCATTTTTAAACAAACTTTGGAGCAAATTCGGATATTCATTTGGAGCTTTTTGATGAAGAAAACAGGGCAGTTGGTTTTCACTCGAAATCAGGAGGTCTCTGGTTTTTCTTGTATTTCAGAGTGTATCGGTGGAGTTAGAATCTCTATTTGGTATGGTTGGAAAGCTTATTCAATTTACTACAACTTTCATGAAGAAATTGTAAACCAAAAACGACTAAAAATCAGTTAAATTGTAGGGACAAGTTAAAGAGGTCGTGTGCGCGCGATTCTGGAAGTGGTTCTGTTTTGAGGGTTATATGCGTTTATGCATGGGGAATCAGATTTATATGTCTTCAGGTAAGTTTTAGAGGATCTCAAAATGAAGATTTTGATATAAAGAACACTCATTTTGGTTAAGTATTGAGAAATTTATAGTCCTTTGAAATTTATGTTAGAAATCTGAAAAATTTTAGAGAATTGTTGAAATAGGATTTTATTTCTTAAGCTTTGTTTTCGTGAGCGTCATCTTTGGTGCGACATGTTATGTATATCTTTAGGAAACCAGAATGTTTAGTGTTTTAATACTCGGTTGGGTTGTTGGCAGGCCGAGAAGAATTAAACCGAGCTTATAGACCAAGGATCTAGCCCAAGACTGTGAGTGACAAAACCAACTTTGAAATATTTTCCATAATTGTTATTATGATTGAATGCGATAAATGTTTATTTACGAAGCCATGAAAAGTATTTGAATTTCATGACTATTAAATGTTTGGAAAGTATTTAAACCACAATATTTTAAGCAAAGCATGAATTAGTATGAAGTTTTGTTTTAAGAACTACAATTTTCCACGAAAGAGCTGAGTAAAGTTCGAGCTTTGTGTAAAATTTATAAGTAGGCATGTTTTAATATTTAAAGATGATTTATGAATTTTTCATTAACTACATGACTGAGATCTTGAGCCTGAGGCTAGAGATTACCGTGTGCACACTGGTTAGATTCCGTTGTTGACGTTGAGTGTACTCCGTAACAACGATGCTGTCGTGAGTGCTGGGCGGGCCCCACTACGACAAAGATGATGGGAGTGCTGGGCGGGCCCCACTACATCGTAGTGCTTGTAAACGTTGTTGTACTAGGTGTACCCTACACAACGTAGATTCGTCATGTTAGTTAAAATGCTTCGATATACTTGATATGCCTTGCTAGATTTCAATGATGAACATGTTGAGTATTTAAGGAAGCTATTCTTACTACTACACATTTACATTTGCGACTTATATAAACAGATTTATATGTGTAAAGTTTTCACGTGCTCTTATCTTTAAATTCATAGTTTTTAACTGAGTCACTCACTGAGCTTCATAGCTCACCCTTTCCAAAATGTTTTACCCATTTTCCAGGTAGAGATCGACTTCCCGGTGCCTGATAGACTGCCTTAGTCTGCGGAAGCTTCATTATCAATTGCCAGTACGTGTTTTGAGTTGGGCATAGAGTCTGTTGTGTTGTGGTGTATATACAACCTTGTATGTTATAGATACTCCACAGTTTGTATAAGCTTTAGGAGTTGTAGTTGTGTAAATTTTGTTGGTTATATTTTGATTAAGGTGTCTTTAGGTTTACTCGTGAAATCGGTAAATTTTGAGGTACACTTCATGTATGTGTTTGATTAGCTGTGTTTGATTAGCTGTGTTTGACTAGCCTAGGATCCGTTGTGTTTTGTGGCATGTACAATAGTTTATATACTAGATTGGCAAGTTCATCACATGAAAGTTTTAAGCAGAGTCGACAGATACAGGTACAAAAAAGCGTTGTTCGTCGACTTCACGCCATCTTTCGGTCTAAGGTAGCAGGTAGTCCGGGAGGGGGTGTGACACGAGGCCAGAGAGGCGTTCAGGAAAGAGGAGGATCAGACATTTGTGTGAGTGACCTTAAACTAAACACTTTAGTGTGAGTGACTTTTCTAAGCTAAACACTCATTCGTGGGTGATTTGTAAACTAAACGTTTTGTAATGTTTTCTTAATAGACTCCTTCTGAGTCTAAGCTATTCAAAATGCATCTTGTATATCTCTGTATTATTGTGATTATTGTTGTTTAAAAAGAGAAAACTATTGCTTCTATGTGCTGACTGTGATGAATTTGTGCAAACTATTGCCTTATTTCAAGTGAGCAGTGATTATGCGGTGTGTACATAATGTGAATGGCATCGTGTGGACAACTAATGCAACAAGAAATCAATCAGCAAATTCCTCAGATGTTGTGGATGGAGTGAACATCACAGTAGCTCAATCGCAGGAAACTGACAAAAGTTAATCGCAGTAGGCTTGGCGAGGGGGAGAATTCACGTTTTTGGTAAAAGGAATAAGGGAAGCTAATGTGAGATTTCAGTGATTTATGAATTGAGGCGTTGAAAGGCGCATTCGAGAAATGAAAATGAATTTGTGCTTGACTTTTATTCCCAAAAAGGTTTTCCAAAATCTTCACTCGCTAAGTATTTGAATTACGTGTTTAAGTTTCCCTTTCCCAGGTTTTGAGGCATTGAGGCCATGTCAGGAAAGGTAAGATTCGTTGTGACACGGGAATATCGATCAAGTTATCTATTTTCAGATGCTTAAAAGTTATTACTTGTAGGGAGGATTGTGTCCAAGTTTTGTGTGTGGAATGAGTCTTGTTTTCGAGATGGATGGCTAGGAATTCAAAGTGAAGGATATAAAAGGGATTCTTATACTCTTGAACACCTCGCGTGAAGAGTAGTAATCCAGTGGATGAAGGAAGGTGTGGAGCTTAGAACTTATTTTGAAAGAACTTAGGTTTTATTATTTTGTACCTCGCAAGAAAAGAGATGTATTTGTAAGGTATTGAATCATGTAATCAAAGCAGAGTTGTGTTTTTTATTTTGAAAAAGTTAAAATCACTTTTGCTTTTTAAATCGAAAATTTACATTTAATTATTCAAATTAAATTTTGCTGATATGAAAATTACATTTAAAAATATAAAATTAAATGTTAAATTAATTTTGAATCATTACATTCATATTTATGTACCATTTTGAACCTGTCAAAATTGATTTTAATAATTAAAAAATCACTACAAAAGATACAAAATTTAAAAAATTAGTCATCACATTTTCTTATAGGGTTTTTTGAAAAATATAAGTGTGAAAATATTTACACAGTATAGAATAATTTTGAAAAAGGAAAAAGTCCATAAGTCAACAATGTGAAATAACAAAAATATCTCTCAGTCACACACACGTGAAAAATGATTTAAAACAATTTTTTACCAAGTCTAAATGATCTTGTACCTATCTACGATCTTCTAATCTTGTACTTATCTACGACGATCTTGTACCCGTCTAAATGATTTTGTACCTAGTCTAAATGATTTTGTACGTAGTCTAAACGATCTTGTACCTAGTCTAAACGATCTTGTACTTAGTCTAAATGATCTTGTACTTAGTCTAAACAATTTTATACCCAGTCCAAGCAATCATATACCTATCTAAACGATCTTGTACCTCTCTAAATGATATTGTACCCTTGTACCTAGTCTAAATGATCCTGTATCAAATTTAAATGATCTATTAGTTTGCAAAGAGAATTATGATTGAAGTTTACAAGGATTGATAGCAATCAGAATATTAGGAGCTTAGGGTGTAGCTCGATAATATTTCGCAATGTTCCTTTAAATTACAACTTGGGAGTCTATTTATAGACCCCAAACTTAAAACACAATTGAAATTGAGAAAAATAAAATATAAGATCGAATCAGACATGGCATGACCCTTTATCTGATAAGATTTTGGAAAAGAAGATAAGAGGAAATCAGACGACAGGACCCCTTATCTGATAAAATTTTCGTTGTTGAAAAGCTATAACCTAAAATTAGTTACATACTACAATCATAAGAAAGTGGTGGAATTTTCCACCAAAATACACTAAGTTTATGCTATATTATCCATCATATCATATAATGGTTAACCCATTATATAACATAATGGTTATTATCATTTGTGTTGTTCGAATTGTACATTGAAAGTCATTTGTATTTATCCTTTTCGAAAATTTGAATTTTCTAAAATCCATATTTCATATCAAACTTTGAAAATTTTTTTTCATTTGCAATTCTTTTAAGTAAATCTTGTTTATTCGGAATTGGATATCTAATTGTTTCCAAAACGTTGTTTAAAAGTTTGTAATTGATCACTAACCTTGGAACTTCACGCTCCTTTTCGACATCGTTATTGACATAAAAGGCGGTGCACGACCATGGACTTTTTTAGGGTCTTATTAGACGTTTATCTAAAAAGTCTTGTATTTCTTTCCTGCAATGTGTTAGCAAGTCTAAATTTATATGAATCACTCTAGTCTTTGTTGGGATATTCAATTCTTTGAATTATCTAGAATAAGGAAAATTAACTCTGCTTTTTTCTTTCCCCAAATGCATTTGGTAAATTTGAACAAATTTATTTTTCAATTTTAAGTTGAATTTTTTTTTTTTTTTTTTGAATTGAAGAAACCTTTAAATTTTCTTCGATTATTTTGTAATCAATTTCTTCTTTTAGAAAACGAATTTTTTATTGTTTTCTCTTTATTTGTTCACTTTTTAAAACATTGTTCTCCAAATGTATGTGAGTTAAAATTGGAGAGATGGATTCAAAAATTAGTTCTTATCCAAATTTCTTTGTTACTATTCCCTTTTCTGTAATTGTTAAAGATATAATTACTATAAATAGCGTTCCAAGAATTAATTCGTGACGATGAAGAGCTTTAACTAAAAGAAAATATGTTTTGAAACAATGTTCTTTGTTACAAACATGTTCTTCTGATAGTTTGAACTTGATATTTATTTTTTTACCGTTTGCTCCAATAAGAGCCTCATGGTCTTTTCAAAATATTTTGTGGAAATTAAATCTTCTTGAATACCATTTTGATCAGTATCTGAATCTATCAACGCTTTCAAAGTAATTTTGAAATGTTCTATTTTTAATGTAATTAAACAATACCATTTTTTAAAACTTATCCTCGAAATTAAATTGATTTTAGGATTTTGATCATTTAAAAAATCTTTTTCTAAGTCTAAATCGTGATGTGATATTTTGCTTTAGTTGAGAAGTTACTTTTAATTTCTAAAATTTCATATTTATGTTGATTTCCTTTTATAGACAATTGATTTTAAATTTTAAATCTTCAATAGAAACTAGTGTTTCTACTTTTGGAGTTTGTAAAATTTGTGACAAACCTTTTTCATAAATTATTTTCTTCTTATGAGATGGTTTTGAAGAAGATTTCCAAATTAGAGAATCTCTAAGTGTTTCTAAAATATGTCTTATTAATTCTTCTCTTGAAATATAGTTAATTGTTTGCAATAATAAATCATGTTCGAAGGTTAAAACATTTATTTCGTTTAAAACACATTTACATGGGTCGTTGACACAATGGTCTCTCATATGATGAAAATTGACTAGAAATTTTTGAACCAGTTTCATCTATAATTTCCTACAATTGAATGTTATAAATATAGGGTCAATCTAAAGAATATTCCACTTTATTTATCTCATGGATTCCTCTTTGCGAACACCTTTTGGTATAATGCCCTTCTTTTTTGCATTTGTAACAAAATATCTTTTTATTTGATTGTCCTCTTTTTTTAACTTCTTTTAGCTATTTTTCAGGAGTCCTTTGTAATTTGAATATTTATGATACCTCTTAAGGGTACAAGGATTATAATTTCGAGTTTTTCTATAATGTGTGGGTTTCATATTATAGTTTTTTGGACATACTATTTTTTAGAAAGATCCATATTGAGAGCAAAAGGACTTCATTTCTCTTTTATGAAGATTTGAATGCTTTTGAACTTTGGTTTGACTTTTTATCTTAGGGCATATATCTAAACCACACTCCATAATTTTGGAAGTTAGTTGTGCTTAAGTAATGTGTTCCCAAGGTATTTGCTCAGGATATGTTTTGTTGAGAGAGTTGTAGACTCGTTCTACCATGAATCTTAGAAGTCCATTAATGAACATTTTTTCCAATGTCTTGCATTGCAATCTTTGAAGATATAAATCATTTATAAGAACATATTTTTGTACCATCTAAAATTTTCATGGAGGAACAATTTAAATTTTTTATTATTTTTCTTTAGTTCTTTATATCAGTGTCATTTCCTAGACTGAAATGTCTATTGATTGCATAAAGAAGAGTTTCAACATAATCTTCTCTTTCTTCGTCTACCTCTAAAGTTGTTGAAGGTTCATCTTCAATTTTGATTGTTCTTCTAGTTCTTGTCCTATGATTTTTAATTCCTTTCTTTTGTTCATTGGTTACGTCATGGTCCCACAAGAATTTTAGGGTTCCACTAAACCCATTGATTAGAAGTTTAGTAGTTTCTGCATTTGAATGACTATTGGATTCATAAGCTAGAGAACAAGTTAACATATTATTTAATAAATCATAAATTTGAAATTCTAAAGTTTCATCTGTTGGAACTTATGTCTTAAAACTCGTAGTTTGTAGTTTAAATTACATTTTATTTAATAAAGTAGTTATTTAGGACTTATTAGTGAAAACAAAATACTATAATCTTGAATCCAATAAATTAAGGTCATGAGGTTATCTAGTGTAGACTTGAACTTTATATATAGATATAAACATGGATTAAGTTCGACTTTATAGCCCTAAACGGCTATTTATGCTATTGATGCAGCCTGCTTTGTAGTTAGTACAAACGATGTGTTCCTAAATCAATTACATGCAATTTTTAATGTAATTAGTCTATTTAAAGGGTAATTTTCATTCCATTTTTTTATTTTTTTTTCAATTTTATAATTTGGAATTAAAAAATAAACCTAATCTTTCGCAAGTCTCAACCCTATAATAAACCTTATTTTTTTCATCTATTTCTTCCTTAATTCCATCAATTAACGGGTCCCACAACCCAATTCTAAGTCTAGAGATTAGTGGGTAAACTCTAGTGATAGTCCTGATTTCAAGTTTGTGACGAGATTACAAGGATTGGGGAAGCTACACAGGTAATATTTCTTCAACCCTAATTTAGTTTAATTAGGGTACTTATAAGCATGTTAACTTCTAAATTAGTTTAGATCCATTTAGAGTAAGATTTGATCTTAATTCCGCTGCGTTTGTATGCTTTCCATCACCATCAATGTTCCAAACATATATGGATTCTCCACTGTATTGATTGCATATTTTTGTCTTTGCTCCAGACCTTCTCCGAAAAATGAAGGTCGAGAATGGAAGTTAATTTAATCTCTCTTGTTAACAAATGTTCTAAAGTTTATTTTGTAGATTTGTCTTTTTTTTTTAATTAATGGAGGATTTTCAAACTTTTCCATAAATTGAGCTCTTTTTCATTAAGAACATTATCGAACTCTCACCCTTCAAGTTGTTTATTATTTAAAATTTGGGTTATTTTCAAATATAAAAAAATGAACAAAAACATCTACAAATATAACAAAAATATCACTAATAAAGGTTAATAAATATCTATCACTAATAAACTATAAAATTTTACTATATTTATTTGTAAATATTTTCAACATTGTTTTGTCATTTAAAAGAATTTTTAAAAAATTATCTAATCAAGAATCGATTAGAGAAAAGGTAATTATAATGGGTAACAATTTTAGTAATAATAATTAAGTATATAGCAACATCTTAAGAAAATTGCAAATATAGCAAAACTTATGATTTAGACTTCTATCGTTGATATGTTTTGATGGTCTATCGTGATATATCAATATTTGCAACATCGTTTATGAGTGATAGACTTCTATTATTGATAGACTTTGACGAATTTTGCTATATTTGCAATTTGTTTAAAATGTTGTTATATATGCTCATATTTTGAAGTAACGCTTTCAAAAATAACAAAATATTGAAACTATTTACAACTATTTACAAAATATAGCAAAAATCATCAAACTCTCTATAACTAATTTGAAATTTTTGCTATATTTTGTAAATAGTATCATTTTTTGTGCTATTTATAACAATTTCCTATGTTGAATCTAATTGACATATTTGCAATTATCCCTTAAAAAAAACTTGAAAGCTAGTCATGATAGACTTAAAATTCGAAGTTGTTCAATTCAACTTACCTAAAAAAATACATATAATTACTTTTTAAGAAAAGTGTTTTAAATGACAAAACATCTTAAAAATATTTACAAAGATATTAAAATGTAACAGTTCATTCGTGATAGAAATGTATGAGAGTCTATTAGTATGAGTGATAGATGATACTAGCCTATCAATGTGTCTTATTAGTATCTCTTATTAATAGATAGTTATATTTTGATATATCTATAAACATTATGATTCCTTTTTGTGTATTTGAAAAGATATCTACTTTTAAGAATGTTCATAAGAATGTTTATTAGACTAAAAGTTAAAATTTACTAAACAAAAGATTAGGATCAGAATAATTAGGGTGTATTTAGAAGTGATTTAACATGACTAAAATCACTGTTGTTATTGTCGAAATAACTTTTATCTATAATAATCATGTTTCGTAATAAAATAAAATTGATTTTTCAAAATTAAAAAATTCACTTTAAATTTATTTTCAAAGCAGCAATAATCAAGAGATTCTTCTTTAGAGATGATAACAAAATCATCTCAAATATTTTTAAAATAAATTAATAAAATTAGATATTTATTAAAAATTTCAACAACTGTTGTCGACCAACTTTCTCTCTGATAGCCATGATCGGCAAACTTTCGACATTTTTCAATGGCGTCATGACAAACTTTCAATGATAGTTTTTTTACGTTGATCGCTAGTCAACCTCTGGTCACATCCCTATCCACTGTTTCTCAGCGACTGCTGACGACATTTTCTTTTTTTGCAATTGCTACCAACCAACCTCTTATCACCGCTTTTCAAAATCATTGTCGATCCATTTTCAACGACTGTTTTTTATGATATTCGTCGAACAACTTCATGCAACCATTGCCGCCAACCTCATATTAATGTTTTTCAACATCACCACTGATCAATTTTCGATGATTGCATTTCAACAACTGACATCCAACAACTTCCAATAAACTAGTTATTTATTAAAAATAAATTAATAAAATTAGATATTTATTAGAACTTTGTGTGCCCATATCACAATTGTTTTCGCCTAATGTCGACGACCGTGTTTCGGTGAATTTTCAAATATAAAATATAATTTTAAAAGTTTAAAATCACTTTTGGAACCATAGTAATTTAAAATTACTTTTACATATTTGAAAATCATTTTTAAAGTTTAAAATCAAACAAAAATTTTAAGGTAAAAAAATCACTTTTACAAAATCAATTCTGAAAAAGTTATGAGATAATCAATATATCCTTTAATTAATTCCAAAATAATTGACTAACATATTAGCTAGAGGAACAGTAGAAGTAAATAACACAGAAAACTTTAGTAACCCGGTTTGGTAAATAGCACCAACGTCTGGGGAGTTGTGCACAGCTCAGATGAGTAATTTTATTAAGAGTTTAGCCTCCTCCTGAACATATGAGTGAATCTTTTTGAAGATGTATATTCCCCATAAATTGAAGATCATCTCTTGATCATTACTTCTTCTTTCATATTACTCATCATTTAGTTCATCACAGATCAACACGTTGAGACCATAGATAGTTAATCGTACTACCTTCTTCCAAACACAGTTACTGCAACGATAGGTTCGACTAGCAGCACCAAATGTTTTCTTCATTCATCAGTAATACAAAACCCACAAATTCCATAGTGTATAAATATATACTTCTTCAAGAATAATCTCAAAAAGATATTGATAAAAGATTCCTAAAATAAAAGAAGATCTTTTTATCTTTTTGAAATTAAATAACTCATTAAATAAAAGATAATCTGTTATGGTTATTTTAGACCTAACATTATTAGACTAATTTATCCCAATCTTTATTCATTTACTCACTAAACTGTCATTTTTATATAAAATATGAAACTTCACCCCGATACGAGTGCGACACCACTGAAATCACTTAAATCGGAGTTATATCGAAGAAGAACGATCAAAAACAATTTCAAGGACAAAACCGAAAAATTTGACGAACCAGATCACGCCACGTGGCTGGCAGTTTTTAAAACTAATTCCACTTTTTCCTCCCATTTTCCCTTCTATAAAATCCCTCATATTTTTTGGGAGAGAGATAAGAAATTTCAAGTAAAAAAAAAAAACTCTCTTTCTCATTCAATTCTTTTAGCAAATTCTTAAAACTATATCAATAAAGATTACTTTTGTTGAATAAATGGATTCTTTCCTCAACATTTTTTCAAGATTTTCATCAATCTTCATGGGCTAAGGTAATCTTCTGAGACTTTTTCTTGGGTTAAATTACCATGTTTTCTTTGAGAATTAAATTACTTTCTATATCTTTTCAATTTTTTATTTGATTGCTTGTTTCCCTTTGCAATTTCTTTCGAAATTTCAATGAAACAAATAAGTTTTTCCCATCAATTTTTCATTAAATTTCTTTACAAATTCTTAAAGTGCTGAACTTAAATTTTAATTTGCAATGGTTTGATAACGACTTACCTCAAATAACATCATGTTGCCGGTGAGCAAGGTATAGTTTTCAAGACTTTTTGATTTCAAACTTTCTTTTAGAGCTTCTTGATTCTTATATTCATTTTGTAATAAAAAATAATTAAAAAAATATATAGTCATAAAGAAATCGTGTATAATTTTTTTCTCTTGCATGACCTGTTCTTCAAATTTAGAATTTTCTTACTTTAAAGATCTAAATAGGGAAATTCGAAGAATTAGAAGAGCAAGGAAAGAAGAGAATAGCATCCCCAATCTTTCTAACCAAGAACCTTTAAGAGGTTTAAACCTAGCCTAGATTCTGCTTCAGATCCAAAACTTGGTAGAGGGAATATGGGTGAAGTTAGAGAAAAGACCCTTAGAGAGCTTGCCGAGCCCGATGAAGACCAAAGACCTCTTTGTATAGTCATACCCCCAACCACTCAACCTTTTGAATTAAAACCGGGACTTATCCATCTTTTGCCCATCTTTAAAGGAAGTTCCGGAGAGGACCCACACAAACATCTTAAATATTTTCATATGGTTTGTGATTCCATAAGGCCTCACGGCATCTCAGAAGAACAACTAAATTTACGAGAGTCTTTCCTTTTTTCCTTACGGATGTAGCAAAGAGATGGCTCTACTACTTAGAACCGGGTTCCATAACCACTTGGGGTAGTCTAAAAAAGAAATTCTTAGAGAAATTTTTCCCTGCCTCTAGAGCAAACAATATTAGGAAAGAAATTTATGGGATAAGACAAGCTTTTGGAGAATCCCTCTTGGAATACTAGAAAAGATTCAAAAAGCTTTGTGCTAGCTTTCCTCACCATCATATTTCCGACCCTTCTTTAATTCAATATTTTTACTCCGGTCTTTTGTCTTCCAACATGAATACGATAGATACGGTGGCGGGAGGAGCTCTAACCGACAAGACTCCCATCGAAGCACGGGAGCTCATTTCAAGAATGACGGAAAATTCTCAAAGCTTTGAGAATAGAGCATCGGAGCTTGACAATTCTCTAACAAAAGAGGTAAGTGAGTTAAAATCACAAATGTTAAATATGACTACTCTTCTTACTTCTTTTGTACAAGGTACTCCTTTTAAAGTAACCAAGTGTGGAGTTCATGGCTTGGTTGGCCATCCAAATGACAAATGTCCCGAGGTGATCGAGGATGTAAACATTGTTCGAAGATATGACCCCCACGGTAATACATACAATTCGGGGTGGAGAGACAACCCAAACTTAAGATGGGGGAATGACAACCAAAAGCATACACAAGTACCATCCACCTCTTCAAACTAAGGTACGAATCTTGAAGATATTATCAAAGCTTTGGCAACTAACACTCTTTCTTTTCAACAAGAGATGAAACAACAAATGACTCAACTTACTACCGCCATAAGCAAGATGGATGGGAAAGAAAAACTTCCGGCTCAACCGAACCATGCTAATGTAAGTGTCATTTCACTATAAGGAGTGGTAAGATTCTTGACACTCCTACCACCAAAGAGAAAAAGGTAACTTCCAAACCCTTACCTTTTAATACTAAGAATGAGTCCAAGGAAGAAAAGGTTGAAACAAATCCCTCACCATCTAATTCTAAAAATGATAACTCTCCTCTTAATGACTTTACTCCTTACATACCGAAACCTCCTTTTCCCTCTAGGTTGGCTCCAAAAAAGAAGGAAACACCCAAGGAGGAAGAAATCTTGGAGATGTTTAGAAAGGTGCAAATCAACTTGCCCCTTCTTGATGCAATCCAACAAGTCCTGAGGTATGCAAAGTTTCTAAAGGAGTTGTGTACCAACAAGAAGAAAACAAAAGAAAGACCAATGATAAATCAAAATGTTTCGGTTCTTCTTAAGAGTAATATTCCAGAAAATGCAATGACCCCGGTATGTTTTCTCTACCTTGTGTAATAGGAAATAGGCTAATTTCTCATGCAATGCTTGACTTAGGAGCATCCATAAATGTCATGCCATACAACGTTTTTAAAGATCTAGAACTCAATAATTTGCAAAAAAAACTAGTGTATGCATACAACTAGCGGATAGATCTTTTATTTCAACATTAGGAATAGTTGAAGATGTCCTTGTGAAAATTGACAAACTAATTTTTCCGACGGATTTTTACATATTAGAAATGAATGAAGTATGCCTAAAACCATCTCACTCTATTTTATTAGGAAGACATTTTCTTAAAACTGCAAAAGTCATTATACATGTTGATATAGGTTCCTTGAGTGTAGAGTTTGATGGAGACATTGTCACATTCAATATTTTTGAATCCATGAGATATCCGGATGAATGCTTGTCTTTATGTTCATTAGAATTGCATGATGAAGTTGATGAATTGTCTATACATGATGAATTTTTTGAACAAGAAATGGTTGAAAATAAAGAATTGTTAGAACCCAATGTTGACTATGCTTTAGAAAAAAATAATTGCGATGATCTTTTCTTTTCTCCACAAGAACTAGGGATTGAGCTCAAAACTCTCCCACCACACTTGAAATACATATTCTTAGGAAAAAAGAATACGTTTCCCGTAATCATCTCAAGAGAACTAAACCAAAAACAAGAAGAAAGACTTATCGAAGTCTTGAAGAAGAAAAAGCAAGCCATTTGTTGGACTCTTGACGACATCAATGGCATATCTCCCACTTTTTACATGACCGTATTATCTTGGAGGAGGGAGCAAAAGACAAAATCCAACCACAAAGAAGGCTTAACCCAACATTGAAGGAAGTTGTCATGAAAGAGGTACTAAAGCTAAAAGATGTCGGAGTTATCTATCCCGTCCCGGATAGTACATGAGTAAGTCCAATTCATGTGGTCCCAAAGAAGACCGAGATGATCGTTGTGAAGAACGACAAAGGTGAGATGGTTCCGATGTGAATGCAAAATGGTTGGAGAATGTGCATAAATTACCGAAAACTCAATAAGGTAACAAAAAAGGATCATTTTCCCTTACCTTTTCTTGATCAAATGATAGAACGTTTAGCGGGTAGATTATATTTTTGTTTCTTAGATGGATTTTTCGATTTTTATCAAATTCCTATAGCATGTGAAGACCAAAAGAAAACAACTTTTACTTGTGATTATGGAACTTATGCATTTAGGCGTATGCCATTTGGTCTTTGTAATGCATCAGACAGATTCCAACATTGCATGATGAGCATATTTTTCCGACTTTATTGAAAAATGCATTGAAGTTTTCAAGGATGATTTCACAGTTTATGGTGATAGTTTTGATGCATGTTTAGCTAGTCTTGAATTAATTCTAAATAGATGCATAGAAACTAACCTTGTATTAAATTATGAAAAGTGTCATTTCATGGTGTCTCATGGTATAGTTTTAGGACACTTAGTGTCTTCCAAAGGAATAGAGGTAGATAAAGCAAAAATTGACAGTATACAAAAATTGCCATATCCAACATGTTTAAAAGATGTTAGATACTTCCTTGAAAGTGCCGGCTTTTATAGACGATTTATAAAAGATTTTTCTAAAATTGCTTTGCCTCCAACTAATCTCTTACAAAAAGATGTACCATCTCCGATTGATGACAATTGTAAGAAGGCATTTGATGATCTCAAACAAAGGTTAGTCTCTACCCCTATCCTTTAATCTCCTAGTTGGAATTTACCTTTCGAAATAATGTGTGATGCAAGCAACTTAGCATTAGGAGCTGTTTTAGGACAAAGGATAGATAAGAAATTGCATGCTATATACTATGCATCTAGGACCCTTAACCAAGCACAATCTAACTACACCACAACTGAAAAAGAATTTCTTGCTATCGTTTTTGCTTTAGATAAGTTTAGAAGCTACATTATTGGCTCCCCAGTAATTGCTTACACTGATCATGCAGCGGTTAGGTATCTTGTATCAAAAAAAGAATCAAAACCAAGGGTTGTTTGATGGGTTTTACTTTTGCAAGAATTCAACCTAATCATCAAGGATAGAAAAGGAGCCAACAATTTTGTAGCCGACCATCTTAGTCGAATTGTACAAAAGCAAGATAGTATGCCAATTCGAGAAGACTTCCCCGATGAACATCTCTTTCAAACAAATCTTCAAGCACCATGGTACGCTGATATTGTAAACTACTTAGTAATGTGTAACTTTCCTCCAGACTTTTCTTTTTCATAAAAAGCTAAATTACGTAGTGATGCTAAAATCTATTTTTGGGAACCACCATGTCTTTGGAAATACTGTTCTGACCAAATCATCGGAAATGTGTTCCCGAGCATGAATATGAATCAATTTTATCATTTTGTCATGATCATGCATGCGGAGGTCACTTTAATCCTAAAAGAACAACTAGGAAAATTTTAGATAGTGGACTATTTTGGAAAACATTATTTGCAGATTCTTTTTCATTTTGTAAATCATGTGCAAAGTGTCAAAGAACCGGATCTCTATCTAGGAGAAATGAAATGCCTCTTCACCCCGTTATTACTTGTGAAGTTTTTGATATTTGGGGCATGGATTTTATGGGTCCCTTTCCTTCTTCTTATCATCTTTACATTTTATTAGCCATTGATTATGTATCGAAGTGGGTTGCAGCAATCCCCACTAAGACTAATGATTCTTCCCTTGTCTCAAGATTTCTAGTTTCTAACATATTTTCTAGATTTGGTATCCCAAGGGCAATCATTAGCGATCAAAGAACACACTTTTGCAATCGGACCGTTGAAGCCTTGATGAGAAAATATGGTGTTCAACATCGTATTTCCACACCATACCATCCTCAAACGAAAGGACAAGCCAAAACTTCTAATCGAGAGATAAAAAATATCCTAGAGAAAATCGTCAACACAAAAAGAAAGGATTGGAGCCTCTGCCTCAACGATGCACTTTGGGCATACCGAACGGCCTATAAAACTCCAATTGGCACATCTCCGTTCAAGCTTGTGTACGGTAAGCCTTGTCATCTCCCTGTAGAAATAGAACATAAAGCATATTGGTCTATTAGGCAATGCAATTTATCTCTCTTAGAAGCCGGTGAGAAAAGATTCCTAGATTTGCTAGAATTAGAAGAATTAAGATTAGAAGCATATGAAAATTCTAGGATTTACAAAGAAAAGACTAAACTTTTGTATGATAAAAAAATCTTAAGAAAAGAATTTGAAATAGGGCAAAAAGTTCTTTTATATAATTCTTCTATTAAACTCATGCCGGAAAGTTAAAATCTAAATGGCTTGGTCCTTTTGTTGTGATTGATTTCTCTACTTTTGGTGTAGTTTCCATAAAAAGTCTTGACACAGGAAAAATTTTCAAAGTAAATGAGCATAGACTGAAAATATTCCATGAAGGGCAATCCGTACAACAATGTTCTATAGAAACACTTTCTCTTCCCCTCTACACATAAAGTCGAAGTAGCCAGGCGTCAAAATTTTTATCGCTTTATGTCTTTACTTTTCTTTAATTTCCATCTTTTTAATTTTTCCTAGATTAGTTTTGTATTGAATAAAATTGATAGAAATTCTTTTTTTTTTTTTTTATATGTAGGGCAATTTCACTTGAAGAAATTAAAGAATCATAAAAGGAAGCAACCGCTTTGCTTTGAAGCAAGCTTTAAAATCAAAGTCCTCAAATCTAGTGGAGCTTTCTATTCCTCGGTATTTTCATATATTTTTTACATAAATATGCTTTGAGGACAAAGCAAAGTTTTTAAGTTGGGGGTGGGTAACTAGTTGTTAAACTAGGTTGCTAATTTTTTTTCTTTTTTTAAGCATTTACATGACTTGGGTAGATTAAAAATGACCGAAATTTTTTTTAGTATTATTCTGAATGCATCATTGAAATGAATGTTGTTTGCTGGAATGAATGCTTGCAAAAGAAAATGCATGGATGTTAACGTTTTTGCAAAGTTTCTTATGATGATTGCCTATGATACACCTCTCTTAGCAATTTTTACTTTGATTTTAAATAAGATAAAGAACCATTTATGAAATTGAGGTTAATTTTTAAACTTTTCATCCCTTTCACTCATGAATTAGAAAAAACCCCTTTATCGAGCCATGACGAACCTAGAACTCTTTAGAAAAGGATAGAATGTTTAAATTCGCTTGTTGTCACCTCGAAAGAACGGTCAATCATAGAACCTAAAAAAGTCGGAGCTAAGCAAAAAGCTTGCTACCAAAAATAGAATCCCTAAAAAAATAATAAAAAATAAATAAAAAGTAGCAAAATGCATACCTTTAGTAAAATACTTCTATAAAAAAAAGTACGATTAAGTCGAACGTTAGGATTTTTTCCGTGATCAGTTAGGATTACCCGATGTTAGTGAGGTACGAATCCCTACGGAAAAAGTCTATCCTTTGCCTTAGTAAAACCCGTACAATTCTATCTTAGAATTTTTCTAGTTAGTTTCAATGTTTTGACCGAGGGTCGAGTTTAAGGAGGGATTCTTCCTGCTTCAGAGTAGAGGGAAAACAAGCCTAGGGCATTTTTTAATTCTTTCGAAGCATGTCTAGTGAGTCGAAATAGCAAAACATAGATGTTTTATCTAAACATGATTTCAATAAATGAGCTTTATTAAAAATCAACCTCAAATTGACTACTTGCTTTTCTTGAATATTTAATTGATAATAAAAAAATTACTTTGTTGAATTGTTAAGGCATGAGTAACATCCTTTGCATATTTGTTTGAAAACATCTTCAAAATTTTTGCATGATTGTTTGAGTTCAATTCTTGCAAAATAATGTGTGAATCCCTTGCATGATGAATGACTGAATGTTAGCACATTTTTAATTTTCTTGCTCGGGACGAACAAGTCTTAAGTTGGGGGTATTTTATTAGGGCTATTTTAGACCTAACATTATTAGACTAATTTTTCCCAACCTTTATCCATTTACTCACTAAAATATTATTTTTATGCAGAATATGAAACTTCACCCCGATACGAGTCCAACGCCACTGAAATCACTTAAATCGGAGTTATATCGAAGAAGAACGATCAAAAATAATTTCAAGGGCAAAACCAAAAAATTTGACGAACCAGATCATGCCACGTGGCTGGCAGTTTTTAATACTAATTCCACTTTTTTCTAATACTAATCCCTCGTATTTTTTGGGAGAGAGATAAGAAATTCCAAGTAAAAAAAAATCTCTCATTCTCATTCAATTGTTGTAGCAAATTCTTGAAACTCTATCAATAAAGATTACTTTTGTTAAATAAATGGATTCTTTCCTCAACATTTTTTCAAGAATTTCATCAATCTTCATGGGCTAAAGTAATCTTTTGAGACTTTTTCTTGGGTTAAATTACCATGTTTTCTTTGAGAATTAAATTCCTTTCTATATCTTTTCAATTTTTTATTTGATTGCTTGTTTCCCTTTGCAATTTCTTTTGAAATTTCAATGAAACAAATAAGTTTTCCCCATCAAATTTTCATTGAAATTTCTTTACAAATCCTTAAAGTGCTGAACTTAAATTTTGATTTGCAATGGTTCGTTATGTTAAATTAATTGTAGAGATTGTCTTTAATTTTCTACTAATTGATTCTTGCATAACAAGTTTGAAATTGGCATTAATTTTGCTAAGGGTAGTGGCTATCCTCTCCTTAGCAAATCTTGAATAGGATAAATTTTGCCTCGGTTTGAACATGCTTTGGTCGCTGAGATTAATCATGTTTTAATAGAGATTTAGTTACTTTCTTTTTGTAAAAATTTCATTCTTGTAAATTCAAGAAAAGATTAATTAATCTTCTTTCTTTTTCAATGATAAGAAACATGGTAATTACCCAAGAAAAATTCTCTCTGCTAAACTTGAAAGAAATACTTTACTTGAATTACTTGTTATCACTAATCATTCCTTAATACTCGTTCTTTACTGTAGTTCAAAATTTACTTCCACAAACCCTCCTTTTTTGTGTTTCTAATTTTCTTTTAGATCTTGAAGCTACTAATCAACCTTGTTTGTGAGTCTTGAAGTTTTGAATCCTAAGTGCTCTCTAGGGTTCGACACCCTTCTTCCCCATACTACTCTCAATTTCCACAAAAGTAAGAAAGGTTAAAAAGATAACTTTGAAAAAAAGATAACTTTGAAAAAAAGATAACTTTGAAAAGTAATTGAGATAATCCCTAACCCTTATATTTCATCTAGTCTTTCTCTATTCTTTTATTCTTTTATTTTAGACTAGGAATAAATTCTTGTTTTGCATACTTATATCCATAACAACCTATCATTTTAATAACGACTTACCTCAAATAACATCATTTCATAATCTCATAAATTTTTTTTTGACAAAATTCCAATATATTATATATAAATATATTCTTCTAAAATCAGTGCTTATAGTATCACTCCCAAATAAATCCCTTATTTCTCCTTAAAAATATGACGTGCAATCACTACAAGAAATTTGGCCTTTAATGTCGGTTTAAAACCGACATTAAAGGCCTTTAATGTCACTTGGCGACCGACATCTTTGTAAGCGTTATTAAAGGCCTTTAATGTTGCTTGGGCTTTAATGTCGGTTTAAAACCGACATTAAAGACCTTCTATGTCGGTTTTAAACCGACATCTTTGAAGGTGCTATTGAAGGTCTTTAATGTCGGTTCATCTTTAATGTCGGTTTATAACCGACATTAAAGCTGTCTTTAATGTCGTTTTTAAACCGACATTAAAGATGTCTTTAATGTCGCTTATTGCACATCTTTAATGTCGTTTTTCCACCGACATTAAAGATACATTTAATGTCGTTTTTCCACCGACATTAAAGACACATTTAATGTCGTTTTTAAAGATTCATTTCATGTAGTATTTATAATAGTTTTTATGACGGCAAAACCGATATTATTTGAGTCGAATTACGTCCGGAAATGTTCGTCATCGTATATTGTAAAAAATAAAAAAATGGCTTGCACACTAGCTATAATGCCTACTACTCAATGCACACAATAATACCTAAAATTCCAGCAATGCACACAATAATACCTAAAATTCCAGCAATGCACACAATAATACCTAATTCACCTGCAATGCACACAATAATACCTAAAATTCCAGCATACACTTCCATATAGAACTACAACAAATACACATCATCCAACACTTACATATAATCACATATCAATAAACACAACTATATTCAACACTATAAGTCCAACTACTCCAAATCCTCAAATATATCCACTTATATATAATCACACATATCAAACAACACATCCTACCATCCATGGCAAACCAATAATAAACACCTACGATGCATAAGATCCAACACTAAAATACAAGCACACTTTTCCACACTTCCATATAGTACTACAGCAAATACGATCATCCAACACCTAAAATATCAGCACACCTTTCCACCCTTCTACATAGTATTACAACAAATAAAATCATCCAACTCCTAATCACATAACTCAAAAATATAAAGATAATATATAAGATCGTGATTTATAAACACAATAGAAAGTTCCTTCACTAACTAAAGTATAGGTACAAACTATCTAACAAAACAACAATTAGTACGGGACCACCTGCCCTTCAAAAAACTATAGGACTGCCCGTCCCTACAAAAACTTAACTCGACCAACTACTAACCTAACTACAAAAATCAACTACTAACCTAACTACAAAAATCAACTACTAACCTAACTACAAAAATCAACTACTAACCTAACTACAAAAAGCAACTACTTACACAAATCTGCTAACAAAAGCTGCCCATTCAGTTCGAATCTCATCAATCTCCTCTTGCCTATATGCATTTTTGGTATTGAACTACACACAAAGAGAAAGATATGGAAAGTATGAGTTTGGATCATAAATTGTAATATGTAAAAAGTTAAAGTAGAAACTTACAAGGTTAGTAATAGAAGTACTAGAATTATGCACTATTTCATGTATGTACTTTTGCACGTAGTACCCGCACCCTACTGAATCCAATTGACGAGAGCACTGCATGTATATAAATTGAATACAAATTAATCTTATACATAAAAAATAATTACCTGTAAATGCAAATTACCTTTACATGTCTCCATTTTGGAGTTGATCGATAGCGTTGTAGATCGTGTTTCGCTTGCCATGTCTTCAACCCTCTAAATATTTTGAAACATTAGAAGACAAGAAAGTTAAATAAGAAGTAATAAAGTAAATACACTTACACATTTATGATTCCATGAATGTCTTCATTGACTTTACTCCGAAGAGAGTCCAAAACATAAACGCAATTTTCACGAAGATCGATAACATGCAACATCCAATGAAAACTACAATAAACAACATCTTCAATGTGAGTACACATTTAAGCTCAATGGAAATATATTAATGTGTTTCTCTTCTTTATTTACCCGGTATTATATGGAATTAGCACTTTCTGTTCCAAGTTAACTGCTTCTAGCTGGTTGGCTAAATTTCTGGATCGAAGATCACGATCTTTGATATGTGACGATATTTTTGATTGGTCAATGACAAAAAAATTCTTTGCACAGTCACATTTATCCCAAAGACATCTAAGTAAAAGCAACCATAGTTAAAATATCAACAAACTAACTACAACAGTGGTATTGGAGATAAAGATGAGTATAAGTTGTCTACTTACGTAATATACGCTAGTATACACATATAGCCGATTTCAACCATGCCGCAGTAATGCAACAAATCTTCACGAGCTAAATAAACAAATTTGTCACTTCCAAATATTAGCTCGTTCATTGGGATGCGAATCATGTCTACATCCTCCATGTTGTTCATGGCATGTCTATTTAAAAGCTTAATAATCTCGTTAACGTCAGTATAATTTGAAGGGTATACGACATCCTTCCTAGTTGAATGCTCCTATCACAACCAAGGTTCTAAATTCAAAATACATATACAAATAAAATCAAAACTTAAATAGTAAAAAAAGATACACACTTGTTTGTCATTGATCATAGAAACAAGCCGACGAGGCCATTCTATAATGTTACCCAATGCTTGATTTAAAGTCTCTATCTTTCCCTTCACTGGATTGGGTATAGTCAAATTTTCTCCCGTAACCACGTCTACTAGAACTTTAACATTGGGACATCCAATGTTATCCTCAACTATCGTGGCTACTGGAACAATATTATTAATGGATCCTATAGACAATTGGCATGGTGTTCCCTTTACAAATATTAAAACCATAGTTAAGAACAATTGATCCTATATCGTTAAAAAACTAAAAGTGACAACAAAGTCAATTACCTCCACTCCTTTGTTCGTAGGTGTGTCCTCATCGGCATCAAGATCTATATTAATACTTCCAATGGATGACCTCGAGTGATTACTTCTCTTCTTGTCACTTTTGCATCTCGAGTCATCCTCTTCTTTATGACACATTTTCTCCTTCCCTTTTACTGTGTTGAAATATTGTGATTGAGAGACGAAAGCACCCACGCCTCTTACACGTCCACCGTGCTCCTTGGAACCCAATGCGTCAGTCAAGATGTCCTCATTTTTATTTGTTGCAACTAATTCATCCTATAAAACAATACAAGTATAAAAAAATTCATCATCAGTTAGGTTAACAAAAGATTATATATTGTAATCATAAGTATACTTACAATCCGAGAGGCACAATCTCGAGTAGCATCATCAAAATAATCATTATTTTTTCCTTTCCGTGCTTCTTTCCAAAGAGTTGAACGATAGGAAACATCATGCGTTATTTTCTACAACAAAAGATAGATATTTAATTAACAACATATTAAGATAAATTCTTCAATTTAATTAGAAATACTCACTAGTTCATCGGCAAGATTAGCATATCCCTTACGTGACATGTGATGATTGTATACGCATTTCGACCTTCTTTCCCTTTGAATACGACTATAATCCTGTACAACGTATTTGTAAGTAGATATCAAAACAAAATTAAAGTGAAAATTTAAACTTATTTACCTCCCATTCTTCACTTAGTCTAGCATCCACAAACGATTCCCAATCTTCTTGATTTATATGAGAATAGATTTTGGGAGGAAACTGCAAGAGTGATGGTTGATCCTTAGACGGAAGTATATACTTCTGAGTTAACGTGGTCTTGAACGTTCTAAACTTTCTTGATGCAGACATAAGTATAGAATGTTTAGCATTGGGTTGTAAATCGAACTGACATCTACACAAAAAAAAGAAAAGCTTAGTTAAGCTTAGTTAAACTTAGAGTGTAAAGCAAACTACATTATATGAAAAACATAATAATAGAACTCATACCGATATACAATCATAGATTTTATCTTTTAGCTCATTCGGAACTTCTTTCCAAGAGTTGTATGTGATAGGAATCTGTTGTCGAACGCACACACCAATGTAACTTTGCATTTTCTTAGACGTGGCTCCAACAGGTTGTCCGTGTTCATTAAATTGAATGGGCAACTTTTGCCCAGAATTTCTCACTAAGGCCAACTCAGACATAGTAGTTGGCCCACGTGGAACAAATGATTTCTTTCTTACTTCTAGAAGCATTTCTCTTTCATCCTCACTACTATCCTCCATCTATGAATCTGCAAAAAACGGAAATACATTAATAAGCAAAGTCAACATACATAAGCATAACAATTATGTTACGAACTTAAACATAAATACACTATAAAGCAAAGTAATGACATACCATAAATATAGCAGTTATATTACGAACTTTAAACATAAATACATTATAAAGCAAAGTAATAAGATACCATAAGCATATGAATTATATTACGAACTCTAAAATTAAATACATTATAAAGCAAAGTAATGACATACCCTTCTCTACCCATCTACCCTCACAATCATGTCTAATATAAGTTGAATTTGTATCATCAGTCTCATTAGGTGTATCAACATTGGGCATCCTTTTAATGGTTTCGTAACCACACTCTTGAAGCATATCTCCTATTTCATCTTCAAAGAAATCTTCTTCAATAGTTCTTTGTGGAGATGTTAAAACCACCGACCATTCAGGATTTGCAGAATCTTGGACATAGAATACTTGTTTTGCTTGTGTGGCTAAAATAAATGAGTCTGATTTATGTCCAATACGTTTGAGATCAACGATGGTAAACCCAAGCTCGTCCACTTTGACTCCACTTCTATTGTCAACCCAATCACACTTAAATAAAATAAAAGATAATTGATGGTAATCAATCTCCCATATCTCTCGTATTACACCATAAAACGTCATATCTGACATGACCGGGTTTTTGTCTTTAGAACTAGAGACTTGCATCGTAGTAGCGGTTATACTAACTCCACTATTTTGAACTCTCCTAATATCATCACGCCTTTTTGTGTGATAGTAATATCCATTAATTATGTAACCAGAATAAGTGGCCACATCTGGAGAAGGTCCGTGAGCTATCCATCTTAAAGAAGGCGTGATAGAATTTTTAGGTACTTCGAGAGCAAGTGCAACCTACACAATATATTGGATTTTAGTTAGATCCAAAACAAACATAAAAGAGTATGATTGTAGTGATTACCCGTGTGGACAGCCAGCGACTGAATGAGCGATTATGCTCTTCTTGAATCCACTTTTTACTTCGAGCTTTACCAGAGTTAAGCTTACGCAAACTCTCCATATGTTGTCTGTCGTAAATAACAAGTTATTAAGTAATTACATAAACAACTTATATAGAATGAGAATAGATAGGATTTAGCACGTACTCGACGTATGGTAGAACATCATTTACATTCTGAATGACATAAAGATGAGCTTGATCTAACTGCTCCTTACTCGGTCTGATGAAAGAAGAAGCTGATAATGCTCTATCCATGTTTGAATTCTTTTTTATTACAGATGAGTTAAGTCCAATAGAACTAACTCCAGCAATAAATTCAGAACAGAACTCTATAGCCTCTTCAACAATATAATTTTCTACCATACATCCTTCTGGTCGATTTCTATTTCCCACGTAAGTTTTTAGGACTTTCATATATCGTTCAAAAGGATACATCCACCTTAGATGAACAGGTCCACAAAACTCAATTTCTCTTACGAGATGCACTACAAGGTGTACCATTATAGTGAAAAATGATGGTGGAAAATACTTCTCCAATAGACATAAAGTGACAACTACATCTTCTTGCATTCCTTTCAATTGTGATGTATCAATTTTCTTCTTACATATAGCATTAAAGAAGAAGCATAACCGAATAATTGCAAGTCTTACATGTTTCGGTAGAATACCACGAATTGCCACAGGTAGCAATTGTTGCATAAGAACGTGATGATCATGCGACTTAAGTCCATACAGTTTCAAATCTGTGAGTGACACTAAAATTTGAATGTTCGATGAATAGCCTTCTGGTACTTTCAATTCAGATAGTGTCTTACAAAAACTCAACTTCTCTGCTCGAGATAATGTATAACATGCCGAGGGTAAAAAGATCTTTTTCTCCCCTACTTGAGGGGCTAGCTCTGATCTAATGTTCAATTCAACCAAATCTAATCGACTTTTTACTCCATCTTTGGTTTTACCGGGAATATCAAGCAATGTGCCAATGAGATTTGCACAGACATTCTTTTCAATGTGCATCACGTCTAAACAATGTCGCACATCAAGAAACTTCCAATATTCTAATTCAAAAAAAATAGATTTTTTCTTCCAATAAGTTCCTGAAGAACTCATTTCACTGTTCTTTTCGTTCATAGTTCTCTTACCAAATGAGTGTTTGTACTTACTTGTTTCTATGAAAATTTCTTCCCCACTCAATGGTTCTGGAGCCAATTCTAATTCTTGTGCACCATTGAAAACTTTCTTTTGTTTCCTATATGGATGATGACGTGGTAGAAACTTGCGATGCCCAATATATGCCATCTTCCTTCCTTTTGGCAAATAAATTGATGAAGTTTTCTCCCCACAAATTGGACATGCATGATATCCTTTGACTGTACAACCACACAAGTTACCATACGCAGGAAAATCATTAATAGTCCATAATAATATAGCCTTTAGCCTGAAAAATTGATCTTGATATGCATCGTAACATTCCACCCCATCATGCCAAAGTATTTTCAAATCATCAACTAACGGAGCTAAATAAACATCTATTTCATTTCCCGGTTGTTTGGGACCAGATATTAGTGCGGTCAACATCAAAAAATTTCGCTTCATACACAACCATGGAGGTAAGTTGTATGTCACTAACATAACTGGCCAACAACTATATCTACTGCTAAGATCTCCATGCGGATTTACCCCATCTGTGGAAAGAGCAAGACGTAGATTTCTAGGTTCTGACCCAAACTCTGGCCATAAATTGTCTATTTTTTTCCATGATAATGCATCTTTTGGATGTTGTAATAGATCATTCACTTCTCTTTTTCTGCCATGCCACGTCAATAATTTTGATGTTTCTTTGCTTCGAAACATTCTTTCAAATCTTGGAATTGGAGAGAAATACCACATGACTTTCACTGGAACATTCTTAACCTCCTTCTTTGAATTTTTAGGAATCTTCCATCTTGACATACCACAAGAGGGGCATACATTTGCATCAGACAGTTCTTTCCTAAACAAGCAACAATCATTCCTACAAGCATGAATCTTCTCGTACTTCATTCCAAGAGTACACAAAAAATTTTTTGCTTCATAAGTAGAAGTAGGGCATTCGTTGGGAGTAGGTAAGATGTCAGAAATTAATTGTAATAACTCAGTGAAACTCTTATCACTCCATCCAAATTTAGCTTTCAAATTATATAACTTTATCAACGTAGATATTTTGGTAAAATTCGTACAATTAGGATATAATGGTTTCTTGGCATCATCTACAACTTCCTCAAAATTTTCTGACTTATTAAAATAATTATGTGCAGCCTCAAACATTCCAATTGTGTCATCAACATCATCCTCGTCAATTTCTTCTTTTACACTACTAAAGACACTTTCATTGTTTCTCTTTATTGGTAGTGATTCACCATGAAAAATCCATTCTTGATAACTCTGATCGATGCCGTTAAAAAACAAGTGATCTCTAATTGTATTCACATCTAAAGTTTTTGCATTCACACACTTTAAACAAGGACATGCCATGACATTCGACGTCTTTGAATGCTTCAACCCATTTTTAATAAACATCTCAACCCCATAAGCATACTCAGATGACGTTCTATTCTTTTGCATCCACGACTTATCCATATTATATAAGATGCAATTTAATCTACAAAAAAAATCGAGAAAACAACGAAATTAAGTAAACTTAAACTGAACCCACATTCCAAAAACTAACAAGTTCTATATAAACCGAAAAGAAACTACAATAATATTAAGCTCAAAAGTTAAAACTTTAATATTCTCATCTCATATTTTGCAAGAAAATGAAGAACAACTAAATAGTCATAAAATCAACAACAATTACTAGTTACAATAAGATGGCTAAAAGATCACATAAGTAAATAAAACATAATATTAAGTACTCTAATAAGGCATGTTCGAGAATGATTCTAAAAATTATTAAAATCATTTTTATCATTTTTTTAACCACTCTTTAAAGTTAACTAAACTAATAACTATTGTTGTGGTTTTATGTTGCGAATCCAACATGAATGATCAATGATTTTTATATAATTTGTTCTTTGAACTAAATATATCATAGAGAATAAAAGAATGAAAAATAAATAAGGGAAGTGTCAAAGTTAGGATTTCAATTACACTTAAACTAAAATTGTTAGTAAAATGATGAGCATAACTCATCTCACACATATTGTTTATAATATTAAGCTCAAAAGTTAAAACTTTAATATTCTCATCTCATATTTTGCAAGAAAATGAAGAACAACTAAATAGTCATAAAATCAACAACAATTACTTGTTACGATAAAATGGAACACGTGAACAAAAATAATTGAGTGAACAACAATTACACTTATTCTTTACTATCGTATTTACTATTAACTTTGAACAAATAACAAAAATTCTTAAAGAATGACACCCAAAGAGATGAATTAAACGTGACAAGGAAAAAAAATCCTCTCAAGACCTCTCAGCCCCTCCAAATGTCTTTCTATTCCTCTCAAGGTTGAAGTATCGCAAAACTAGTAAAAAACAATATGAATTTTATGAATAATTGAGTGCTTGCAGTCTAATAATATAGTAATTGTCTTAATCTATCTTTGAATATAAACTTTGAATATAGGGATTTAAGGCCATTCAAAATAATAATAAAACATGATATATGCAAACACCACAATCAAATAACCAAAAAACTACTCAAAACTAAAATAAATGAAAAATTAAATAAAACACACCCTAAATTAACACTGGTCAAAATTTTTAATTATTAAAAGAAAATCAAAAGTCGATTCCATAACAATGCCGCCAAAAACTTGATGCGAGCAAACTTCAAACAATACAAGCAAGCACATATGGTCAAGATATAATATAGTAAAATGGCTTTAGAGGATGCGTATCGTCTGCAGGGAATCAATTTGATTAATCATTTAGTTATTCAGGGATTCATCCAATTTTATTTACAGGATCGACTTGTGATGATACTTAAACTAAACTAAGAAAGTAAATAAAGGTGATCGAATATGAAAGTTATTAACTAAGAGAAGTTTTAGAGAAAATATTTCATCAAAGGTATTGTTGAACACGCATGTTTGACTCTTCATGTAATTAATACACAACACCTAGACGTAGATTTTTTTATATGGATTGAATCTTTTGCAAACAATCTTGAAACCAAATTAAGACTATGACATTATGTTCCTGCATCAATAATCTCTACCACTTTCGAACTAAAATAGTGATCAATTCAAACCACAGCCTAACATGCAAGATGTAATTTAAACCTACTCTTTCAAGCAAGAATGAAACCATGGAATCATTCAAACCTTGATCAAATATTCAAAAGTATTAAAGACCAGTCATGCTAGAAAGTGTAAAGGTAAATTACCATTCAAAAAGAAAAACTTTCAACAAATCAAACATAAAAATTCATCTATCCCGAAAGCAGTGTGAGAAATTTAGCCTAAAATTTCTCCTATAGACAAGACCAACATCATCAGAATGATCTAAAGCTTTTGTTCTAGTGATTATTATATCCAGACTACTGAATTTAACATCAAAAAGTGTTTGTGGCTGTAGTTAAACTCCACCAAAATCACACACAACGCCATTAAAGACCAAAGAAGGGTAATTAAAAATAAAAACATCCCATTGTTCAAATCAAGACCTTGGCGCTCTTAGGAGGAGAGGGGAGGAGGAGGAGAACGACGGGGAGGAGGAGGAGAATAATTTTCTCTCCAAGTGATATCCAATTGTCTAACTACTAACCTTCCAAAGAATCGAGAAAACACTGCCTAGAAGGAGAGTAGTTTATTATGTAATAAAAGAATGATCTACAAGCAAAGCTCCTTGATGGGCTAGGACTACCAATACAAACATCCCTTCTGTCATATCTAAGCTCGACATCTCTAAGGCAAATAAAGAGTCATAACTCTTTGTTGTTTGCCTATCAAACAACGTATGAAGGAATCCGAAAGAAAGGATACATTTGTTTAAAAGGAAAAGAAAAAAGTGTATAGTTTGGGAAGAAACAAAAAGAAAAGAAAAGAAGTGTATAAAAATGATAGAATATATATATAATAAGATAAAGAGCAATAGCTCCAAAATCTCAAATAATTATCGCAAGAGGTCATAAATAGTCATTGCACCAAAGTCTTAACCATTCTAACTAGATGCCACTCTTAAGAATTTTTCTTAAAATCAAGCCAATGACCTAACAACATATATGAATAGAATATATATATATATGTGGAAGTAAATGTAGGGGATGCTCACAGAATTGAAATCACTTACAGAAATTTCTCCTCTCCTACATGAAATCACTTACAGAAAGGTGAAAGAGACTGAGAGACAAGTTTGCTCACAGAATTGCCCACTAACTTCATCACAAAATTGATAGTTTTCCTAATCTCCCTATCTCTGACGATATATTCATTTCTAACTATGGCTAATGTCCATTCATCTTCAATTAATCTACATTATAATCCCTAATTGATTACTATATAAAGTGGGTATAGAGTACAATGTGTACCTTGGAGTCTTTGTCCTTCCTGTTTCTTTCCAAATGCTTTCTAATCGAGACAACCTTCTTAATCAAATGGTAAAGATCCTCAGGAATCTCCGGAGCAAGCCCTTTTGATAGTAATAAAAAAACACACATTCAATTACCACAACAGCTCAAACCTAAAACTAATACATTGTTAATACTCAATCTTCCATATATATCCTGGTAACAGCTAAAACCTAAAACTAATACATTAAAATTTCAAATTCATGAACAAGAATGAACAAGTACAGTACATTAAAACATGCTAAAAACCCCAAATTAAAATCGCGACCACTTGAAAAAAGATGGAAATTTTACCGTCGCTGCTGTGAATGTGAGAGGGAGAATGAGAATGTGAGAGGATGTTTTTTGTGAACGCGGACGAATTTGATTCCAAGGGTGGGCGAACCTGGTTGCTGGTTGCTGTGAACGCGGACGAGCGGATGAGTTTCTTTAGAAGGAGAGAAATGCGGCCGAATTTGATTCCAAGGGTGGGCGAACAGAACAACAATCGTGGCGGCGATAGAAATGGTGGCGACGATAAAAATGGTGGCGGCGATAAAAATGGTGGCGGCGATAAAAATGGTGGCGTCGATGAAAATGGTGGCGTCGATCGGAGAAGAAATGGAGGGGAATCGTTCGGAGAAGACGAGAGGGAGATGTCGAATATGGTTTCGTATAGCAGACGGTCGAAAAGGGTAAAGTAAGAGAGAAAATGTTATTTTTTCACAAAAAAAAATTATTAAAAAAAAATTAAATGGACCTTTAATGTTGGTGGAAAACCGACATTAAAGTGTCTAATTTATTCAAAAAATAAAAATATTAAAATTAAAATTTAAATGGACCTTTAATGTCGGTTTTCAAAATGGCGGACCTTTAATGTCGTTTTAAAACCGACATTAAAGCTTTGTATTTAATGTCGGTGGAGAACCGACATTAAAGATCCGCTTTTTCAAAACCGACACCAATGGTCTTTTTTCATTTTTCCCAAGCGACATTAAAGCCTATATTTGTTCTAGTGAATAGCAATGAGAATCCTTTTAAGTTTATATATAATGTTTATGTGTCATGTGTGTGTGGATTCAATTCCCTTTAGTTAACTCAAGGCACTACTTTAGGCGCGGGTTTAATAACAAATCATTTCTTAATTAAACATGGACCACTACCCACATAGTACTGTAATTAATTTTGAATCGAATCGTTCTTTACGTGTATTTCACTCCAAATAGACTCAATCTCCAACCAATGGATTCTTATCCATCAAAACTCAAAAAGCAAACGAAGAAAGAACACTTGGCTTTCCTACACAAAATATATGCTCACTTTCAAATTTCAGTTTAATATAATATTTAGAAGAACCTAAGTGTAAAGAAAAGTAAGTTGATGAATAATTTTCAAATAAAAAACCACCCACATTTCGAGGACCCAATTCAAGTCAGAGGAGCAAGTATACTCTAAAGTTAAAACAAGTAGTAGTAGTTTCATAATATAAAATTGACGTATATAAATTATAAAAATAAGACTTCAAACAAGAATCTAAGCTAGTCATTTTCTTTAATTTTGAAGATATGAAGATAATTAATTAAATTGGAGGATTATTTTTAAATCTATTATTATGAATTTAAATCCTCCTCTCTCATCTCTCTCTTTTATATCTCTTTGTGTACTGTCTCATTCTACACCTCTGTCCAGTAGTTATCATCTTTTGTGTGCAGTGAGAATAGTGACCTCAAAATTTGAAAAACGGGTCCAAATTATATTTGATAAAGAAATCACATTATATGGGGACCATTCAAATGGATTACAAAATACCAAACTCATTTTTTTTTTTTTTTTATAACAAACCTTTCAAACATTCACCTAAGTCTTCATCTCTTCTTTTCAAATATTTCAACAAACTGTGGAGATATATTAGGTTTTCTTTTTGACTTTTCTATTTTATTTTTTTACTTTCTTCTTCTAGAAATGACTTTAACCATTCTTGTAACCAATAATATATATATATATATATATATTAAACTAGATTAAGTTTAAAATGTCAATATTGAGTAGAATATATCTATGTCATAATTTTATAAAAATGTTGATAAAATTTTGATATCTGTAGACTTTTTTAGATATTACTCTTGGAAAATAAATGAAGGAAGGATACATTATTTCTATTATTATAATTACACGAATTATATTTTAGAGTAGTTATTGTAAATGACAAAATTGTTGTAAATGACAAAATTGTTGTAAACATTTTTAAAACCATAATAAAATTTTAGATTCTATCATCGATAGACACGATAAAATTCTATCAGTGGTAGATCTGAATTTTTGTTACATCTTAGTTTATTTGGCTATATATGAAAAAAAACCCGATCCGCATTATATTGCTATTTTATAATTATTTTTCTTCCCTTTTTGATCGTAAATGAAAATTTCAATCCATTCTTTTAATGTAGAAGCTGAACTTGTCGACATGTGAAAAATATTAAAATATCAATAAAGATATAAAATATTTTGCAGGGAGAATTATATAAATACATAAGTGCGTATGAATTAAAATATAACTAAATTTTAGGAATATAGTAAAATTTGACTGTTAAATATTTGCGATGGACAACAATATAATAAACTGCTATTTGACTCTGATTGTAGCATGACACTCACAAATAATATCATAGTTTTATCATTTAAATTAATTTTCGAATTATATGTAATTACTGATTGAATTATCTATGAATTCTCAAGGACGCACGGGGAGAGGAGGCTAAGCTAAGAAGAAGTTGGTCTACCTTGAAGGATTAGTCAAAAAGTGTAGATATATAAAACTATAAAGATGAGGATTTAAACTTTTGCTTTTTAATTTATCTTTAAAAATTCAAAAGAAAAAAAAGTTGGAATACAAAATTGACCCTAGTCAAAATTTCTTCACTTCCCCTTTCAACTATTTGATTAAATATGTAGACCATATTTCAATTTATGAGTTCTTTTTCTCTTTTTTTCTTTTTTTTTTTTATTATTATTCTCAAACAAAAAATAGAAAAGAAAAAGATTTTAAATTTAATTTTCATCGTTAGAATTTATTTATAAAATGAAATGTTTTCTTAGAAAAGTAAAAAAACATGCAATTTTTATCCGGAGAACACATGCCACAAAGAAATCTTAACTCACGTAATATATTTTTGTGTGTTAGCCACCACAATAATTGTGGTTCAAATCTTAGTTGGCTCATATTTTACTTAAAAACAAATATATAATCAAACATTAATTTCAAATCTCTTTTAATTCTTATTGTTCAATCATATGTTTATTCGTAGATAATTCTTCTTGCAACTATCAAAATTATTATTATTATTATTATTATTATTATTATTATTATTATTATTATTATTATTATTATTATCATTATTATTATTATTCTTATCATTATCATTATCATTATTATCATTATTTATATGGAGTGTGGAGTACATATAGTTAAGTACATATTGGTATGCATCAAAGTATCATTCAAAATCTAATAAAGTAATAGTTATCGAACAAATCTTAAAATTATAATCAATTTCAATAATTTATGATATGGTATAAATGAAAGATCCTTAAAAAAAAAGAGAAAGTATAAATGAAATTCAAATTGAAAACTAAGAAGACATCTTTTCTCGAATACTTTTATAAATAATGACCTGATTTCACAAACATACAACAATATGAATATCTAATCATCTTCTTACATCATAAAGTGTTGTCAAATTTATAATGTATTGAGTTAGAGATGATCATGTCTACTATAGACTTGACGTGGGATGGTTATCTCTACCACTACATTTTTTTCACAGTTTATTCCATTTTTCTTATGAATATTTGGTGAGAAAAATAAACATCGTTGTTTAAAGCTAGAATAGATATATCATCGCCAATGTAATAATTAGAGAATTCATTTATATACTTTGAGTTATACAAAAAGTTAGATTTCATATATTTGTGAGAAAATTGTAAGGATACTCGGGAGAGATTATATATATATGGGAAGTGAGAAACAGAAAGTAAAAGAAGGAAAATGAAAATTATGTAACTTGTTATTAAAGTATGAGTTATTCTGATGCCAGAAACAAAACGACAAAAAAACCACACTAAAACCCAAAATAACAAACACTCCCAAAATCCAAATCCAACTCCCCACCACCACCACCACCATCTTCTTACCAACAACAACACCTTCTCAAAGTTATGTTTTGTCTTTGGTCCCTCCCCAATAAAAGCCCCAACAAAAAGGAACAAAAATTCCCTCTTTTCCCCTCTTCCCCTTTCCTTATCCTTCACCTTCCCCCCTACAAATACATACAAATACCAAAACCAAAACCAAAGAAAAAAAAAGAAAATCTAATTTTTGCCCGCTCCGACGATGCTTGCATTGCCCACTCAACTGTCATTTTCCATCTTCATGATCGTCTCATCAACATTGCTGGATCTCTCTCGTCTGAACCCTCTGATTGTTGCAGTACCCAACTTTTCTCTTCTTCCCTCCATCTTTATCTCCTCTGTTCTTCATGGCCGACGTGTTTTCACTTTCCGAGCTCGAAAAATGGTGATCTAATACGTTGCCTGCTGTCTCTGACCTCTCTTCCATTTCATCCATTCCTCTTTCGTGTCCATTTATTACTATTTCTTCCACTGCCTTCAAGCATCTCACCAACTTTTCTTCTTCATTTTCCTCCTGCAGTCCCCCCCCCCCCCCCCCCCCATTTCCTTTTTCATCAGTACATTGCATTTATTGTTTTCTTCTCTCTTAAACAAAAATCAATTAGTTTTAACATAAAAGTGGAACCTGGGGTATTTACTTTCTTTACGTATGAACAGTTGATGATTGCTTTTCTGAAGCATGGGTATTGGATTGGGAACAGCTCGTGTGCAGCAGACAGCAGAGCAGCAGCTGCAATTACTGATGCCTTGAACTCCAATAGTTCAATCCCTACGATACAAACATAATCTCTGTTTATTGATACAGTAAATGGAAAATCATAAGCTTTTTTTTTCTGAGATGTTTAATTTGTTACCGTTTTGAGCTATGAAGATGATCTCTGTAGCTCTGCCTTTGAGAGCTTGCAACAGTGGTGGGTCTCTGAGTTTGAAGAGGGAAATGAAGAAAGGGATGAAAGAGAAAGGAGTGATGGAGCGCATTCTCCATTTAAGAGCTCCCAAGATGAGAACTTCCATTCTGTGTACTGTTTGAGGATCAAAGATGAATCCCTCATTGCCCTGGTTTCAAAATTGAGTTAGCTCTGTATTTTTGGTGATTAGGACACATGGCAGAAAGGAAAATGCAATAATACCTGAAAATCGAAAAGGTTGTGTTCTACTTGCTTCATTTTGGCAGCAAGCGATACACACGAAACCGCAAGAAGTCTTAAGACCCATGGCTTTGGTTTCTGTAAAACAACAGAGAAGAAGGAAATCAAATAATGAAGAAAAAAAAACAGGAGAATTGAAAAAAAAAATGGATAAAGGGGATTACGGGCACTCCCTGAGAGGAGAAGAAACGATCAAGATAATTGACAGCGAGATAAGACAAGTGTGGATCGATGTTAGAGTTAGAACAGCACTGCAAAAGGGGAAAGAGAGTGAGGGGGAAATATGATAAAAAGAAAAAGGAAAAGGAGAAAATGGGTACCTGAGAGATGAAAGAAACGGTGTCTCGCCGGACGGCGAAATCAGAAGGAGAAGAGAGAAGGGTGTGAAGGTAAGAGGGTGAGAGCATGTGATCGGACTCAGTGAGAAAGAGAGAAGCGTCGTCAGAGTGAAGTTGATGAAGATGGGTTAATGGGTTTTCGAGATCGAAATCCATAGAAAAAATTTTATTACAAAGAAAGGAAGTGGTTGTCTTGTTGTTTCAATGAGAATGGGAGTGAAAGTGAGAGTGCGAGTGAGAGTAAAAGTGGAAGAGGCAAGGGGAAGACATTATTAAAATGGAAATTAGAGGAAGAAGAGAGAAATGATGGATGAGGAAAAAGGAGAGGGGCATTGGGGTATTATATTTCTTAAAAGAAGGAAGTTGAGGAGACTTCAATTTTACTCTTCTCTTTGGTTTGATTGGGTTATTGGGAAGGAAATTGCTAATTAGGGAGAAATAGAAACGGAAATAGAAATGGAAGTGGAAGAAGGAACAAGGAAGAAGGAAGAAGCCAAGTGGGGTCCTGTCTGGCTATGTGAGGGCCATTCTTATTACCCTTTATCAATAAATGAACGGTAGTAAACTTGAAGTTCAAATGTAATTGAATTGTTGCTAATTGCATAGTATGGAATTTTAGGGTTATTTTTACTTTTAGCGAGTCAAATAGCCACGTTAAATACGTCAAATTTATAGTTATCGTTATCTTCACTTCTACGTCTAAGGGTATAAACGATAATGGGTAATCGTAGGTGTCAAATTGTCAACTTTTTCTACCGGAACACTAACGACAATGAAGTTGTAACTATAATGATACAAGGCAATTTTCAAGCACAATTGGATCAAACACTTCAATTTTGTTTGTTGCTTATAAATTGAACTAGTTGCAAATATAACAATTAGATTCAAAATAATAGCCTATATAGTAATATTATAAAATTTTTGTAAATATAATAAAATTTGCAAATATAACAAAATGTGACAAAGTCTATTAATGATAGAAGTTTATCAGTGACCATATTGCAAATATTGGTCTAAATAGACTATCAACTATAGAAGTCTATCACTTATAGACTTTGGTATATATATTTGCAATTTTTTCTTAAAATGTTACTATACATTTAACTATAATTTCTAAAAGAGGTTTTTTAAAAAATATAAAAAAGCGGCAAAATATTTATACTGTATAGAACAATTTCGAAAACGAAAAAAACCTACAGACTCACAATGAAAAATACCAAAAATGGCCCATCGATCACGTCGTCAACAACGCGCGTAATATGTTAGGTACACGATCGTTTAAATTTGGCTATTGTTTGATACATGATCGTTTAGATTCGGTCATTTAGATTTGGATAGCCAAATCTAAAAGATTTATATTTTTCAATTCCATTGTTTAATTTGGTTACACAATTGTTTAACTTGGTTACACAATCGTTTAGATTTGGTTACACGATCGTATAGATTTGGTTACACGATCGTATAGATTTGGTCGTTTAGATTTAGGGTCAAATTTAAATCATTTTTTTTTCAAAATTTGGTACACGATCGTTTATTTTTTAAGATTCCTTGATATACGATCGTTGAGATTTGGTCACTTCAATCTAAATGACTTTTTTAAGGATTCTTTATACACGATCTTTCAAATTTGGTTACCCTAATTTAACGATGTAAATAAATATGAGGAAAAGAAAAAGACAATGGAAAGAAATCGCGGCGAAAAAAATCTAAACGACTTAAAAAAAAAGAATATAAAAAGAAGAAAGACGATAGAAAGAAATCACAGCGAAAAAAAAAAAGAAAGAGGAAAGGAGGAAAGAGATAGAAAAAAATTGTAGCGAAGATGAGAAGAAAAATGGAAGAGCAAACCTGAAATATTTAAAAAATGACTAACTTTATGGGCTTTGTTATATTTATGAAAATTTCTCTTTCCAAAATTGCTACCCATTATAGTTATTCTTGTCAATTTGGAAATGGGTCCAATATGTACAAAACACATGTACACAAAACAAGAAATAATTAAATAGAACTCATTTTTCTTAGGGGTCTTTTAAAAAATATAAAAAAGGGCAAAGTATTTACACTGTATAAAAAAATTCTGAAAATGGAAAAAGCCTAGAGGCCTATCCTGTAAAATACCAAAAATACCTCATCAATCATGCCGTCAACAACGCACGCGTAATATATTTGCTACACAATTGTTTAGATTTGGCTATTGTTGGGTACACGATCATTTAATTTGGTTATGTTTAAATTTGGTTACACGATTTTTTTTCAAAATTTGGTTCCACAATCGTTTATTCTTTTCTACATGCTCGTTTAGTTTTGTTTACATGATCGTTTAGTTTTGGCTAAACGGATTTTTTAATTCTTTTGGTACACGATCGTTTAGATTTGTCTACTCGATGATTTATTTTTTTACACGATCATTTACATTTAGATACTCCAATCTAAATAATTTTTTTCCATTTTTCTTTATACATGATCTTTTAGATTTTGCTATTTTTTGTACTCGGTCGTTTAGATTTAGTTTTCCAAATTTAAATGACGTAAAAAAAGAATCATAAAAGAAGAAAGATGATAGAAAAAAAATCGCAGTCGAAAAAAAAAAGAATAGAAAAAAAAAGGAAAACGTTGAAAAGATTAAACGACGTAGAAAAAGAATCATAAAAGAAGAAAGACGAAATCGCAGTAAAAAAAAGAAGAGGAAAAGAAGAAAGACGATGAATCGCAGCGAGGAGGAAGACGATGAAAGAATCGCAGCAAGAAAAAGAAGAAAGGTGGAAGGGCAAACCTGAAACTATTTACATGGTTGTAAATAGTTTAGTGTTTTGTTACATTTACGAA
Organism: Cucumis melo; assembly: GCF_025177605.1. Lineage (NCBI taxonomy): Eukaryota > Viridiplantae > Streptophyta > Magnoliopsida > Cucurbitales > Cucurbitaceae > Cucumis > Cucumis melo. The sequence continues at coordinate 16,809,084 of NC_066867.1, read as the reverse complement.
AGTTTCACTTTTTCTTACTACCATTGATTTATTACGTTTTTACTTGGGTAAATGTTACCTTCGTTCGAACTTTGAAAAGTGAAATGAGATATTTTTTTAAAATCTTGTTTTTTCATTTAAATTTGACTAACAATTATCATAACTATAGAAAAAATATTGGAAATTTGCATAATGTAGGAAAAAAATATAGAGATTATAGTTCATGTCACCCATTTTTTTTAATATTGCAAAGATGACAACAAAATAAAAGAAAGATTCCAATTTTAACCTCTCCTTCTCAATTTCCCTTCTCTTTTTTTCGTAATTTTTTATGGCAAAATATCTCAATAGTGGAGGATTGCAGCTTGCATAATAAAAGTGTTCTTTTTTGCTTTTTATTTTTTTTTAAGATATTTTTTGTTTGTTTTTTTATTTTTATTTTAAAACTAGAATTAATAAATTACCTTTCGTTATCATTAAATTGCTTAAATAATAGTATGGCTAATTTTTGCCATTTTGTATTTAGTTTACAACTAAATCGATGTTTTTTATTTTATTAAAAGTAAGGTAGTTTATGGGTTTGGTTTTGGTTGCCCATTTTCAAATATCAATTAATATTAATTTAAAGTATTAGATAGTAATCCAAGAATAATCAAATAAAAATCGATATCATTGATTGTTATAGTCAAACAACAATCAGTATCATCGACAATTTTGCTATCATTACCATATAACAATTTGTATAGTTGACAGCCAATATTATTAGATCATAATCAAACAACACAATTAGATAGCAATCGATAATATTAGAACAATCAATACTAAATAGCACTCAAACAACTATTAAATAAAAAATTTAGTATAAAACAATATTCAGTATAAAAAATACAAATCAGACATTAATTAGACAACAATCAGTATCATTGAAAATTAGTATACCATATGATAATAAAAAATAGTCAAAATCAAATGAAAATCAGATAGTAGCTATCATATAACAATCAAATCGGAATCCATTTACCCATAAGTTCTTATTCTCTTGCCTTACTTTTATTTTTCTGAAATATTGTTATATTCACATTACATGTCTTACTGTCACGTCCCGTTCCAATTCACTCTATGCAATGGAATGGAGACGCGACCGCCTAGACATCCTACTCGACACTCTCCGCAAAGTAATAGCGAAGAACGGCTAGTAAACGAAATTGAAAGGCAATCATAAAAACTTAGCGTGGAATGTAGACTTGCTGAATGTAAATTTTATTGATAATTCAAATATAGGTACACCTAGTGCTTTTACAACATATGTCACAAAACTAATGAACATGACACAACAAGAATTTGACTTTCCTTACCTACCCACTATATGCTATGCAAGTAGACAGGGCCCACTACCAAAATGATGCGATTAAGGAGGCACAACAGGCAATCGATCCAGACTGCAAGCCATATGTCCTTCGCTACTTGGGTGGGTGGGTGGGTGGGGGGGGGGGGGGAGGGGGGGAAGAAGGAGAGATAAAATAACACATTTGGAATGTTAGACGAAAATGTCTAGTAAGTGGGATATTTTATTAAGAAACTTAAATGCAATCAAGTTTGCTTTATTTTTACATAACCAGTTGCTAAATCAGGTGTTATAGCAAAAGAATCAGTTTTCGAAATGTTTATCACTTGTATGTCTCTCGCATACTAGCATTTCACTCGAAGATTTATTCTGCATATTCAATTACGTCTTTGTACCCTCTCCTTGCCTCTAGCATTTATCATACTCTCTTGCCAAGTTACGATCAAGCAAAGAAATATCAATGCATTTGACAAATGCCATCAATTCCCTCATGCATAAAGCACCTTCCAATGTCATATCACACAGTAAGCAAAGGGCATCCCATACCAGATCACACAACAAGTATGAGGCATTTTATTCAAGGCCACAACATGAATAGGACATTCTATTATAGATCATACAGCAAGAGTAGAGCATTCTATTCTAGATCACACAACAAAGAATATAGGGTCTTATCCTACGTCACACATCATGGATAAGGCATTACATCGCACAGTGTACAAAGTTGTTCTCATTTTAACCTTTTAATATCTCACAAGCATTTTCATTTTCCCGAATAACACTAACCTTATCAATAGTGTACGTCAGAAGTCACATGTTACAACATATTTATCATATAAGGTCCAGAAGGATTGATTTTCAAAACATTTCTTTTTGTTGGAAGTTCACACACTTTTCCACATAAGTAGATTATTTCCTCATTCTAGTTTTTCAATTTACTCACATATCACATGTTTTGAGAACTTGAAAGCAAGTGGAACTTCATGTCATCATGATTTTCATGGAAATAGGTTTAAGAAGTTAAATACATTTTAGAAATTCTTTTTAATACAAAGAACCACTCACAGTCACTGTCGACTAACTCCTAACAAAGCTTCCTCGGCAAAAGTCTCCCTTACACCCCTCGGAATCCTTGCCAGAAATGAGCTTGTTCCACATCTTAAATCCTTGGATACTTCTCCAGTTCCTTCTTAATAAATTTAGAGTAAAAGCAACTTCAAATGGCCCAAACTCTCTTCACGTAGATGTCTCTCATTGCATAATCCTTTTACCGAAACGTGTTTTACCAACATAATTGTCTTTTCACTTTGTTCTTATCATAGAGCCTTCATTACAATGGTGGTATGCAATCAGGGCCTTACATGTATCTTTTTAGGGGTTATTTGAATCACAAATATTGTTTCATGAGTATGCTTAAATTGTTGATGTTAAATTCCATTGAGATGATTTTGATAGGTTTCAAAGAAATTAGGGAGTGTAGATTCATCAATATGGCTATGATTTGATTTTTCTTAGTTCATAGTTTTAGTTAATGATTAAGTGTAGAACTTAATTAGTTTTTTATCATGATTTAATTAACGTATAAGTGTTATGAGATTGTGTGAAGCCCTGGTCACGTTATGCGTTACGGGATAAGATTTCATGCCGTAAGAGTAGCTAATGCGATGAGACTTCTATTTGATGAAGGCTATGCAAGGAATTGTTCTATGTTGTGAGCTTAATTCATCGAAAAGTAGTGACTTCATCCTCATGTAAAAAAGTCAACAATTGGTTTAACTTTGCCATCCAATCCAAATTCAAGATAAGGAAAATGACAGTGACACGTGACGTTTTAACATTAGCTAATTCTTACTACCAGGCAGAAGTCATCATTTTTGCATGGAAAGTGTCACCGAGAAGGCTTATAAGTAGATGGAGTCCGACCATTTTGAAGCTGCTTTTACCTTATGTTCACATAAGAAAGAATTGAAAATTTTTTCGAGATTTTTAGAGATTCAATCGAGCTTGATTTTGATGAGGAATTATAAAGAAGTACAAGAAAACTCTTAGCTAAGGAGCTAGGCAAAGAAGCTAGCTAATTGTCATTGTGAGTGGTTCTTTCTAAAAATTTTTTAAAAAATAAAAGGATTTCTAATGTGTTTAAATCCTTGAATATATTTCTATGGAAACTTTGAGTTATATAATTTCTCTTACGCTTTCTCATTTCTTAAAATGCATGTAATTTATAAATGAATGAGATTTAACATGAATTGAAATGATGAAAGAAAATGAGATGATCTTGTGTATCCTATGCGATGAGATTTCCTTATACTTGTTGTGTCATTTGGTATGGGATGCCTTATCCTTACTGTGTGACCAGGGATAAGATGACTTATTCATGCTGAGTGATCTTGAATAAAATGCCTCATACTTGCTGTGTGATCTGGTATGGGATGCCCTTTGCTTACTGTGTGATTTGCCATTGGAAGATACATTAAGCATGATGGAATTAATGGAAACTTGCTAAATGTGTTGAGACTACTTCGCGTAATTACAAACTTGACAAAAAAGTGTGGTAAACGCTTGGACTGAAAAAATGGTACAAAGATGTAATTAATATGCAAAATGATTCTATGGTATGATGATGTGATGAATTATGTAGAATGAGTTTCTACGTGATATGAACCTTGATGCATAATTTATTCCACATGAATTATATATGTTTGATGATGATACTTACATTATGTTGAATCGGCTAATGCATTGAAATGATTGGTTTTATACCCAATGTTTTATTATTGAAACTCATATTATTTGTATGGCATGATTTGGCAAAATGACTTATAACGCGTTAAGGCATAATTTGCTAGATTTAAGGGTGTTGATAAAAGACCCCTACTCACTAGATATTTTTGTCTAATCTTTCAAATCTTCTGTCTTATTTCCCTCCTCCCCTAGGTAGCGAGAGACATCTAGCATTGAACATGTAGCCTTGATTTTCTATTGTACCAGAATCATAAAGCATCACTTAGAAGTGGCCACTATGAACTCACAAAACATGTAGTAGCTATGTAAGGATAGTTAAACTGTTGTCTTAGAATGGTGTACATTTGAAGTTAAGAAAGTGTGTACTCAAGTTTAATGTACTCTTTATCCACTATTAATGAAGTTTTTTTTTTTTAATTTGAAATTGAGTTCTTATTTTGTGTTAAATTTGATATTCATTCATTCTGCTTACTAGGCATGCTATTTCGCAGAGATATTGGTGTAGAATGTCTAGACGGTCATGTCTTCTCTTGGTCACATAGAGTCACTTTTGGGGCAAGGTGTGACAAGTTGGTATTAGAGCATAATTTCTTAGGAAAAGTGTGAGACCCGTGTTGAATAAAAGGGTCATTTTTGGTAAACAACAGTGTTGAACGATCGTGTAAAAAGTTAAACGATGATGCAAAAATTTAAACGATCATGTAAAAGATTGAACGATCGTGTATAAGGTTGAAGGAGGAAAAGGAAATTAAAAGTTCTTAGGATATGTCGGTTAAAAAGATTATATTTATCAAATCAGTGGAGTTGGAATCCAGATGTCGTGGCATGCGAAGACTTAGAATTTAATTAAGAAGTAGCTTGCAAGTTTATAGGAATTTAAGGATGATTAATCAAACTTATGATTAGTATTAATAAGAGAAAAGGCTAGAAGGAAAGGGTGTTTTCTGAGATTTTACTAAGAGAATAGCTAAGTAAAAGATCATTAAGTGAGAAGAAGACCGTAGATTATTAGGTGTTCTGAGAAAAAAAAAAGTTTCAAATTTCTAAAGCTTTCCTTTATAAGTCTTATGTTTTGTGTATCATGTAATTTACGTTAGGTTTATGAAAAGTATGATTTATGAAGAAAGCTTTAATCTTATTTTTTCAAGTCAAAGTTTCATATTTTATTAATTGTATTGTATGTTATGATTGAGAGTAATCGTTAGTCATATTCTTATGATTGAGGTAGTTATTATGTGTATATAAGGTGTAGAGGAAGTCATGTAGAAAAGGACTGCATAATGCATTGAGGCGGGAAAATGCATACAAGAAGTGAATTGCACTGAGTGATAACTTGTAGAAATAAAAGTGTCAAAACGCGTAGCTTTTACTGAAAATTCATAAAGATAAGAGAATATAACTTACATAAGTCTCCACGCCTGTTTTACCATATTTTTAGTGCTTTTATCGAAGAATATTAAAGAAAAGAAGAATTACAGTGAACTGAAGGAGGAACGCATACGAAAGTTGATGCGATAAGAAGATTTCTTTGGGATATATTAGGTGCTAGGCCACATCGTCACTCGAAGAGATTCACTAAAAGATAAGAATAGCAGTTAGAGTTGATGCGACCTGACAAGGGTACATTTTGGCGTTGAAATGTGCAGAAGAATAGAAGCTTCCCGTCCAAAGTTGCCTAGGAAAGATTTCCATCTTTACCATGAAAGAGAGGTCCGAATGGACCAAAACCCTAGAGAGCTGATTTGGAATTAGCCTTTCCCTTTTTTGTAGAAGTTCTTCCTTTCCTTCACCTCCTCTCCAGTCAACTTCTGAGTGAGAGCATAGAGTGAGATTATAGAGAGAAACCACCATCTTTCACCCTAACTTGTAAAAGAGCCAAGGAAAGCTCATAAGGTATTCTGTAGCTCAGCTCTCGTTCTTACTTTCCCTTTTTTTTTTTTACACTTAATGTAATGTTTTGAATTTATTATTTCAATGACTGAAAGGCCTACATCTATAAACATATTGCAGTTTTATTCCCTGTCAATATTTCATATCTTTATTCTTCATTTGTTGAAGTGTTATAAGTAGATTAAGTTCATGATAAGTGCTTGATAAAAGCATTTTATTCATAAAGTTCATCGCGTCTAGTTCAACTTGACTCCATCGCTTTGCCAATGTTTATTGCCAACTACTCGAGAGAGTATGTAGCAAGGACATGGCTAAATGCGTGCAGAAAGGAGTTTGACGACAAACTCCATTATGGTTAATAGGCCTCCATCATTTGTGTTCCAAAAGGAGAATAAATGTGGTATCTTAACGTTGAAAGGTTGTCTACCTTAAAAGAGAGGCAATGCGACTCTTATAAATAATGGAACCTAGATAGCTTGCATAGTGTATCTTTATCATTTGTATCCCAAGAGGTGAATAAGTGTGGCGTTTAAGCATCAAGAGATGCTCGCCTTCATGAGAAGATGATTATGTAATCGTTGTTGCATCAAGAGCAGCCACATGGCTTAGTCACCTATGACGATAAGAAATTCCTTCACATTTCCTTAATGCAAGTTAGTTCACTTCTTACAGTCACACCATTCCATATTACCTTCTTCAAAATCTCTAGTGTAAATAGTAGATTTAATACACCTATACTCTACACTGTATACATATTTATATTGCTTGGGAAGAAGTAAACATTATAACTAAGTTTAATAGCAATTGCTTGTATTCGACCCTGGCTTACCAAGGAAACCTATCGTTTCACTTACACTTGGGCAAGCAATATAAAAACTTGTACTCAGCATAGATGAAGCAGTTACGCGTGGAAAGGATGTGTACCTTTTCTTACACAATCCTTGCCTAGAGACATAATGAGCATGTTCTATGCAATGATCATGTCTTATCATGTAGTATAGTTGCAGATATAAAGCCTGAATGAAATATTAACCAATTTATCATCAAGCAAGTCAAGCATTAAGAGTAACCTAACATAACAAAAAAAATTGTAGTTTTTGACGCTGTTGTTGGGGGAATTTCTTTTCAAAACTAGATGCAATGTTTTACTTTGACTTTAGGCAAACACTAATTTTTTTTGTATCATGTGTTTAACCGAAGAACACGTGAACAAGCCTGTGGTACTAGAAAAATCTATGATGAATGGTCCCTCAAACGCCTGTGGTATCATGTGTTTAAAGCAAAATATGGAAGGTCCCTCAAACGCTTGGAGAAAAAAAATTCTATGCTCTTCTATATGGATAAGTCAATTAATTTAAAAGGTCCACACATTTGACGCGGTGAAACACCTGGCCTTCACTGCAATGTGAATAATGGATGAAAAGACTATTTGTATCATTGTAATGGACGATTGCAGAGCAAACACTTGTTGCAATGAGTGATCGCATAACAAAGAATCATATAGCAAATAATTAAAGTCGTTTAGAAAGAAATAAAATTCAAGAATGGTTATGCTCGATATTGGTCGTGACAAGGCAAAGGCATCATTTTTGTATTTATTGTTTTCTTTCAATTTTGCCTTTTATTGCTTTCTTTATTGCTTTTTAGTTGAGATATTTTTGATAAGTTAGGAAAAAGCTTGTGAGCTTTATCACCCAAGTGTAAGTAAAAAGAGGTTTCCATGATAAGATCACTAGCAAGCTAGGATTAATGAATAGATTTTTCTCAAGAATCTTATCGAGTAAAGAAAAACCCAAGGGTGATAACTTGTAGAAATACAAGTTATTGTAGCCTTTAATGTAGATATGGGGCCTTATTGCATAGGATCGAAAGAAAATATGGTAAAAAGTATAAAATCTGACTAACTTGTGTATCACATGTTACAAAAGAACTTCATCCCTATTTATTGAATTTTACATGTCTTATCGTAGAATTATAAGCAAAAAGAAGTAGAGCTTGACGATACAACGTTACGCAAGAAGACGTGTCCAGCAAACGCGACAAGGATCATAACAAGCTAGGTGACCTGATGCACCAACAGATTGCTTGTTGGTTGGGAATCTAAGGTTGATTCAGGGATTTAGCGAAATACAATATCTATACAGTATAAAATAATTATATGTTTAAGTACTAATCCTAATATCTACACTAGAGCATCTATATAAGGTGGTAAGAATGGTGAGAAGTGTTGGGGTTGATGAACTAAATCTCGTGGTCTTGTAGTTTGTAATTGTATATATTATACAAACTTTTTATTTATCTAATAAAATAAAGTGTTTTATTTTATTTGAATTTAGTTGCATTAACCTATAAAACCAATAAACTAACATCCAAGGTTATATTTTGTAACCTAAACATGTATGTGGAGACATACAAGTGGATCATGTTTAAGTGATAACCTAAATGGTCTGTAGTAAATGGATAAGGCTGGATACCTTATCCTGGTGACACTAAGAATACGACCTACTTTGTAGTTGTTACAATTGTTCTAAAGTGCTACAAATGATTTGATCCTAATCATTCATGTCGAGACATTAGAGCAGGGGTATTCTATACAAAGAGTTTGTATAAGACCGGACCATGAAATGAACAGTCTCTCTTATTAACACCGTTACAAGTTGAGACTACATTTCATTAGGATGACTATAGGTTACTTGACCTGAATCATGAGTGAGTTGTGAACTCCTGCCTATGAAGGCGATCCTTTGATTTACATGGGTGAGAGTGGCCTATGTAGCCGACTCAATATGCCTACAATTTTGGGGATTCGTCTGATTGAGGAGCTGGGAACACAGCTACATAAGAAGGAATTCACTTCTTCTCTATAGATAAAGTAAATGGAGAAATTGCTCTCTTAAGGGCCGATTTCAGGGCTTGAACAATGTGGCGCCACACCCTTTATTAGCCTGAGAGAAGTTCAGTTATAGTAGGACTATAATTATTGTTCATTAGAGGAATCAGTGGTACTTAAGACGTTAGATGTAATTATAGGGGCAAAACGGTAATTTTTGGCTTAGCTATACTTATGAGCAATGTGTGAAGGGTCATTGTACTGTTGATTGGTTATATCTAATGGACACAAAAATATATCTACAGTAAGAAGAGTGCAACTATTAGTCTTTAGTGGAATGACTAATAGTTAATGAATAAAGATTACTTTAATTAAAGAGTTTAATTAATTGATCTCATTTCATTAGAGCTTCAATCTGTAGGTCCATAAGGTCCTCTTGTTAGTTCAATAAGGATAAATGAGAATCAAATTTATTTTAGTTTAATTTGAATTGTTCAAATTGAAGGGAATAAATTGTATATGATACAATTAATATAATGTATTTGATACATTATAATGTAAAGTTTTTATGAGAGAAGTTAATATATGAATATGATTCAAATAATAATACTAATATGAATAAGATTCATAAATAAACTATAGGTTAAAATTAATATGGATTGGATTCATATTAGAACTATAGATTATATGAGAGATCTAAACCATTGGTTATATTATATATGATATGATATAAAGTTTATATTATATGAGATATAATATATATTAATTAAATTTATATTAATTTAATTTAATTTAATTATTTTTTTTAAATAAATAGAATGAATAACTCCCTTGGGAGTTATTTTACGTGGGAAAGAGGGAGGAAGTTATTTTGATAACTTCCCCCTCCATATCAATAATGGTTAAGATTTGTTTTTAAAAGAAAATGAGAGATTTTTTTTAACACTCTCTTATCAATCTCTTTGTATTCCAAAAGGAAACAAAATTCTCTAAAAAAACTTTTCCCTCACAAAAATTATAGAAGCCCACAACTCTATGTGATTCTTTACCTAGAGAATAACGAGAACGATTTTGTGGTGTCTTAAAAGCCTGGAAGAAGAGTTCTTTAACGTTCTACAGAGGTTAGTTTCTTTTCACCTTTTCCTCCAAAAGAAGCATGCTTAAGTTTTGTTTATTGTTTTTCTTTGAATTTATTGGTTTTATAAATTGAATTTCACTTGACGGTGTTCATACGCTTCCGCTTTGGGAATTCCATTCCTTCAAGAAGATGGGGAACAAACTAACTTGTATTAAGGAATAGTGAAGGAATATCTCTGGGTTGTTAGGCGATTAAGCCATGTGGCAACCTTGATGTGATAGAGATAAATTAAGTAGCTTCTAATTAAGGCAAGCACCTCTCGATGCCTTAAATGCCACACTTGCTTGCCTTTCAGGATGCAAATGATAAAGCTTAATCAAGCGATGACTATCTAGAAGTTGTTACTTATAAGACATGTATTACTTCTCTTTTAAGGGTGGCTACATCTCGACATCAAGTCACCACACTTGTTCTCCTTTCGGGTCACAAGTGATGGAGATTTAATCGCCAAGGTGGAGTTTATCTCCAAACTCCTCCTTACGCACGTTAGCTATATCCTTGCTACTTGCTCTCTCGACTAGTCGGTGATAAACGTTGGAAAATTGATGGAGTAAAGCTCAACTAATGCAATAAACCTTATAAGCTAGGCTTCTTATCAAGAACTTATCACAAGCCTAAACTACCTATAACACTTTGACAAATGAACAGTAAGGGGATGATGGATTGAAATGGGATAAATATGCAATGTACTAAAGAATGTAGGTCTTAGGCCATTGTATAATATGAACATCATACATTATAAAGAAACATAAAAATGGAAAGTAAAGAAATGAAATATGTTACTAGTTAAGAGAAAGGAAATGGTGGATCTATTTCTAGTTTTCTCTCTAAGCTCTCACTTATAAGATAGACCAGAGAAGAAGATGAACTTTTACAGAGGGAAGAAAAGAGGAAAGGCTACTCCTTTCCGCAGCTCTTTAGGGTTTGGCCCATTAAAGCTAGACGATTTACTTGGTGTAGAAGGGGATTTATGTAGACTACTTTCGTTGGGAAACTTCTATTCTTTTGATCATGTCAGCATCGCTTGCAACCTTTGACAAGTTACATCAACTTCAGCTACCATTTTTGTCTTCTATTGAATCTTCATCGTGTCCCGATGTAGTTCTTTACCTAGGGATGTTTAATCGCTAGGCAAGCTTTTTATTGCCTAGCACACGCTCCTCTGCAATTTACTGGCTTCTTTTTTTTTTCTTTACAATCCTACAATAAAACACTTGAAATCAGGTTCAAACAATCGTGGAGACTGGTGTAAGTTGTATTCTCTTATATTTATGAATTTGCGATAAAAGCTACACGTTATGACACATTATCTTACCTTTTGGTTCCATTGTTCTACCATAAAGGCCATAATAACTTGTATTTTTATAAGTTATCACACCCCTAAATATAGAACAATGCTTGTCCTCAAGCATCACTTCGTTTCACTAATTGTCCCCAAGTACAATTCCACCTTAAAGACTTACCTTCTTCTTCACATCCCTAAACTTCTTATAATGCGAGCTATTCTTCTTCACCATTAAGGTTTTCTCTCAGCGTGTAATTCTTACTATGAAAATATTTCCAAGTTCATAACGCGGCAAGCTTAATACTCAAAATACCTTTGTTTAGTCCCTAGAAAATTTTATTTTCAATTTTTAGAAACGACTAAAATTTTCTAAGAGTTTTGAATCCTTTTTGTTAGGGAAAACTTTTTATTTTCTTATTTGGATGGGACTTTGCGTTGAGTGAAAAATCATAAGCACTCTGAGTCTGTTCCTCTCCTCAACTATACCTTTCTTGTTTTGTTTTCTTCTTTTTCTTTCTTGTTTTAATGTAGGCCTTAGGCCACTGTACAATATGAACACTATACATTACAACGAAATACAAAAATGGAAAGCAAAGAGAATGAAGAATATTACAAGTTAGGGGGAGGGAAATGGTAGAATCTTTCTCTAATCTCTCTCTAAGTTCACACATACAAGTCACTTCACTTGGTAGACATGGAGTCCTTTTATAGTCTAATTTCGGTGGGAACTTCTATTCTTCTGATCATGTCAGAGTTGATTGCAGTATTTGTCAAGTCACGTCAACTTCAACTATCATTCTTGTTTGTTAGTGAATCTTCCTCGCATGTTGATGTAGTTTCTCGCCTAGAGATGTTTGGTCACTAGACAAGTTCTTATCACATAGCATGCGCTCCTCTATGGTTCACTAACTTATTCTTTTCTTTATAATCATACGATAAATCACCAAAAAATAGGGTAAAATAGACACGGAGACTTATGCAATTTGTAGTCGCTTATATTTATGAATTCGTGATAGAAGCTACTCGTTTTGACACATTTATCATGCTTTTTGGCTCATTATTCTACCTTAAAGGCCATAATAACTTGTATTTCTACAAGTTATCACACCCCCAAATTTATAACAACAGTTGTCCTCAAGAATCAGTCCATATCACTGCTTGTCCCCAAGCAAAATTCCACCTCTAAGACTCATCTTCCTCTTCACATCCTTAAACTTCTCGTTATGCGAGACACTCTTATTCGCTATTCAAGGTTTTCTCTCATCGCGTACTTTCCACTATGAAAATATTTCCAGGTTCAGAATGCGGCAAGCTTAATACTCAAAATACCTTTGTTCATTCTCTAGAAAATTTTATTTTCAATTTATTGAAATGGCTAAAATATTCGAAGAGGTTTAATTCCTTTTTGGCGAAGAAATTTTTTTATTTGCTTATTTGGTTGGGGTTTTGCATTACGTGGAAAATCATAGGTACTCTATAAGTTCGTTTATGTCCTCAACTATAACTCTTACTTATTACTCAACTCAGATTTTTTTTTGAAGCTTTGCTTCTTAATTTTTTTAGTGAGAGGAGGCAACATTGAAGTTGTTATTTCAATTGAATAATCGAATCAAAGGAGCTTTTAAAATTTCACATTTTGACTTTTTTGAACTTATGTTGAAAAATCTTATTTAAATGCTTTGCCGGATTTTCAAAAAGTTTCAAAAGCTTTAGTTTGAACCTCGCACACTCCTAAATTTAGAACATAACAAGGTCCTCATTGCCAAAAAATGAATGATAAGATTTGTCGTAGAAAATTTTTACAAAAGAGGTTTGAGATAAAGCTTGCTTGCCTAGTGAATTATCTAGAAGTATTTCCAAAGTAGGTTTCCTTAATAAGTTAAAATGCCTAAACAACAAATGAAACTTGTTTCATATACTTTATATCATTGAAGTTATTATTGAAGCTTGAATAAAAATTAAAATACTTAAACGCGGGAAGTCAAGCTTGCAACAAGGAAAACTAAACGCGCAGTAATTGTATCAAAACGTGTACTTGTATATCAAAGGACATAAATGAAAGATAATAGAAATTACATAAGTAAAAGTGAAATTACAAAAGAAGATAACAAAAGATATAGACCCCAAAAATTTATTGTTGATGTTGTTCAGGAGCTTCTACCGCATCACTTTGTTCTGGATCATGTTTAGTTAGGGGCTCCTCAAATTCTGGCAGAAAGATAAGTCCGGGCACACAATACAGCAAATGGCGGCATGAATTTAATTTATTATGGACTTGTAATGCCTATCAATCCCCAATGACACTCGGCTGATAAAAGTATTCAATGCTTGGATCTGAATCTGAGTTACTTCAATTTGCGATTTGAGCACTACAATCTCTGACTTTATTCTTTTAGCTTGAGCTTCATGATGAAAATCTAAAATGTTAATCTTAAGTTCTAAATACCGCAACTATTTTTGACTTCTTAGTTGCATTTGTTATATGTTTGATAGACATTGGAATACGTCTTGAAATTCACGTTTGATAACTTGTAGAAATACAAGTTATTATAGCCTTTTATGTAAAATAATGAGGTTTAATCGCATGAGAATTGAAGAAAACTGAGGAAAAAGTAGGCAATTTGATTAATTTGTGAATAGCATGATACAAAAGAACCTCATCCTTATTTTATTGTGTTTTAGTGCTCCAATCGCAAATTTTAGAAAAAAGAATTGATGCTCGGTGATATAATTGTTACGTGAGGAGACGCATTCAACCTATGTAGTGACAAAGAGAGTAAGTTAGGTGATATGAAGCACTAGTTGACAAATTTGGTTGGTGTGAATGTCAGAATAAGGACAAAAGGACGTCTGTGCAGCGCCAAAGCAACTTTTCAGAGGCATTAATGATGCGTGGAATGTCATGTCAACATCATGCCTCGCCTATAAATAGAGCCACTCACTTCAAAGCAAGATGTACACAATTGGCAAGAGAGCAAGTTCATACTTCATCTGCCTTCTCCCTTCCCTTGAGTTTTAGGTGAGACCATAAAACAAAAGAGAGAGAGAGACAGTTTATCCCATTCATCTTCTTGATAACTTGTAGAAATACAAGTTATTGTAGCCTCTTTTATACAATAATAAGGCCAAAATGTAGAATAAGTGTATCAAAACGCCATGATTATGTTTAAAAAAGCATAAGTATTTACATAAGCGTCTAAATGCTTATGCCTTTTCAACATAAATTAGGCGTTTATCAAGAGAAAAGTAACGTATTTTTAGCTCTAACATCCCTAAGAGTTCACACCGTGAGGTCTATGTAAGGCTTTGGGTCGTGCAATAAAAGCAAACTCCGAGTGTTTGCGTGGATCAATATCAAGGTGAATAAGAAAGTAGTTTGTAGTAAGTAGATGAGGGATATGTGACAACACATTCCATGATCTCTTCCATTGGGTCGTACCGTGAGATTCTTATAATGCCCCTGCTTGTCAGCCCTAGAGCCACGTTCCCTTCGGAAGGTTGTATTATAGGATTCAAAACACCTCAAACACTGTATATGGATAGGGTCTCTTTGGTCGGTTTTCATATTGACTTTCCACTTTTGGAGTATAATGATTCTTATCTCTGAGATCAAAAAATGGAGAGCTGCATTTACAATAATTACTAAGTTGTTAGTATATTCTCAATCGAAGTAGCGGTAACTAACTGCTATGCACATATGAGATATTTAGGAGTTAGCATTTGGTTAAGATTGTCTTTGTTTAAAAGAGGAGTAATCGACTATCCTTCGGTAGAGGTAACTAAACCTTTGAAATATCGTTTCAAAACATAATAATGATGGGTACATTATTCATATTTGCTAAATTATTTGGATATTAAAAGATTATAGTTTGTTAGTAAATAGAGTATGTTTTAGTTTTTAGCATGAATAACTCAATAATACAACTCTTAGCTTATGAAAAAATTAACTGCGACAATTATGCGACTTGTAAATCAAACCTAAATACAATATTAGTTGTAGATGATTTAAGATTTGTCTTAATTGAGAAACCTCCTCAAGTCCCAGCCTCAAATGCTAACCAAAATGTTCAAGAAGCATATGATCGATAGGTTAAGGCCAATGAAAAGGCCCGTGTCTACATTCTTGCAAGCATGTTTGATGTTTTGGCAAAGAAACATGAATTTGTAGCCACGCTTAAAGAGATTGTGGATTTATTCAGGGAAATGTCTAGTCAGCCTTCACGGTCCCTCAGACACGAAGCAATTAAGTACATTTACACCAAACAAATGAAGGAAGGGACCTCTGTTAGAGAATGTGTCCTAGACATGATGATGCACTTCAACATTATTAAAGTAAATGGCGGTCCCATCAATGAGGAAAATCAGGTGAGCTTTATTTTACAACCTCTTCCAAAGAATTTTGTACCATTTCAGATGAACACGTCTTTGAATAAAATAGAGTTCACCCTGACCACTCTTCTAAATGAGCCCTAACGATTCTAAAACCTTACAATGGGTAAAGGGATGAAAGTGGAAACAAATATTGTTATCACAAAGAAAGAGTTAGTGGGAGGATCATCCTCTAAAACTAGTGTTGGACCTTCACAAATGAACAAGGGAAAGAGGAAGACTCCCAAGAATAATATAGGAAAGAAAGTTGCTAATGGTAAATGTTACCACTACAACCAAGATAGGCATTGGCTGAGAAATTGTCCAAAATACCTTGCTGAGAAGAAAGCTGAGAAAGAAGCACAAGGTCAATATGATTTACTAGCTGTTGAAATGTGCTTATGAGAATATGATACTTCAACCTGAATATTAGATTTAGGAGTCACTAATCATATTTACTTCTTATTCTAGGAAACTAGTTCTTGAAAAGCTTGTAGAAGGTGGGATCATCCTTTAAGTTTAGAACAAAAGAGGTTGTCTTAGAGGAAGGAGTGGGAAATCTGAAGTTGTTTATATTGATATATCATACTTAAAAATATTTTGTATTATTCTCAAAACTTGAGAAATTTAATATTTATTTCTTGTATTTCATAACAAATATACAAAATATATTTTGAAATGAAGTGTTCATTTTTTATAAAAAGTGTATTCAAACTTGTTCTACTATTCTTATTAACAAATTATATAAGTTAAGACCAATTAGAGAAGAATTTATCTTTAGTATTAAAATGTTTAACATAAGATTCGATCACATAAATCTCAATGTGATTGGGAGATTGGTTAAGAGCAGACTTCTTAATTAGTTAGAAGATAACTCTTTACCTTCTTGTGAGACTTATCTTGAAAGAAATAATAATAAAAAGATCTTTTATTGAAAAGATCTTAGAGCTAAAATACCTACAGAGCTCATACATTTGGACCTCTGTAGACCAATGAATGTCAAAGTTCAAGGAGGGTTTGAACATTTCATCAATTTTATTGATGATTATTCAAGGGTTTGGTCATGTTTACCTATTGCATCACAAGTCTGATTCTTTTGAAAAGTTCAGAGAATTTAAACTAAAGTTGAAAATCAATAAGGTAAAACTATAAAGACATTTCGATCAGATCGAAGTGGAGAGTATATGGACTTAAGATTCCAAGACTATTTGATAGAGCATGGAACCCAGTTTCAACTCTCTACATCTAGTGCGTTAAAGCTGAACAGTGTATCAGAAAGAAAAAACCAAACCTTGTTTTTAATCCTTAAGAAAATAAGGAATTTGCATCGACAAATACCACATTCTTAGAGGAAAAACCTCATCAGAAATCATCAAACCAC
Organism: Cucumis melo; assembly: GCF_025177605.1. Lineage (NCBI taxonomy): Eukaryota > Viridiplantae > Streptophyta > Magnoliopsida > Cucurbitales > Cucurbitaceae > Cucumis > Cucumis melo. The sequence goes on along the minus strand of NC_066867.1, from coordinate 16,792,123 downwards.
AAATTATATTAGTATTAAATAGTATTTCCAAAGATGTTATAGATAAACCTAGTTCATCCACCAAAGTAGTTGGTAAAACTAGGTAATCTGGTTAGTCACATTGTAAAACCGAGATTCTTTTTGGACTTTTTTAATATAAGAGGAATAATAGAAAATGGAAATTAAGTATATAATATTCTTATATAATTAAAGGTTTTATTAGAAAAACAAAAAAAAAAAAAGAAGAGAAAAGAAAGGATTAAAAGGAAAGAAAGAGGAAAAAAAGGAAAGAAAAATTTCTGTCTCTTTCGATCAAGCTCTCTCCACCGCCAAAGTGATCATTTCTCACCATTTTCATCCAAACTTACAGAAATTTCTTTTGAGAGGATTGAGAGAGAACATGTGGAAGAAGGTGAAAATTTCTTAGTTCCAAGGTTGAAGAAGAGGAAAAACACAAAGGACATTTTAATCATGGAAAATTTTGACCCACTATGCACACTTCTAGTTTGTTATTTGGTTAGATCTTCTCAAGAAGAACTAGGAAATGAGGTTTTAATTTCTTGAAAGCGAATTCATTTTTTAAGTATTTTCATGAAGGATATTTGAGACCATTTTGTTGTTAATTATGTGATATTTAACATAGAAGGGAGAGCATGTGTTTTCCATGCGAAATCAGATATCCTCTGGTTTTTTGAGTTTTTCGGTGTATATACGTTGATTTAAAACCCCTAATGGATATGTTTGAACAGTTTATTCAATTTTCTATATCTTTTATGAAGATATGGAGAGCCTATTATGACTGAAAATCTATTAATTTACGGGGACAAGTTGAAGGTCTGTAGAGTGCGCGATTTTGGAGTGGTTTTGTTTCGAGGTTTTTCTGAGATTTTTGACTTGGGAATTTGGGTTATGTATCTTGAGGTAAATTATAGAGGACGTCAACATGAATATTTTGACATAAAGAACACTCATTTTGGTTAAGTATTGAGGGCGTTATGGTCATTTGAAGTCTGTGTTAGAAATCTGGAAAATGCAGAAGTTGTTCAAATGCTTAAGCTTTGTTTTCGTGAGCGTCATTTTTAGTGTGACTTGTTAAGTCTATCTTTAGAAAACCAGGATATTTAGGTTTCTAATACTCGATTTGGTTGTTGTCAGGTCGAGAAGAATTAAACCGAGCTTACAGACCAAGGATCTAGCTCAAGACAGTTAGTAACAAATCAGTTTTTAAAATATTTTCCATAATTGTTATTTATGATTGACTACTTTACACGTTTATTTACGAACTTATGAAAATCATTTAAATTTCATGACTATTTTCAAGCATGAGTTTCGAGACTAGATTTCTTAGTGAAAATTTATGCTAGCATGTGAATATCGAATGTCTTTAAAGTATTTGAACCATATTGTTTCAAGTAAAGCATGAGTTAGCAAGTTTTGTTTTAAGAACTATAGTTTTTCACGAACAATCTAAGTAAGCTTCATCTTTACAAAAGATAAAGATAGCAAGCATGTTTTAATGTTTTCATATGATTTTCTAATGTTTTCATTAACTACATGACAAAGATGTTGAGCCCGCGACTATATGGTACCGTGTGCACACAGGTTAGATTCTGTTGTTGACGTTGAGTGTACTCTATAACAACGATGTTGTCGTGAGTGCTGGACAGGTCCTACTACGACAAAGACGATGGAAGTGCTGGACGGACCCCACTACATCGTAGAGCTTGTTAACGTTGGTTATACTGGGTGTGTCCTACACAACGTAGATTTGTCATGTTAGTTAAAATGTTTTGATATACTTGATATGCCTTGCCAAATTTCAATGACGTACATATTGAGTATTTGGAAAAGCTATTCTTACTATTATACGTTTATATTTACGACTTGTATAAACAAATTTATATGTGTAAAGATTTCACATGCTCTTATCTTTAAATTTATAGTTTTATACTGAAGCACTCACTAAGCTTTATAGCTTATCCTTTCAAAATGTTTTACCCACTTTCTAGGTAAACATCGAGCTCCTAGTGGTTGATAGACTTCCTTAGTCTGCTGAAGCTCCAATATCGATTGCCAGTATGTGGTAAGAGTTGTACATAGAGTCTGTTGTGTTATGTTGTATTTTTCTTTATACGATATAGATACTCTACAATTTGTGTAAGCTCTAGAAGTTGTAGTTGTGTAAACCTTTGTTGGTTATGTTTTGGTTAACATGTCTCCATTAGGTTTACTTGCGAAGTCAGTTAGTTCTAGGCCACACTTCATGTATGTATATGATTAGTCTAGGTTCTGCTATGTTGTGTTGCATGTATAATAGTTTATATATTAGATTAACATGTTTATCACGTTCAAGAGTTCAACAGAGTCAACAGATATCGTTAGAGGAGAGTGATGTCTGTCGACTTCACGCTGCCTTCCAGGCTAAGCTAGTAGATATAGTTTGGAAGGGGGTGTGACATACATCCTTCTCAAGAGTTGAAAGTGCCTTGAAGTAGTGGGAGAGTTGTTCATCACCCTGACCGTTTCATAGTTTTATCGAAAACAAAATCTTCATACATGATGATGGTCTAGAGGATCCATTGACTTATAAATAGGCAATGAATGATATAGATTATCTATCTAACCTCAAGAAATGGCTAGCTATGAAATTTTAAATAAAAGATTTGGAAATGCGTAATGTGTTCTTAAGATCCAAATTGTTCGAAACTATAAGAACAGAATACTAGCCAATCTCAAACATCTTACATAGACAAAATGTTGTCTGGATATAAAATGCAAAAGTCTAAAAGGGGATAGATTGTCGTTAAGTATATTCTATAATAGTTTAAGAAATCAAAAGATTATGTTTTTGTGTATAGATCTAAAGATTTTATCCTTATTGGATACAATGATTCTAATTTCCAAAGATGCTAGAAAGTCTACATCAAGAATTAGTATTCACTCTAACTGAAGGAGCAGTAGTATGAAGAAGCATAAAGTAATATTGTACTAACTTATCTAGGTAATTGTGCATCGTAGCGACATTGTAGTAACCTTGATACTAGTTGAGCAGATCATGGTTGTTTGGTTTACAAATTCCTTCATGGCTAAAGTTTTTTAAGGTTACCTAAATAGTTTAGGTCTATGAAGTTTGCGAACTATGGTGTTAGGGCTATTTAAGACCTAACATTATTAGACTAATTTTTCCCAACCTTTATCTATTTACATACTAAAATGTAATTTTTATGCAGAATATGAAACTCCACCCCGATACGAGTTCAACGCCACTGAAATCACTTAAATCGAAGTTACAATGAAGAAGAACGGTTAAAAACAAGTTCAAGGGCAAAACCGAAAAATTGGACGAACCAGATCGTGCCACGTGGCATCACCAGATAACGCCACGCGTCCGCCGCGAAGTCACAAGTTCGAACCCCAGCTGCCCCTCTATTTTTCCTTTCGTTTTTCGCGCGACTCGAAATCCGACCCGGCTACCTGATCCGCGAACTGGTTCGCGACCCACGCGCCTGCCACTTGTCACTCCCTCGTCCGCGCGCGCCTCTCCCCCGTCGTGAGTTCAATTTCAGCAGCTGCAATTCTATTTTTTTTCTCTTCAATTGGGCCAACCCAAAACCCGATCCAAACCCATTTGTTACCCAGTTCATCATTTTTTCCTAAAATTAACTGCAAAATGGCAATTTTTAAAGCTAATTCCACTTTTTTCTCCCATTTTCCCTTCGGAGAGAGAAGAAATTCCAAGTAAAAAAAAAACTCTTTTTCTCATTCAATTCTTGTAGCAAATTCTTGTAGCAAATTCTTGAAACTCTATCAATAAAGATTACTTTTGTTAAATAAATGGATTCTTTCCTCAACATTTTTTTAAGAACTTCATCAATCTTCATGGACTAAGGTAATCTTTTGAGACTTTTTCTTGGGTTAAATTACCATGTTTTATTTGAGAATTAAATTCCTTTTTATATCTTTTCAATTATTTATTTGGTTGCTCCCTTTGCAATTTCTTTTGAAATTTCAATGAAACAAATAAGTTTTCCCCATCAATTTTTCGTTGAAATTTCTTTACAAATTCTTAAAGTGCTGAACATAAAATTTGATTTGCAATGGTTTGTTATGTTGAATTAATTGTTGAGTTTGTCTTCAATTTTCTACTAATTGATTCTTACATAACAAGTTTGAAATGGGCATTAATTTTGCTAAGGGTAATGGGTATCCTGTAACGCCCCGAATTTTTCGAGGTAAATTTTTATTATTTTATGTAAATTTTGGGAAATTTAAAATTTTTGCTGTTTATTTTTGGTTGATTTTGAAGTGAAAAGAAAAAAAAAAGAAAAGAAATGGTATGATTATTTTTTTTATATAATATATTATGGTAAAAATTAATATAATCATAATTTAATATAAATTATATTATAATTATTATTAATTATATTATAATTATTATTAATTATATTATTATTATTATTGTTATTATTATTATAATTATATTATTATTATTATTAATTAAATTACATTATTGTTATTATTATTATTATTATATATATATTATTTTTTTAAAAAAAAAAAAGAAAACAAACCCTAATCGTGCCGCCCCACCCTTCCGTCCTCCTTCTTCTTCTTCAGTCAACGCCACGCCCGTCTTCAATCTCCTTCTTCTCTCAGTGCAACGCTAGCCACAGCCGTCGCACGTTGCCTCGTTTGTTCGCGGTAGTGGAAGCCCGACCGTCGTCCGAACTCCGCCAGTCCCTCGCCTTGCCGTTCGATGCCTCACCTTCACCTTCGTCTTCGTTAGGTTTAGCCGTCAACCCTTCCAATCTCCACTTCGTACCCAGCCAACGCCACAGCCGCCACTGTCCGTTCGTTTACCACCGTCGTGCGTCCCCTCCATTGGCCGTCCGCCGCGTTGAAGCAAAGCTACACTGTCGCCAAGCAGCCGATGGCGAGCCTTCAACGGTCGTGGAGCTTCGGTCTTGCAAGTTCCCATGCGAAGCCAAGTCGAGCCGTGAATCCCAGCCAAGCCGAACCAAGCTGCAAGCCGAGCCGCGAGCCGAAGACTGAGCTGAGCCGCGAGCCGAGTCAAGTCGAGTTGAGCCGTGAGCCGTGAGCCGTGAGCCGAGCCGAGCCACCTAAGCCATTTTTTTTCTCCCTCCACTTCGGGTCACGGTGAGTCTTCGGTAAGGATTATTTTGGTAATTTACCCAATGTTGCAATAACCGTTTCAAGTTTGAATATTGGAGTAAGACTTGGTCCTATCCTTCGTTCCTTGAAGGTATTAGGGATTTGACGCTCAAGTTCTTGGGTCCCACGGCAAGTTCATTTGGGGATAGCTCCCTTTACTCGGATAAGCCGACGTTTGTTGTTTCGAATGATTTAAAAGGTGACTTTTACTAGTATCGTCGTTTAAAACCCTTGTGTTTTTGTTAGGTGGATTCGTTGAGCGTGGACTCGATCGAGGGGCATAACCAAGTATCAGGTAAGGGATTTCCTACTACTGGACCTCGGGTCGAGGCTGGAAACGTAATAATCCACAGGGGATTATACGTTAGTAACTGTACTGAATGAATTGACGCATGTTTGACTATTAAATATCGCTTTATGCTCTTGTCTGATTAAGGGTAACGTGGTCGCTAGTGGTAGCTTGTGTGCCATCGTGTGTAATGAGTTGTTTACGGATAGACACCGATGCACGAATGTTCTGTGTACAGTAGTTATGTTAATGGGCTATGTTGCGAACTGGAATTGTATGTCGATGGACTTAAAAGTCTTAAGGTTAGGTATGTGATAGTCTATTGTCTGGATATTGTTTATGGAGTTATGTCGTCGAAGGACTGTGAGTCCGATTCTGATTTGACGGGTTGACTGGATCTAAAGAATATCACAATGATGTGTGAATTGGATACGCATGTAGCAATTGAGGCTATGGTTGTTTAAACCTATACTATCTGACTGACGAAGTCTTTGACGAGATTGCAATATGAATGTTGTCGGAGTGTGACTGTCGTAGACGGTTTAGTATGGACTGAGGGGTAACGGTTAGCTTCATCTATGGGGTAGTGTACCTTACTGATATGTGTATCCTTCGGGAACACTAGACTGATACGTGCATCCTTCGGGATCACTAGACTGATAGGTGTATCCTTCGGGAACACTAGACTGATATGTGCATTTTTCGAGATCACTAGACTGATAGGTATATCCTTCGGGGTCACTAGACTGATACGTGCATCCTTCGGGATCACGAGACTGATGTGTGCATTCTACGAAACCACTAGACTGTTTATGTAGGGTACCCCTGAATAGGAAGTTAACTGTTGTTCCCTAATGGGCCCAGTAGTGGGTCCCTTACTGGGTATGTTTTATACTTACCCTTTTTCTTCTTTAACATTTCAGCTAAGGGTACAGCGAGGGGCAGACCGACGAGGGGCAAGAAGGATGCGTGAAGGCCATATGGACGTGTCTGGTTTTCTTTATGCTTCCACTGATGTATTTTGTTACTCCTATTTTCATTGTCAGGTGAGTCATGTTTAGAATATTTGGTTGTGATTTTGTTGTTGATGAGTTGAGTACTGTATTTTGGAACTCTCATGATTTTGATTTAAAATAGGGCCCAAAACTGTTTTGTTGGTATTATTTCTATAACGTTTTTAATGAATCGTGACCGGTCCTTTATGAGTTTATGTGTTATGTGGTCGAGTCTTGGTACTGAGTAGTCACCTCAGCTTAGTCCGGAAAGTTGGGTCGTTAAATATCCCCTACATAGCAAATCTTGAATAGGATAAATTTTGCCTCGGTTTAAACATGCTTTGGTCGCTAAGATCAATCATCTTTTAATAGAGATTTGGTTACTTTCTTTTTATAAAAAATTCATTCTTGTAAATTTAAGAAAAGATTAATTAATCTTCTTTCTTTTTCAATGATAAGAAACATGGTAATTACCCAAGAAAAAGTCCTTCTACTAAACTTGAAAGAAAAACTTTACTTGAATTACTTGCTGTCACTAATCATTTCTTAATACTCGTTCTTACTATAGTTCAAAAATTACTTTCACAACCCCCCCCCCCTTTTTTGTGTTTCTAATTTTCTTTTAGATCTTGAAGCTACTAATCGACATTGTTTGTGAATCTTGAAGTTTTGAATCTTAAGTGCTCTCTAGAGTTTGACACCTTTCTTCCCCATACTACTCTCAATTTCACAAAGGGAAGAAGGGTTAAAAAGATAACTTTTGAAAGGTAATTGAGGTAATCCCTAACCCTCATATTTCATCTAGTTTTTCTCTATTCTTGAATTATTTTATTTTAGACTAGGAATAAATTATTGTTTTTGCATACTTACATCCATAACAACCTATCATTTTGATAACGACTTACCTCAAATTACATCCTTTCATATGGCAAGTGGGAGAATATTTAGATGTATGCGCTAGTTTCTTGTATTCATATATTCATATGTTTATTGTACTTATATGAGTAATTCTCCCACATTTAAATGCAACATTGTTTTCTCACACTAAGAGTTTTAGTCCAAGTGGGAGTATGTAGGAAATTATGTCCTACAACTTGTAGTTTGTAGTTTAAAATTATATTATATTCAATAAAGTGGTTATTGAAGACTTATTAGTGAAAATAGAATACTATAATCATGAAACCAATAAACTAAGGTCCTGAGGCTATCTAGTGTGAACTTGAACTTTATGTAGAGACATAAATGTGAATCAAGTTAGTGGAAAAATCCAACATTTTATTGGATAATCCCATTAATACTTAGTGGGATAAGTGGCTACATGAGATGTAGACATCTAGCCCACTAAGTTCCACTAATGGTTAGTGAATTATTAGGTGTTAAGATCTAAGAAATTAATTACATGCAATTTTGCATGTGATTAACTTATTTAAAGGGTATTTTTCAATTTTATGAGAACTTTTTGGCAAATTTTATTTATTTTTATTTTTAAAAATCTTTATGATTTTTTTCTCTCAGTCTCAACCTAATTCCCATCCCCAAATTCCATCTCTCTCTAAATTTCCTTCACATATCGGGTCCCATAACTCGGTTCTAAGTCCGGAGAATAGCGAATCAACATTAGTGGTGGTCCCGTTTTGAGTTCATGAAGAGATTTTCGAGGAATCGGAAACCTTCAAAGGTATGATTTTCATTAACCCTAACTAGATGCAATTAGAGTAAATGTGATTGGTATTTCCACGCTTATGTCTCGCTTTCCATCAGAAACCACGCTAAATACAATAAATATTACAAATAACACCTAATTTATGGTCAAAACCATAATCTATCTATTTTAGTTAAATCACACAATTTATGAAATGAATTGAAACACTGACCATTTACAATTGAGCAAAATTAACATTCTTTGATACCACATGTTGGAAAACAGTAGTCATGCGGAGCAGAAATACGGATCTATTTTACCTTAATTGGAACTAAACTATTTAGTTATTAACATGCTTCAAGTACCCTAATTAAACTAAATTAAGGTTGAAGAAAATCATACCTTCGTAGCTTACTGTTCCTCAAAATCTTCTCACGAACTCAAAATGGCACAGATGACCACTAGTGTTAACACGTTATTCTTCAAACTTAGAATTTGGTTGTGGGACAAAATGTGAAGGAATTAAGGGAGAGATAGATGAAATTTAGAGGAGAGATTTTAGGGTTGAGATAGAGAGAAAAAAATGTTGAACTAATTTTGTAATTTAAAAATCCAAAATTTTGAAAAATGACCTCAAAATAATACCTTTAAATAAGCTAATTACATGCAAAATTGCATGTAATTAGTTTTTTAAATCTCAACACTTAATAATCCACTGATCATTAGTGAAACTTAGTGGCCTAGATTTGTACATCTTATGTAGGCACCTATCCCACTATGTGTTAGTGGGATTATCCAACAAAATGTTGGATTTTCCCACTAACTTTAGTCCAAGGGCAATATGGTCATTTACCATTCAAGTCAAAGTCAAACTTTGAATTTTTCAAGTAAAAAAGTTAACATTTTGACTTTTTATCATTTTTCCATCATGACTAATTTTGACCTTCCTATGAATCCGCATTCATTTTTTTGGAAATTCAAATCACATTGGAATGTAAAATCGGTCGAAGATCGATTTTTGGCAACTTTGACCATTCCACCAATTATGAGCTTCCGAATATGAATATGTATTCATACTTTTAATATTGAAATTACATTTAAACATAAAGCTTTATCCCAAACTTATAACCGATGGCTATATTGAATATATTCATCGATTTCTCTCTTTATGTTACATCCACATGAGCTAGCCAAGAACCTAATTGACCTATAGACCATAGGCTCCAACGATCCGAGATTAACTGATTAAACTCTTTTAGACCAAGCTAATCAACATTCATTAACAAATGGATCATTCCACTAAAGTTCCGTAGTTGTCTTCCCCCCACTATAGATATACTTGTGTCCATTTGATATAACCATGATCAGTAAGTCAATCCTTCACATGTTATGCGTAACCTTAACTAGGTCAAAATACCATTATACCCTCAAGATTACATCTTATTCCTAAAGTTCCACTGATCCACTATTAAACAATTGGTTTAAAGTTCATACCATAAACTGAATCCATCTCGGGCAAATGAGAGGGTGGGGCCCCTTGTTCAAAACTTGGATTCATTCCTTAAGAGAACAACCTATCTACTAACCCTAAAATGGGTAAGAGTCAACTCAATCTTGCACCCTATGTCCCTAGCCATCCACTTGGTCTTAGCCTTGTCATCCACTCGATCTTACCCCTGAAATGAGAGGCTTATTGGGCCAACGTGTTGAGCTATCCTCATATGCAAATCTAAGGATAATTCCATTTGAGTAGAAGTTCATAGTAGCTGAGGATTAAGATTAAGTTACCTAGGTCATGCATATTCGTAGGTTATCGAAAGGAATCACGAGGCTGCATCCATATTGTCTCTAAATAACATCATTCAAAATTATTCCTATTCGTTGGTTATTGGTATAACTTGTAGAAATACAAGTTATTATAGTCTATTTTATAGAATAACGAGGTCAAAATGTAAAAGAAGTGTATAAAAACGTCATGATTATGTTAAGAAATAATAAGTATTTAGAAATACACTTTGTATAAGTATCCATGTCTATTTTATCCCATTTTTAGTGTCTTAACACAGGAATAGAAACAAAAGAAGAGACTAGTGAATTGTAGAGGATCTCGAGCAAGAGCTACGCGAAAAGTGCCCATCGGGCGAGAATAACTGCTAGGCAGGGATCTACGTCATCAAGCAAGCAAGGTTCACTAGAAGACAAGAGAATGGTAATTGAAATTGATGTGACTTGACAAAGATTAGAATTGGCGCTGGCATGATCAGAAGAATAGAAGTTTTTCCTCGGAAGTTGCTTATATAAAGTCTCCTTCTACACCAAGAAAATGGGTGCTTGAATGGGCCAAGCCCTAGAGAAGTACAATAAAGAGTAGTCTTTCCATCATCCGTAAAAGTGTTATTCTTCTTATCCAGTCAATCTGTAAGTGATAGCTTGGAGTATTAGTAGAGAAGATGCCACTTTCCATTTCCCTTAACTTGTAATATTCATTTCTCCACTTTCCATTTTTTTATTTCTTTGTAATGTATTTGTTCATATTGTACAGTGGCCTAAGGCCTACATTCTTTAATATATTGCATGTTTATATCTTCCCAATATATCATTTCTTTACTATTCATCTATCAATGTGTTATCACTAGTTTAGTCATGCGATAAGTTCTTGATAAGAAGCTTAGCTTATAACTCTCATGGAGTTAGTTGAGCTATAATCATCACTTGGTCAGTGCTTATTGCCAACTACTCGAGAGGGTAAGTAACAAGGATATGGCTAATTTGCAAAAGGAGAAGTTTGAGACAAGCTCTACCTTGGTGAGATAACTTTCATCATTTATATCCCGAAAGGAGAACAAGTGTGGGTATTAGACGCTGAGAGGTAGTCACCCTTAAAAGAGAAGTTCAATAAGCTTTATAAGTAAAACCTTCTAGATTTATCTCGCTTAACCAAGTTTAGTTAGTTTCATCACGAGAGGCGAGCAAGTGTGACATTTAAGACACTAAGAGGTGCTCGCCTTATCATAAGCTAGTTATTTCAGACATATTGCATCAAGGCTCTTGCGTGGTTTAAACACCTAATAACACATTGAATTCCTCCATTTTTTATTATACAAGTTAGTTTGCAATTCCATCTCGCCTCCATATTTACCCCCATTTTTTGAATTATTTATTGTAGATAAGTAGATATAGTTTAAGCTTACAGTCTATCATGTTGTATAGATAATTCTTTTATACCGTCCGAATGATTAGTGAATCCTAGCACTAATCTTTGATATCATTTCCCTATGTCCGACTCTGGATCATCCAGATAAACCTATTGTTTTGCCTATACTTGGGCAAGCAATAGGAAAACTTGTAATCAACGAGGACTTAGTAATTACACGAGCCGCATGACGTAAAGAGCATACTACATGCCATGACCATGTCTTATTGTGTAGAATAAGAAACACAACACACAAAACTACATTGAACGTTGAGTCTGGATCAAGATATCAACTTCAAGTTTTTGGCATTGTTGCCAAGGAATTGATTTTTAAAACTTAGGAGCAGGATTTTAATTTGATTTTGGGATAAAACCCTTAACTTTTGTGAATCATGCATTCATCCGAATAACACGTGAAGAGGTTTAAGGTACCAGAGTAATTTGTGCTTGCTTGAACCAGCCCCGAGGTTAAGTGTATCTTTCGGATAGTGACAAAGAGGAAACTCAATGAATGCATCTCGCAAACGAAGTTGAGACCCTCAAATGCCTGAGATCTCAACTGAAAAATTTGTTGAAGTTTAAGAATCCATATAAAGGCATCAAAGTAAGTGTTCATGCATTCATCTTAGTTAGATTTGTATCTTAACTAACTACGCGGCAAGGACTAAGAAAGATTATTGGAGCCATGCGACGAATGATTGGGAGTAGAGGCTTATTGCAATGAGTAATCAAGATGAACAGAGCCATGTAACAAATGATCCAAAAAGTTCAGAGGACAAAGACAACAAAGTTAGGAAGTTATGAGGAGCAGCACACGATGAGACACAACCTTTCTCGCTAAAGAACTTGAACGTAAGATGCATCTATAACGTATAAATTTCCATTATCTTATTTATCATGTGCATCCTTAATTTTTGTATTCCTTTGGTATATTATGCTTATAGTTATTTTTCTATATTTGTAATTATTTTGTTGTTTAGTTTTGTTAGTATTCCTTTCAAGTTAAGGACCATAATTTTTCTAGCAGAACATATAAGTGAATTAGGTTAGGGTTAGCGCAATGAAGTCACTAAGCAAAAAGGGTTCGCATCATAACACATTAGGTCTTTTGATCTTCTCGCAAGGTATTGAGCAAATAGGGATTAGTTATTAATGATTAGGATTGTAGGGAATCTCAAATGTCTCTTATCTTTTAAATTTTGAATTTTAAAAATAATTATTATGCTGCTATTGAAAACCCAAACGACGGTGTCAGACTATCACTTTGTATTAATAACGCGTGATGTTAACCATTCGTTTAACCTAAACCCGAACCACATTTAGCTTTACCTATTGAATCCCTTTGTAAACCCTAATTTTGAACTTTCAGCCGTGCAAACTCTCACCAATATTCCTAAGCTTTTCGATCATCTTCTCTGACGAACCAAGTAAGACTTTCTTTCCTTAGCTTTTATTTCTCATTCGATTTACTTCTTTTTTACAATGGTCGGAAACAAAGCTATTGAACAATTAGGAAAACAAGAAGCACTAACTATATATGGCCAATCAACCTGAGAGGATTATCAAAATTGTACGCTCTAATGGTTCTAAGTCGAAGCAAGCACAAATTTGGTCTACATCGCACAATGAAGCATTACCTAATTTAAGTGACGTTTCTGGAACAAAAGGATGAAACTCTTCAAACTTATAGGGAAAAACGGTATCGAGGACCAATGAGAATATCAGAAAGCTTGTTAAGAACAAAAGCACGACTACAGCTTATGAAGGCCTCTCGTCTTTCCTTTTGGGCTTCTTCTAATTAGATAAGGAAGGAATTCACTTTCAAATTCTTGGAAGAAAGGTGTGAAGCAAGAGGGTCAAAGAATTTGAGGCGAGGTTCTCCTTTTAGATATGACCTTAGCATTAGGAAATAGTAGTCAGCTGTGGTGGTCAGAAGTCTGATTGAATGAGTTACTAACTAAGAAGGAGAGATAGGGAGCACATCCAACAGTAGAGTAGAAAATTCAAACTTGCTTTAATACAGAGAGTTCAAGCTATGACGGTAGTTTTGGTGAAGTCTCTCTCTCTTCTTCCATTAGATTTGTATGGGGAATCATCATTCTAATGCTTAAGTTGCTCCTTGAGAAAGTAACAGAAGAGAGAGTGAAAGAATATTAGAATTTATGTCCTAAAACTCGTAGTTTTAATAATATTATATTTAACAAAGTTGTTATTGAGAAATTGAATACTATAATTTTAAATCCAATAAACTAAAGTCTCGAGGCTATTTTGAGTAAACTTGAACTTTATGTAAAGACATAAATGTGGATCAACTTCGAGTATATAGCCTAAATAGTCTATAGTATATGAATAAAGATTGGATGCCTTATTTAGAGAAACTATGGATTCTACCCGCTTTGTAGTTAATACAAGCGAGGTAATCTTGAATAGTTCGTGTAGAGTCATGAAAGTGGGGGCATCCTATGTAATGGGTTTACATAAGACTGAACCATGAAATAATTACTTTTACGTTATAGTGTTGTTTATTATTTAAAATTGACTATTTCGTTTATTAATGACCTAAGTAACTTAATTTTAATCCTGAGCTAAATATAAATCCTTGTTCACACGAGATTATCCTTACATCTGTATAAGTGAGGGCAGTTCTTTAGCATTGGCCCAATTAGTCTACCATTTCAGGGATAAGCGCGGGGTGTATATATGGAGATAAAGAGTGTAAGACGGAATTCACTCATATCTGCTTTAGGGTTAGTAGATAGGTTGTTCCCTTAAGGACTGAATCCAAGTCTTAAACAAGGAGCATCACCCTCTCATTGGACCATGGGGGATTCTGTCACACCCCGTCCTAAATTTTTCCCTCTAACCTAACTTAGATCGTGGTGTGAATCTACTATTTAAAACATTCCTTTACAAACGTAAAATTGATAAAATGCTTTTCCAAAAATTCTATAAAAATTTCGACAACACCTCTCTTAAAATATGGGTTAGCCAAACCTGTAAAGGTGTGAAATTTTTGCACTTCTATATATGTATATGCAACTTTAGAATCCACAACACATGAAGTGTGTCTCACCTCACACTCATTCAACTAATTCAGAGTCCAAATCAAATTTTATATTCAACTACGAAGTAGTTACAAAAGAAAAACAATATAATAAGATACCTCTCAAAGCTCATAGTGACTCTCGCTTCTTCTAATCACCCAATAGTACAATAGAACACATAAGTATATACATACAACAAGAGTGAGAAACTACAATCAATGACATGAAAACACAACCAATGCTTGGTCCTTCATCGCTACCTAGGGGGGAGAAAACATTGAAAACATTGAGCTAAAACTTAGTGAGTGGCAAGTTTTAAAAGGTAAAAGCTCATAAAACATATCTTCAAATCGTTTAAATATGACATTAATAACGAAATAATAATTACAATGTTAAAATCCTATATTACCATAAACAATAAGTAAGGCCAACAAACATGTACCAAATATAACCATGGAAAGGCGTCTAAATATACAACCAAACATAGCTCGCACATGACCAAGAAATCATGCGGCCAAAACTAGCTCACGCATATTTAGTACCCACTAGGATAGCAACCTCTATCTAATCTGGCTATGATAACATACTAAATACATGACCCGGAATAGCTCACACATGATCCCTATCCACAAGGAAACATGCGGCCAAACAGAGCCCACACATACTTAGCACCTACCACAGTAACAACATCCATACCGCTCCTATGTGCACATAGAACCATCCACCATGGGTTAAGCTAGGCCCAAAGCAACATCACAATCCTTTATCCACATCCTCACTTAGGCTTAGATTCCCGAATCTCCAGTCACAACCTCTTTCAACCTCGAAACCTCCTGATAACCATAGGTAGCGCTACGAAAACACATTCACGTAGCTTAGGGAAATCACCTTCTCGTTCACCATAAGCATCGATTAATCATATTTCAAAACCAAGTATAATAAAAAACTTAAAATACGATTTTATAGAGTTCAAGCCATGCACATTCTTAAAATCGTGATGAACAAACACATCGTTTAAGTGTAAATGAAAACAGGAAGTTGAAACCCGATTTTATAAAATCCAAGTCATAAACATTCATAAAATCGCAATGCATAAACGAAAATGTGGTCATAAAAGGTTTAAGTTATGGTAGTTTCCATGCAATGTCAAGAGATATCGTGTATAAGTATAAAGAAAGCATAAAACAATAAGCCACACACAGTCAATAACTCGATCCCCCGAAATTATACATTTTTTTCAACGATCAAGGTTACATCATTGTCTTCACTTAGCAAGACAGTACAATAATCTCTAAAAACACTTCATTATAGCATTCAAGCTATTTTACACTTGTTAAGTCCTTACATTCTCGAATCTCTTAGAACTAGACTAAAAATTCACTTTCAAAAATTTAAACCTCAAATTTAGATATTTAGATATTTAGATTTAATTCCACTATATCAACACGAGTCAACTAACCTTAAACACCTCATGAGGCCATCTAAATCCATTTCATGTTTTTAAGGTCCTCGAATTTTCAAAGCACTTAGAATTATATTAAGCCTTTCACCTACGGACTCTTGGATTTGAAATCTAGATACGTAACCCCTTAATCATCCAACTTAGTTCAAGCTCAATGGGTCTTTTATATAGATACATCAAGCTCAATGGATCGTTTATGTGGATACACCTTTATCTCCATTATTGATGATGTTTTGGGATTTATATCCAATATAAAATATCCACAAGAGACCAACAACCTTAAGCACTTCCTAAGATTTAGATTGAACTATTCCTCAAGTGCTTTAATTTAGGCTAAAATTTTACTTTTGGACCCTTAAACTTCAACTTAAAACTCTTAACGCCACAAGCAGCCAAACTTAAGTTGTCTTTTAACTCCATGCTCTTATATTCAACATCCATACATTAGAGGTTTAGATCCATTAACAATCTTAATACCAAACTAACGAGTAAGTAACTTAGGAACTTACCCAGATTCATTTAAAACAACCTTAAATGTGTTAATCAATTCTTCCAAGTTCTAATCTTCCATTTCTCACACAAAACAATACGGGTAAAATCAAGTTTACGTTAAGACTAAATGGGTATTTAAGAACTACGAGAGAACTCACTAAATTTACCTAAAACCTTATCGAAAACTTGTCAAAATCGTCTTGATAGCACGTTTATGGCTTTTTAAATTTGAATCTAGGATCTAAAATCATTGTGTGTTTAAAGCTTATATACGTAACACCCAAGCAAATCTCTAAAGTTAAAGGAAAATCCATTTTCAACCTTTAACATTCAACTATAGGACCCAAGTATCATAGGTAATTCAATTTTAGTACTTAAACTTATTGGACATTCAAGAACTCGAGGAAAACTCAATAAAATTACTCCAAAACTTGTCAAGAACTTGTCAAAGTACTCTTATCTTCAATGGGAAACAACCTAACCACCTTATAAGTTTAAAATCTAGCTTTCAACATCATGAGCTATTCAATATTAGCACTAGAATTAAATGGGTATTCAAGAACTAAACCATAAAGCTTGAAATCTTACCTAAATTGTGCCAAAACACCTAATTTTGACCTTTCAAATGGTTGGAAAGCGGCTCACACTCTTCTAAAATTTGAATCTAGCATTGAAAAGTAATGGGTAATGTTAAACTAAAGTCTAAACTTTATGGGTATTCAAAATGACCAAAAAAGACAACCCCAAACCATAAAGATCTTACTCTAAGTAGTGGATTTGAATGAGGAATGGATATGAACAGCGACTATAATCTCTCAATACTCCACATCCAACCACACAATGTAATGGGTATTGCAAAATCAAAACTAAAACTTAATGGGTAGTATAAATCTTTAAGAAAAACCCATAAAACTCACCGAAAAGCATGAAATCTACCCAGAAGAATAGACTCGACAAGCTAGCAACATGAGGAGCTGTAGGTGAAGAGTGTGGGAGTGCAACTACGAGACTTTAGTAGAATGATCCATTAGTTAACAAATGTTGATTAGCTTGGTCTAAGAAAGTTTAGCCAGTTAATCTCAGATCATTATATCCCATGAGCTATAGGTCCATTAGATTCCCTTCTAGTTCATAAGGAATAAACATAGAACAGTATGATGGAATGATTCAAATTGTTTGAATTAGGCGAGGAGATAAAAACCCATAAGTATATGGGATATAGTCGTCGGTTATCAAATTAGAGATGGAGTTTTATGTTTAAATATGATTTAAATATATAAAAAAAAATATGAATGCTTGGAAGCTTGGAAATAATGGAAATAATCAAAGTTGTAAAAAGTCAAAATGTTAACTTTTAACTTTGAAAAGTCAAACTTTGTCAGCTTATAAGTTCAAATGTGATTTGAATTTCGAGAAAATGAATTCAGATTCATGCTTGGAAGGTCAAAATTAGTCAAGATAAACAAAATGGTAAAAAGTTAAAATGTTCGCTTTTGACTTGAAAAAGTCAAAATTTCACTTTCACTTTAATGATCAAATGACCATTATGCTCTTTGACTAAAGTGAGTGAAAAAAACCAACATTTCGTTCGATAATAACACTAACTCATAGTGGGATACATGGTTGCATAAAATATTGACACGAAGCCCACTAAAGCTCACTAATGGTTAGTGGATTGTGAGATGTTTGGTTTTGGTCAATCAATTACAAGCATTCTTGCATGTAATTTGTTTATAAAAGAACGGTTTTTTCAAAATTTAAAAAACCATATAGTTTTTGGTTAATTTAATTTCTCTTAATTAAATTACACACTTTTTTCCTAAAATCAATTCTCACATATCCCTTCCTATTATTCCATCATTTTCTCTCTCAATTATCTTTCCCATTTTTTTTCCTTCATCCATTGGGTACTACAACCGGATTCTGAGTTTGGAGGATAGTAAGTGATTACTAGTAATGGTCCGATGAAGATTGTGTAAAGATATTCGTTTGATTCAGAAGCTATAAAAGGTATTTTCTTGATTAATCCTAAACTTAGCAATTAGGGTAAATTTAGATCCATTTTCTACTATGCATGTCTAAAATCTATTATTTACATAGGATGCCTCCATTTCCATGTCTCTAAATGAACGATTCAGGATCACATCGTTTATACTAACTACAAAGTAAGCCACATCTATACTGTTTCCAGAATAAGGCCCCCAACCTTATTTATACACTATAGATCGTTTGGACTATATACTCAAACTTGATCCACTTTTATGTCTCCACATAGACATAAAATTCAAGTATACACTATATAGTCCCGGGATCTTAGTTTATTGGATTCAAAAGTATAGTATTCGATTTTTTCACTAATAAGTCCTCAATAACGACTTTATTGAATAGAATATAATTTAAACTACAAACTACGAGTTTTAGGATATAAATTCCAATAGTTTGTAACCTCAACTGGGTTAAATTACCATTTTACCCCTGAGACTACATTTTATTCCTTAAGTACCCCTGATTCACAATTGAACAATTGGTTTTAGATCCAACCAATAAATCGAGTCCCACTCAAGCTAATGAAAGGGTGGAGCCCCTTGTTCGAAACTTTTAGTCCTCAAGGGAATAATCTATCTACTAATCGTAAAGCAAGTAAGAGTAAATTCTATCTTACACCCTGTGTCCCCAGCTATTGTTGGGGCAATTATTGACCCATATACTTGTAACTTATTCTCAATCCATAGTATACATATATTCATTATTTTGATATTTTTGTACAAAATATGAAAGAAGACTCTGACATGAACCTAACACAATGAAAATCACTTAAAATGGACTTCAAACGATTGAAAATGATCAATTTGAAGTTTGGGGCAATTGGTAAATATTCTAAAAGTTTGACACGCGTTCGCCATCCGCACGCGCGAGCCACACCTAGGTCACGTGTTCGAATCTCAAGTGCCACATTATTTCCATGATTTTTTAAACTCAAAACGACGTTGTTTTGATCGTCCTCTTCACTCGTCTTAAATGTCACGGGTTTGAAACTCAGCAGACGCAAAATAAACTCAAATTATTTAAATCCTTCGTAGGGGCGCGTTCTTCATCCATCCACCACTCTCCTCGCACCACTTGTCATCTCCTGGTCGCACGTGCCTCTCCCACCATCTGAGTTCAATCCTTATCACCTGCAAATTATTTATAAAGAATGTTTCAGTGGTATTTTCATAAATATTTAGTAAAAAATTCGAAAAATAACTGATTTTTCCATCAATTAGAGCGTGTGGCTTAGTTTGAGGTCACAGTTTCAAGCCTCATGAGGGGTTATTTCTAAGTATTTTCTATATACATCTATTTTCCCCCCAAATTCATCGTAATTCCATCATCAATTCACCATTTTCTCTCAAATAAACCCAAAACTCTCTCAAACTCCAAAAAGTACTCATCCATTCTTCTTTTTTTCTTTTTTTTTTGTTCTCTGAATTAATTTTCAGCATCATTTCTTGATGAAAGGCTAATCATCGAGAGGTAAGTGGGCTTAGAGCTTATCAATTCTTGGAGAATTCTTCTCTTATTTTTCCTTATTGTTTAGATATGATCAAATATTTGAATTTGTTGCAGTTTTTGTTGAATCCCTAATTTTCTTATATAAAAAATAATTCCTTCTTTCAATTACAAGCATTCTTATCGATTTAATTTTTGATATTGTTCTTGATTCACCATTTCTGTATTCATGATACTTTGGGTATGAAAATTGAATGCAAGATTAATTTGATTACCTTTGTCTACACGAAAACTCAAGGTTAATTTTCAAAAATATAACAAACCACTAAAGTATTTACGACCCATGTAACAAAGTCCATGAAATTAGCCAATTTTGAAATATTACAGGTTTGTCCTTCCGTCTTTCTTCTCGTCTTCGCTATGATTTATTTCTATCGTCTTTCTTCTTTTCCTCTTTCACTGCGATTTCTTTCCATCGCCTCTCTTCTTTTCCCCTTTTTTTTTGTTGCGATTTCTTTCCATCGTTTTTCTTCTTTTCCTCTTCTTTTTCTCTGCTACGATTTCTTCCCACCATCTAAACAATTGTGTACAAAAAATAGCAAAATGTAAAAGATCGTGTATAAAGAATCTTGAAAAAAATCGTTTAGATTGAAGTAGCCAAATGTAAACATTCGTGTAAAAAAAACTAAACGATCGTGTAAACAAATATAAACGATCGTGTACCAAAATAATTAAAAAAATCATTTAGCCAAATCTAAACGATAGTGTAACAAAATTAAACGATCGTGTAACTAAATTAAATGATAGAATTGAAAAAAATAAATTGATTAGATTTGGATAGCTAAATCTAAACGATCAAATCTAAACGATCGTGTACCAAACAATAGCCAAATCTAAACGATCGTGTACCAAAAATATTATGCGCGCATGGTTGACGGCGTGGTTAATAGGACATTTTTGGTATTCTTCATGGTGGGTCTGTGGGCTTTTTTTGTTTTTGAAATTGTTCTATACAGTGTAAATATTTTGCCGCTTTCTAATATTTTTTAAAAGACCCCTTAATTTAATCTAATTAACATGAAATTGAAAAATAAGCAATAACATGATTTTAAGAACACTAACTTTTGAATTCGAAATTCGAAATTGTTTTAGTTTATTCCAAGCCATAAACGATCACAAGATTCTTCTCTACTATTCTGCAGCTCTAGAACGTTATTAATGAATCAACATGGCAATCGCTTTAATGTGATTTTATAAAAAATGAGAATGTGACAATTTTTCCAAAAAAAGGAAATTTCAAAATTCTCCTTCAATCTCCACTGAAACTTTTGTCCACAATCCAATATTTATAAGTAAACCAAGACGATTAACATTGGGAGACATAATTAAAGGTGAAGAGGTGGAAAAAATCTCTCCTTTTCAAGAATAAAATTCAATTTCAAATTGAATTTCAAATTGATTTTTCCAAAATTAATTTTCTAACAAAATCAATATTTAATTATTTAATATTAATTAATCTAATTAATTAGTATTAATGAAATAATAATATTATATCAAATATCGATCAATTCAATTGAATTAATTTGAATCTCTATTATAATTTTTTGATATTTAAATCTTATTTAAATATCTTTTATTTCTAAAAAACTCGTTAAAAATGAAATGGAACTATTCAAATTTTCGATCATCCTCTTTTAAATTTTATTATCATAATGAGCTAGTATTCAGATCTAATGGACCTATGGATAATGGGCTTCAACATTCGAGATTAACTGACTAAACTCTTTTAGACCAAGCTAATCAACATTTGTTAATTAACGAATCATTGTACTAAAGTCTCGTAGTTGTACTCCCCTCACTTTATATTTATGTCCACCTAATATAACCATGATTAGTAAGTTAACCTTCCACAAATTGTTTGTAATGTCAACTGGGTCAATTTACCATTTTACATTTGAGATTAATTATTATTCCTTAAGTACCATTGATCCTATCATGAACAACTGGTTTCAGATCTAACCTATAATCTGAATCCCTGTAAGGCCTTAATCTGGAAAATACATCCTGTTGGTGAAAGCCTTGTTGGAAAGTTGTTTGGGTAAGTGTTAAGACATTTGGCAAGGAAGGATACGAAAGAAAGTAGGCAACGTGAAGAGAAAAGTGCCAGCCAAAGGACTCTGTCGCGTGAAGGTGAGTAACGCGATAAGAATAGATGGCGAGAAAGACAATGCATTGAGCGAGGCATTAGCAAGATACCGTGAGAAGTATTAGTACCCTAAAGATCGAGGCGAGGAAGTAAACGTCTTGTCAAGCAGCATGACAACTTGCTGTGAGAAAAAAATGACAGTACCTTCTCTGGAAAGAGAACAGGAATAGTCAGACAATTAAGAGTTAGGCTTTTCAATGAGATCAGGTGTGCGTCAAGGAAAAGTCAAATTGCCGCTGACAGACAAGTAACATGTCAAGTTAGGATTGGTAGCATAACGCGGTGCGTGCCAAGACGACACGTGCAAAGCACAAAAGTGAGCCTTGGATGTGAAACGTCTCTATAAATAGGATTGAAAAGCCAAAGAAAAGGGAAATTTTTTGAAAAGAAAAGGTGTAGATTTTCCTGATGAGGAAAAAATGAGAAAATTTCGAATGCTGAACAGACGAATCCTCCAACCATCAGACGAAAAGAGAAAGCTGGAAGCTGAGAAAGAGAAGTCAAGGCTAAGTATTTTGTGTGAGTGACACCTTGTTTTTAAAAGCTGTTATTTAAGTATAGTTTCCAATTACTGAAGCAATAGCTTGTGAGTGATAAAAATGATTTACATATGTATTGTGAATGATGTTACAGTTTTTTATTTTACTAGCATTGTTCGATAGTAATGAATGTGGTTTTATTACCCTTCTTTGAATGATCAAATATGTTTTATGAATCCTTTTTCTGCGACTGTTAAGATCTATTTTTGGGAACATTTTTTGACAGTAAGGTGAAAGGGGTAAATGATTCTACAAACCTAAGTATTCTTTGAAAGATGAAAAAACGTGTTTTATAAGTAGGCGTAAACAATTTGAATATGATTTCTGAACCACCTGTTGATCATTGTTCTAAGAAGTAATGTTTAGACATGATGCATGTTGAGTATTCTATCTCTGTGTTGATGAAGTAGGTGTTTGGTTGAAGTGACTAGGCGGCCCTCTAGGGAAAGTAAATGTTTGTTGCTTCATGAGAAGAAATTCAAGCGATTTAAAGAAGTTTGGTTTTCCAATGAGATAAAGTTGGCATCTCAAGGAAAATGTCTAATCAAAATTGATAAGGTGACACATGCAAAGCGTGGATGTGACCCTTAGAGGTGAAAGTTCGCTATAAATAAGATTGAAGACGGAAGACAAGGCAGAAAAATACCAAATGTTTTACTGAGTTGCTTAGAGGAGATTTTGGTGTGTTGAGAAGCTTGTTGAGGGAAACCGCTAGGAAAGAGAGAAAGTCGAAAGCCAAAAAGAGAAAGAGTTAAGACTAAGTGTTGTCCCGAGTGATCCTTGAAAATGAATGTTTGTTTGTTAATGTTTTCTTGAATGAAGGATCTTTCTGACCGAATGCATGTTGTTTATCACGTTATATGTATGATCTTTACAAACGAAAAGAAATATTTTAAGAATGTTCGTATGAAAAGCTTTCTTAGGAAATCCTTTTGTTGATGTCTGCTGTTTGATATTGATTTTAAGTGTGATTGGTTGATCTAATGTCTCTTATTTTGATGTTGGTGTTGTATGTGTAACAAGTAGGGGTGATTAATTTATCGCAAGACGCTGGTGAAGTGAATCTCTAGTCTAAGTGAGTTTGAGTTGTGTTCTAGATGCTAGATGCTGGTGAAAGTGAATCCTAGATCTAGGTGAGGAATGAAATAAGAGACGCTGGTGAAAGTGAATCTCACGTCTATCGCATGAAGTGAATCCCAAGTCTAGGTGATGAGACGTTTGTGAAAGCAAATCTCAGGTCTAAGATGAGATTGAGATTGCTAAAAGATGTTGGTGAAAGTGAATCCCAAATCTACTGTGCTATGCTGGTGAAGTGAATCTCAGGTTTAGGTGATGAGATGTTGGTGAAAGTGAATCCTAGGTCTGAGACAAGATTAAGATTGCTACGAGACGCTGATAGAAATCTCGTTTCAATTGTGTGATGCTGGTGAAGGTGAATGCCAAGTCTAGTCGATGAGATGCTAGTGAAAATGAATCTCATGTCTAGGCGATTAGATGTGAATGAGAGAATCTTAAGTCTTACTAGTGATTGGCGACTGTTCGTTGAAATGAGCGTGTAGTGTTGTTGCAGTCGTTGTGTTTGTATCTGAGTTAAGAAATTGTGGTGATGCGTTGAAGTACTTGTGTTCTTGAGATAAGATTGTTATTGTTGAATCTGTTGTATTCCTTAAAAAGGTATTTCCTAAACCCATCACTCACTAAGTCCTTGACTTACCTTTGAAGTTTTTCCTCTCCATGTTGTTAGGCATTGAAGCCAAGTAAGGAATGGATGTCAAACGTAGAAGTCAAGTAAAGGAGGAAAGGTTGAGTTGTTATGTAAACTTATGCGGCGTGCAAGTCGTGTTATCCTATCTCACGTTTTAGGAATCAATAGGTAAGAACTTCACTCATTAATGCCAGGGGCTACTGCTTAGATCGAAGAAAGGTCGTCTAATGCTTCAAGGTTGGTGAGGTCAAAGATGATGGGTATGAAAGGATCGAGCTATGGAAAGGAAGCCCTAAAGGTTATCCATAACTTAGTTTTATTTGTGTGCCTTGTCAAAAAAGGAATGCAATTGTTAACTGTTAACTTCACGTAAAGTGTTAAGTTAATAATGAAAGAAGTTACACCTCTTCCACTGCATTATTATTTTTATTTTTATCGCTTCGTAAGAGATTTGTGTCATGGCAAGAGTACTAGGCAATGAAGCAAAGTCTAAAGGTTACAAATTTTTCGTTGTGATAAGTAAGTCTCTAAGGTTCGAGGCAAAGGCTTCACGATGAGACAAGTTGAAATAAGTTGTTCCACTAACTAGACGTTCATTCTGTCACCTTGTAGTGAGGTACACGGAGGGTGTCTAGGCGGCACGCTTCCATCTAGTCCTAGGAAGCGGTGTTTTGGGTACGATGTGACAAGTGGTATCGGAGTATAAGTTTCTTGGAAAAAAAAAGAATAGTAAGTATCTAGTCAAGATTAAGTAGTCTGATACCAGTTGGTATTAGAGCATAAGTCTCTTGGGAAAAAGAGAAGAGTAAGAGTTAAATCAAGGTTAAGTACTTGGATACCAGGTGATATTGGCACATGGGTTTTCTTGGGAGAAGAAGGTGAAAGCAAAGTTCAAAGCAAGGGATCTTTGGAAAATTGATTTAGGACAGTTTTGATGCTTGGTTTATAGAAAAAGGAAGTTCTTTGAAAGTAGTCTGGCCGCGTGACTTCATGGATGAGTTATTCTACTAAGTGCACGATTGCATAAAGATTGCCATTATGACAAGTACTAAATATGTGAGAGCTGAACCTGGCCTCATGACTCTGATTTGTGAGAGATGATTTTGGTTGTATGAAATATCATCTTCAAGCTGATGTTGGCCACATGACCGTAGCATTCGAGAGCCAACTTCGGCTGCATGATTTCTAGATCATGGGTGCACTATTTTTGGCCATGTATTTAGATACTTTGTTATGGTAAATCTTGTATTTTGCAATATTAATCTTTTGGAATGAACTTCTTGTTAAGTTGTTGTGTGCTTGGCAGTGGTGTGGTTATGTAAATGTTGGTAGAAGGGTTGAGCTGAACTTTGAAGTTATCTTGTAGGAAGCATGATATACCATGTTGAGGACAGAGAGAGGACAAACTAGATCATGGACTACTAAGATTGCGATGGATCCGAAAGCCCACTCAGTCAATCAAGATGCAAGGAGAGAAAGGGAAGAAGCACTACTTGAAAAAATTACATAGACGATGAATAAAACATGAAATGAGTTCAACATTGAAAGACTAAAGGCATTTGGATCTATGACTTTCGAATGAACCACAAATCCAGCAAATGCAAAGAGGTGGTTGAGTTTAGTTGAGAAATGTTTTGGAGTAATGGAGAGCTCTGAAGAAAGGAAAGTGAAGTTTGCAACATTCTTATTATAAGTGTCGAGGATTGATGGGTCTTGTATGCGACAAGAGTAGAAGGAGTAGATTTCGTTACTTGGAATTTCAGAGAAAATTCTAAGAAAATATTTGCCTCTATTCATTTGTTGATACAAAGATGAAGGAATTCTTGAACTTAAGACAAGGCAATATGACGATCGTAGAATATGAAAAAAGATTCACTGAGCTCACAAAGTACGAGATATTCTTTATAATGGACAAAGAAGATAAGTGTAAGCGTTTTGAGGAAGGTCTGAGGATGGCAATTCGAGTTTTTAGTAACGGCAAGTATGAATTGATCAGATTTCTCCAAGTTGGTAGAGGTCGCTTTAAATGTTAAAAGTACATTGGTAGAAGAAGGAAATAATTTAAAGGGAAGGAGATCAAATGTTGACCTTAGCAAAGAAAAAGGAATTGGTGGAGAATTTAGTAAGCAAGCTAAGTCTGGTTTTAGTGAAGCATCACATTGGGATGACGATCGAGCCATCGTGTGAAGTAGGTAACGCATTTTCTACTGGCGATGAAGAAGTTTACGTTTGTTCTAAGACTTAGTCGATTGGGATAGTAATGCAAGGAGAAGTACCTATGCCTAAGAGTATGATGATGAGGTAGGTGTTCGGTTAAAGTGACTAGACGACCCTCTAGGGAAAGTAAATGTTTGTTGCTTTTCGAGAAGAAAGTCAAACAATTTAAAGAAGTTTGGCTTCCAAGAAGATAAGGTTGACATCTCAAAGAAGATGTCTAATCGTAACTGACGTTTAGTTTACATGGCAAGTTCAGGTTAGCTGCATAGGCATCACCAAACGGTAAGGTGATACGTGTAAAATGTGGAAGTAACCCTTGGAGGTTAAAGATTGCTATAAATAGGACCAAAGATCGAAAGAGAAGGTGGAAAAATGCTAAATGTTTTATTGAGTTGCTTAATGGAGATTTTGATGTGTTGAGAACCTGGTTGAGGGAAAACACTTGGCAAGAAGAGGAAGCCGAAAAACAAAGGGAGAATGTCACGCCTCTCCCCAAAGGCTACTCCTCACAACCAGATGAGAGTGTGCTGCCTAAGCATCTATTATGTATCTCTCTACGAGATAATACTCTAAATGCCTAGTAAGCAAAACGACTCTTACTCTTGTCTCTTTCGTAAAGCTCTTCCATCGAGCCTTAGAGACCTTCATAACTTTTTGTTGTGGAAAACAATTTACAACCTTTTAACTGTACTTCATTGCCTAATACTTTTACATAGCACAACTTAACTTTCTCTTAGGCAACATTCACAGAGAGATAACAATACACAATGGAAATAACTGAACTTCTTCTATTATTAACTTAACACTTACAAAATTCATACATTACCAATTACAACCCTAAACTTTACTTTAAATAAAATAAAACATGGTCTCATCTTCTCACGCCCTCTTTCTTCTTCCGACCAAGGTGCTTCTCTTTGCACTAAGGTATTTAACAGTGTAAGACTTCGATCTCTATCCTTTTGCTCTTTTGTCATCTACAATCAATCTTAAGGACATCCTTTGGGGTCTCCTTTTCTTTTTCCACTGCTTTAATTTCTTCCTTGAGGCGCGACACCTAAAGGTGCAAAGTCCTTCGTCCCTTCTTTACCTCCTGCCCAACACCCCTAACTTAGAAAACAACTTTTAGGGCTTCCTTTATGATAACTTGTTGAAATACAAGTTATTATAGCGTTTTATGTGAGATAATGAGGTCTTAATGCATGAGCGTAGAAGAAAATAAGGGAAAAAGTAGGCGATTTGATTAATTTGGGAATAACATGATACAAAAGAACCTTATCCCTATTTTCTTGTGTTTTAATGCTCCAATAGCAGGATTTTAGGCAAAAGAAGTGATGCTCGATGATATAATGGTTACGCAACGAGACGCGCTCAACCTAAGCTGCGATAAACAGTGCAAGCTAGGCGATATGATACGCTAGCAAACAAATTTGGTTGGTGCGAATGTCAGAAAAAGGACAGAAGGATGTTTGTGCTGAAGGAATGGAATTCCTAAAGTAGAAGCATATGAACGCCGTACAAGTGAAATTCAATTTATGAAACCAATAAATTAAAAGAAAAATAATAAACATGCTTCTCATGGAGGAAAATGTGAAAATAAACTAACCTTTGTAGAACCAATTCTTCTTCCAAGCTTCAAGACACCACAAAATCTTACTTGTTATTCTCCAAGTAAAGAATCACAGAGAGTTGTGGGCTTCTATAATTTTAGTGAGGGAAGAATTTTTTTTGGGAGAATTTTGTTTCCTTTGGAATACAGAGAGATCGTAAGATAGTGCTGTAAAAAAAATCTTTCCTTTTTTTTCTTTTAAAACAAATCTTAACAATGGAGGGGAAAGTTATCAAAATAACTTCCCCTTCTTTCCCACGTAGAATAACTCCCAAGGGAGTTATTCATTCTATTTAGATATATATAGAGATATTTTCTGAATCTAACTAAATGAAAACAAATATTATATTTAATTTTGATTTCAAAATTCAAAAAATAGAGAAAAGAACTGTTGAAATCTAGCACTTAAATTTCAATACGATCATGTTATAATTCCATAACCAATCGATAAAAATACATTGTGCTTCAAAACTTCGACTACCTTATCCATGTAGTTATAAACTAGAAATACACTAAATTAAAATAAGATTTATTAAAGAGATATATTTGAATTCTAACTGAATCAAAACAAATATCATATCTAACATTGATTTCAAAATTAAAAAACAGAAGAAAGATGTGCTGAAATCTGGCACTTAAGTATCAAATCAGTTATTTTATAATTCAAACACCAACTAATAATAAAAATATCCTGTGTTTCAAAAATTTGATTACCTTATCTAAGTACTTCGGTACAGTTACAAACCAGAGATACACTGAATTAAATAAACGATTTATGAAATACACTATATTTGAGAAAGATGATGTACTCCAAACTCATAGGCCAAATGAGAATGTTAAAAAAGTTTGACATGTGCATGCCACACTTTTGTCAAAAAAAAATTATTCTCTTACAAATATTTTGCCAAAGTTCCAACTACCACATCCATTTTTGCCATTCCTACAAATTTCTTAGGCATAAAGCGTTTGAGTATAAATTTGAATTTCGGACTTATAATGATTAGCAGTTAAGGAGATTAGGATTTTCATGTTGCATTCAAACTTTTGCTGATGAATATCTCTTGGAATATGGTCAAAGTGTTATATTACTAAAAAATGAGAAAGTCATGGATACATAAATGATACATAATTGTTTGGGCCTATGCCCTAATGTAATATATTTAACCACGTGAGAAAGTCATATGTTTTATTCTCACGTGGTTAAATTTGACGTTGTTTTCTCACACTAGGAGTTTTAGTCAAAGTGAGAGTTTGTTGGAATTTATGTTCTAAAATTTGTAGTTTGTAGTTTAAACTATATTTTATACAATAAAGAAGTTACTGAGGACTTATTAGTTAAAATTGAATACTATAATCTTGAATCCAATAATCTTAAGGTCTCAAGACTATCTAATGTAGACTTGGACTTTATGTATATAGACATAAACGTGGATCAAGTTCGAGTATATAGCCTAAACGATCTATAGTATATGAATAAGGTTGGACGCCTTATTATGGAAACACTGTGGATGCGACCCGCTTTGTAACTAGTACAAATGATGTGATCCTAAATCATTCATGTAGAGACATGGAAGTGGAGCATCCTACGTAAAGAGTCTACATAAAATTGGAAGCATGAAATAGTTACTTTTAAGTTATAACACCGTTGACTATATAAAATTGACTATTTTGATTATTGATGACCTATGTAACTTAATCTTAGTACTGAGCTAATTATGAACTTCTATTCACATGAATTATCCTTAGATCTGCATAGGTGAGAGTAGCTCAACAATATTAACCCAATAAGCCTCCAATTTCAGGGGTACGACTGAGTGGATGAATAAAAACATAGGGCGCATGATGGAATTCTCTCCTACTCGTTTTAAAGTTAGTAGATATATTGTTCCCTTAAGTATTGAATCTAAAGTCTTGAACAAGGGTCCCCACCCTCTCAATGGCCCGAGAGGGATTCGGTTTATAGGTTGAACTTAAGACCAATTATTCAATAGTGGATCAATGAGACTTAAGGAGAAGATGTAATCTTGGGGGAATAGTATTTTGACCCGCCAAGGTAATGAGCAACCTGTGAATGATTAGCTTATGAATCATGGTTATATCAGATGCGTTGGAATTTATGTCCTAAAACTCGTAGTTTGTAGTTTAAAATTACATTCTATTCAATAAAGTGGTTATTGATGACTAATTAGTAAAAATAAAATGCTATAATTCTGAATTCAATAAACTATAGTCCACGACTATCTTGTATAGACTTAATCTTTATGTAGTGACATAAACGTGGATCATGTTCGAGTATATAGCACAAATAGTCTATTGTGTATAAATAAGGTTTGGAGCCTTATTCTGGAGACACTATAGATGCGATCCGCTTTGTAGTTAGTACAAATGATGTGACACTGAATCATTCATGTAGAGACATGGAAGTGAAGACATCCTACGTAAAGAGTTTACATAAGTTTGGAACCATGAAATAGTCACTATGACCTAGATAACTTAATCTTAATCCTGAGCTAACTATGAACTTCTATTCAAATGAAGAAAGTCTTAAATTTCCATAGCGGAGGGCAGCTCAATGACTCTAGCCCAATAAACCTCCCATTTCACGGGTAAGACCTTGTATGGTTGTGTGGATGAAAACTAACTTTAGCTTTGGCTCCTTTTACAAGGCATAAATTGTCTGTCAATGTGTATTTCTTACTGTATACTAATTATCATATTGCCATTGTATTATTTCATATCCTATATAAGATCCAGCTTGAGAGGTATGTGGAAAGTGATTGAATATGTTTAGTATTAACTTATTCAAAGTGATATCTGTGTCCAAGGGATGATGGATAACCCATTTAAATTTGGCAACTGATTTGTTGATGTCGTAGGATGCCTTTTATATAAGTGTGTTTAGAAGCCTTTGTCCAATCATTTACTTCTATTTATATTTCTAGTCTATCGATATCAGCAATTCGTTGATCGTGTATGAAAAGGTTAATCATAGAAAATATTTGAGAAGTAGATTTATTGATGTTTAAAATTAATTAGTTTTTTTATTGAATCAGCACGTACCTCTAGATGCCTAAGCATAGATCTTTCAAATAGAGTTTATGTAATTTGAATTATTTTCTTTTTTATTAATTGTTTGCTTTAATGATTTGATTTTGGTCTAAAAGTTTAATTTCACTTTTGCACATAAGTAATAAAATACAGGCAACTTATCTGTGTTTCTAAATTAGCAGGTTGGTGCTCTAGGAGAAGGTGTTCCTTTAGAAGGAAAACTTTTGAGCAGGTCAATGAAAATTTAAGTTAATTTCATTTGATTATTTTCCTTTTCGATCCGTATAAAATGAGGTTTGTGCTATTAATAATGTACACAAGGAAGTTGCATTACGTCAGAGATATATTTGCAGCATCAGATGTGTAAGATTTATGATCTTGAATACAGGATGGTTAGCTCTAAGCATTAAAATATTTAATGCATTGAAGTTGCTAGGATGCCATATGTTTTTTCAAAGCCGCCTTGTTAGAATTCTAAAGTTAAATGATTGATTTAGATATTGTTTGTAGAACGATTGAAGCCATATCGGGTTAAAAGCTAAGCGGTCATGTAGATAGCCTGACGATCAGGTAAAAAGCTAAGCGATCATTAAAGATTGAAAACTATGAAGGCATTTAGGATTTCTTATTTAACTCTTGTATTAGGATCTTGTTTCATGTACTATTGTAGAATGGTATATA
Source organism: Cucumis melo (assembly GCF_025177605.1). Lineage (NCBI taxonomy): Eukaryota > Viridiplantae > Streptophyta > Magnoliopsida > Cucurbitales > Cucurbitaceae > Cucumis > Cucumis melo. The sequence continues at coordinate 16,760,358 of NC_066867.1, read as the reverse complement.
TAAACACAATATTAAGACTTTATTTTGTACATACACATGTAAAATAGAAATATTATAGTTTCTAAAAGAATATTAATTTTATTGACTTGTTGGTGTAAGAAAAAAATATTTATATACACGGACCCATAATGTTGCCTTTTAACTATTTGGCGTCATAAATAATGGACAATAATGCAACAATTTTAGAAAAATATATTTGTAAAAATTAACCCACAAACAAGGCTTCAATGTCAGTTTTAAACTGATTTTATTGGGGATCTATAATGTTGGTTTTAAACTGACATTGTTGGCCTCTTTAATGTCAGTTTTAAATCGACATTAAAGGTCTCTGTAATGACGATTTTTGACCAATACCAAAGCCCCACCGACATTAAAGGGCTTTAGTTACACTATTAAAGATGTCAGCTGCCAATCGATATTAAAGCCTAGTTTTGTACTAGTGTTAAGACCGTTATAAAACACTTCAGTTAGAGAGAAGTAGTGTACTTTTAGCTCTAGCGTCCCTAAGAGTTAACACCATGAGGTCTATGTAGGAATTTGGGTCGTGCATAGGAGCGGACTCCCTTTGGAGACCGTTTGTGAATGGATCAATTTGAAGGTGAATAGGAAAAGTAATTCATAGTAAATGGGTGAGAGATATGAGACAACACATCCCACGGTCTCTTCGACTTTAGGGAGCATGTTGATCCTGATGTATGAGATCTGAAAATTGAGAATTACACATACAAGAATTACTAAGTTGTTAGTACATTTTCGACCAAAATAGCGATAACTAAGTTCTATAAAGAACAAAAAAGTTATTCTAGAGTTAGCATAACATAACAAAAAATCAGAGGTCTGCCAATACCGAAAAAGGCATCGGGAAAAGCGACGTCATAAGAAGAACCCTTTTTTGACATTGTGAAGAAAGCATCGACAGTATGGAGCTCTGGCAACATCAAACAAATAACGTCAATAAAGGGTGAGGCTTCCACGATGCCGCGTGAGGAGATGTCACGAAAATATTTAATTTAAATATTAATATAGACTTTTCACGATGCATGCATGTATGTGTCGCCGTTGTCCCAATTACTATCGACGTTTCATGCATGGCATCGTGAGGGGTCGACCTTTTACTGACGTTGCTTTGACGCGCGTCAGCATAGGTTGAACATTTAAAAATTTTTGACAACCATATCATGATGCCAGATTGCATGGCATCATGAGAGGTCGAACCTCTGATGACTTGGTGTAAGTAACGTGGAAAAATGTGTGACATTTTAACTACTTTTGACAAGGTTCTTACGACGCCATAAGTGACTACATCACGAATTAGGGATCCTATGCCAAGGTGATAAGTAAAATGTCGGGAGTTCCTCTATAGCAAACCAAATTCAAGTTCTATAATTCATAGAACTAAGAAGGAGAAGGTTGAGAGAGAACCAAAAAGGAAAGAAGGTTGAGAGAGGTCAAGGAGAGCACTCGTCGTCGCTTCATTCCATTTGTTGTCATCTGCCGCCGCCGCTTTTCATTCGGGTAAGTGGTTTGCTTTGTTATACATTTTTTTTAGTTAATTAGTCTTAGTATTTACATTTAAATTAGTTTTAAGTTTTAGATTTGAAATTAGTTTTAGTATTCATATTTTTATTTAGTTGTAGGTTTTAGTATTGCATTCGAATTTAGTATTATTATGATGTAAGATTGACATTGAGATTGAAGTTGAATTTGAGATTGAATTTCAAATTTTAAATTTGAATTCCAATTTCAATTTGGGAGTTATATATGTTTAAAATTTGTTTCAAAACAATTAAAGGTCGTTTGTTGTTATATTTGTGAATAGAAAATCTTGTATGTGCTTTATGATATTAACATAATCTGACAATGGATGTAAGAAATTTAACTTTCGACATAATTATTTGTCAAAATCTATATTGTATGTATGTTTGATATCAAATTTGTTTTATATTTTAGAATTACAATATGTTATATTAAAGTATCGAAGAATAAAAAGGAATAGTAAGAGAACTCTATAGAAGAGCTTATGTGCAATGAAGGAGCTTAAAGAAAGCCAAATTAGCAGTCAAGAGTTCAACATGGACTGTAGCTAGTATGATCATAGGGACATGGGCAATATGTGCAAAGAGAAAAGTTGAACATTATTACGCGGTGCGTCGAAGGAAATACGAGGTTGCTTCGGACATAAACAATCCTTACTCTGATGGTTCACTCTGACCACCCTTTTGAATGAGCTCCAGTGATTCCAAAACCTTACCATGGGTAAGGAGAAGGAAGTGGAAGCAAATGTTGATACAATAGAGAAAGAGTTTATAAGAGGATCATCCTCTAAAATTAAAGTTGGGCCTCTACAAATGAAAAAGAAGGGAAAGGGGAAGACTCCAAAGAGTAGTAAGGGAAGAAAGTTACAAAAGGTAAATGTTACCACTACAACCAGAATGAGCATTGGTTCAGAAATTGCTTAAAGTACCTTGCTGAGAAGAAAGATGAGAAAGAAGCACAAGGTAAATATGATTTACTAGCTGTTGAAACGTGCTTAGTGGAATATGATACTTCAACCCGAATATTAGACTCAAAAGCCACTAATCATATTTACTTCTCGTTTTAGGAAACTATTTCTTAAAAAGTTGGTAGAAGGCGAAACATCCTCAAAGTTTGGAATAAGAGAGGTTGTCTCTGCTGAACCAGTGGGAGATTTCAAGTTGTTTTGATAGATATATAATACTTAAAAATGTTTTGTATACTTCTCAAAAGTTGAGAAATTTAATATCTATCTCTTATATTTCAGAACCAATGTATATAATATTTTTTATAATTAATGAAATGTTCATCTTTCTATAAAAAAGTTTACATAAGACTGGAACCATGAAATAGTCACTTTTAAGTTATAGTACCATTGACTATATAAAGCTGACTATTTTGATTATTGATGACTTAGGTAATTTAATCTTAATCCTAAGTTAAATATGAACTTATGTTCTAAGGAATTATCCTTAGATCTACATAGATGAGGGTAGCTCAACAGCCTTGATGCAATAAGTCTTCCATTTTAGGAGTAAGACTAGGTGGATGACTAGAGTCATATGGTGCAAAATGAAATTCACTTATACCCGCTTTAGGGTTAGTAGATAGGTTGTTCTCTTAAGGACTGAATACAAGTCTTGAACAAGGGACCTCAACCTTTAATTGGTCCGAGATAGATTTGGTTTATAGGTTGAACCTAAAATCAATTGTTCAATAGTGGATCAATGGAACTTAAGGAGCAAGATGTAATATCAGGGGTAAAATTAACAGTATTTTGACCCGACCAACACTACTAGAAAAAGACCCTAACTTGACGGTTGATTTTTTCTTTTCTTGACGGTTGATTTTTTCTTTTCTTGACGGTTTTTCCAAAAACGATCAAGAAAGGGGTGGTTTAATAGGAAAATTGTCAAGAATTTTGATGAAAAGGCGGAGGGGAGGCAATTTTTAGAATTCTTGACGGTTTTAAACCGTCAAGCAATATGAACATTTTTCTTGACTGTTATAGGATTATCTTCTAAATTCTTGACATTTTTAAAACGTCAATATTTATTATAAAATTGACATTCTTGACGTTTTTCAAACGTCAAATAATATGTAATTATACTTGACGTTTTAAAAACGACAAGAAATATCGACTACATTCTTGACGTTTTATAAACGTCAAGAAATATCGATTAAATTCTCGACGTTTTAAAACGTCAAGAATTTTAATGAAAAGGCGGAGACTGAGAAATTTTAAAATTTCTTGACATTTTTAAAACGTCAAGTAAGAGAATTTTCCTTGACTTTTCAGAAACGTCAAGAATTACTAAATTAATTGAAAAAAATAAAATAATATTTTTTTAAAAAAACTAATTTCTTCTAACTTTTTAAATAAAAAACTAACTTCATTTTTTTAAAAAAAAACTTAAACCCCAAATTTTCTGATCATTTTTCTTGACGTTTTATAAACGTCAAGTGCTATTAAATATATAAAAAAGAAAATATTAGGTTAACTTCTTCAAAGCCCTAAATGTGTCTCTGCCCTTTCGAAATTGTAAGTTACACTAGATCCCTCACTTGTACCGTGTTCACCATCCATCCGTCCGCGTTCACCGCCGTGTTCCACCTCTCAAAAAATGCGTACCAAATCCTTCCCATTTCGTTCGTCCGTCCGACTCTCTCCCTGCCACCGCCCTCTCCGATTCTCTCTCTGCCTCCGTCTTTGACTCTCTCCCTGTTGCCATGTCTCCATCTCTCTCGCCTTCCTCTCAATCTACATTTTGTTACATTCTTGTTCTTCTCCGTACGGCTTTCATTTCTCCATGTTTCAATCGATTAGTTTATAATTTTCGTTCAATTTCTTTGTTCTTAATATGATTTCCACCTCAATTTTTCTAAGGTTTTTAATTGTAGCTTGTGATGTGTCACATTCCAACCTAAAGAGTTCTTCTTCCTCGTTTGTTTAAAGAATCCAACTTGCTCTTCTTACTCCTTAGTTATCTACTGGTGTAAGTATTTTTTGTTTTTTTTTATTGAATCTTTGAGTTTCTACATTTTGGGAATTGAAAATTTTCTTTGTTCTGTTTCTTTCTTTATTGAAATCTTTTTTAATTTTCTTTTTCTTTCTTTGACATTATTTCTTATGTAAATGTAATCTTACTTTTTGTTTATTTGTTAATTTCATTTGTAATGTCTTATACTCTTCTTGCCTTCTCCTCTTTGGTTTTTAAATGCCTTACCTTGGCTACTCTCATTTGGTTTTTGTTCTAGTTTTGTTCTCCATCTCTGTTTGTTTCCATGTGTGCTGTCTGTCGCACCTCTTTAATTTGTGATAATTGGAACTTTTTTTGTTCTTGCTTCTTTATTGGCTGGATGCTTAGAGTCAAAGACTTGGTTGTGAGGATTATTTGAAAACGTGTTCGGATAATTACATTTATGTCTTGGCCTGGCAAGATTTAAAATTCACATTTTTCTATCCCCATGTATTTCAATTTGGGCAAGCTTAGTATTCTATGTGAAAATGTCTCCATTTCACACGATCCAACTGTATACAATATCTCCAACGATGGAAACTTAATCGTACATTTTCCATTGTGAAAGCAAGCTAGTCTTGGTAAGGCATATATTTCGATTTCTTCTAGGTTTTTGAAAACAATTTCACCATTTCTTCTTCTCCTTCTTCGGATGCAACTATACATCTCATTTCTCTTAAGCTTGATATTTTGCACCATATATAAAGTTGTTCTCAATTCTCAATGTTCAATCACTGAAGTTAACCAAATTGCACAGGTGTTTGTTTAGTATCCAACATTTCACTGGGCATTTGATGAAGATTTCACGTTTTCTTGTTAATGATACATGCCCTTTTTCTAATTCAGCTTCAGATTATTATACACACCATCAAAATATTTAGTTTAAAAACATTTGATTACTCATCAGTTTTAGTGTGGTTGCATGTTTGAAGTTCATAAAAGTAATGGTAATTTTGGTGGATCATAACTGAGGAGATGGACCTAATAACTGAGACATACATTGCTGCTCATTATTGTGGTACAAGCCAGCCCAGTTCGAAACTCTATGCCTAATTGTAGAAGTTGAAGAGGGAAAGTCGTCTGTCTCAGTGATGCAAATATGCACTCAGGGTATTTGTTTACCTTTTCTGATACTCAGGGTATTTGTTTACCTTTTCTGATATTAGACATTTTGATGTGTTAAGATATTTTTAGGAACTAGTCTAGATTTGATAATTATGACGTGATAGGCATTGTCTTTATAGCCTCCTTCTGTATTCTTTTATTTATTTTCTATGAATCTTCTGTTTGTATGCATAAATTACTATTATGGATTATTTGATTAATTCTGGTCCTTCTAACCTTTTGAATGCAGGTTAAATGTTGCATGAAATGTTGCTGTAAAATGTGCTACAATCACCCCAGGTTTGTCATTTGTGTCCATTTTATTCTCATATTGTACAATCACCAAATGATGGATATAATTATCAGCTTTAACAATTTAATTGATATCTCTTGATCTCTCTCATTTTTCAGATGAGGCCAGGGTCAAACAGTTTGGACTTAAAACTATGTGGAGAAGTCCCAATGGCACAATTATGGAATAGACTCATTCTCATTTATTGATTTCGATAATTTTTTTTTCATCCCCAAACCTTTTATTTTCTATCATTACTTTTTATTTCTATTTAGTTCCAGAAAATGGGGAGACATGAAGAGAGCTTGAGGTTTAAGACTTCAAAGGATCAGGCATAGCACTTACAATTGATAATGTGGATGAGGTTGGTTTTTTAGTTATTTCTTCTAACTTGTTCAATTTTTTATTTTTTAGCCAAGTTAGGGATTAAAAATTGTTTTTAAGCTAGGAATATAGAAAAGTGGACGTAGGGGAAAGCTTTCATAGTCCGTTCATACTGATTATGTATGTTTTGTTTTCTCACTGTCTTTGTATCAAATCACAACAGTTGCTGATTTTTGTGGTAATTAAACTAAACTCACTTTAAAGCTCTAAAAATAATACTCATTTTTCATGATTATAATTTTGTTGTTGAATTTAATGGTATGTGAAAGATGATGATGTAGAAGAATCAAGGTGTCATTCCTTCTCATTATTCTTTATGTTAAATAAGTTATCTGATCGAATAAGCTATATTACCTAGTCATCAGTTGTTTATCATGTTCTTTCCAATAAAAAACTATTCTAACGTTTCTAGGTTTTATGCTTTTGCAGGTTGACACAAAATTTGTAGAAGTCTTAGCATTCACGTGTGAACTTACACTTAATCAATAACATTTTAAATGGTCCGTAGAATTTGGATACCGTATAAAGCCATAAATTTTTGTAGTAGTGTTGTGTAGTAGATTGATGGTGTCAAAAGCAAACCAAGTAGTTCTTGCTCCTTCTAATCCCTAGTAAGTTCAGTTAGGGTATCAGTTGCATTGACAATAAAATAGTACTTACATTTTTGTATAATTATGGGTCATTGGACACTGTTTGCCATAAATGCGTATGAGGATACAATGGTATATATCAAACTATTTCTTTTGTGGGTATAATAATTCTCATGAAGACTAATTCATTTAGTTTGCATGTCTACAGATTGATACATGAAAACCATACTCACAATCCGAGTTAGATGAGTTGCGGGTTGAGTTGGCTGAGTTTTTGGGTTCATACATATGATCTAGGACTTATTTGTCATTCTAAAATAGGAAACTTTATTTTTTGTGGCTGAATTTTTGAAATGTTCATATAGAGGGGGGGAATGAGGGTTGATTGATATACTTTTGAGACTTTGTTGTGGTTTAGGGTTTAGGTGAATTGTTCATATGTAGGGGGTTGCCATTATGAAATTTTATGTATAGGAATGGTATACTTTTGGGCTAAGTTAGTTAATTAGATGATGCTTAGTTCAATTCTTGGAAATCTGCTGAAATTGTTTATATATTGGTTTTGTAAATGATATATGAATATGATGCAAAGTTTTGGAAATGATATGAATAGATGATGTTGAGTTGCCATTTGATGAATATTTTTCGTTTATATGTAGTTGAATTCTTGGACCAATGGGAGCATAGTACAGGAACAATAATATAAATAAATTACAATTAAAAAATGGAAAATTGCTTTACGGTTCTGAAATGTCATGAACAATAAATTTCATTGACAGTTTGCAAATGTCATAAACAACGACATTCTTGATGATTCCTAAATGTCATTAAAAAGCATACTCTTGACGATTACCAAATGTCATAAAAAAGAATATTGTTGACGGTTACAAAATGTCATAAACAATTACTTTATTGATGGTTAATAAATGTCATGAAAAAATGCACTCTTGACGGTTTTAAAATGTCATAAATATTCGTATTCTTAACGGTTCTAACTGTTATTAAAACTTATACTCTTGACGGTTCTAAACTGTCATGAAAAAATTGAATACTTGACGGTTATAAACTGTCAACGTTCACAATTCTTTACGTTTTTTACAACTGTCAAGAACTTTGTCTTTCTTGACATTGGATTCAATGATGGTTTTAAAATCGTTAAAAATAATCATTCTTGACGGTTTAAAACCGTCAAGAGAGTAAGTTTTTGTAGTAGTGCAAGGTTATGAACAACATGTGAAGGATTAACTTACTGATCATGGTTATATCAGATGAACAAAAATATATCTATAGTGAGGGGAGTACAACTAGAGTACTTTAGAGGAATGACTCGTTACATATCGAATGTTGATTAGCTCGATGTAAATGGGTTTAACTAGTTAATTTCAGATCGATGGAGCCCCTGGTCTATAGATCTATTAGGTTCCTCTGCTAGCTCATATTGAATTAACTTAGAACAATATGTTTGAATAATTTGTATTGTTCGAATTAAGTAAAGAGAGAGAAACCGATGAATATATGTGATATAAACCTTACTTATCAGTTTGAGATTGAGCTTTATGTTTAAATATTAAAAATATGAATGCATATTCATATTTAGAAGCTTAGCATTGATGGAAATTGTCAAAATTGTAAAAAATTCAAAATGTTTATTTTTTATTTTGAAAAGTCAAACTTTAACTGCCTTTATATTCAAATGTGATTTGAATTTCAAAAAAATAAGTACGCATTCACGCTCGGGAGGTTGAAGTTAATCATGACAGAAAAGATAATAAAATTTTAAATTGTTAATTGTCCTTTGACTAAAGTTAGTAGGAAAATCCCGCTAACACTTAGTGAGATGGGTGGTTACATGAGATGTAGACACCTAGCCCACTAAGTTCCACTAATGGTTAGTGGAATTTTAGATGTTGAGATTTGGTGTACTAATTACTTATGTTTTACATATTTTACATGTCGTTAGGTTATTTAAAAGGCTTATTTCAAATTATTGAAAGATTTTGCCAATTTTGATAATTTTTATTTTACAAAATTAATACCAAATTATCTCTCTCCCAAATCTCAAACTTAGTCCTACCTTCCAATTTACATCATTCCCACCCTATTTTCTTCACTTCACAGGTCCCACAGTCTGATTCTAAGTCTGAAGAATATAGCGGGTAAACTATAGTAGTGGTCCTCGGTTCGAGTTTGTGAGAAGATTGCAAGGAACGGAAAACTACGAAGGTAAGTTATTTTTTAACTCTAATTTCTTTTAATTGGGGTAGTTTATGCATGTTAATCTCACAAATAGTTTAGATGTAATTAGAGTAAAATTGATTCATAACTCCGCAGCACATGTCTCATTTTCGTTTATAAATGAGACAATATTTTCACTTGTGTAGGATACATTGACTAATTTTCTATTGGAGTTTACGTCCTAAAAACTCGTAGTTTGTAGTTTAAATTTATATTCTATTCAATAAAGTGGTTACGACTTAATAGTGAAAATTGAATATGATAATCTCGAACCTAATAAACTAATGTCCTGGGGCTATCTAGTGTAGATTTAAACTTCATATAAAGACATAAATGTGGATCAAGTTTGAGTATATAACCAAAACGATCTATAGTGTATGAATAAGGTTGGGCACCTTATTCTGCGAACACTAGACACGACCTGCTTTCTACTTAGTACAAATGATGTGATCCTAAATCATTCATGTAGAGACATAGAAGTGGGGTCATCCTATGTAGAGTTTATATAAGATTGGAACCATGAAATAATTACTATTATATTCTAACACCGTTGACTATATAAACTGACTATTTCGATTATTGATGACCTAGGTAACTTAATCTTAATCTTAAGCTAACTATGAACTTCTATTCACACAAATTTATCATTAGATCTGCATTTGTGAAAGCAGCTCAACAATGCTAGCACAGTAAGCCTTTCATTTGAGCGATAAAACTGGGTGCATGACTAAGGACATAGGGTACAAGACGAAATTTGCTCCTACCCGCTTTAGGATTAGTAGATAGGTTGTTCCCTTAGTGACTAAATCCAAGTCTTGAATAAGGGGCCTCACCCTCTTATTGGCCCGAGAGAGATTCGGTTTATAGGTTAGACCTAAAACCAATTGGCTAATAGATTAGTGGGACTTAAGGAGTAAAATGTACTCTTGGGGATAAAACAGTATTTTGGCCCAAGGAGGTTACTAACAACCTATGAAAGATTAACTTACTAATCATGATTATCTCAGATGGACACAAATATATCTACAGTAAGGAGAGTGCAACAGTAGGACTTTATTGGAATGATCCGTTAGTTCATGAATATTGATTAGCTCGTTCTAAAAGGGTTTAGCCAATTAATATCGGATTGTTGAAGCCCATGATCTGTAGGTCCATTAGGTTCCCCTGGTAGATCATATGAACTTAACCTTGAACAATATGTTGGAATAATTCTCATTGTTTGAATTAAGTAAAGAGATGAAAATCGACGAATATATGTGATATGGTCGTCAATTATCAGTTTTAGATAAAGCTTTATGTTTGAATGTGACTTAAATATTTAAAATATGAATACAGATTCATATTCGGAAGCTCGAAATTCATGGGAAAGGTTATGAAAGTTCAAAATGTTGACTTTTAACTTTGAAAAGTCAAACTTTGACTTACTTTATATTAAAATGTGATTTTAATTTCATAAAAATGAACGTGGATTCATGTTCGAGAGGTCAAAATTAATCAAGACAAACAAAATAGTAAAAAGTCAAAATGTTGACTTTTGATTTAAAAAGTCAAAGTTTGATTTTGACTTAAATAGTCAAATGACCATATTTCCCTTGAACTACATGCGGTGTAGATACCTAACCCACTAATAGTTAGTGGAATGTTATGTGTGAGATTTTAGAACAAATTACATGCTTTTTTCTTGTAATTTGCTTATAAGTAGGTTCTTTTTGCAAATTGTTAAAAAACTTTGCCATTTTGTAATTTGGAATTTCAAATTTCTCTCAACAAATTAATTCTCTCTCTAATCTCAACCTCAATTTCCACCTTCAATTTCGATCCTTCTCTCAATTTCCTTCGCCTAATCAAGTCCTAAAACCCGACTCTAAGTTCGGAGAATAGTGGATCAATAATAATGGTGGTTCTTGGTTTGTGTCATGAGGAGATTATGAGGAATGTGAAGCTATGAAGGTAAGTTTTCTTTTAACCTTAATACCATTTAATTAGGGTATTTCTTAAAGCATGTTAATCTCCAAATTGTTTACATATAATTAATTAGAGTAAAATCCGGTTCGTAATTTCACTGTGTTTGTACTGCTTTCCTTCATTTCAAACAAACCTAAGCAGGCCTATGCGCAAAATGGTTAATTTCATACCATTCTAACTATATACGCTGGTTTTGTTGTCTAAAATTTTAACTAGACTTTGGTCACAAAACCTAATAAGAGAACAACAATTTTAACGACAAATTAACCTAGAATACTATATAATAACGATTGGATGTTGATTAAAAATTTAGCACTGATGAATATATATATATACCCATATATAAACACAGGATTAGCAAGTACTAAATTACTTAAAAGATTAAGATTTCTGTGTTAACTTGCTTACGTCCAGTTTAATATCCATTTTGTTTTTTATCTTTAGTTTTTGAAAATTATATTCATCCATTCCACAATGATTTGCATATCTTTTTCTAAAAAAAAAGGTTTTTTTTTTTTTTTTTTGAATAGTGGTTTTGTTTTTCTCCCAAATTCTTTAATCTTAATTTTCATATTCTCTGTATAAACGACGTTTAAATTATATAAGTGGAATCAGAAGTAATTTTAAGTTGAATTTTAAAAGTTCAAAAACAAAAACGGCCAAACAATGATTATCCAATGTTGCCTGAATATTACCACAATTTATTAGCTTTTTTCAATATATACAACATTGAACTTTTTCAAATCGAAAACAAGAGTACGGCTGATTTACAAATTTGAATGCACCTGCTCCGCCCTTCAATACCATCTTGTGTGTTCTCAGTTTTACTTAAACAGACATATTCCAAGACATTTGGCAAAATGGACAACAACAACTAATGTACAATCTTCCAAATGCATGATCATAGATAACATCTGTATAAAGTAGGAAATTCGAAACAATATGGTCGGATGTTTCTAATAGGAACACCAAGAAAAGTAGCTAGCAGAACAAATCACAGTAATTATGGTCGTAGGTTGTTTCATATTGTTGTTGAGGAGAAAACATTCTAATTCCATAATCCTCTGAGAATGCATTTGTTTGATTGTGATCCCAAACATATGGTTCTGTCCAGAAATTATCATAGTACCCACAGATCTGCAGCTGATCAATGTTATAATCTTCCATTCCCCAATTTATTTCAGTCCCAAAATTGTCATCACTTGAAGATGTTTGTTGGGAAAAACATGAGCTGCTTTCTACAATCCCAAATGTGCTTGAACAATACTCCGCGAAGTCCTTTGATGTTTTTGCTTCATAAACATGCGACAGCCTTAATTCCTTTGGTTTTCCCTCATGTTTTATTGTTGATGATTCTGTTTTTGGCTTCACTTGTTTCCTTAAGTGAGCATTCCAATGATTCTTTACTTCGTTATCTGTTCTTCCCGGTAATTTTGCGGCGATGGTTGACCATCTTCAAACATTAAATAAATATATTTCATTAGTTATATTATATTATTTGTTCATAATTATTCATTCAAATTATATCCAATTTTTTACTTCATTTTGATACGTACCTATTTCCATACTTTTGATGCAATTTGCAGATTAATTCATTCTCTTCATTTGTGTAGTTTCCTCGCTTAAGACCTGGACGAAGATAATTTAACCATCTCAATCTGCAACTCTTTCCACATCTCATCAATCCTACAAAAAATGCCACAATTAAAAATACTTTACTTAGACAGAATCCACATCGATATTAAAATAGTTAAGGATCGGATATCATCACTCTTTAAATATTTAAAAAATCAATTCAAACAAATGCGGAATGCAAAATAGGTTTAAGTACCTGCAAGCGTAGGAACCTCCCGCCATTTCCAAGGGCCATATTTCTCGATGTAAGCTCTAAGCTTTTGATCTTCTTCCAAACTCCAAGCACCTCTCTTGACTCCATCCTTATCAACAACAGGAGCTCGCACCATTATGTTGTTGTTCCTTCTTTGTGACACAAACATACAAAGACAGAGAGAGAGAGAGAGAGAGAGAGTACTGAGTGAAAGTATGACATAAACTCAAATATCAATCTCTAATTAGAATTATTGTATAGTATATAAGTGAATATCTTTAAAAGAGTTGTAATAGAATCCGCAGAAACTATAGAGAATGGAACATAAATAATTAAGGATTTTAGAGTCTGAGACATCTTACGCGTGGAGTGGGGGCCCATACTCCACAGAGGGAGGATGACTTGAACGCAAAAGCTTACAAAATTAATGTCGTCATTGGAGCGATGTCAATGGAGGAAAATATGGGTGTGAACATAAATTAAAATGAATGGCTGAAGTTAATTTTAAAAATGTGTAAAACGTAACAAACGAGAGAGCTGATTATTGTTGTACTATTACGAAAATACATTCAATCTAAAATTCAGAATCCCCACTCATCCTTTATGTCTTTCTCAATGTGTGTTGCACGTTCTCCATCGCTTTCAATTGTTTTTAATAATCATTGAATTTACTTTATCCTCAATCAATCGTTTTAATTTTCCCCTTTCTAACTAATATATACCAAATAATTTCTCACATTTGGTAAAATATTTTGTAAGAATATGACGAAGAGAAGAAAAGAAGTCGTGTGTGTCAATGGTTTAAAAAATAGTCTACTAGTGATTGTGAAAAAATATTTTGTCATATCCGCAATTTTTTTTTTTTTTTTTTTTTTTTTGTAACGCTGCAATTATTTTATTTTCTTCTGCTTTTTATAAATAATTCCCCAATTGGGGAAAGTACAAATTCTGGTTTTTATTTGTTGTGTCAATTCTCTCTTTAGCTAGAAAATTTGTATGTGTAATTAATCCTTGAAATTATTGTTAATTAAATATGTTTATATGATCTCTTAAATATTTATTTAATAATAGATCTTTCAACGTATTAAAGTCATGAAGTTTAAATTGTACTACCATTCCATTCCTGAGATCAAAATTAATTATTTATCCACTCTGCTATTATTACACACATATACATACATATTGCACAGAGAGAGTTTAAATACCTAAGAAAAATGTCTCCAATAGTTCAAGTAGATCCTTAAAATAGTTAAGTTGAAGTGTAATTAACAGAGTTATTTGACTAAGAAATTTAGTAGACAAAATTATGAAAGTAACTTTTAAGGATCTCTACTTTATAGCGAATTAAAGTAATTTTATTTCTTTAAATTAATAAGCTTTGTTTAAACGAAGTTAATTTGTATCAGTATGCCTTGCTTTTTCTTATTTGGTTAACGCAGCTAAATAATCCACCGTTTGGCCCAGCAGGGGAGCTGAACATATGCCTCATCCTTTAGGGTTTTATAACAGAAGACCATCTTTTCAGGCGTCAAGAGATTATTGGCTTCTAGGAAATATGTTTTTGAGTAATTTTGAGATTGTTAAAATTATTTCTGTGAGTCAAGGAAGTATATTCTTAATCATACCAATTTATTTAATTCTATGCACTTCGTTTCATCTTCCAAACCAAGATCTAATAATTGAAAAAGAAAAAAACCAAAATTAGAATTTAAAAATAGATCTCTTTTGATTACCATTTTATTTTAATTTTTAAAAATTAAAGGCCATAAACACATTATCTACCTCTGATTAGATATCTTTGTTATTTATTTATTTATTTATTTATGGTTTTAAACAGGGCCCCTTACATCATTAAAAAAAAAAAAACTAAATTAGGCCTATTTGACTTGAATTTTTAAATTGAAAAAATGACAAATTCGATTAGTCGAGTCCAAATGTTTCAATGGATTTGAAGTAAAAAGTCGGAAATACCTCTCATCTTTAAAAACAATTTTATTGTTATGTGATTGCTACCTACTTATCATCTAATCACCGATTGTTATATAATTACCTTCCACTATTTTTATTTTTAATTTTATCATAATTTAGTAAGTTTTGTGAGATAGTCATTTTATTATTTTTCAATTGTCATATGCTTACCTTCTATTTAGCCAACTTTTTAAGATATGATTATCTTTTAATAGGTATTTGATAGACATGTGATTGACACATATCTATATATCTAGAGTCTATAATGTTATTTTTAAAACATGAGCAAAATTACACGTTCTTCTGTATGATCAACATGCATTGAATGACTACACTTTGTGTGTTTTGCCAATTCAATAATTCAAGGAATCATTTACTTATGAGGTCTTCTTGATTAACGTTTAATAACCACAAGGTAATATAGTGTCGTTCACCCTTATAATAAATTATTCATTATGGTTACCTCTACAATAGAAGTTAGATATGAATCAGATAACAATCAAATCGATATACAAGTATATAATGCTAAAGTTTATATATCGTAAGGAAATATATATAGTGTCGTTCACCCTTATAATGCTTGATAGTAATCTAATAGAAATTAGATATCGGTCAGACAATAATTTTATGATAATTAAATACCACTAAGATGACAAATGAACAACAATCATAATGTAAGTCAAACTACTCAATCTCTACCAAAAATATCAACCAAGAAATTCAAATCCTACGTTATTGATGAATCTATACTACCAAGAAAATTATGTTATTGCCGAATCTCAACTTCTGGTATCTCAACATGATTTTTTTCTCTTTAGTTTATAACTTAAATGCTTTGGAAGTAGGAAATACCAAAACCATCTTTTTCAAATGGAATTTCGAATTTAGAAAAATCAAAATTTAAACAGAAACGTCAATTAAAAAGCCTAGTCAAATTACTCACGAATTCCGAAGACAAAAAAGATAAAAACAAAATAATAATTATCATCGTTGCAGGTTGATAATGTCTGCTTTAAAGGATGTTGGTTTTCAGTGGATTGTATTAGGGTTCATAAAAGAAATGAGAGTAAACAATTGAGCTCTAATATGCCAAAAATAGAACGCAATCTAGAAAATAAGAACACCAAGATATGATCGAGTAAAACAGAATTTATTACAAATCTTCAAAGGTATTAGAGTTTTGTCAGGAAGAAGTTGATTATACCACAATCCTTTACAAATTCGAGCTTCGAGCAAATACTCATGGCAATATTTTAAAGAGAAACAGTTACCCATCGTCGTCGCACCATCGGTGCATTTCTATTCGATGGAGACTAAAACTTCTTCGTAGATCCAATGTTTGACTCTAAAAGATGATCTCCATTCTCAACGAAAAACTCAACTGAAAAAACACACTTAGTTGTTATCATACTTTGAGTTGTACCATGAGTTAATAACAACAGAAATAATTACTATAGTAACATAAGAAAAGCATAGAAGACACATCAAACTTTGGTAACTCAGTTTGATGACCTAATGTCTACATTGGGGGGGGGGGGGTCCTTGACCCATCATAGAAGATCATATATTGCTTGTCTAGTAATTGACGATTACAATGTTATGAATATGGGTTTACACTCTAAACAAAAATCAACGTGCTACCCATAGACTAATTCACAAACATTAGAACTAAGAATTGTATTAAAACAATTGCCATAACATTTATAAGGATGACTCCCCCTTAATCAATAGCCACTTACAATATCCTCATTGAACATCCTCGATACCCATCGATCTCCTAGCAGCTTCCTAAATTCATCACATTTGATATAAATCAGAAATACTAATTTGAACGTACCTCCGATTGGTAATATATCACCAGAAAAACTATTCAGAAAAACCCTTGTTTTCCTCAACATACCACGCACGACAACAAATCCATTTCTATGAAATCATTTGATTATCTTTCAATGAATCTTTCCACAGGCCAAGTACTCATAGTGCCACTAGTTAATTCCACAGAAAAACGCTCAGGGTAGGGTAAGAAACAGAATAATCATCAAGTAAAGACACTCTGAAGGACTAATTGAGAAGAGAAGGGAAGATAGTGAAGTAAACACCACGTACATGTACATTGTGAAACTCGAACACTGAGTTATTAAAGTCAAAAGAAAGATTGACCACCAACTCACGAATTAATCAAGGGTAAAAAGGGCTAACCTCAGACAAAGTCTTCATCAACCTAGCAATCCGGATCATATGAATCACTGGAGTGCATGACTGATGATTGTCAGAGATATTCAACTCATTAGCAATATGACACTAAAAAACATATTTCCATCTGTACACACTATCTTCATAATGAAAAGATACATAGTCAATAGGCACAAAAGGTACATTAGGAAGGATCTTAAGACGGCTAGCTTTGGTTGTAACCACCTTCTGACCTTTAACAGGAGGCTTGTGTGGTACCTTAGGCATAGACCAAGAGCCCATAGCCCCACCAAAGGGCATAGTAGACGAGGAGCATCCAAAAACTGACAGATCATGGGGACTAACTGGAGGAGCAGTAGTGGAGTTTAAACCCGAAACAAGAGGAACAACATTGGAGGGTGCATCACATTGAGAGGGAGACAAAGGATTCTCCTGCATAGGAGGATATGAAGAATTCCTACCAGCAGCGAAAGACGAAAAAGTAGACACCTCAGAGGAAACTCTGAAGGAGGAAGGAATAGAGGTTGTCCTAGGAACCTCAGTCACAGAAGGATCACCAAGCATGGTATTCAAGTCAGGGAGGTCAGGAGAAGCAACATGAGAAGGAACATTCTGGGCAGTGGCAGTAGAGGATGATGAAGAACCAGGAGAAATCCTCTCATAGACCTACGGGTAGTAGTATAGTTGGGAGCATTTGTAGAGGCACTAGGACGAAGGGAGCGAGAAAATAGCTTTGAAAGAACCACATTAACATATTCCTTGGAAGAGTTCGAATAAGAATCAGCATGGATAGTGTTAAGTGCAAATCAATGCGTATCAAAGTATGTATAGGAAAGGTTGTTACAATCAAGCACAAATATGTTTAGAAATGAAATTTATTGCTAAGGGTAGGTTGCACTTATCTAGATTTTCCTCGACAAGAAGGAATTTGAATTTTACCCTTACTTTTTACCGTAGTTTGGTGGGAAGTACAGGTGTCAAACCAAAGAGAAGGATGGCTAAGTAAGTTTTTTGAAATTAAGCTTCAAAGAAATGATGTTAGTAGCGAAAGGGAAGCATTGAAGAGTGGGAAAATCAAGTAGAACCAAGACTTAAGAGTGATTTAGGAAGTAAACTCTATTCACAAGGCTTGAAACTGTGACCTCAAAGCCAGCCACGCACTCCAATTAACGAAAAAATCAATTATTTTTTGGATTTTTGCTAAATATTTACAAAAATGCAACTGAAATATTCTTCAAAAATTAATTTGCACCTACTAAAGATCGAACTCAGGTGGTGGGAGAGGAGCTTTAATCAGGAGAAAGTTGGGCGGACGGAAGAACACATGCCAAGAAGGATTTGAATAATTCGGTTTTATTTCGCATCTGTTGAGTTTCGAACTTGTAACTTATAATGCGCGCGAAGGAGATGATCAAAACTACGTCTTTTTGACTTGGAAAAATCCTAAAAAATAATGCGGCAATTGGGATTCAAACATGTGACTTGGGTGTTGCTTGTGCGTGTGGATGGCTGACGCGTGTCATGACTTTTTGAATATTTACCGATTTGCTCCTAATTTTTGTTTTGTCCGTTCTTCTTCATTTGGACTCCAATTTAGGTGACTTTTGTTATGTTGGGTTCGTATCGGAGTCTCCTTTCATATTCTACACAAAAAATATCAAAATAATAAATATATATATATGGTAGGGATTGAGAATAGGGGACAAATAAATGGGTTAATAGTTGCCCTAACAAAGATAGTTTCAATAGAAGCCTTAGAAGGCGGTCGTAAAGAAGAAGGAGAAGACTCATATACCTGTTAGCCAGGACCCTTACTAGTTGTAGCTTGAGGAACAACAGTGGGAGAACTTAAACTTGGGACTAATTAAAAGTTGATGTGTCCCAGATTGAAATTGAAGACATAAATTGGTCAATTCTGATGATGTCATGTGTTTTCATCATGACCGTCAAATAAAGTTAAATATTTTGGTTTAATTAAGTATTATTTATTTTGGCTAAAGTTCAATTGAGTCTAACAGTAAGCTTAATTTAGCTCAAATGATAAATATGAGCACAATCCATGTGTTTGCGCCCATGTGTGTAATCCATGGACTAACAAAGCCTAAGCCTACAGAAGTTTCACCAAAGAACTCTATAAATAGAGGAGTTCTCATCTTTTTTTGAAGACATAAATTTTTGCTCCCAAGAACAAGAAAACTCTCTAACCCCAGAAGCAGACCACCCTAAAAGATTGAAGTTCCTCTGAAGATACAAGTTTTATTCCAAGACTCCATTTTCAAGTACTTCAATTTCAAGAACATCAAGTGCTCTGCTTTCATACATCAAGCATACACATTCAACGAAAAAGAATTAGAGGATCAAGTAGTAGAGATTGAATTACATCGCATCAAATCAATATAAATACAACATCAACACAAGTGCAGCTCCACATAAACACGTTTCTTTGCAAACCTCGTGTAAACAACCCTTTTTTGAAATTTGTTAGCAAAAATGCAACTCTCCTACTTAAAATGGAGTAAACTATGGTAAGAAAATTAAAGAAAATAAGTAGAATTCAACTTTTTTACTTAAGAAAAATGGAAAAAAAAATAGGGTGGTAACTACATTTAACCTAATTCATCAATTTATTACCATGGTTTTCATCTTCTTTAATAAAAGAGTTGAATTTTTAGCAAAATTACTTTAAAAACAAAAATGAGATTTTGAAAACTGATTTTGTTTTTAGGTTTGAAAATTTAACTTGATTATTTTACGAGTATATTAGTAAAAAATATATAACAAAAGCACAAAATTTAGAGCCAGAATGAATGTTTATAAGCTTAATCGTTAAAAGCAAAATGAGTACAAATAAAACTTGAACTATTTTTTAATGGTTAAAGAACATTGTTGAGAATTATTGAAGCGATTGAATTTCAACGTATTTCCTAATTGACCCTTAAGTTGGTTATCTTTTTGTGGTATTGACACTAATAAAAACAGGCAAATATTGACGTGTTATTAAGACGTAATATCCAAAACGTAAAATTTAATTACAAAGAGATTATAAAAAGATCTATCCAAGATCTGAAGAAAGATGGCGAGGACCAATGAGATTCGTCAATACTTTTCTTTCAAATTTCAACCACACAAAAGAAAAGGTGGGTCTAATGACAATCTTATAAGCCTCTAGTTTTCTGTTTTTTTACTGTACTTACTTTTTAAAATTTATTTCTTTATGTTTATCTATGGAAGAAACACACTTGATATATTCTCAACTAAAATTTAAAATCCATAATTCGGTAGTCTTTTTATTTTTTATATTAAATTTTTAAAAACAATGCCTATTTTGATCTCCCCATTTTTTACTCGTAGTTTTATATTTCCTGTATAAGCAAAAACAAGTGTGTAATTTTTGTTTAGTTGTTAAATTTTGGCTTTGATTTTAAAAAGACTTCTATGTTAATGGTAGAAAACAAACCATGAAAAAGAAAAGCGCAGTGTTTATAAATTTTAATTTTCAAAAGCAGAAAACCAAATAACAAAATCTTATATTTCAAATACAAGCATAAATTTTGATACTGATTCTAATGAAATAGAGTGCACCCAGAAGAAAGAAAACAACAAACTATGATCATATCATAATCAAATCAAACAGAACCTAACTTTGGTGTTAGTTTTTAATGTTAAATTTGGGACAGCAATAATCTTCTCCACACAATTTTCCTTGTTTTTGCCCTAGAACTTATCTCCTTAAGATTTTTTGCCTTTTATTATGAAGACACAAATATAGGGTTCACTGTGTGAAATGAAGAATAATATTTTCGTTGCTCTTAGAACTGCACTACAAATAAAAGGACCTATGGTTCAGAAGTTTTTTTCATTGGTTGATTGATTGAAGATTTTTTTGTCATAATAATTTATAAAACTACATCGATATATACAAAACAAACTTGTCATGTTTTGCGAGAATTTCCTTTGAAACAGTGAAACATAAACATCATCTCGTGCCTTTAGTACATAATTAATATTTTTAGGTTCATATTTGAGATAGAAATGTAAACATAAATCTCTGAACCACATACTAAAAAAGCTGCAGTGTGAAATGTAACAATTTCTTTTGAATTGTGTGTGATTTTGTTCTATTCATGTTCTGAGATCTCTATGGAGGTTCCCTTCATGTCGTCAAACTCGAAGGACCAAGTTTGACCTTTTTAGGCTTTTCATACCACTCAAACGTCATACTCTACCTTCCTAAACCACACTTTTTTTCTCCCCCCCACCCCTTTTATATATTGTTCTCATTGCCTTCAATGCTATATGATATTTATACTACTAATTATAATGATCCAACTCCTTATACTAGTTGAGGTCCTTACTTTAAAATAAATGAAAACTTTATATTTAAATAAAAAGAGAAAACTAATTCTTTTATTAAATAGTTTCAAACAAACATCCATAAATTTCTATTAGGATCCTGTAGGAGGTACCAAAAATTATCGTGTGCCTGATGGAACACACACAATCTAGTGATCTCGTAGGAACATATCATAAGTCGGTGAACTTGAATGAACACACATGACATCGAACTGTAAGTGATCCCATCAGACCACTCATAAATCTTGGCATGACAAACTGGTGGCCCATCAAACGCAATAGTTATAAATCTGTGAAAAGTTGTGTGATTTCGAAGAACATCGTACATATAGGTACAAATTGTCACGCCCCACCCTGCAACGCCTCTTGACCATCATGTTACGGGACGCTCAATTTAAAGCTTAAATCTTTACACTACTACAAATATGGGTTTTAACGACACAAGTTTTGCGTCATAAAGACTTTCAACGACACAATTTTCGCGTCATTGAAGCCACTGTCAAGAAGGGCTATTTAACGACACTTTGAAAAACGTGTCATTAAATATGCTTAGATGACACCAAAATTGTGTCATTAATACCTTTACCTTGACACAATAAATATGTCACCGTTATCTATAACTCGACACCAATATATTGTCATCAATACCCTTATATTGACGCAAATCATGTGTCACCGTTATCTATACCTTAACACTAATATATTGTCATTAATACTCTTAGATTGACGTTTTAAATGTGTCATCGTTATCTATTACTCGACACGAATTTATTGTCATTAATAACCTTATATTGACGTTTTAAATATGTCACTGTTATCTATACCTTGACACAAATATATTGTCATCAATACCCTTACACTGACACTTTAAATGTGTCACCGTAATCTGTCACTCGACACAAATATATTGTCATTAATACTATTACATTGACAATTTAAATGTGTCATTGTTATCTATCACTCGACACCAATATATTGTCATTAATACTCTTATAATGACGCTTTAAATGTGTCACCTTTCAATATAACTCGACACTAATATATTGTCGTTGTAAATATTTCGTTACACAAACTTGTTGTCAAGAAATGTGCTTTAACGACACTGTTTCTGTTTAATAAAGGCTTATATGTTGACACATGTTCGGTGTCGTTATTCTTCATTTTTGCAACACATATTTTTATGTCATATATTTCTTCTTTAAAAAAAATCGAATACTAAATTTCAGCATTACCCACATATGTTTAGAAAGATATTTATATTGATAATAAAAAATATAATTTACATTATCGGTAAAGATTTTACAATAATCCAAAAGATAAATTTACTGTAATATTACATGCATGTGTGACCTAATCTAATCAAACCGACGCATAAATGAGAACTTGATCGATACCATGGTCCATGGATTCTTCAACTACCTGCAAATTTGAAGAAAATGAACCTTAGCCAACATTCATTACGGAAAATGCATAAGCATAAGCATTAAGTACATGCCAAACAAAAATCACATTCTTAATAACCAGACCAATAAACTTTTCAAAATAAGCGTCCAAAGTTCATACAACCAAGGTTTTTAATAAAAGACCCATAAAGAATGCAAAAGATTAAAAAAAACACACCGACTACATAAGTATAGGCATAAGCATAGTATAGAAATGTTGTAAATGTAAGTTTCAATTCAATCTTTACAGACCAAGAAATGTTCTAGTTTGCATCAAATTGAAACTTATCATAAACTTACCCTTAGCCCTCCTCCGCCAAAGTAAATACAAAACAACATGATTCCTATAACATATGTCTAAGCGGATTGGAAAAATAGCTTTTCAATGACTAACATAACTGCAGAATAGTTAACACAACAAAGTATGAAGTTCCTAAATACGTGTCTACATGATTTGTAAAACATATGTCTAAGCGGATCGCACAAAATAGATTTTCAATGGCTACCACTGCAAGATAGTCAAAGCAACATTCCTAAATACACGTTAACATGATTCCTAAAAATAAAATAGTTAAGTTATGTTACAAAACATAAAGCACGCTTACCTCTTTCTTTTACTAAATCTCCACCCCTATATCTTGATTACCCTCCACAGAGGTTTCTTCTTTCTTGCAAGTTCGGAAGCTTTAATAATGAATAGCAAACTATGTAAGTTATACAATTATTGTTTCATATGCAATATATTAACTCATTATTTGATTCCTAACGGAGTTCATGATAAATTAAGTTAACATCATTTTCAAAATTATTCCAAGAACAAAAGTTCCAACCAATGTTATGAGAAAACAACAAACAATGTAACAAATAACAAAAACTTTAAAATTTTGTAACAAATAACAAACACTTTAAAATTTTACAGACTCCAAAAATCAAAATAATATATAAAATCCAGTTGCAAAATAAGTAAGTTTCAAAACTTTCTTGCCATGAAGATTGGGAAGTGTTGCTATCAAATATCTCTTGTAGTTCCTCTTCTATCAAATTCAACCCAAAAAATTGAGTAGACAATATATTGATTTAAATAATCCTTGTTTTTTTCCTGGGAACCATAAAACAAGAAAACATCATCATTAACATTCAACACATAAGCAAATCTTTAATGGCTTAAATTGAGAAGTCCTAGTTTAGTATCTTATCCTCATAAAGTTTTTAATTTAGTCTATCACTGTAACGCCCCGAAGATCGAGGTAAATTTTAGTAAATCATGTGAATTTTCGGCAATTTAAGATTTTTGTAAAACGATAAAATAATAATATAATAGTAATTATATTATTATTATTAGGTATTTTATCATTTTAGTTTTTAATATTTATAATTTTTTTTCTTATTTATTTAATATTAATACTAATATTATTATTTAATATGATTTTAATTATTTAATACTAATATTTATTATAAGTTATTATTATTTTTATTTAATATATATACTAATATTTATTATTATTATAATTATTTAATATTAATATTTTATTATTAATAATAATAATTATTATATAATTTATATATATATATATATTATTATTATTTAAAGAAAAAAAAAAGGGGAAAACCCTAGCCTTACCCACGCGCGTACACCCCCCCCCCCCTTTTTTTTCATTTTCGCTTCCTTCTTCCTCACGCCGCGCCGCAGCCGTCTCTCCCCATCCATTTCTCCTTCTTCTTCATCTCTTCTCCATCCGACGGCGGCATCACCTTCCTCTTCAATCTTCTTCTTCCCTTCAGCTTCTTCGCCGCCGGATCTCTACAGCCGCCGCACCTTTAAGTTTTCCGCCAGCCGTCGGTCCGAGCGAAAGCTTGCAAGCAGCCGCATCCCGTTCCCTTCGTCGTCGTCCGTCGGGTCCCAGCTGACGCCGCCACCGTGAGGTTCGTCGGTTGCTGCAACCCCCATCGTACCGTCGTCGTTCGCCGGAAGAAAGAACCATCAAAACCGTGGCTGCCCGTTTTCATCCAATCCGACCCAAGACCCGCTTCCAGTCCGAGCCGTGAGCCACAAACGAATCTGAGTGAGCCGAGTGAGCCGAGCCGAGTGAGCCGAGTGAGCCGAGCCGAGTGAGCCGAGTGAGCCGAGCCACGAGCCGAGCCGCGAGCCGAGTGAGCCGAGCCGCGAGCCGAGCCGCGAGCCGAGTGAGCCGAGCCGCGAGTCGCACTGAGCCGAGCCGCGAGCCGAGTTGAGCCGAGCCGCGAGCCGAGTTGAGCCGAGCCACAAGCCGAGGTGTGAGCCGAGGCCAAGCCGAGCCGAGCTGAGACCAAGCCGAGCCGAGCCGAGGTGGAGCCGAGCCGAGCCGAGCCGAACGCCTTCAAGCCGAGCCGAGCTCTTTGTTTCACCAAGCCACCTAAGCCTTCCTTTCTCCGCTCCGGGTCACGGTGAGTCTTCGGTAAGGGTTGTTTTCGATGAATTCCCTAATGTTGCTACATCCGATTAGAGTTTGAATATTGGAATAAGTTGTGGCCCTACTTTTCTCCCTTGAAGGTAGTACAGGGTTGACGTTTGAGTTCTCGGGTCTCGCGGTAGGCTTGTTTGGAGATAGCTTTCCTTTCCTTGGGTAAGTCAACGGGTGTCGTTTCGGACCTTTTAAAACGACTTCTACTAAAGTCATCAACTAAAACCTTCGTGTTTTCGTTTTAGGTTGAGCTGTTGAGCGTGGATTCGATCGAGGGGCATAACCGAGTATCAGGTAAGGGTTTTCCTACTACTGGACCTCGGGTCGAGGCCGGAAACGTAGTAATCCACAGGGGATTATACGTTGGTGACTATACTGAATAAGTGTATCTGTGTTGACTGTTAAGTATTGTTATTATGTTTCTGTCTGATGTAACTGAACTGCAACCGCTAATTGTAGATTGAAATTTTAGATTGATGGACGATGATCATGGGATTAGACGGGGAAGGACAGTGAGTTCAGTTGGTTATTTAGCTGTTTGAGACTTGGGCTCTTCCATGATGGTATACGAATAGTTGACGCGTATAGCAACTGAGGGTGTAATGGTTTAAGCTTATACTACCTGGCCAGTAAAGCCCTTAGGGGAAATGTAAATGATTGATGATTGTGGTATGACTGTGGTAGACGATTGAGTATAGACCGAGGGGTAACGGTTAGCTTCATCTATGGGGTAGTGTGCCTTACTTATATGTGCATCCTTCGGAAGCACTAGACTGATGTGTGCATCCTTCGGGAGCACTAGACTGATGTGTGCATCCTTCGGGAGCACTAGACTGATATGTGCGTCCTTCGGGAGCACTAGACTGATGTGTGCATCCTCCGGGAGCACTAGACTGATATGTGCATCCTTCGGGAGCACTAGACTGATATGTGCGTCCTTC
This sequence comes from Cucumis melo, assembly GCF_025177605.1. NCBI lineage: Eukaryota > Viridiplantae > Streptophyta > Magnoliopsida > Cucurbitales > Cucurbitaceae > Cucumis > Cucumis melo. Next base: position 16,734,087 of record NC_066867.1, on the reverse strand, counting down.
GGGAGCACTAGACTGATGTGTGCATCCTTCGGGAGCACTAGACTGAGATGTGCATCCTTCGGGAGCACTAGACTGATACGTGCGTCCTACGGGACCACTAGACTGTTATGTAGGGTACCCCCGAATAGGAAGTTAACTGTTGTCCCCTAACGGGCCCAGTAGTGGGTCCCTTACTGGGTATGTTTATACTCACCCTTTTCTCTTCCTTAACTTTTCAGGTAAGGGCACAGCGAGGGGCAGACCGACGAGAGGCAGGAAGGACGCGTGAAGGCCATATGGACGCGTCTGTTTTCTTATCGCTTCCGCTATGTATTTTGTCAGAATATTTGACTTGTGCTTTTGGAACTGATGACTTGAGTTTTTGTTTGAGACTTTTTATGATTTAATTTAAAATAGGGCCCGAAACTGTCTTTTTGTAATGTTTCTAATGCTTTTAATGAATCGTAACTGGTCCGTTTTAAATTTTATGTTGAATGGTCGAGTTTTGGTATTTGGTAGTGACCTCAGCTTAGTCCGGAAAGTTGGGTCGTTACAGTTGGTATCAGAGCCTAAGTTTTAGGTTCTGTGGACTGACTTATAAGGTGAGTCTGTGTTTTGTGTCCATATGGCTGAAACGATCCTTGCCGCTCGTCAGGTACGCTCCCATGAAAGTATATGTATAACTCTACATGCATTACCTTACCTAAGTTAAACTGCAAGTTCAATTACCATTATGACTAAAGGGATCGTTGGTGGTTGTTAGGGAAATGCCGCCAAGGAGAGGTTCACGTAGGGGTGGCCGAGGAGGCCGAGGAAGGGGAGCAGGACGCGTTCAACCTGAGGTGCAGCCTGTAGCCCAAGCCCCTGACCCGGCTGCGCCAGTTACTCATGCGGACCTAGCCGCCATGGAGCAGAGGTTTAGAGATTTGATTATGCAGATGCGGGAGCAGCAGAAGCCTGCCTCGCCAACTCCGGCGCCAGCTCCAGCGCCAGCTCCAGCACCAGCTCCTGCTCCGGCTCCGGTCCCAGTACCAGTTGCGCCCCAGTTTGTGCCGGATCAGTTGTCAGCAGAGGCTAAGCACCTGAGGGATTTCAGGAAGTATAATCCCACGACGTTCGATGGGTCTTTGGAGGACCCCACCAGGGCTCAGATGTGGTTATCGTCCTTGGAGACCATATTCCGTTACATGAAATGCCCTGAGGATCAGAAGGTTCAGTGTGCTGTTTTTATGTTGACTGACAGAGGTACTGCATGGTGGGAGACTACAGAGAGAATGCTAGGTGGTGATGTGAGCCAGATCACGTGGCAGCAGTTTAAGGAGAGTTTCTATGCGAAATTCTTCTCTGCTTGTTTGAGAGACGCCAAGCGGCAGGAGTTCCTGAACTTAGAGCAGGGTGACATGACAGTGGAGCAGTATGATGCGGAGTTTGACATGTTATCCCGCTTCGCTCCCGAGATGATAGCGACCGAGGCGGCCAGAGCTGATAAGTTTGTTAAAGGCCTCCGACTGGACATTCAGGGTTTGGTCCGAGCTTTCCGACCCGCTACTCATGCCGATGCACTGCGCCTGCCAGTGGATCTCAGTTTACAGGAGAGGGCTAACTCGTCTAAGACCGCTGGTAGAGGTTTGACATCGGGACAGAAGAGGAAGGCTGAGCAGCAGCCTGTTCCAGTGCCACAGCGGAATTTCAGATCAGGTGGTGAGTTTCGCCGATTCCAGCAGAAACCTTTTGAGGCAGGGGAGGCTGCCAGAGGGAAGCCGTTGTGTACCACTTGTGGGAAGCACCATCTGGGCCGTTGCTTATTCGGGACCAAGACTTGCTTTAAGTGCAGGCAAGAGGGTCATACAGCTGATAGATGCCCGTTGAGACTCACGGGGAACGCGCAGAATCAGGGAGCAGGCGCTCCACATCAGGGTAGAGTCTTTGCTACCAACAAGACTGAGGCTGAGAAGGCAGGCACGGTAGTGACAGGTACGCTCCCAGTGTTGGGGCATTACGCCTTAGTTTTGTTTGATTCGGGTTCGTCGCATTCTTTTATCTCGTCCACATTTGTGTTGCATGCCCGCTTAGAGGTAGAGCCCTTACAACATGTTCTATCAGTATGTACTCCGTCCGGGGAGTGTATGTTGTCGAAGGAAAAGGTGAAAACATGCCAGATTGAGATAGCAGGCCATGTGATTGAGGTAACACTGTTAGTTCTGGATATGCTCGACTTTGATGTAATTCTGGGTATGGATTGGTTAGCCGCTAACCACGCGAGCATAGATTGTTCCCGTAAGGAGGTAACGTTTAACCCTCCCTCGAAGGCCAGTTTTAAATTTAAAGGAGAAGGGTCAAGGTCGTTGCCTCAGGTAATCTCAGCCATCAGGGCCAGTAAACTGCTCAGTCAGGGTACTTGGGGTATCTTAGCGAGCGTGGTGGATGCTAGAGAGGCCGATGTATCCCTGTCATCAGAACCAGTAGTGAGGGACTATCCGGATGTCTTTCCTGAGGAACTTCCAGGGTTACCTCCGCACAGGGAGGTTGAGTTTGCCATAGAGTTGGAGTCGGGCACGGTTCCTATATCCAGGGCCCCTTACAGAATGGCCCCCGCAGAGCTGAAAGAACTGAAGGTGCAGTTGCAAGAATTGCTTGATAAGGGATTCATTCGACCGAGCGTGTCACCTTGGGGTGCGCCAGTTTTATTTGTTAAGAAGAAGGATGGATCGATGCGTCTATGCATTGACTATAGGGAGCTGAACAAGGTAACCGTAAAGAACAGATATCCCTTGCCCAGGATTGACGATCTATTCGACCAGTTACAGGGAGCCACAGTGTTCTCTAAGATTGATCTTCGGTCGGGATACCATCAGCTGAGGATTAAGGATGAGGATGTACCGAAGACAGCATTTCGTTCCAGATACGGACACTACGAGTTTATTGTGATGTCTTTTGGTTTGACGAATGCTCCAGCAGTGTTTATGGACTTGATGAACAGAGTGTTTAGGGAGTTCCTAGATACTTTTGTGATCGTGTTTATCGACGACATCTTGATATACTCCAAGACAGAGGCCGAACATGAGAAGCATTTACGTATGGTTTTGCAAACACTTCGGGATAATAAGTTGTATGCAAAGTTCTCGAAATGTGAGTTTTGGCTGAAGTAGGTGTCCTTTCTGGGTCACGTGGTTTCTAAGGCTGGGGTCTCTGGGGATCCAGCTAAGATAGAGGCAGTCACCGGTTGGACAGGACCTTCCACCGTCAGTGAGGTTCGTAGCTTTCTGGGTTTAGCAGGTTATTATCGACGGTTTGTGGAGAACTTTTCTCGTATAGCTACTCCTCTCACTCAGTTGACCAGGAAGGGAGCTCCTTTTGTTTGGAGCAAGGCATGTGAGGACAGTTTCCAGAACCTTAAACAGAAGCTAGTTACCGCACCGGTTCTTACTGTACCTGATGGTTCTGGCAGTTTTGTGATTTATAGTGATGCTTCCAAGAAGGGTTTGGGTTGTGTTTTGATGCAGCAGGGTAAGGTGGTTGCTTATGCGTCTCGTCAGTTGAAGAGTCATGAGCAGAACTACCCTACACATGATCTAGAGTTGGCAGCAGTGGTTTTTGCTTTGAAAATATGGAGGCATTACTTATATGGTGAAAAGATACAGATCTTCACGGACCATAAGAGCCTGAAATACTTCTTTACTCAGAAAGAATTGAATATGAGACAGCGGAGATGGCTGGAGTTAGTGAAGGATTACGATTGTGAGATACTGTATCATCCAGGCAAAGCAAATGTGGTAGCTGATGCTCTTAGTAGGAAGGTATCACATTCAGCAGCACTTATTACCCGACAGGCCCCATTGCATCGGGATCTCGAGCGGGCTGAGATTGCAGTGTCAGTGGGGGCAGTTACTATGCAGTTAGCCCAGTTGACGGTACAGCCGACTTTGAGGCAAAGGATCATTGATGCTCAGAGTAACGATCCTTATCTGGTTGAGAAACGTGGCCTAGCAGAGGCAGGGCAAGCGGTTGAGTTCTCATTATCCTCGGATGGTGGACTTTTGTTTGAGAGACGCCTCTGTGTGCCTTCAGATAGTGCGATTAAGACAGAATTATTATCTGAGGCTCACAGTTCCCCATTTTCCATGCACCCAGGTAGTACGAAGATGTATCAGGACCTGAAGCGGGTTTATTGGTGGCGTAACATGAAGAGGGAGGTAGCAGAATTTGTTAGTAGATGCTTGGTGTGTCAGCAGGTTAAGGCACCAAGGCAGAAGCCAGCGGGTTTATTACAACCCTTGAGCATACCGGAATGGAAGTGGGAAAACGTGTCCATGGATTTCATTACAGGACTGCCGAGGACTCTGAGGGGTTTTACAGTGATTTGGGTTGTGGTAGACAGGCTTACCAAGTCAGCACACTTTGTTCCGGGTAAATCCACCTATACTGCTAGTAAGTGGGCAGAGTTGTACATGTCCGAGATAGTGAGGTTGCATGGGGTGCCAGTGTCGATTGTTTCTGATAGAGATGCCCGTTTCACTTCCAAATTCTGGAAGGGTTTGCAGACTGCTACGGGCACGAGGTTGGACTTTAGTACGGCTTTCCATCCACAGACTGACGGTCAGACTGAGCGTCTGAACCAGGTTTTAGAGGATATGTTGCGAGCGTGTGCATTGGAATTTCCAGGTAGCTGGGACTCCCACTTACATTTGATGGAATTTGCTTATAATAACAGTTATCAGGCTACTATCGGGATGGCACCATTTGAGGCCTTGTACGGCAAATGTTGTAGATCCCCGGTTTGCTAGGGTGAAGTGGGCGAGCAAAGATTGATGGGTCCTGAGTTAGTTCAGTCTACTAACGAAGCGATACAGAAGATTAGATCACGCATGCATACCGCTCAGAGTAGGCAGAAGAGTTATGCAGATGTGAGGCGGAAGGATCTTGAGTTTGAGGTAGGGGACAAGGTGTTCTTAAAGGTAGCACCTATGAGAGGTGTCTTACGATTTGAAAGGAAGGGAAAGCTGAGTCCCCGTTTTGTTGGGCCATTTGAGATTCTGGAGCGGATTGGCCCTGTAGCTTATCGCTTGGCGTTGCCACCATCACTCTCGACAGTTCATGATGTGTTCCATGGCTCCATGTTGAGAAAGTACGTGTCAGATCCATCCCATGTAGTGAATTACGAGCCACTGGAAATTGATGAAAACTTGAGCTATACCGAACAACCCATTGAGGTGCTGGCTAGAGAGGTGAAAACGTTGAGGAATAAAGAAATTCCTTTGGTTAAAGTCTTATGGCGGAATCACCGGGTGGAAGAGGCTACATGGGAGCGAGAAGATGACATGAGATCCCGTTATCCCGAACTGTTCGAGGAATAAAACTTTCGAGGACGAAAGTTCCCTAAGGAGGGGAGAATGTAACGCCCCGAAGATCGAGGTAAATTTTAGTAAATCATGTGAATTTTCGGCAATTTAAGATTTTTGTAAAACGATAAAATAATAATATAATAGTAATTATATTATTATTATTAGGTATTTTATCATTTTAGTTTTTAATATTTATAATTTTTTTTCTTATTTATTTAATATTAATACTAATATTATTATTTAATATGATTTTAATTATTTAATACTAATATTTATTATAAGTTATTATTATTTTTATTTAATATATATACTAATATTTATTATTATTATAATTATTTAATATTAATATTTTATTATTAATAATAATAATTATTATATAATTTATATATATATATATTATTATTATTTAAAGAAAAAAAAAGGGGAAAACCCTAGCCTTACCCGCGCGCGTACACCCCCCCCCCCCTTTTTTTTCATTTTCGCTTCCTTCTTCCTCACGCCGCGCCGCAGCCGTCTCTCCCCATCCATTTCTCCTTCTTCTTCATCTCTTCTCCATCCGACGGCGGCATCACCTTCCTCTTCAATCTTCTTCTTCCCTTCAGCTTCTTCGCCGCCGGATCTCTACAGCCGCCGCACCTTTGAGTTTTCCGCCAGCCGTCGGTCCGAGCGAAAGCTTGCAAGCAGCCGCATCCCGTTCCCTTCGTCGTCGTCCGTCGGGTCCCAGCTGACGTCGCCACCGTGAGGTTCGTCGGTTGCTGCAACTCCCATCGTACCGTCGTCGTTCGCCGGAAGAAAGAACCATCAAAACCGTGGCTGCCCGTTTTCATCCAATCCGACCCGAGACCCGCTTCCAGTCCGAGCCGTGAGCCACAAACGAATCTGAGTGAGCCGAGTGAGCCGAGCCGAGTGAGCCGAGTGAGCCGAGCCGAGTGAGCCGAGTGAGCCGAGCCACGAGCCGAGCCGCGAGCCGAGTGAGCCGAGCCGCGAGCCGAGCCGCGAGCCGAGTGAGCCGAGCCGCGAGTCGAACTGAGCCGAGCCGCGAGCCGAGTTGAGCCGAGCCGCGAGCCGAGTTGAGCCGAGCCACAAGCCGAGGTGTGAGCCGAGGCCAAGCCGAGCCGAGCTGAGACCAAGCCGAGCCGAGGCCAAGCCGAGCCGAGCCGAGGTGGAGCCGAGCTGAGCCGAGCCGAACGCCTTCAAGCCGAGCCGAGCTCTTTGTTTCACCAAGCCACCTAAGCCTTCCTTTCTCCGCTCCGGGTCACGGTGAGTCTTCGGTAAGGGTTGTTTTCGATGAATTCCCTAATGTTGCTACATCCGATTAGAGTTTGAATATTGGAATAAGTTGTGGCCCTACTTTTCTCCCTTGAAGGTAGTACAGGGTTGACGTTTGAGTTCTCGGGTCTCGCGGTAGGCTTGTTTGGAGATAGCTTTCCTTTTCTTGGGTAAGTCAACGGGTGTCGTTTCGGACCTTTTAAAACGACTTCTACTAAAGTCATCAACTAAAACCTTCGTGTTTTCGTTTTAGGTTGAGCTGTTGAGCGTGGATTCGATCGAGGGGCATAACCGAGTATCAGGTAAGGGTTTTCCTACTACTGGACCTCGGGTCGAGGCCGGAAACGTAGTAATCCACAGGGGATTATACGTTGGTGACTATACTGAATAAGTGTATCTGTGTTGACTGTTAAGTATTGTTATTATGTTTCTGTCTGATGTAACTGAACTGCAACCGCTAATTGTAGATTGAAATTTTAGATTGATGGACGATGATCATGGGATTAGACGGGGAAGGACAGTGAGTTCAGTTGGTTATTTAGCTGTTTGAGACTTGGGCTCTTCCATAATGGTATACGAATAGTTGACGCGTATAGCAACTGAGGGTGTAATGGTTTAAGCTTATACTACCTGGCCAGTAAAGCCCTTAGGGGAAATGTAAATGATTGATGATTGTGGTATGACTGTGGTAGACGATTGAGTATAGACCGAGGGGTAACGGTTAGCTTCATCTATGGGGTAGTGTGCCTTACTTATATGTGCATCCTTCGGAAGCACTAGACTGATGTGTGCATCCTTCGGGAGCACTAGACTGATGTGTGCATCCTTCGGGAGCACTAGACTGATATGTACATCCTTCGGGAGCACTAGACTGATATGTGCGTCCTTCGGGAGCACTAGACTGATGTGTGCATCCTCCGGGAGCACTAGACTGATATGTGCATCCTTCGGGAGCACTAGACTGATATGTGCGTCCTTCGGGAGAACTAGACTGATGTGTGCATCCTTCGGGAGCACTAGACTGAGATGTGCATCCTTCGGGAGCACTAGACTGATATGTGCGTCCTACGGGACCACTAGACTGTTATGTAGGGTACCCCCGAATAGGAAGTTAACTGTTGTCCCCTAACGGGCCCAGTAGTGGGTCCCTTACTGGGTATGTTTATACTCACCCTTTTCTCTTCCTTAACTTTTCAGGTAAGGGTACAGCGAGGGGCAGACTGACGAGAGGCAGGAAGGACGCGTGAAGGCCATATGGACGCGTCTGTTTTCTTATCGCTTCCGCTATGTATTTTGTCAGAATATTTGACTTGTGCTTTTGGAACTGATGACTTGAGTTTTTGTTTGAGACTTTTTATGATTTAATTTAAAATAGGGCCCGAAACTGTCTTTTTGTAATGTTTCTAATGCTTTTAATGAATCGTAACTGGTCCGTTTTAAATTTTATGTTGAATGGTCGAGTTTTGGTATTTGGTAGTGACCTCAGCTTAGTCCGGAAAGTTGGGTCGTTACAATCACTATTCGTAAATGTTAAAATTATATGATAATGAAACTTACATAGCATGATACTTCATAGATTGACAGAAGTTCGAAAAAGCAAAAAAAGTCATCTAAGTGAGAAATAATGAAATTTTTTACTAATTGAAAAATGTAATATACTAGTTGCAAGTCAAGAACCATAAAATCCATAAATGAACATTATTCCTTTCCGTCTCAAATTTTTATATCCATATGGCAAAAAATAAATGAATTTTTCATACATTTTGCAATTATAGAAATTGAAAAATAAATAAATAAATAAATAAATAAATAATAATAATAATAATAATAATAATAATAATAATAATAAAAAAATAATAATAATAATAATAATAATAATAATAATAATAAGAATAATACAAAAACAATGTGAAATATGACAAATATACGTCAGGAAATAATACAGGTTGGCAAATGATTTGGCAAATAATACAGCAAATAATATAGTTGACAAATAATACAGGTTGAGAAACAATATAATATACAGGTTGAGAAATACTATATTGGAAATAATATAAAATAATATATTGAAAATAATATAAAATAATATATTCGAAATAATATAAAATAATATAATAGAAATAATATAAAATAATATATTAGAAATAATATAAAATAATATATTGGAAATAATATAAAATAATATAAAATAATATATCGGAAATAATATAAAATAATATATCTGATATAATATAAAATAATATATCGGATATAATATAAAATAATATATCTAATATAATATAATATAACATATCTAATATAATATACAAGTTGAGAAATAATACCCGTTTGAGTCTAATTAAATTAATAAACAGTAAACCAAAAATTTAACAATAGCCAAATTAAATCAATTGGCTTAAACATAACAATATAGAATAAATGGCTTAAATCTAACAAATTTGAATCAATTAGCCTAAATCTGCTAAATTTGAAGTAACCATAAATTCAATTGACCTAAACCTAACAAAATTATAAGATCAAATAACCTAAATCTAACAAATTCGAAGCACATTGAAATTAATTGACCTAAACAACAGTAAACCTAATTGGCCTAAGCCTAACAGCCCTAACCCTAACAAAATTAAAGTCACCTTAAAATTAATTAACGAAATTACCACAAAAACAAATTTGAAAAACTACATCCTTATAATTGATCACACTCTCAAAAGGGAAGGGAAAGGGAGGAAATTAAAAAAAAAATAACATTTGAAGACCAATCATTTGAAGACCAATTTGACATAATAGTTTTACTTAGTTTATTTTCAACCCTTAAAAGGGAAGGGAAAGACAGGAAATTAAAAAAAGTTACCTGTTTCCTTAGTTTTTTCAACGCTTCCAATTGATCTCAAACGTATCCTAAAAAAAAATCCTCCTTTGTTTTTATAATGGAGAAGTTGGAGTGGGAGAGAAAATTGGGTTAGTTGAAGGAAAATAGGGAGGAGAGTGAAAAAGGTGGGAGTGGAGAGAAAATTGGGTGAGTTGAGGGAAAATAGGAAAGAGAGTGGAGAAAGTGGGAGTGGGAGAGAAAATTGGATGAGTCGAGAAAAATAGGGAAAGACTGATATTCATTTTTTTTTTGTTTTTGTTTTTAAAAAGAAAAAGTTAAATTCAAATTCAAATCCAACTTTCAAAATAAAATAAAAATAAAGTAAAATAAAGTAAATAAATAAAATAAAATAATAAATAAAGGACAATTGGGTGAAAATGAGAACTTGATCAATACCATGGTCAATGGATTCTTCAACTACCTACAAATTTGAAGAAAATGAACCTTAGCCAACATTCATTACGGAAAATGCATAAGCATAAGCATAGACATAAACATTAAGCACATGTCAAACAAAAATCACCTTCTTAATAAGCAAACCAATAAACTTTTCAAAATAAACGCCCAAACTTCATACAACCAAGGCTTTTAAAAGACCCATAAGGAATGCAAAAGATTAAAAAAAAAAAAACTGACTACATAAGCATAGCCATGCACTAGAAGAATTTTGACCTTTAATGTCGGTTTAAAACCGACATTAAAGGGCTTTAATGTCACTTGGCAACCGACATCTTTGTGAGCGTTATTAAAGGCCTTTAATGTCGGTTTAAAACGACATTAAAGGCCTTTAATGTCAGTTTTCAACCGACATCTTTGATCGTGTTATTGAAGCCCTTTAATGTCGGTTGAGCTTTAATGTCGGTTTTAAACCGACATCTTTGATAGTGTTATTGAAGCCCTTTAATGTCGATTGGGCTATGATGTCGTTTTAAAACCGACATTAAAGAGGCCAATAATGTCAGTTTAAAACCGACATTAAAGTCTTGTTTTTGTCCATTTTTAGAAATTTATATTTATTTAATTCTTGTATTATTGTCCATTTTTTATAAACCAACATTGAATCCATATAGATAAATATTTTTTTCTCGCTCCAACAAATCAATAAAATTAATATTATTTTAGAAACTATAATATTTATCTTTTACATTTGTATACACAAAATGAAAACTTAATATTGTGTTTATATATACATTCTACAACAGTACATGAAAAAAGATCCTAATACAAGACGTAAATAAGAAAAATTCTAAACGTCTTCTCAATCTTCAATCTTCAACCTTCAACGATCGTCTGGCTATCTACACAATCGCTCAGCTTTCAACCCGATATAACTTCAATCATTCTACAAACAATACCAAAACAAAGCTAAACGTGAGGATTTTAAACATTGAGGTAGTATAGATGCATCTAATAAGTAGTTAAACACTTATTAATCACATAAAAAAAGGAGATTAGGTATCCTATAAAAGATAGGGACCATTATTAACATAAACAGAAAGCTCAACATATAGGAATACATGTAATAAATTTAAAGAGGTACTAAACAAAGCTAAACATAATCACAAAATCCAAATTCCAATCACAAATCCAAGTGCATAATGAGCAACTTTACTTGAAATCAGTTCCCTTAGCTGAACAGGTAAAATGGGTCTGCGTGTACAATTCAAACATTATAACCAAACAGGTAAAATGAACAGGTAAAACGTCATTCAGCACAGAGAGGAAAAGTTGTCATCAACTTTACATAGTCGCTAGTTGAATAAAAAATTACCCATCTTGAATTGGAATCTCTCACATCCTATTGTCTTTTACTGAAAAATAAAAGAATTTACCCTTGATACTAAGTTATCAACACCTAAACTATAAGCTATCAACACCGACGTCCTCCTGCATGCATTTCTTAATTAATTACTAAATTTCTTTTCTGATCTTAAAAAGAAAAACAAAGGTTGTAAAAATTACCCAAGTAAGGCCAACATGAAAATCTTGAACATATCTCCTATCGATAAACATGCTACTTCTTTTCTACCACACATCCATACAAAAAAAGAAGTGTTATTTGAGAGAAATGTTGTATGAAAATAGTGATTAATGAATTTAAAATTAGAAAATTAATTACCTTTTGAAAAGGATGGTAGGAGGGACAAGGAAGAGAGTTCCAAAAGCTTGCCTATAGAAAATAAAAATGAAGTTGTTCATACTAGAAGTAAAAGCAGCTTTTGCCAAAATACTCATTCCAGAGTATGTGATTTGAACAACGATGGCTCTAATCAGAGGCTTCTTTAGTTCCGTTCTTTTTTCTCTAAACAAACTACCTTCTACATACATATGACATATATATATATATATATATATATATATATATATATATATATATATATATATATATAACAAAAATGTGTGTTTTGGATTTTTCTTTTTTTCCCACTACAATAAGGGGAAGTTATCTGCCTCATCACATGTTAATGTTTTTTGATTGATGGCCTGAATATTCCAATGTTTAGTGCTTTGTTTCTTTATTATTTTCTCAAATATCAAAAGTTTGAGACATGCTTTTGTTTTATCCACATATTATAATTCAAAATTGAAATCATGGGATAAATAGGAAGATATGATTTTGGCAGTTTTCATCCAAATATCTCACTTGCTAGTGCTAAGTAAGATATTAACTCCATCTTTGTTTTCACTCACCTTTCGGAAACAAGGAACTTCATTATCAATTTGAAAAAAAAATGAAAACATTCACAACACAAACAAAAGAGAATGAAAAAGTAGGGGAAGTTCTCACTGGCCTAATATTGCCATTATTATAGAAGTCAACAAACTCTCGTAGAAACAGCTCTTATAGTAAGTTGTGTGTCTATAAACACACAATTTCATACTTTGTTATCTACTTCTTACAAATGTATTAAAAAAACAAGCTAAACTTTGAAAACTAATAAAAGTATTTTATGAAAACTTGTCATGTTTTTTTAGAATTTGACTAAGAATTCAGCTCATTTACCTAAGAAGTGTAAGAAACTAAAGTAAATAGGCTTAACTTTTAGAAACCATGTAAAACCAAATAGTTAACAAACAAGGTCTAAACAGCCAGATCCTAGTCCTTTAAATAAGAATTTAAAGAAGCTTACGCCCATTTAGGATCTAAGGCACCACAATCCGCACAAAGTTGATTATCTATCTGAAGCAATAAATCTTTCAATCTTCTTTTAGCTGGAAAAGAAAATGGAAAAGATAAGGTTTCTGGAATATGCATGCAATTGCAAATAGATTAAGTTGAAATCACATTACTTAATATAAAAATAAATTTTTAAAAGAAGAAAAGGAATAAACCATAGAAACCCATTACAATCGAAACCAAATGTAAGTTTGTAAGATTACGGATTGAACACCACCCCATATATAACTCTGCAAGCGCACAAGAATCCTTTATTGAAGGTGGAATTGATGAAATTTCTGCAAAGAGGACATATTTATATTTAGAAACTTTGTTAAAACATGAAAGAAAAAGATTAAATTATTTGATGTAAAGAAGATTAAGGGAGCTAATCGGCCAAAAAAACTCACTATTTTGAAATACATTTAATCGAATGAGGCGTGATAGGCTACCAATATTCTCAGGCAACTCATTAAGCAAATTCCTTGTTGCAAATATTGAATTAATTGTATGATGTTAATCTTATAATGTTTATTTCCAACGCCATCATCATTTAAAAGTAATATTGTAATCCAAGATATAATTTCAAATGGTAATGCCATGGAATAGATTCATCAACCACTACAACAGATTAGGCTTTCAATAACATTTTTTAATAACTTGTATTATAAAATGTTATAAAAAATAAATAAGAAAAGCGGGCGCGAGAGAAAAAAAGAGTAAAGAAATAAAAAAAGATTACCGAAATGTTATTAAAAAGAAAAATAAAAGAAAAGCGGGAAAGATTTGGGCGAAAAAATTAATTTGGCTCTCTATCGTCTTCTCCGTCGTCTTCTCCATCCTCCTTTCTCCATCGTCTTCTTCATCGTCTTCTTCATCGTCTTCTCCATCGTCTTCTCTATCGTCTTCTCTCCATCGATCATCTTCTCTCCATCGATTGTCTTCTCCATCATCTTCCTCCTACTTCGTCTTCTCTGTTCTCTTCAGTCCATCACCTTCGTTTCAAAGCTCCATTTATTTCTGTAAGTCTCCCTGCCTATCACGAAATAATAAGGTAGAGTAGCATAAGTTTGACGCGAAGGGCTCTTTCGGATTATCAATCCATCTTCATCTGGTATGCTCAATCATCTTTTTGTTGCCTTAATTTGTCTATTCTTTGACTATCTTTTTTCTGTTTGTGGTCGTTTGATGTCTGTGGTTGTTTGGTGTTTGTGTTGAATATAATGTAGGTTATTTTGCCTTTAGTTGTTTGATGTTTATGGAAAACCTTTCAATTGATGTTTAAGTATTGGCAAGGTTATTTGTGAAAAAAAATTAAGTTGATGTTGATTATTCACAAGTCTTCTGTCTGTATCAATTTATTTTTTCTTGAACCCTTATGGAAATTAGGTATGTATATGTATACATAGATGACTGATTTACGAAGAATGAGGCATTAAAACTATCTCCCTTTTTCCCTTGTGTTGATCTTCTCATCTCCCTCACCTCATCTCAACGTCTATCTCCCTCACAGCAGTTCTTTCATTGCAGTTCATCAATTTCTAGTGGTAGTGAAATTTCACTCTTCCCTTGCTGTCTTTCTCTGTTTTCTTTTTCTTTTTTTTTTTCTTTTGTAGATCTCATTTCTGGATTTTTAAACTCTCTCAGAGCCTTTCATTGAGTTTTCTATGATTTACATGTTTGTCTCTTTACTGGGTATTTGTTAAATGGAGAGTCTCTACCCTGAGTTGTATTCTTTTAACTAGCATTCTTTACTTCCATTGGTAGCTACTCTGCAAGTTTTTGTACTATGGTAAGTTATTTTAAAAAAATTGGAGTTAGGTTGAAGAAGTTTGATATTTGATCTTTAATATTTATATCAATTCCTTACTTCCATTCCTTAACTAGTCAAAAAAAAAAAAAAAAAAAGGGAAGAAGAAAAGCACAAGCTTCTGATTATAAAGACATCAAAATATCAAGTTTGGTTTTGGTCTCACCATTAATAATCTTTTGGTAGGATTTGTTTGTAGCTGTCTTGTTTCGGATTTTTTTTTTAATCTTTGGTCGAAATTAAGTGTAACAATATTTAGATGACATTTTCGTTTGTTTTGTTTAGCTTAAGATTTGAATTTAATCAAATAGTTTGGTGCTCCCTTCGTCAACTATTTTAATATACAGATTTTTTGCTTTGATTTGCTTTTGCAGTTTGCAAGAGCATGATTCTTTAGTATAAAGATTTCTATTTCATCCTCGTGTTACAACGTACCTTAAAATTAAATCAGACGTCCAAAACTTACAAATTTAAATGATCTTAATCACACTAAAAGAGAGTGCCCTTTCAAATCTATTTGTAGAAAAAACTATAAAGATTTTACTGAACCTTTTTTTTAAAAAAAAAATAATGTGTTTTTTAAAACAATTTTTGGAAATTGTCAATAGTTTTCCTTCTACATTACTATTGAAAAAACACATTATTTAAAAAAGAAAATTGATTTTAAAGAAACAATTGTTTTGCATAACTGTTAAAAAGTATTTACAAAATATCTACCACTAATTTGCAATTTGGTTCATTAAGCTACAAACATTCCACTAGAATTTGATAACTATTTTACATATAAATTCATTACAAGTATTCAATATCATTCTAGTATTCAATATTTCATTATTAAAAGTATAACACCAACCTCACTTCATATTTCACATAATCCACAATATTTGATTTCATTAATTGCTCCTCAATTCCTTGTAACTGCACAACCTGAATCATTATCCAGAATAGAGTACGCTATTTCATTAAAATTACATTATAGAATAACTGTTGGATGTAGATTTTTGAAACTATATATGTGTGTGTTCTGATATTTGTTGTATTTTAGTTTGGAATACATTATGTTTAATCTCTCTTTTATGTCTTCAAATTGCATTGTCTGATTTTGGACTTGAAATGATGTAATCAATGTTTTATGTTAACAATATTTGGGACAAAATGGGAAGACATGTTTTGTTAGGTAAGCTTAGTCTCATATTTCATTTTTCAACGTTATGGTGATGTCAAATATCTATAACCCATCGTATGGGCCAATATCAATGCTTCTATTTTTCCTTTTCTCACTTATTTTAAATCTCTAAATCTAGTTTTATAAAAAAGTCGAGACTTCAATTGAGGGTAACGATGACCTAAAATGATATGATTGTACCTTGCGTTTTAATTTTTGTTTAACATTGTAGTGAATTTCTACTTTAAAAGTAGTTTTGAAATGTTTATACAAGGTTAAAGGTTAAAAGTAATGTTGCAACTTTGAAAGAATATGAGTACATCATATGAAAGAAGGAGGGAAAAGTTAGATAATTATCTTTTGTAATTTAGTTGACAAAGTATTTTCAAAACAATGGGATAACGATAATCAATCACTTTTGTTGTTTGGTGTAAACGAAGTCCCATATTGACTAGGAAGAAGAGAGTGGTCATAGGTATGAGGTTTTCTGAGTGGTTCCAAAAGCAAAGTCACAAGTGTTTATGTTTAAACTGGATATATCATACAATTGAAATGTGGAGGCTTCGTTGCGTTTATAATTTATTATTATGTTAACTAAGCTCCACCCTCCCCCCGCGACCTAAAGTTAAGTAAATTAGAAGGCAAAGATCCAACCTTAACCAATCCATCTATACTTATGATGACGGTAAACCTTTCTATGATGATTATATCCATGAAGTATGCTACAGCCTATCATTTTTCACCTTTTAGATTTTCTCTATTTAAAGGTTACAAGTGGTATGTAACTTTCTTATTAGAAAATCCTAGTTATGCAGCTGACCTTAGCATGATTCTTAGTTCTCGTATACCCCGCTATATTGATTTTGCATATTGTTATCATTCATATGATTGATAGTTTTAGTGACATGTTTTAGTACTAAAATGCAATTTGTAGTCATTGCAAATTTCAGCTTCAATTTCACCTTAGGTAGAGTTGGTTCTTAATTACATTTCACATTATATTGTAGCAATAAGTTGAAGATATAATGTTTCAAAAAGATTGGGTTCATTTGAACAGGTAAGGGAATGTCAATTTTTTAAGTAACTAAAATAGATTAATATATTTAGTTATATTAATTGCAAAGTTGGGTCTTTTTAATAGAGCAAGCAAGGAATATCTGAAGTGTAACGCCCCAAAAATTTAGATAATTTTGGAGTCAGTTATCTTAATTTTGTTTATCTAGATTTAATTTATTGGGCGTTATTTTGAATCCATTTAATGAGAATTATTTGATTTAAGTGGGAATTAAAATTAATTAAATATTTCTTGGATGAATATATAATTAATTAGAGGTTTTGACACGTGGTGTTTGTTGAGTTTTTATTAAATGGTAGGTTAAGAGGATTAAGTAAAGTTGTGGATTTTAGTGTTGTTGAAGTTGAATTTAATTAAATAATTATGGACGTTATTTAATTAAACCGTAGGGTGGAAAGTTTGTTGGAGATTTTATAATTATATGTATACGTGGAAATATATATATAATTATTTTGTTAAAGGAAAAGATAATTATATTTGTTGAAATATAATTATTTAAGGAAAAGATAGTTGTATTTTGGAGAAAGGATATTTATTAAAGGAGAAAAAGTAAAATAATTATATTTTGGGAAAATATAATTATTTGTAAAAGGATAATTAATTACTTTGGAGAAGATAAATAATAATTAATTATTGTGGAAGATAATTAATTATTTTGGAGAAAGATAAATAATAATTAATTATTGTAGAAGATAATTAATTATTTTGGAGAAAGATAAATAATAATTAATTATTGTGGGAAATAATTAATTATTCTGTAGAAAGATAAATCTTGATTATGGACTGGAGTTGCTATGGTTGGGGTTAAGATAATTCATGTTGAAAGTTATATACATATAATTATTATGTTAAAGGAAAAGATATTTATATTTGTTAAAATATAACTATTTAAGGAAAAGGTAATTGTATTTTGGAGAAAAGATATTTGGTAAGGGAGAAAAAGTAAAATAATTATATTTTGGGAAAATATAATTATTTGTAAAAGGATAATTATTTTGGAGAAAGATAAATAATAATTAATTATTGTGGAAGATAATTAATAATTATTTTGGAGAAAGATAAATAATAATTAATTATTGTGGAAGATAATTAATAATTATTTTTGGAGAAAGATAAATAATAATTAATTATTGTGGAAGATAATTAATTATTTTTGGAGAAGATAAATAATAATTAATTATTGTGGAAGATAATTAATTATTTTGGAAGAAAGGTAAATAATAATTAATTATTGTGGATGATAATTAATTATTCTGTAGAAAGATAAATATTGTTTATGGAGTGAAGTTGTTATGGTTGAGTTAAGATAATTCATGTTGGAAGTTATAAGTGATTTATTGGAAAAGATTTGATTGATTAAATTAATTGAGGACTTAAGTTAATTTGAGATTTTGGAGGGAAAAGTTAGTTTTGGTGGAATTGTAATTAATTGAGTATATATATATGGATATATATATTTAATTAATAATTTGGAAAAGTGTAGTTAATTATATTATGGAATATAATTATATTTATTTGGAAAAGAAAATAATTCATGAAGAGAGAGATGATTGATTTTGATTGGACGAAAAAGATATATATTTATAAAAGAGAATAATGGTTTAAATAAATATATATTTATTGTAGATTTTGGTGAGAGAAAAATAATAATAATAAAGAAGTATTATTATTATTATTAATGGTTATAAATGCCTAAGATTAAGGCATTTATTTAGGAAAGATAATGCGAATAAAGATATATGTATATTTTTTTGGTATTATATATATATATATCCTAAAAGGAAAAGGAAAAGGAAATAATAATAATTATTATTATTATTGTTATTATTTGGGTCTATAAATAGCATTGGAATGCTTAAGATGGAATTAAAGGAAAAAGAAAAAGGTTCTTTATCTTCTTCTCTAAGATAACCCTTTGCTGTCGCCGCCTCAGTTGAAGTTAAGATTGGTCTCTTTGGAAGCTTGAGGATTTAAAGTGATGAATTTTTCATCAAGGATAAGAGGATTTTCCAACCTCCATCTGAGTAACCTTGGTAAGCCAATAAAATTAAATTAATATTTTATTAATTTAATTTTGGATCTATTTGGGTTTTCTGTAAAAGGTTCAATTGGCTAAACTTTTTAAGATCTAAATCTTGGATTTTTCCCAATCAAGGTTGAATTGGTTTCAACCCCAATTTTTAGAAAGTTAATTAATTTGGGAGAATTTTTGGATGTTAGCCAATTGCTAATTTCATTAATTAAGATACTAAGTGTTCCTTTTATGATTAGGATCAAGTTAATTGGAGAATTTTACTGTCAACTAGGGAGTACCTTTGTTTGGCTAAAATCTCCAGGTAAGAGATTCTCCTACTAGACCTTCGAACTGAATTCAAGAGACCGCATGTAATTATGATTATGCATTGATGGTAGCTAAAATGCATAATTTGATGATAATGATTATACTGAGATTACGATGATAGTTGATGTTGATGATGATGACTGAGATTATTATGTTGATGATTGATGATGATGACTGATGTTATGTTAATGACCGGTAGTATGTTGTTGATGACTGTTGATGATTGTTAATGCATGATATATTAATCACATGATTAAGGACGTTAAGATTAATACTCATGCCATGTTATGATGTTATGTTATGCTACATGCTATGGATAGGGTGTTCTGTTAACTTTGTCTATTAGAGTCGTACCTGCATGGGTGTCCTTCGGGATCACCACCTATTTAGGACTGTGTGGTCCGACGGGACGCCAGTCTAGCATGGATATAGATATGATTCGAGTGATTCGACGGGGTCCTCGCATCCCGATTGTCTTAGTGTTACCCCCGGGTTCACTATAGACCAGCATGTCCTAGGTGCTCCCTCGGGACACCGAAGACCAGATTTTCGTTCCTACGGGAGCGCATGTTGCACGTGTTCGGGAACGTGCCAGAGATTGGGTACCATTTTCAGGACTCTAATGGGAAGTTAACAGACACCTAGCGGGACTAGTAGTAGGTCCCTTACTGAGTATATGTTTATACTCACTCTTTCTATGTTTAACATTTCAGGCGAAGGTAAAGGTAGAGGAAAGCTGGCGAGCGACAGAGAAGGATCCGTGACATGCCATATGGGGACCCAGTTTTGCTTCCGCGTTTATGTTTCAGTGTTTTAATATTCCGTTTTTAATGAAAATTTATTCTTCCCTCGTTTCAAAAAGTGTCTCTTGTCATCGTTTCTTTTTAGTAACGACCTCAGCTTAGTATAAAGAGTTGGGTCGTTACAGTTGGTATCAGAGCGTCAGCTTTTAGGTTCTGTAGACTAACTTACGATGTGAGTCTCTGATTTTGTCTCTATATATGGCTATTACGGTCCTTCGTCACTCGCCAGGTATGTATTTTATGATACATGATTATGAATATGCACGTGACCTTGCCTGTATTAAACTAGAACTGCATGAATGTTATGATTTAATGGTGATGGCTTTGGTGGTAAAGTTTTAAGAAAAATGTTGGCACGTAAAGATGCTCAAAGGGGTGATTGAGTAGGCAAAAGAGTTGGACGTGTTCAGCGTGATGAGCTGTTTTGTGATTGGATATCTAAGAAATAAGTTATGTTGGTGGTTTTAAAGGGAACTAAAGGCATGGTTAAGTTCAAGTATATCAAGCACATTTGATTGTGTTTAGAATTGAGTTGCTGGAGAAGGAACAAAGCAAACTTTAGTGCATAGTTATTTTGGTGAGACTTCAAGAAACTGTTTTTGAGTTTACCATGAAGGATAAGTTACAGCTAGTTCAAAGTACAAGTGATGAAATAACGAACTCCTTTAGAATAACTAGCTAAGTTGATGTCATTAAAGAAAGCCAATAGTTGGACAAAAGTTTGAACTTTATCAAACAAGAAAAGAGAAATTAGTGAGTTCTAAAGATTGCTAAATGGTGGAGAATGCCTTACTAAGGGTGGAAGTCCGAAGTTGGAAAATAGAATGTAGTTTTTGAAGAGTTATGAATTAAGTTTCACTTAGATAAGTGTAAAGGAAAGAAAAGTGTTTGAGAAAAGTAATATTTTGTCAAGAGAAGCGAAGCTTTGCGCAACATGAGAGTTGCACTTAGGAAAATTTTATGGCAGAGTTACAAAGTTGAGAAGGCTACTTAGGAACAAGAGTATGACAAGGGAGCTCGATACTCGAAATTTTACGAGGACTAAAACTTTCGAGGACGAAAGTTTCTTAGCGAGGGAAGATTGTAACACCCAATAAATTTAAGGAACTTATTATGGGTATTACATTAAGTGGACTTCAAAGTTAAGGAATATATTCGGTTGTTTTGTGTTGGATTAATTAAATATATATACATGGGTGTGTGTATTTAATTAAAGATTTTGGAATTCGGTAGAATTTGTTATTAATTAAGACGTGAGAGCCAAGTATCCCAAGTTGTTCAAAGATTAGAACTTTCGAGGACGAAAGTTGTTAGAGGAGGGAAGATTGTAACGCCCCAAAAATTTAGATAATTTTGGAGTCAGTTATCTTAATTTTGTTTATCTAGATTTAATTTATTGGGCGTTATTTTGAATCCATTTAATGAGAATTATTTGATTTAAGTGGGAATTAAAATTAATTAAATATTTCTTGGATGAATATATAATTAATTAGAGGTTTTGACACGTGGTGTTTGTTGAGTTTTTATTAAATGGTAGGTTAAGAGGATTAAGTAAAGTTGTGGATTTTAGTGTTGTTGAAGTTGAATTTAATTAAATAATTATGGACGTTATTTAATTAAACCGTAGGGTGGAAAGTTTGTTGGAGATTTTATAATTATATGTATACGTGGAAATATATATATAATTATTTTGTTAAAGGAAAAGATAATTATATTTGTTGAAATATAATTATTTAAGGAAAAGATAGTTGTATTTTGGAGAAAGGATATTTATTAAAGGAGAAAAAGTAAAATAATTATATTTTGGGAAAATATAATTATTTGTAAAAGGATAATTAATTACTTTGGAGAAGATAAATAATAATTAATTATTGTGGAAGATAATTAATTATTTTGGAGAAAGATAAATAATAATTAATTATTGTAGAAGATAATTAATTATTTTGGAGAAAGATAAATAATAATTAATTATTGTGGGAAATAATTAATTATTCTGTAGAAAGATAAATCTTGATTATGGACTGGAGTTGCTATGGTTGGGGTTAAGATAATTCATGTTGAAAGTTATATACATATAATTATTATGTTAAAGGAAAAGATATTTATATTTGTTAAAATATAACTATTTAAGGAAAAGGTAATTGTATTTTGGAGAAAAGATATTTGGTAAGGGAGAAAAAGTAAAATAATTATATTTTGGGAAAATATAATTATTTGTAAAAGGATAATTATTTTGGAGAAAGATAAATAATAATTAATTATTGTGGAAGATAATTAATAATTATTTTGGAGAAAGATAAATAATAATTAATTATTGTGGAAGATAATTAATAATTATTTTTGGAGAAAGATAAATAATAATTAATTATTGTGGAAGATAATTAATTATTTTTGGAGAAGATAAATAATAATTAATTATTGTGGAAGATAATTAATTATTTTGGAAGAAAGGTAAATAATAATTAATTATTGTGGATGATAATTAATTATTCTGTAGAAAGATAAATATTGTTTATGGAGTGAAGTTGTTATGGTTGAGTTAAGATAATTCATGTTGGAAGTTATAAGTGATTTATTGGAAAAGATTTGATTGATTAAATTAATTGAGGACTTAAGTTAATTTGAGATTTTGGAGGGAAAAGTTAGTTTTGGTGGAATTGTAATTAATTGAGTATATATATATGGATATATATATTTAATTAATAATTTGGAAAAGTGTAGTTAATTATATTATGGAATATAATTATATTTATTTGGAAAAGAAAATAATTCATGAAGAGAGAGATGATTGATTTTGATTGGACGAAAAAGATATATATTTATAAAAGAGAATAATGGTTTAAATAAATATATATTTATTGTAGATTTTGGTGAGAGAAAAATAATAATAATAAAGAAGTATTATTATTATTATTAATGGTTATAAATGCCTAAGATTAAGGCATTTATTTAGGAAAGATAATGCGAATAAAGATATATGTATATTTTTTTGGTATTATATATATATATATCCTAAAAGGAAAAGGAAAAGGAAATAATAATAATTATTATTATTATTGTTATTATTTGGGTCTATAAATAGCATTGGAATGCTTAAGATGGAATTAAAGGAAAAAGAAAAAGGTTCTTTATCTTCTTCTCTAAGATAACCCTTTGCTGTCGCCGCCTCAGTTGAAGTTAAGATTGGTCTCTTTGGAAGCTTGAGGATTTAAAGTGATGAATTTTTCATCAAGGATAAGAGGATTTTCCAACCTCCATCTGAGTAACCTTGGTAAGCCAATAAAATTAAATTAATATTTTATTAATTTAATTTTGGATCTATTTGGGTTTTCTGTAAAAGGTTCAATTGGCTAAACTTTTTAAGATCTAAATCTTGGATTTTTCCCAATCAAGGTTGAATTGGTTTCAACCCCAATTTTTAGAAAGTTAATTAATTTGGGAGAATTTTTGGATGTTAGCCAATTGCTAATTTCATTAATTAAGATACTAAGTGTTCCTTTTATGATTAGGATCAAGTTAATTGGAGAATTTTACTGTCAACTAGGGAGTACCTTTGTTTGGCTAAAATCTCCAGGTAAGAGATTCTCCTACTAGACCTTCGAACTGAATTCAAGAGACCGCATGTAATTATGATTATGCATTGATGGTAGCTAAAATGCATAATTTGATGATAATGATTATACTGAGATTACGATGATAGTTGATGTTGATGATGATGACTGAGATTATTATGTTGATGATTGATGATGATGACTGATGTTATGTTAATGACCGGTAGTATGTTGTTGATGACTGTTGATGATTGTTAATGCATGATATATTAATCACATGATTAAGGACGTTAAGATTAATACTCATGCCATGTTATGATGTTATGTTATGCTACATGCTATGGATAGGGTGTTCTGTTAACTTTGTCTATTAGAGTCGTACCTGCATGGGTGTCCTTCGGGATCACCACCTATTTAGGACTGTGTGGTCCGACGGGACGCCAGTCTAGCATGGATATAGATATGATTCGAGTGATTCGACGGGGTCCTCGCATCCCGATTGTCTTAGTGTTACCCCCGGGTTCACTATAGACCAGCATGTCCTAGGTGCTCCCTCGGGACACCGAAGACCAGATTTTCGTTCCTACGGGAGCGCATGTTGCACGTGTTCGGGAACGTGCCAGAGATTGGGTACCATTTTCAGGACTCTAATGGGAAGTTAACAGACACCTAGCGGGACTAGTAGTAGGTCCCTTACTGAGTATATGTTTATACTCACTCTTTCTATGTTTAACATTTCAGGCGAAGGTAAAGGTAGAGGAAAGCTGGCGAGCGACAGAGAAGGATCCGTGACATGCCATATGGGGACCCAGTTTTGCTTCCGCGTTTATGTTTCAGTGTTTTAATATTCCGTTTTTAATGAAAATTTATTCTTCCCTCGTTTCAAAAAGTGTCTCTTGTCATCGTTTCTTTTTAGTAACGACCTCAGCTTAGTATAAAGAGTTGGGTCGTTACATGAAGGGAGCATGGAATTTTGTGAAACAAGTAGAGAACATGTTGGGTGGAATAGACAAAATTTCGTGTCCATGCAAGACATGTAGGAACATGAATCATCAAACCTTTGATGTTGTATATGAACATTTGGTTATAAAAGGAATGGATCCTACTTATAGGTTTTGGTACCATCATGGTGAAGAAGTGCCAGTAAAGTGTATGTTTGATGGTCAACCCTTTTGTAGCACTTCTTTCATGAGCGACGAAAAGGTTGATGAACCATGCGTAAACGATGATGTTAATGAAAAGGTCGTAGATGCAAACACTTCCTTGTATCCTCATTGTACAAAATATACAAGAATGTCAGCTGTCGTATCTTTATATAAGATAAAGGCTACGAACGATTGGACCGATAAAAGTTTCACAAGCCTTTTAGAGCTGTTGCACGATATGCTACCCCCTAACAATGTTATCCCAAAATCTACTTACGAAGTAAAGAAGTTCTTAAAAGTATTTGATCTAGGATATGAAAAGATTCATGCTTGTGAAAATGATTGTTGCTTGTTTACGAAAGAGAATAAAGATTTAGAGACATGCCCAATTTGTGGACATTCTCGATGGAAGGTGGATAAATGCACGAAAAGAATGAAACGGGGTGTTCCAACAAAAGTGTTAAGATACTTTCCATTGATTCCAAGATTGAAACGAATGTTCCAAATGCATGATGTAGCTGAATTATTGACATGGCATATGAACCATAAAAATAGTGATGGAAAGATGCGTCATCCAGTTGATTCTGTTTCATGGGACTCAATTGATGCAAAGTGGCCCGACTTTTCGAATGATCCATGAAACTTGAGGTTCGGTCTTGCAACTGATGGTTTCAACCCATTCTCTAATCTTAGTAGTCGATACAGTTGTTGGCCAGTCATGCTTGTGACATACAACCTACCTCCTTGGTTATGCATGTCGAAAGAAAATATAATGCTAACTTTACTGATTCCTGGTCCTAAACAGCCTGGCAATGACATTGACATTTTCTTGCAACCATTAATTGATGACTTGAAATTGTTATGGGATGGAGTTGAAGTTTACGATGTAGTTAGCAAATCAAACTTCAATTTGAGAGTTGTGCTTATATGGACAATCAATGACTTTCCTGCTTATGGAAATCTTGCTGGGTGTACAACGAAGGGTAAGACGGCTTGTCCAATTTGTGGAGAGCACACACATTCTCAGTGGTTGTACCACAGTAAGAAATTAGTCTATATGGGTCATAGACGCTTTTTACCTCCATCTCATCCGTATAGAAGAAAGAAGTCATGGTTTGATGGCAAAGTTGAAGACCGACAAGTTCCTAGGATTGCAAATGGGAATGCAATCGATACCCAACTTAAAGATTTTCAAAATTTCTTTGGAAAAGTTGATAAGAAAAAACGAAAGAGAAAAAAAGAGTTGAAAGGAATGTGGAAAAAACGATCCATCTTCTTTGACTTACCATATTGGAAGGTACGTACATTTTGTCACTAATGTCGTTTAATTGACTAGTCTTCCATTGTACATTAGGTAATGCACTGACGTGTTTTACGCGAATGTAGGAACTTGTATTACGTCACAACTTAGACGTCATGCATGTTGAGAAAAATGTATGTGAGAGCATAATAGGCACATTGTTGGATATTAATGGAAAATCAAAAGATGGATACAATGCTCGTAAAGATTTGCAAGACATGAATATACGACATGACTTACACCCAGTAGAACGCGAGAGTCGAGTATACCTTCCTCCAGCTTTACACACTTTGTCTAAATTAGAGAAACAACTGTTTTGCAAGAGGTTATACGAGTTGAAAGTACCTGATGGTTATAGTTCAAACATTTCTAATTGTGTTTCAGTGGAGGAAACCAAAGTAATGGGATTAAAATCTCATGACTATCATGTGCTAATGCAACAACTTCTACCGGTTGTCATTAGGGGAATGCTTCCAAAGGGCCCGAGACATTCAATAACACGAATCTGTGGATTCTTTAATAAAATCTGCCAACGTGTAATTGATCGAGAAAGTATGTTGGAAATTGAAAAGGAGGTAATCGAAACACTATGCATTTTTTAGAGGTATTTTCCTCCTTCATTCTTTGACATCATGACTCATTTGGTCATTCATTTGGGTCGTGACGTTCGTTTGTGTGGACCCGTTCAATTTCGTTGGATGTATCCATTTGAAAGGTATGTTATTTTCATAACATACAT
The DNA here is from genome assembly GCF_025177605.1 of Cucumis melo. Taxonomy (NCBI): domain Eukaryota; kingdom Viridiplantae; phylum Streptophyta; class Magnoliopsida; order Cucurbitales; family Cucurbitaceae; genus Cucumis; species Cucumis melo. The sequence goes on along the minus strand of NC_066867.1, from coordinate 16,707,545 downwards.
TATTATAGGTAACATACAGCTAAACGTCTTAAGTATCTTATAATAGTTATGATATTAACCTTAGGTACATGAAGACTCTAAAAGGGTTTGTTAGAAATCAGTCACGTCCAGAAGGGTGCATTGCAGAGCGTTATTTAGCCGAAGAATGCATCCTCTTTTATAAGAATTGTGTTCAAGGTTCAACAAGACTTGATGATAAACAACGTCGGAATGAAGAATTTAATAATGATATCATTCTCGAAGGACGTCCAATATCTACTGGAAAGGAAATTACATTATCTGATGAAGTGCTCAACCTTGCACATCAATATGTCTTGTTCAACACAAAAGCAGTTGAACCATACATAGAGTGAGTGATGTATCAATTATACACTATTTATCATCCTTTGAAGATTGTATTCGAATGTTAATTAGTGATACATCAAATATTTTAGAATGCATAGGAACGAGTTGATCCTTTCAAATAAAAGACTTGCAAATGATGACACTCAAGTAATGAAGGTTCACTCAGAACAATTTCCTATTTGGTTGAAAGAGAAGGTAATGTTTTGCTTACTTATGGTATTGGTCTCAATCATGAATTCATCTAAATATATAGCTTTTCATTGGAACAGATTTCATTGGATGTTGGTAACAGAAAAGACTCAGATATATTGAAATGGCTTGCAAATGGACCACGCAAGACCGCAATGGCATTTTCAGGTTATATTATAAATGGTCAACGGTTCCATATTAAAAGCATAGAAAGATCGACTCAAAATAGTGGTGTTTCAATTGATGCAAGTGCAATATGTAGATCAAGTGATGGAGATGGATCTCCAAAGTTTGATGTGGTTACATATTATGGAGTCCTAACCGAAATAATTTTATTAGATTACTATGTCTACCGACTTCCAATGTTTAAGTGTGATTGGGCAAAAATCCATAATGGTGTTAAAGTTGACGATGGATTTACACTTGTTAATTTGCATCAAAACTAAAGTCAATTCTCAAGCGAGCCATACATTCTTGCATCACAAGCTAAACAAGTTTTTTATGCAAGAGAAAATGACAATTCTCCTTGGTATGTTGTATTGAAAGCACCACCGAGAGGATTTCATGAATTAGACAAATATGATGAGAATGTTGATACAAGCTTTGTGGGTGACGGATCCTCCCTAGCGCTTAATGATATTGATGATGAGTTTGAATGTCGCAACAATTCACGGGACGATTGTGAAGGCATCTTATTATGATAACTTATGACTTAAAGTTATTTTGTAAATATGCACTAACACGTCATTTTTGGCATTTTTTGTGAATATAGTGCTAGCCATTCATTTTATAATATTAGTTGGTTTTTTGTGCATGTAGTGTTAGCCATTCATTTTCTAAATATGTACAGATAATTGCTAGGTTGTGTGCATTATGAACTATTTCAATTTGTAACATTCTACAGATATTTTATATGGATAATCAATATATATAAGTGTTTTCTTTATTATATGACTTGTACCGCTTTACATATATTTTAGACTTGAACCATCACTATGCATGCTAGTGTATTTTTATTTTCAGGTTGTGTGTGAACTATTTGAGTCGAGGAGCTTCAACCATTGACTAAGACATGAAGTCAAATATGCATGTAAGTTATCTTTAAATATATATTTAGATAGAAAATATCATATATGTACATATATTATTATATTAATTTCAATGCTTTATGTTTTAGGATTTTGAGAAGGAAAAAAGTGGACAAACCGTTGGTAAGAAATCGAAAAAACCTCGTTCCACAACACATATATTAGAACGGCGACGATCAGATCGAACCTTGGTCAAAACATCATGGAGATTTGCAAAGTCATTCAGTATGGACTTAACTCAATCTTCTACTGATGACGAGGAGAATGAAGGAGAAGCTCTTCTTTTGAGAGAGAAAGAGATTAGGGAAACATCACCTCTTCTTGACCCACTTTCTGAGGAAGCTACTACTCCACTTCCATCTTCACATGTTAATGCAACCATTCATCCACAGTCTAGAAGACCACCAAATAGGCCGTTAGACTCACCTGCTGGTCGTACTAGATCAGCTGTTCGTAAATTACCCGTTGAAAAGGTTGAATCTCAGTTGGAAGAAAATGAAAATGTGGATTGTGAGGAAGTTCATACAAAGGAACCAAGTCCCAAAAAGACTAGAGGTCATATGAAGATGCAAACAATAGCTATGGAGCCAGAAATGAAACTAGATATAAGGTACAATGGATATGGACAACCTATTGGAGAAACATCAGTTGGGTTGTCCTCATTCTTGGGTACATTAGTCAGAGAAGTGGTGCCAGTGAATGTTGAAACTTGGAAAAAAATTTCAACGAGACAAAAAGAAATATTGTGGCATTCTATTCAAGTATGTAATTTATAGTTATATATTTATATAATGAGTTTTATATAATCACTACCTAATTGCTTTTATTATTCAGGCACGATATAATGTTGATGAATGGCAAAAGAAATTTTTATTCCAAAAGATGGGTGGACTATGGAGAGCAAGCAAATCTCGCCTAGTGAGTAAGATTGGGGAAGCCTCAAATGATGAGGAGTTGAATAAACTCAAACCCGATAACATTTCTTCAATGCATGATTGGAATGACTTCATCAAACATAAAACTAGCGCAACCTTTAAGGTATGTTTGTAGTATGAAAGTGAATGCCATTTATTTCTTTGGTTCAAGGTATAGAAACAACTTGTCTTAAAATCTTCATTCATATCTCGTTGAGTATGATTTTCAGGCAAAGAGCAAGACATTTAAAGATATGAAACAGAAGCAACTTCCTCACACATGTAGTCGTAGAGGCTATGCTCGACTAGCTGAAGATTTGGTATAATTTTATGTAATTAATAACTTTATTATATTTAGTATATATATGTAGCTAATATATAACTTACTATTGTGTTTCAATGTAGAAAAAGTCTTCTTCAACTCCGATTACATGAGTAGATGTTTGGACGAAGGCACATGTGAAGAAAGATGGAACACCTATGAACTCGCAAGTGGCCGACACTCTGGTTGGTTTATCTTTTGTTTGTTTATAGTTGCTGCCATACTTCATAGTGGCTACCATTTTCTTAATGTAATTTTTGATTAAGCGCGTATTGAGGAAAATCGTATGGCTTCTTTGAGTAGTGTTGCTGCTGCCATTTTTTATGTTTAAACTCTTGTGAGCTTGCTGGCCATTGAGTAGTTGTTGTTCATTGAGTAGTAGATTGTTTCCTTTAAGTAATTTGCTTGTTGTGATTGTCTTATGCCCCTCCACCCACCCCCCATCTACCATAACTTTTGCATACTTAATGTGATTTTTGGTTAAGCGCGTATTGAGGAAAATGGTATGGCTTCTTTGAGTAGTGTTGTTATAACGACCTAACTTTTCCGGACTAAGCTGAGGTCACTACCAAATACCAAGACTCGACCATTCAACGTAAAATTTAAAACGGACCAGATACGATTCATTAAAAACAGTATAAACCTTACAAAAGACAGTTTCGGGCCCTATTTTAAATAATTAAAAAAAATCACAAAGTAAAATGTCAAGTCACCAGTCCAAAATCACAGTCAAAATATTCTGACAAAATACATAGCGGAAGCGATAAGAAAACCAGACGCGTCCATATGGCCTTCACGCATCCTTCCTGCCTCTCGTCGGTCTGCCCCTCGCTGTACCCCTACCTGAAAAGTTAAAGAAGAGAAAGGGTGAGTATAAACATACCCAGTAAGGGACCCACTACTGGGCCCGTTAGGGGACAACAGTTAACTTCCTATTCGGGGGTACCCTACATATCAGTCTAGTGCTCCCGAAGGATGCACATATCAGTCTAGTGCTCCCAAAGGATGCACATATCAGTCTAGTGCTCCCGAAGGATGCACATATCAGTCTAGTGCTCCCGAAGGACGCACATATGAGTCTAGTGCTCCCGAAGGACGCACATATCAGTCTAGTGCTCCCGAAGGACGCACATATCAGTCTAGTGCTCCCGAAGGGTGCACATATCAGTCTTGTGCTCCCGAAGGACGCACATATCAGTCTAGTGCTCCCGAAGGCTGCACATATCAGTCTTGTGCTCCCGAACGACGCACATATCAGTCTAGTGCTCCCGAAGGATGCACATATCAGTCTAGTGCTCCCGAAGGATGCACATATCCGTAAGGCACACTACCCCATAGATGAAGCTAACCGTTACCCTTCAGTCCAAACTAAACTGTCTACATCAATCACATCCCAACGACATTCATATCACAGTCCCGCCATAGGCTTTATCAGTCAGATAGTATAAGTTTAAACATCTACACCCTCAGTTGCTATATGCATTACCGATTCGCACACCAATAGGGAAAAACCCTAGGTCCAATCGACTCACCAACCAAAACCGGACTCACGGTCCATCCCCGTCAAAATTCCATGAACCACATCCAGACCGGTGTTTACTACATACTGAACCATAACTTCAAGGTCCATCAACATAAAATCTCAATCCACAATTATCAGTCACAGTATATTTACATCAGACAGAATATGATATCAGTACTTAACACCCAACACGCATACAGTTATTCAGTACAGTCACTAACGTGTAATTCCCTGTGAATTACTACGTTTTCAGCCTGGACTCGGGGTCCAGTAGTAGGAGAACCCTTACCTGAAACTCGGTTATGCCCCTCGATCGAAATCCACGCTCGACAGATTCAAGGAAAGGAGCTATCTCCAACCAGGTCTGCCGCGGAACCCGAGAACTTAAGCGTCAACTCTGTACTACCTTCAAGGGAGAAAAGTAGGGCCATATCTTAATCCAACATTCAAACTCGAATCGGACGAGGTAACATTAGGGAATTCATCAGAACAATCCTTACCGAAGACTCACCGTGACCCGGAGCGGAGGAAGGAAGGCTTAGGTGGCTTGGTGAAACAAGGAGCTCGGCTCGGCTTGAAGGCGCTCGGCTCGGCTCGGCTCGGCTCCACCTCGGCTCGGCTCGGCTTGGTCTCGGCTCGGCTCGGCTTGTGGCTCGGCTCGGCTTGGCCTCGGCTCGGCTCAACTCGGCTCGCGGCTCAGCTCACTCGGCTCGCGGCTCGACTTACTCGGCTCGCGGCTCGGCTCGCGGCTCGGCTTACTCGGCTCGCGGCTCGCTCGGCTTAGGGCTCGGCTCGGACAAGGATGGCGGCTCGGATACGACTCGCGGCTCGGGTACGGCTCACTCTGCTCGGCTTACTCAACTCGGCTCACCCGGATTTGTGTGGCTCGGACTGGAAACGGGTTCGGGTCGGGTCAGCTTGGACGAAAACGGGCAGCACGGTTTGTGGGTTCTTTCTTCCGGCGAACGACGGCGGCGGCGATTCGCGGACGACACACGAGGGACGCGGTTGGCTGCTTCGTGGAGCGGCGACGAGCGGCGGCAGATCTGCTGTTGTGTGAGGCCGAGAAGGAATCGGAAATGGATGGCTACGGCGGACGGTGCTCCCCTCTGTGTTCTGTCGGCGTCGGAAGCACGAGATGAGGACGGAGAGGATGGGCGATGGTGGCGGAGACGAAGGCGGCAGAGAAAAAGAATGGAGGGACACGACGATGATGCGGAAATGAAGAAGGAAGAGATGGAGACGGTGGACGGCGGCGTCGGGCGAGGAAGGAGAAAGAAGAGAAGAAGAAAAATAATTTTAGGGGGGGGGGGCTCGCGCGCGGGGCTAGGGTTCCTCCTCTCCCTTTTTTTTTTTAAATATATATATATATATTTATATATTAAATTAAGAAATTAATATTAATAATAATAATAAAATAAAAATAAAATAATAAAATTAATAATAATAATATTAAATATAATAAAAATAAAATAATGATATATATATATATATATTTATATATATTGAATAAAATTTAATATAAATTTATAATAGAATATTAATATTAATTAATTATAATAATATTAAATAAGAATATTAATATTTATCTTAAATAAATAAAAAGAAGATATTAACATTAAAAATTGAAATAATAATTCCCGATGATAATAATCTAATCAATATTATATTATTATTTTATCGTTTTACCAAAACTCAAATTTCCGAACAATTCACTTAAAATGCTAAAATTTTACCTCGAACTTCGGGGCGTTACATTCTCCCCTCCTTAGGGAACTTTCGTCCTCGAAAGTTTTATTCCTCAAACAACTCGGGATAACGGGATCTCATGTCATCTTCTCGCTCCCATGTAGCCTCTTCTACCCGGTGATTCCGCCATAAGACTTTAACTAGGGGAATTTGTTTATTTCTCAACGTCTTCACCTCTCTAGCAAGCACCTCAACAGGTTGTTCAACATAGCTCAAGTTTTCATCAATCTCTAGTGGCTCGTAATCCACTACATGGGATGGATCTGGCACGTACTTCCTCAACATAGAAACGTGAAACACATCATGGACTGTCGAGAGTGATGGAGGCAACGCCAAGCGATAAGCTACAGGGCCAATCCGCTCCAGAATCTCAAACGGCCCAACAAAACGGGGACTCAGCTTTCCCCTCCTTTCAAAACGCACGACACCTCTCATAGGTGCTACCTTTAAGAACACCTTATCCCCTATCTCAAACTCAAGGTCCTTCCGCCTCACATCTGCATAACTCTTCTGCCTACTCTGAGCGGTATGCATGCGTGATCTAATCTTCTGTATCGCTTCGTTAGTAGACTGAACTAACTCAGGACCCATCAACCTCTGCTCACCTACCTCATCCCAGCAAACCGGGGATCTACAACATTTGCCGTACAGGGCCTCAAACGGTGCCATGCCAATAGTAGCCTGATAACTGTTATTATAAGCAAATTCCATCAAATGTAAGTGGGAGTCCTAGCTACCTGGAAATTCCAATGCACACGCTCGCAACATATCCTCTAAAACCTGGTTCAGACGCTCAGTCTGACCGTCAGTCTGTGGATGGAAAGCCGTACTAAAGTCCAATCTCGTGCCCATAGCAGTCTGCAAACCCTTCCAAAATTTGGAAGTGAAACGGGCATCTCTGTCAGAAACAATCGACACTGGCACTCCGTGTAATCTCACTATCTCAGACATGTACAACTGTGCCCACTTACTAGCAGTATAGGTGGATTTACCCGGAACGAAGTGCGCTGATTTAGTAAGTCTGTCCACCACAACCCAAATCACTGTAAATCCCCTCAGAGTTCTCGGTAGCCCTGTAATGAAATCCATGGACACGTTCTCCCACTTCCATTCCGGTATGCTCAAAGGTTGTAATAAACCCGCTGGTTTCTGCCTTGGTGCCTTAACCTGCTGGCACACCAAGCATTTACTAACAAATTCTGCTACTTCCCTCTTCATGTTACGCCACCAATAAACCCGCTTTAAGTCCTGATACATCTTCGTACTACCTGGGTGCATGGAAAATGGGGAACTGTGCGCCTCAGATAATAATTCTGTCTTAACCGCACTATCTGACGGGACACAGAGGCGCCTCTCAAACAACAGTCCACCATCAGAGGATAACGAGAACTCAGCCGTTTGCCCTGCCTCTGCTAGGCCACGTTTCTCAACCAGATAAGGATCGTTACTCTGAGCATCAATGATCTTCTGCCTCAAAGTCGGCTGTACCGTCAACTGGGCTAACTGCATAGTAACTGCACCCACTGACACTGCAATCTCAGCCCGCTCAAGATCCCGATGCAATGGGGCCTGTCGGGTAATAAGTGCTGCCGAATGTGATACCTTTCTACTAAGAGCATCAGCTACCACATTCGCCTTGCCTGGATGATACAGTATCTCACAATCGTAATCCTTCACTAACTCAAGCCATCTCCGCTGTCTCATATTCAATTCTTTCTGAGTAAAGAAATACTTCAGGCTCTTATGGTCCGTGAAGATCTGTATCTTTTCGCCATATAAGTAATGCCTCCATATTTTCAAAGCAAAAACCACTGCTGCCAACTCTAGATCATGTGTAGGGTAGTTCTGCTCATGACTCTTCAACTGACGAGACGCATAAGCGACCACCTTACCCTGCTGCATCAAAACACAACCCAGACCCTTCTTGGAAGCATCACTATAAATCACGAAACTGCCAGAACCATCAGGTACAGTAAGAACCGGCGCGGTAACTAGCTTCTGTTTAAGGGTCTGGAAACTGTCCTCACATGCCTTGCTCCAAACAAAAGGAGCTCCCTTTCTGGTCAACTGAGTAAGAGGAGTAGCTATATGGGAAAAGTTCTCCACAAACCGTCGATAATAGCCTGCTAAACCCAGAAAGCTACGAACCTCACTGACTGTGGAAGGTCGGGTCCAACCGGTGACTGCCTCTATCTTAGCTGGATCCACAGAGACTCCATCCTTAGAAACCACGTGGCCCAGAAAGGACATCTGCTTCAGCCAGAACTCGCATTTCGAGAACTTTGCATACAACTTATTATCCCGAAGTGTTTGCAAAACCATACGTAAATGCTCCTCGTGTTCGGCCTCCGTCTTGGAGTATATCAAGATATCGTCGATAAACACAATCACAAAAGTATCTAGGAACTCCCTAAACACTCTGTTCATCAAGTCCATAAACACTGCCGGAGCATTCGTCAAACCAAAAGACATCACAATAAACTCGTAGTGTCCATATCTGGAACGAAATGCTGTCTTCGGTACATCCTCATCCTTAATTCTCAGCTGATGGTATCCCGACCGAAGATCAATCTTAGAGAACACTGTGGCTCCCTGTAACTGGTCAAATAGATCGTCAATCCTGGGCAAGGGATATCTGTTCTTTACGGTTACTTTGTTCAACTCCCTATAGTCAATGCACAGACGCATCGATCCGTCCTTCTTCTTAACGAATAAGACTGGCGCACCCCAAGGTGACACGCTAGGTCGAATGAACCCCTTATCAAGCAATTCCTATAACTGTACCTTCAGTTCTTTCAGTTCTGCGGGGGCCATTCTGTAAGGGGCTCTGGATATAGGGACCGTGCCCGGCTCCAACTCTATGGCAAACTCAACCTCCCTGTGCGGAGGTAACCCTGGAAGTTCCTCAGGAAAAACGTCCGGATAGTCCCTCACCACCGGTTCTGACGACAGGGATACGTCCGCCTCTCTAGTATCCACCACACTCGCTAAGATACCCCAAGTACCCTGACTGAGCAGTTTACTGGCCCTGATGGCTGAGATTACCTGAGGCAACGACTTTGACCCTCCTCCCTTAAATTTAAAACTGGCCATCGAGGGAGGGTTAAACGTTACCTCCTTACGTGAACAATCTATGCTGGCGTGGTTAGCGGCCAACCAATCCATACCCAGGATTACATCAAAGTCCAGCATACCCAGAACTATCAGCGTTACTTCAATCACATGGCCTGATATCTCAATCTGGCATGCCCTCACCTTTTCTTTCGACAACATACATTCCCCGGAAGGAGTAGATACTGATAGAACATGGTGTAAGGGCTCTACCTCTAAGCGGGCATGCGACACAAATGCGGAAGAGATAAAAGAATGCGACGAACCCGAATCAAACAAAACTAAGGCGTAATGCCCCAACACTGGGAGCGTACCTGTCACTACTGTGCCTGCCTTCTCGGCCTCAGTCCTGTTTGTAGCAAAGACTCTACCCTGATGTGGAGCACCTGCTCCCTGATTCTGCGCGATCCCCGTGAGTCTCAACGGGCATCTATCAGCTGTATGACCCTCTTGCCTGCACTTAAAGCAGGTCCTGGTCCCGAATAAGCAACGGCCCAGATGGTGCTTCCCACAAGTGGTACACAACGGCTTTCCTCTGGCAGCCTCCCCTGCCTCAAAAGGTTTCTGCTGGAAGCTGCGAAACTCACCACCTGGTCTGAAATTCCGCTGTGGCACTGGAACAGGCTGCTGTTCAGCCTTCCTCTTCTGTCCCGACGTCGAACCTCTACCAGCGGTCTTAGACGAGTTGGCCCTCTCCTGTAAACTGAGATCCACTGCCAGGCGCAGTGCATCGGCATGAGTAGCGGGTCTGAAAGCTCGGACCAAACCCTGAATGTCCAGTCTGGGGCCTCTAACAAACTTGTCAGCTCTGGCCGCCTCGGTCGCTATCATCTCGGGAGCGAAGCGGGATAACATGTCAAACTCCGCATCATACTGCTCCACTGTCATGTCACCCTGCTCTAAGTTCAGGAACTCCTGCCGCTTGGCATCTCTCAAACTGGCGGAGAAGAATTTCGCATAGAAACTCTCCTTGAACTGCTGCCACGTGATCTGACTCACATCACCACCTAGCATTCTCTCTGTAGTCTCCCACCATGCAGTACCTCTGTCAGTCAACATAAAAACAGCACACTGAACCTTCTGATCCTCAGGGCATTTCATGTAACGGAATATGGTTTCCAAGGACGATAACCACATCTGAGCCCTGGTGGGGTCCTCCAAAGACCCATCGAACGTCGTGGGATTATACTTCCTGAAATCCCTCAGATGTTTAGCCTCTGCCGACAACTGATCCGGCACAACCTGAGGCGCAACTGGTACCGGAGCCGGAGCTGGAGCAAGAACTGGTGCTGGAGCTGGCGCTGGAGCTGGCGCTGGAGTTGGCGAGGCAGGCTTCTGCTGCTCCCGCATCTGCATAATCATATCTCTAAACCTCTGCTCCATGGCGGCTAGGTCCGCATGAGTAACTGGCGCAGCCGGGTCAGGGGCTTGGGCTACAGGCTGCACCTCAGGCTGAACGCGTCCTGCTCCCCTTCCTCGGCCTCCTCGGCCACCCCTACGTGCACCTCTCCTTGGTGGCATTTTCCTAACAACCACCAAACGATTCCTTTAGTCATAAATGGTAATTGAATTTGCAGTTTAACTTAGGTAAGGTAATGCATGTAGAGTTATACATATACTTTCATGAGAGCGTACCTGACGAGCGGCAGGGATCGTTTCAGCCATAAGGACACAAAACACAGACTCACATTATAAGTCAGTCTACAGAACCTAAAACCTGGCTCTGATACCAACTATAACGACCCAACTTTTCCGGACTAAGCTGAGGTCACTACCAAATACCAAGACTCGACCATTCAACGTAAAATTTAAAACGGACCAGATACGATTCATTAAAAACAGTATAAACCTTACAAAAGACAGTTTCGGGCCCTATTTTAAATAATTCAAAAAAAATCACAAAGTAAAATGTCAAGTCACCAGTCCAAAATCACAGTCAAAATATTCTGACAAAATACATAGCGGAAGCGATAAGAAAACCAGACGCGTCCATATGGCCTTCACGCATCCTTCCTGCCTCTCGTCGGTCTGCCCCTCGCTGTACCCCTACCTGAAAAGTTAAAGAAGAGAAAGGGTGAGTATAAACATACCCAGTAAGGGACCCACTACTGGGCCCGTTAGGGGACAACAGTTAACTTCCTATTCGGGGGTACCCTACATATCAGTCTAGTGCTCCCGAAGGATGCACATATCAGTCTAGTGCTCCCGAAGGATGCACATATCAGTCTAGTGCTCCCGAAGGACGCACATATCAGTCTAGTGCTTCCGAAGGACGCACATATCAGTCTAGTGCTCCCGAAGGACGCACATATCAGTCTAGTGCTCCCGAAGGATGCACATATCAGTCTTGTGCTCCCGAAGGACGCACATATCAGTCTAGTGCTCCCGAAGGATGCACATATCAGTCTTGTGCTCCCGAAGGACGCACATATCAGTCTAGTGCTCCCGAAGGATGCACATATCAGTCTAGTGCTCCCGAAGGATGCACATATCCGTAAGGCACACTACCCCATAGATGAAGCTAACCGTTACCCCTCAGTCCAAACTAAACTGTCTACATCAATCACATCCCAACGACATTCATATCACAGTCCCGCCATAGGCTTTATCAGTCAGATAGTATAAGTTTAAACATCTACACCCTCAGTTGCTATATGCATTACCGATTCGCACACCAATAGGGAAAAACCCTAGGTCCAATCGACTCACCAACCAAAACCGGACTCACGGTCCATCCCCGTCCAAATTCCATGAACCACATCCAGACCGGTGTTTACTACATACTGAACCATAACTTCAAGGTCCATCAACATAAAATCTCAATCCACAATTATCAGTCACAGTATATTTACATCAGACAGAATATGATATCAGTACTTAACAGCCAACACGCATACAGTTATTCAGTACAGTCACTAACGTGTAATTCCCTGTGAATTACTACGTTTTCAGCCTGGACTCGGGGTCCAGTAGTAGGAGAACCCTTACCTGAAACTCGGTTATGCCCCTCGATCGAAATCCACGCTCGACAGATTCAAGGAAAGAAGCTATCTCCAACCAGGTCTGCCGCGGAACCCGAGAACTTAAGCGTCAACTCTGTACTACCTTCAAGGGAGAAAAGTAGGGCCATATCTTAATCCAACATTCAAACTCAAATCGGACGAGGTAACATTAGGGAATTCATCAGAACATTCCTTACCGAAGACTCACCGTGACCCGGAGCGGAGGAAGGAAGGCTTAGGTGGCTTGGTGAAACAAGGAGCTCGGCTCGGCTTGAAGGCGCTCGGCTCGGCTCGGCTCGGCTCCACCTCGGCTCGGCTCGGCTTGGTCTCGGCTCGGCTCGGCTTGTGGCTCGGCTCGGCTTGGCCTCGGCTCGGCTCAACTCGGCTCGCGGCTCGGCTCGCGGCTCGGCTCGCGGCTCGGCTTACTCGGCTCGGCTTACTCGGCTCGCGGCTCGGCTCGCGGCTCGGCTCGCGGCTCGCTCGGCTTAGGGCTCGGCTCGGACAAGGATGGCGGCTCGGATACGGCTCGCGGCTCGGGTACGGCTCACTCTGCTCGGCTTACTCAACTCGGCTCACCCGGATTTGTGTGGCTCGGACTGGAAACGGGTTCGGGTCGGGTCAGCTTGGACGAAAACGGGCAGCACGGTTTGTGGGTTCTTTCTTCCGGCGAACGACGGCGGCGGCGATTCGCGGACGACACACGAGGGACGCGGTTGGCTGCTTCGTGGAGCGGCGACGAGCGGCGGCAGATCTGCTGTTGTGTGAGGCCGAGAAGGAATCGGAAATGGATGGCTACGGTGGACGGTGCTCCCCTCTGTGTTCTGTCGGCGTCGGAAGCACGAGATGAGGACGGAGAGGATGGGCGATGGTGGCGGAGACGAAGGCGGCAGAGAAAAAGAATGGAGGGACACGGCGATGATGCGGAAATGAAGAAGGAAGAGATGGAGACGGTGGACGGCGGCGTCGGGCGAGGAAGGAGAAAGAAGAGAAGAAGAAAAATAATTTCAGGGGGGGGGGATCGCGCGCGGGGCTAGGGTTCCTCCTCTCCCTTTTTTTTTTAAAATATATATATATATATATATATATATATATTTATATATTAAATTAAGAAATTAATATTAATAATAATAATAAAATAAAAATAAAATAATAAAATTAATAATAATAATATTAAATATAATAAAAATAAAATAATGATATATATATATATATTTATATATATTGAATAAAATTTAATATAAATTTATAATAGAATATTAATATTAATTAATTATAATAATATTAAATAAGAATATTAATATTTATCTTAAATAAATAAAAAGAAGATATTAACATTAAAAATTGAAATAATAATTCCCGATGATAATAATCTAATCAATATTATATTATTATTTTATCGTTTTACCAAAACTCAAATTTCCGAACAATTCACTTAAAATGCTAAAATTTTACCTCGAACTTCGGGGCGTTACAGTTGTTGCTGCCATTTTTTATGTTTAAACTCTTGTGAGCTTGCTGGCCATTGAGTAGTTGCTGTTCATTGAGTAGTAGATTGTTTCCTTTAAGTAATTTACTTGTTGTGATTGTCTTATTCCCCTCCACCCACCCCCCATCCACCATGACTTTTGCATACTTAATGTGATTTTTGGTTAAGCGCGTTGTAACGCCCCAAAAATTTAGATAATTTTGGAGTCAGTTATCTTTATTTTGTTTATCTAGATTTAATTTTTGGGCGTTAATTTGAATCCATTTAATGAGAATTATTTGATTCATGTGGGAATTAAAATTAATTAAATATTTCTTGGATGAATATTTAATTAATTAGAGGTTTTAACACGTGGTGTTTGTTGAGTTTTTATTAAATGGTAGGTTAAGAGGTTTAAGTAAAGTTGTGGATTTTTAGTATTGTTGAAGTTGAATTTAATTAAATAATTATGGACGTTATTTAATTAAACCGTAGGGTGGAAAGTTTGTTGGAGATTTGGTAATTATATGTATACGTGGAAATATATATATAATTATTATGTTAAAGGAAAAGATAATTATATTTGTTGGAATATAATTATTTAAGGAAAAGATAGTTGTATTTTGGAGAAAGGATATTTATTAAAGGAGAAAAAGTAAAATAATTATATTTTGGGAAAATATAATTATTTGTAAAAGGATAATTAATTACTTTGGAGAAGATAAATAATAATTAATTATTGTGGAAGATAATTAATTATTTTGGAGAAAGATAAATAATAATTAATTATTGTAGAAGATAATTAATTATTTTGGAGGAAGATAAATAATAATTAATTATTGTGGGAAATAATTAATTATTCTGTAGAGAGATAAATCTTCTTGATTATGGAGTGGAGTTGCTATGGTTGGGTTAAGATAATTCATGTTGAAAGTTATATACATATGATTATTATGTTAAAGGAAAAGATATTTATATTTACTAAAATATAACTATTAGAGGAAAAGGTAATTGTATTTTGGAGAAAAGATATTTGGTAAGGGAGAAAAAGTAAAATAATTATATTTTGGGAAAATATAATTATTTGTAAAAGGATAATTATTTTGGAGAAAGATAAATAATAATTAATTATTGTGGAAGATAATTAATAACTATTTTGGAGAAAGATAAATAATAATTAATTATTGTGGAAGATAATTAATAATTATTTTTGGAGAAAGATAAATAATAATTAATTATTGTGGAAGATAATTAATTATTTTTGGAGAAGATAAATAATAATTAATTATTGTGGAAGATAATTAATTATTTTGGAAGAAAGGTAAATAATAATTAATTATTGTGGATGATAATTAATTATTCTGTAGAAAGATAAATATTGTTTATGGAGTGAAGTTGTTATGGTTGAGTTAAGATAATTCATGTTGGAAGTTATAAGTCATTTATTAGAAAAGATTTGATTGATTAAATTAATTGAGGACTTAAGTTAATTTGAGATTTTGGAGGGAAAAGTTAGTTTTGGTGGAATTGTAATTAATTGAGTATATATATATGGATATATATATTTAATTAATAATTTGGAAAAGTGTAGTTAATTATATTATGGAATATAATTATATTTATTTGGAAAAGAAAATAATTCATGAAGAGAGAGATGATTGATTTTGATTGGACGAAAAAGATATATATTTATAAGAGAGAATAATGGTTTAAATAAATATATATTTATTGTAGATTTTGGTGAGAGAAAAATAATAATAATAAAGAAGTATTATTATTATTACTAATGGTTATAAATGCCTAAGATTAAGGCATTGATTTAGGAAAGATAATGGGAATAAAGATATATGTATATTTTTTTGGTATTATATATATATATATCCTAAAAGGAAAAGGAAAAGGAAAAGGAAATAATAATAATAATAATTATTATTGTTATTATTTGGGTCTATAAATAGCATTAGAATGCTTAAGATGGAAATAAAGGAAAAAGGAAAAGGTTCTTTATCTTCTTCTCTAAGATTGTCGCCACCTCAGTTGAAGTTAAGATTGGTCTCTTTGGAAGCTTGAGGATTTAAAGTGATGAATTTTTCATCAAGGATAAGAGGATTTTCCAACCTCCATCTGAGTAACCTTGGTAAGCCAATAAAATTAAATTAATATTTTATTAATTTAATTTTGGATCTATTTGGGTTTTCTGTAAAAGGTTCAATTGGCTAAACTTTTTAAGATCTAAATCTTGGATTTTTCCCAATCAAGGTTGAATTGGTTTCAACCCCAATTTTTAGAAAGTTAATTAATTTGGGAGGATTTTTGGATGTTAGCCAATTGCTAATTTTATTAATTAAGATACTAAGTGTTCCTTTTATGATTAGGATCAAGTTAATTGGAGAATTTTACTGTCAACTAGGGAGTACCTTTGTTTGGCTAAAATCTTCAGGTAAGAGATTCTCCTACTAGACCTTCGAACTGAATTCAAGAGACCGCATGTAATTATGATTATGCATTGATGGTAGCTAAAATGCATAACTTGATGCTACTGATAATGACTGTCATTGTATTGATGTTGATGATGATGACTGAGATTATTATGTTGATGATTGATGATGATGACTGATGTTATGTTAATGACCGGTAGTATGTTGTTGATGACTGTTGATGATTGTTAATGCATGATATATTAATCACATGATTAAGGACGTTAAGATTAATACTCATGCCATGTTATGATGTTATGTTATGCTACATGCTATGGATAGGGTGTTCTGTTAACTTTGTCTATTAGAGTCGTACCTGCATGGGTGTCCTTCGGGATCACTACCTATTTAGGACTGTGTGGTCCGACGGGACGCCAGTCTAGCATGGATATAGATATGATTCGAGTGATTCGACGGGGTCCTCGCATCCCGATTGTTTTAGTGTTTCCCCCGGGTTCACTACAGACCAGCATGTCCTAGGTGCTCCCTCGGGACACCGAAGACCAGATTTTCGTTCCTACGGGAGCGCATGTTGCACGTGTTCGGGAACGTGCCAGAGATTGGGTACCATTTTCAGGACTCTAATGGGAAGTTAACAGACACCTAGCGGGACTAGTAGTAGGTCCCTTACTGAGTATATGTTTATACTCACTCTTTCTATGTTTAACATTTCAGGCGAAGGTAAAGGTAGAGGAAAGCTGGCGAGCGACAGAGAAGGATCCGTGACATGCCATATGAGGACCCAGTTTTGCTTCCGCGTTTATGTTTCAGTGTTTTAATATTCCGTTTTTAATGAAAATTTATTCTTCCCTCGTTTCAAAAAGTGTCTCTTGTCATTGTTTCCTTTTAGTAACGACCTCAGCTTAGTATAAAGAGTTGGGTCGCTACACGCGTATTGAGGAAAATCGTATGGCTTCTTTGAGTAGTGTTGCTGCTGCCATTTTTTATGTTTAAACTCTTGTGAGCTTGCTGGCCATTGAGTAGTTGCTATTCATTGAGTAGTAGATTGTTTCCTTTAAGTAATTTGCTTGTTGTGATTGTCTTATGCCCCTCCACCCACCCCCCATCTACCATAACTTTTGCATACTTAATGTGATTTTTGGTTAAGCGCGTATTGAGGAAAATCGTATGGCTTTTTTGAGTAGTGTTGCTGCTGTCATTTTTTATGTTTAAACTCTCGTGAGCTTGCTGGCCATTGAGTAGTAGATTGTTTCCTTTAAGTAAATGGCTTGTTGTGAATGTCTTATGCCCTTCCACCCACTCCCCATGCACCATGACTTTTGCATACTTAATATGATTTTTGGTTAGGACCGTATTGAACAAAGTCGTGGGGCTTCTTCAAGTAGTATAATTGATGATGCAATTAGTAGAGTTCTTGGGCCCGATCAAGCCTATGTAAGAGAACTAGGATTTGGTGTGACTCTATCGAAGGTGTCTACATCAATTCAGAAAGATAAAACCATTACATCTCTTGAAAAAAAATGTGACAACCTTACTTCGGATGTAGATGAATTGAAAAGTGTGGTAGCTTCCTTATTAAAGGACAAGGTAAATTTGTCTTAACACTCTTAAAAGTTCTTAAATTTTGTTTGTAGCACATTTTGACACTGTTGTTTATATAGGAAAAAAACAAGTGATGACAATTCTAATCATCTTGTTAAAAGAGTACCATCATCGGGACATATTCGTACTCCTACTCCTACTCCAATCATAAATTCTCCACCGGTAAATCTAATCATCTTTGCTATTTTAAATTATTATTGTTTGAGAATTTTCTAACCATAATATTGTTGAAAAAGAGTGTTACTACCAACACTCCCCATAAGTGCTTGCTACTAGATTGGATTGGTTCAGGAGAAGTCATTGCTGAAGGTAGATGGTCTTCCAATGATCCATCTGTTCTTGTCCACCATGTACCTCTTGGCCCCAATGCAGTTCGTGTGTGGGTTGATACGGTGAAAATACCAAATTCCTTCTTATGGAGGCCTACCTCCGACATTATTGTTATTGATGATGCTCTGGGCACTACTGTAGCATGGCCAATGGATAAAGTCAAACTATGTAAGAAATTTTATTTACTTTGTGAATTAGGTATTTATTAAGTTCTTCAACTAATAATTTATTGTTAGAATTAGATAATGATTTTTTTTTTGTTAGGTGATTGATGTGTGAAGAAAACAGTGGAGCAACACATATATGATGTTATGAAATTAGTGTTGATGTTAATTTAACAATTGCTACAATTTGAACATCCTTTTTATCATCTCAAAATTTTAGGACTTTAGAACTTAGTGTTGATGTTATGAAGTCATTTTAATTGAATTAACAATTTACTTGTTCTAATAGTTAAGGACTTTGAAACTTAATGTTGATAATTGTATGTTATAAATTTGAATATTTTGGTTATAATTATGATTGTATATTTTGATGAATGTGAATTAGACCATAGTATGGCATATTACGACGACAACCATTTTTGAAATGTTATTAAAAACGCTATTAAAACCTTTTTATAGCGCTTTTCTAACACAAATCAAAACGCTATACAACGTATTCTATAGCACTTTCCCAATGTTATTGAAAACGCTATTGAAAGTTTATAGCCATTTTTCGACGCAATAAAAACTGTTATAAAAACGTTTCGATAGCATTTTTCCTCACGTTATAAAAAGCATTTAGAGCATAATATTTGTGCTATCGCTGGCGACATATTATAGCAGTTTGCATAGCATTGAGAAAACGCTATGAAAAGTCATGGACTTTCGATAACATCGGCTACGACAGCATTTCGAAAACGCTATTGAAAGTTTATAGCCATTTTTCGACGCAATAAAAACTGTTATAAAAACGTTTCGATAGCGTTTTTCCTCACGTTATAAAAAGCATTTAGAGCATAATATTTGTGCTATCGCTGGCGACATATTATAGCAGTTTGCATAGCATTGAGAAAACGCTATGAAAAGTCATGGACTTTCAATAACATCGGCTACGACAGCATTTCCAAAACGCTATCGAAAATCATCTATAGCGTTTTGTTGATGCTATTGTTGCTGATATTTCTTGTAGTGAACAATGCTTGCCTTCTTGGTTCTCTTCGTTTGTGTAAAAGAAAGACATTAGTTTAAAACTGAATATGAATGCAATAATCTTTTGATAGAGCATCATTCATGAAATCATTTAAAATCTCATCAATTAGCAACTTGTGTATTTGAGGTTAATAGGACAAGTGAATAAGAGAGATTAGATAAACCACTCTATAATCCAAACTCAAATATATGCCCAAGTATAAACTCATTCCTATGTCTCCCCAACAACTAAACTTCTAACATTAGGGAACTAACTTCTGCATAGAAATCATCACATAAGAATGTACAATAACGAAAATCTATAATTATGATTTAAAATTTAAACAAATCAATACAATACATATCATAAACTACTAGTATACGAACGTTAGAGAACTAATTTCTGCAACTATTTCTCACAAATAACTAAACTTCTAACATAAGGGAACTAACTTCTGCCTACAAATTATCACATGAGAGAGCACAAGAATCAAAATAATACATACATATGAATCAAACAAGCAACACTTTCTCCAAAGAAATCCAATGAAAAAAAAACACTTACATTAAGGAGGCTACCGTTTTCCCCCAAACTCTCCTATGATTGTTTAGGCGAAAATTTATTATCTAAGTAGAGTTGAATAAAACCAAGTACACAATAAAACAATCCCAACAAGAGAGGAACCTAACAACATTCATTCAGATTTAATCATCAAGTTCCTCATGGAAAGAAAAAAAAGCGTTCAAGAAATTCACTCAAAACAATCCCCC
The DNA here is from genome assembly GCF_025177605.1 of Cucumis melo. Classification (NCBI taxonomy): domain Eukaryota; kingdom Viridiplantae; phylum Streptophyta; class Magnoliopsida; order Cucurbitales; family Cucurbitaceae; genus Cucumis; species Cucumis melo. The sequence continues at coordinate 16,687,525 of NC_066867.1, read as the reverse complement.
TTCAATGAAGTTCAACCGTCGTAATTCAAGACAAGGAAACTTGTAAACTATATGTGAAATTGAGGATGATGAACAAGAAACAGAGCAACCAGCATAAAAAACACAAGATAGAGAATACAAACACATTCAAGCAAGCGAGATCGAGATCCAGTGCACATCAAAAGAGAAGCTTAAAAAATCGAGTCTTAAAATAAAGACGCCAACTGTTTGACAAAATGCCTGATGAACAAATGACTGCAAGCAAGAAAATTCTCTCAAACACCACACAGTTTATTGATTTCGAGAAAAAATGACCAATTTTAATAAATCGCACAACAAGCAATGAAGTAGAAAGAGAAATGAAGTTAAAAATTAGAATTAGACAAAGATGGGTTATAATCTTTCGACTACCCAAGTCTCCTGCCAATGCTAAGTTAAAAAGTGATCCTTTTTCCATGAAAGACCTGGTTTTACTTTTAGAAAAGTCAATCCATCCCAAGGATCACGACAATTACTAGCAGCTGCTGTTGGGCGGACGAACAGAGATTATCTAAACTCTCTACTTCTAATAATAAGACTCCATGTAACATTCACTTCGTTTAAGAAATTCCAAAACAATTTTGAAAGAGAAGACATGAATCAATCTAAAATTCCAAGTTGCCGTTTACTCCATTAGCAATATCTAGATGATCGAGTTGAATGATTGCAAGGGATATAGAAACAATAATTGAGTATAGGATTTAATAGACTCTGTTGCAGTGTCAACCAAAACGTAACAAAGTAAAAGAAGAGGCGGAAAACATATCCAATGGGTTTGTGGCAAACCTGAAGTTTGCCACCATTACCACTAAAACTCATTTGGGCATCAACATTTTTCTCCAAGACCTTCAATTTGTCGATAATTTCTGTAACCATGGTGGGAACAGGAGAGGTGGAGCCCCAACCCTGCCATTCCTACAAGAAAACTGATGTATGCTGGTGGTGGTGGCGGCAGCTGTCGAAGAAGAGTGGGAAGAAAGTGATGAGATTGAGAAGGGTGAAAGAAATTTGAGAAAGATGAAAAATCGTGTGTGAGAGGGTTTGAGAAAAGAGTAAAATAAGAGAGAGAAAGTTGAATTTTTACAAAATTAAAAAATAAAAATAAAATAAAAATGGACTTTAATGTCAGTTCCAAAAAAGCAGAGTGTTTAATGTCGGTTAAACCGACATTAAACATCCGCCTTTTGAAAAACGACATTAAAGCCCATTTTTCATTTTTTCCACCCGATATTAAAGACCAAATTTCTTCTAGTGGCATAGGCATAGTATATAAATGTTGCAAATGTAAGTTTAATTTTGATTCAATCTTTACAGATCAAACAATGTTCTAGTTTGCATCAAGTTGAAACTTAACATAAACTTACCCTTAGCCCCCCTCCTCCAAAGTAATTACAAAACAACATGATTCCTATAACATATGTCTAAGCGGATTGAACAAAATAACTTTTCAATGACTACCATAACTGCAAAATAGTCAACATAACAAAGTATCTAGTTCCTAAATACATGTCAACACGATTCCTAAAACATATGTCTAAATGGATTGCACAAAATGGATTTTCAATGGCTACCACTGCAGGATAGTCAAAGCAACATTCCTAAGTACATGTTAACATGATTCCTAAAATAAAATAGTTAAGTTACGTTACAAAACATAAAGCACGCTTACCTCTTTCTTTTACTAAATCCCCACCCCCATATCTTAATTACCGTCCATAGAGGCTTCTTCTTTCTTGCAAGTTCGGAAGCCCCAATAATGAATAGCAAACTACGTAAGTTATACAATTATTATTTCATATGCAATATATTAACTCATTATTTGATCCCTAACGAAGTTCATGATAAATTAAGTTAACATCATTCTCAAAATTATTGCAAGAACAAAAGTTGCAACCAATGTTATGAGAAAACAACAACAATGTAAGAAATAACAAACACTTAAAAATTTTACATACCCCAAAAATCCAAATAATATATAAAATCCAGTTGCAAAATAAGTAAGTTTTAAAACTTTCTTATCATGAGGATTGGGAAGTGTTCCTATCAAAGATCTCTTGTAGTTCCTTTTCTATCAAATTCAATCAAAAAAATAGAGTAGACAATATATTGATCTAAATAATCCTTATTTTTTTCCAAGGAACCATAGCACAAGAAAACATCATCATTGACATACAACACATAAACAAATATTTAATGACTTAATTAAATTGAGAAGTCTTAGTTTTGTATCTTATCATCTTATAGTTTTTAATTTAGTCTATCACTATTCGTAAATGTTAAAATTATATGATAATGAAACTTACATAGTATGATACTTCATAGATTGGTATACTAATAATAATAATAATAATAATAATAATAATAATAATAATAATAATAATAATAATAATAATAATAATAATAATAATAATAATAATAATAATAATAATAATAATAATAATAAGAATAAGAATAATAATAATAATAATAATAATAATAATAAAAAAAAAATAATAATAATAATAATAATAATAATTATTATTATTATTATTATTATTATTATTATTATAATAATAATTATTATTATAATTATAATTATAATAATTATTATTATTATATTAATAATAATAATAATAATAATACTAATAATAATTAATAATAATAATAATATTAATTATTAATATAATAATAATAATAATAATAATAATAATAATAATAATAATAATAAGAAGAAGAAGAAGAAGAAGAAGAACAACAACAACAACAACAATAACAACAAGAACAACAATAGCAACAAGAACAACAATAGCAACAAGAACAACAATAGCAACAAGAACAACAATAGCAACAAGAACAACAATAGCAACAAGAACAACAATAGCAACAACAACAACAATAGCAACAAGAACAACAATAGCAACAAGAACAACAATAGCAACAAGAACAACAATAGCAACAATAACAACAATAGCAACAATAACAACAATAGCAACAATAACAACAATAGCAACAATAACAACAATAGCAACAATAACAATAATAATAATAATAGCAAAACAATGTGAAATATGACAAATACAGGTTGGAAAATAATACAAGTTGACAAAGGATTTGACAAATAATACAGCAAACTATATAGTTGACAAATAATACAGATTACAAATAATATACAGGTTGAGAAATACTATATTGAAAATAATATACAGATTGAGAATAAATATATCGGATATAATATAAAGTAATATTGTAACGACCCAACTTTCCAGACTAAGCTGAGGTCATTACTCAATACTACGACTCAACCACACAACACAAAGTTTATAATGAACCAGCTACGATTTCTTAAAACGTTAGGAATATAACAACAAAACGGTATCGGGCCCTGTTTCAAAACACAGTTGCAAAAGTTTTGAATAAAATCTCAAGTCATCAAATCCAAAATTCACAAAGGTTTCAAATAAAATTTGTAAGTTATCAACAGAAAATCACCAAAACAGATATTCTGACAAAATACACCAGCGGAAGCGAAAATAAAATCAGACACGTCCATATGGCCTTCACGCATCCTTTCTGCCCCTCGTCGGTCTGCCCCTAGCCGTGCCCTTACCTGAAAGTTAAGAAGAAAAAGGGTGAGTATAAACATACCCAGTAAGGGACCCACTACTGGGCCCGTTAGGGGACAACAGTTAACTTCCTATTCGGGGGTGCCCTACATAACAGTCTAGTGGTTCCGTAGAACGCACATATCAGTCCAGTGCTCCCGAAGGATGCACATATCAGTCTAGTTCTCCCGAAGGATGCACACATCAGTCTAGTGCTCCCGGAGGATGCACCTATCAGTCTAGTGCTCCCGAAGGATGCACATATCAGTCTAGTGCTCCCGAAGGATGCACATATCAGTCTAGTGCTCCCGAAGGATGCACATATCCGTAAGGCACACTACCCCATAGATGAAGCTAACTGTTACCCCTCAGTCCATACTAAACCGTCCACAACAGTCACACCCCAACGGCATTCATATTACAGTTCCGCCATAGGCTTTGTCAGTCAGATAGTATAGGTTTAAACAATTACACCCTCAGTTACTATACGCGTCACTAATTCGCACACCATTAGGGAAAACCCTAGACCCAATCAACTAACCAACCAAAACCGGACTCGCTGTCCTTCCCCATCCAAACTCCATGATCAACATCCAGACCAATGATTACTACATACTGAACCGTAACTTCAAGGTCCATCAATATAGAATCCCAATCTACAATTAGCAGTCACAGTACCTTTACATCAGACAAAGTTTAATAACAGTGCTTAACAGTCAACACACATACAGTTATTCAGTACAGTCACTAACGTGTAATCCCCTGTGGATTACTACGTTTTCAGCCTCGATCCGAGGTCCAGTAGTAGGAAAACCCTTACCTGAAACTTGGTTATGCCCCTCGATCGAATCCACGCTCAACAGATCAACCTAAACGAAACACGAAGGTTTTAGTTGATGACTTTAGTAGAAGTCGTTTTAAAAAGGTCAGAAGCCACATCCGTTGACTTACCCAAGGAAAGGAAAACTACCTCCAAACCAGCCTACCGCGAGACCCGAGAACTCAAGCGTCAACTCTGTACTACCTTCAAGGGAGAAAAGTAGGGCCACATCTTATTCCAATATTCAAACTCTAATCGGATGTAGCAACATTAGGGAATTCATCGAAAACAATCCTTACCGAAGACTCACCGTGACCCGGAGCGGAGGAAGGAAGGCTTAGATGGCTTGGTGAAACAAGGAGCTCGGCTTGGCTTGAAGGCGTTCGGCTCGGCTCCACCTCGGCTCGGCTCGACTTGGCCTCGGCTCGGCTCGGCTTGGCCTTGGCTCACAGCTCGGCTTGTGGCTCGGCTCAACTCGGCTCGCGGCTCGGCTCACTCGGCTCGCGGCTCGGCTCGCGGCTCGGCTCACTCGGCTCGCGGCTCGGCTCGTGGCTCGGCTCACTCGGCTCACTCGGCTCGGCTCACTCGGATTCGTGTGTGGCTCGGACTGGAAGCGGGTCTTGGGTCGGGTCAGCTTGGAACCGGGTCGGGTTTGATGAAAACGGCAGCCACGGTGATCGATTTTCCCCCGGCGAGCGATGGCGACGGCGATTCGCGGACGACCCACGAGGAACGCAGCTGGCTGTTTCATGGAGCGACGACGAGCGGCGGCAGATCTGCTGTTGCGTGAGGCCGAGAAGGAATCGGAAATGGATGGGGAGCCGCGGCGGACGACAGTGGAGAACTGTAAAGAAGAAGAAGAAGAAGAAGAAGAAGAGATGGGCTGGCGTGCGTGTCGGGCGGCGGTTGTCGGGAGAAGAAGGAAAGGCTGTCGGGAAAGGAAGAAGAAGAAGAAGAAGAAGAAGAAGAAGAAGAAGAAGAAGGAAAATCGGGGGGGGGGGGGGGGGGGGGCGGCGCGCGGGAGGGGGCTAGGGTTTCTCTCTTTTTTTTTCTTTTGAAAATATATATATATATATATAATAATAATAATAATATATGTAATAGAAATAAATAATAATAATAATAATAATAATAATATTAAATATAATAAAAATAAATAATGATATATATATATATATATTGAATAAAATTAATATAAATTTATAATAGAATATTAATATTAATTAATTATAATAATATTAAATAAAAATATTAATATTTATTTTAAATAAATAAAAAGAAAATATTAACATTAAAAATTGTAATAATAATTCCCGATAATAATAATCTAATCAATATTATATTATTATTTTATCGTTTTACCAAAACTCAAATTTCCGAACATTTCACTTAAAATGCTAAAATTTTTACCTCGAACTTCGGGGCGTTACAAATATATCGGATTTAATATAAAGTAATATATCGGATATAATATACAGGTAGAGAAATAAACACGTTTGTGAAATAAATATCAAACCTAACAAACTATTTTGTCTTTTACAAGTCTAATAAATTAATAAACAATAAACCAAAAAGATTAACAACAGCCAAATTAAATCAATTGGTTTAAATCTAACAAATTTAAATAGTATAGAATAAAATGGCCTAAATCTAACAAATTTGAAGTAAATTAATTGGCCTAACCATGCTAAATTTGAAGCAACTATAAATTCAATTGACCTAAACCTAACAAAATTAAAGCAAGTAATGATATTAAGCTCAAATGACCTAAATCTAACAAATTTGAAGCACGTTGAAATTACTAAGCCTAAATCTGCTAATTTGATGCAACAATAAATTTAATTGACCTAAATTTTAAGTAACAATAAAAACCCAGTAAACCCAATTGGCCTAAATTTGAAGTAACAATAAAAACACAGTAAACCCAATTGGCCTAAATTTGAAGTAACAATAAAAGCACACTAAACTCAATTGACCTAAATATGAAGTAATAATAAAATCATATTAAACCCAATTGGCCTAATCCTAACAGGCCTAACCCTAACAAAATTAAGATTACCTTAAAATTAATTAATGAAATTGCAATAAAAACAAATTTGAAAAACTACATCATTATAATTCATCACACTATAATTGATCACACTCTCAAAAGGGAAGGGAAAGAGAAGAAATTAAAAAAAAAAAAAAAATCAACCAATTTCACAGACTAGTTTTCCTTAGCTTTTTTTCAACCATCAAAAGGGAAGGGAAAGAGAAGAAATTAAAAAAGAGTTAGAATAGTTTCCTTCCCTTTTTATCGACCCTTCAAATTGATCTCAATCAAACGTACCCTTCAAAAAAATCCTCCTTTGTTTTTATCGGGCTGTGACAGGATTGTGTTTTGAGAGTGGAGAAGGTAGGAGTGGAGAGAAGATTGGGTGAATTAGGAAGAAAATAGGGAAGAGACCGATATATTTTTTTTTTACAAAGAAAAAGTTAAATTCAAATCCAACTTTCAAAATAAAATAAAAATAAAGTAATATAAAGTAAATAAATAAAATAAAAATAAATAAATAAAGGACAAAATGTTATATCTACAACCTCTTAAAAGATTACCCCTCCATTTGATCAAAAAATATTTCTTGTAGACAAAGATAATCAATTGAATTTTGCACTTTAATTTTCTAAACAAAATGTATCGTGTATACTAATTAAACAATCAATAGCAAATTAAAAGATTGTTTCATAGAGATCACATGGAATTGAATTCGTTCTTGAACAAAAATTAAAGAACCAACATCATTAATTAGAAGAAAAATGGAAGAAACTCTCAAAGAAATTGAATACCTATGATCTTCTTACCTCTTAGAAAATTACCCCTCCATTGAAATAAAAAATTGATGGAATATCTTCCTGAGATTTACAGAAAAATGAGTTATATACAAAAAAGAAATGAAATAACCGCTTCATGGGTTTTGAACTCAAAACTTCATGGCCAGGCGCACGCTCAATTTGACGGAAAGGAGAAGATTTTCATAAAGTTGTTATATATTTACAAGATTGCCATTGAAAATATGTGAGAAGAAATGATTTGCAGGCTATGAGATTCGAACACAGAACATCAAAGGTGCACACATGAGGAGAAGACGAACATGTGGCATGCGTAGATTGGCTGAAGAGTGGAGAAGGTGCCCCAGTGAAGTCTTTCAAAAATGGGGAATAAAGGAATACGCTCGGCTGGGATTCGAACTCGCGACCTTGAGGTGTGTTTTACGCGAGTGGAAGTATTGAATCCTTTTGGTTATTTACCAATTGGTCTTTGATCTTCGATTTACCCGTTTTTGTTTGTTCAGACATCAATTTAAGTGTTTTTCATAGCATTGGGTTCGTAATAGAATCTAGATTCTAGTTCTGTACAAAATTATAAAAATAATGAATATATGCATGATATAGGTAGAGAGAGACTAGGCTTTTGCGTTTTCGGTAGAGAGAGAAAATGTTAAGAGAAAATATGCTATTGTCATATAATTTTAATTGTGTGAGAGAGGGAATTAACAAATTTTTCAATTTGAGGTTTTTTATTTCGAAATTTTTTAAATGACACAAAATTTGTTGATAATTAGCGACGCTTTAAATGTGTCAAGAAAAATTAAATTGTGTCAATAAATAATTTTCAACGACATAATTGTACCTCACCCCATCCTTTTTATTTTCAACGACACAATATCTTGATTAGTAGTGTCATTAAAACCCATTTTTCTAGTAGCTGGGGTAGAAGAGAAATTCGAGCGGCCAAGATTCTTCAACGATAGTCTCTTAGATTGGTGGGTTTGACGACAGTCCCTTAGACAATGTTTTCTTGTTCGACGGTGTGAGTTTGCTTGATGGGGTTTGCTTGTTTGACGGTGTGAGGTTGGTGGGTTTGATGACAGTCTCTTAGATTTGGAGATGAGTTACGTTGTTTCCCGTTTTTTGGTAGAAAGAGAGTGAAAATGTTGAGCAAATTGTAAAACTCTTTTTGAATGTCGCACGAAGAGGGAATTGGAAAATTTTGAATTTTTTGTTTTTTATTTCAAAATTTATTTAATGACACAAAGAATTTGTTGTTAATTTAAGACACTTTAAATGTGTCAAGAAAAATTAAATTGTGACAAGAAATAGTGTGTCACTTATATTTTCAACGACACATTTTACTCCCACCCTACCCTTTTTTTATTTTTAACGACACAATGTTCTGATTTGTAGTGTTGTTAAAACTCAAATTTGTACAAATTAATTTTTTTGAAAGAATAAATATATGATAGGAAAATACGTGTTGTGAAAATGAATAATAACGACACCAAATATGTGTCAACATATAAGCCTTTATTAAGCAGAAACAGTATCGTCAAAGCACATTTCTTGACAAGAATTATATGTAACGAAACATTTACAATGACAATATATTAGTGTCAAGTTATATTGAAAGGTGACACACTTACTGCATCCTTATAAGGGTATTAATGACAATATATTCATGTCGAGGTATAGATAACGGTGAAACATTTGAATCATCAATATAAGGGTATTAATGACAATATATTTGTATCGAAGTATAGATAACGGTCACACATTTAAAGCGTCAATATAAGGTTATTAATGACAATATATTTGTGTCGAATGATAGACAACGGTGACACATTTAAAGCATCCATGTAAGTGTATTAATGACAATATATTCGTGTTGAGTGATAGACAACGGTGACACATTTAAAGCGTCAATGTAAGAGTATTAATAACAATATATTAATGTCGAGGTATAGATAACGATGACACATGATTTGCGTCAATGTAAGGGTATTGATGACAAGATATTGGTGTCGAGTTATAGATAATTGTGACATATTTATTGGGTTAAGGTAAAAGTATTATGACATAATTTTGGTGTCATCTAATTATATTTAACAACACATTTTTCAAAGTGTCGTTAAAGAGCCTTTCTTGAAAGTGGCTTCAATGACACGAAAATTATGTCATTGAAACTCTTTATAACACATATTTTGAGTCGTTAAAACCCAATTTTGTAGTAGTGGCGGCTAAGCTTGAGTTGTATGTATAATCGAGAAGTGAATAACCTCTAAGAGTGGTAGGCGCTTTGGACTAGGCGAGGAGTCTTGCCTTGAGAGGTTAGTTGGGCATCTAGCTAGGCAGTAAGAGGCTGAAGAAAATATCCAGAGAGGTTAGTGAGGCATGGAGAAGTAGGCAAGGAAGACATGACCATGCAAGATGAGGCTTGCAACCATGGTAAATGAGGTTAGATTGGGGTTTGATTCAAGGTGTTTGGATTGATAATGGATACTTTGGCATTTTGGTTAGGTGAGATGATGAAGAGGTGGAGTCAGTGAATGCTTTACAGGTGTCATGTGCATGCCTAGGATAAATTTCAGCAGGTAAGAGGTGTCAAGAATTTTTCATACAAGGCTCGATATAAATAGGTACTTCAGAATGAAGTTTCTTTCAATTCACTCGCGCGTTTTAGTTGAAATTACTAATAGTTAAAAAATTGAGTATATTTTTTAAGCTGAGGCTGCTTATTGATTTTGAGGAGAGAAAGTTTGAGTTTAAGTTGAAGGAAGGGAGAAAGGTCATTTTAGTAAAGAATCTGAGCAATCTTCACTTCAAGGAGGCTACAGAACACATATGGTGGAGTTTTTGGCTGAAATTATGAGGTGAGAAAGATAAGACATTTTCTAGCACCTTTATAGAATGAAATATTTCCATTTGAGTTATGGATTTGAAGACATTAACCTCTATAGTGGGACTTAAGTTATGGCCAAGAAATTGTGTTTTGGGCAGTATGTAGGCATGCCGAGTGTCAAGGGATGCTATGTGAGATGGGCATCGATTTTGGGTTGAAAGAGGTTAGTGTGGTCGTTTTGGGAGCACAAAGCACTAGATAATGCATGGCCAAGCGGCACGAAGCACACACTTATGCCATGCGGCCTATGCTGCATACGAAGACAAGCAACGCGCAACTAAGTAGGCGTGCGATAGCCCCAAGCGCGAGGAGGGCAAGCGAGGCACTAGGCTTGCAACCAAGTGAGGTGCACGGCGTGACACTTGTTAGGTTAGCACACGATTAGGTCTGGCCAGGCCCTACGCGCGTGTGCCAGCCTCTACCACCCATCCCTGCATACTAGCCCGATCAATGGTTGATTTTTGGATGTTTTGGTCATTTTTGATAATTTTAAGCAAAGTTTTGGTATTTTTATGATTCAAGGGAATTTAATGGAATTATTTTTTGTTATTTCAGATCAAGAAGAGATGGGGCAAGTTTACAAGCCGAGAGTCTAAGCTACAATTAGTGAGTGTCAAAATGATTTCTAAATGAAGTGTTTAAATGTGTTTTACAAGCTACTGTTTAAATATACTATGGAATAATTATTGAACTATGCTTATCATTATATCTCGATTTCAAGCATGTTTATGAAAAGTATCTGGCTATGCTTGTTAAGAAAATGTTTCCAAAGCATGAGTTTAAAAGTGTTTGGCAAAGCATGTATTTATTGATAATTTTACTTATGAGATTTGAAAGCAATGGTTTATGAGAAAGCGTTGAGTTGTTTTAGAAAAATGATTGTAAAGCATGAACATAATGAGAAATGTTTTAAGTAAGTAAACCATGTTTGTTCTAGATAACGAGTTCTCGTCGGTCAATGTGCATAGAGTTTCTATGGGTATAGGGCTATGTTGAATACTTAGTCGTTACCACCGAGATCAGGTAAGATAGTGTGAACAACGGTCTGGTATCTTGTCCAAGTTCAGGCATGACATCGTCATGATCGAGTTCAGGCATGATATAATCATAAGAAGTTTTAGGCTAGTTACTATCGTGATCGAATTTCCAAGGTATAAATTAACAAAGACAAGAATGAAGAGATTTGTTTTACAAAGCAAATGAACTTCTAAAAGCAAGAAAGATTTTTAAGATATTATACTTTATGTTATGTTTTGAATGATTTGTGAAAGACTAAAGTGTACTTATTCCAAAAGTATGTTTTATAAAATGGTCACCTATCGGGCTATCTAGCTCACCCTTTCTAAATGTTTTCCCATTTTCCAAGAAGAGATTGTAATCCAAGAGCTTGACCGTTGTCTCTAATTTGCTGTGCAAAGTTGTTGATAGTTTTTGCTGATGTTGGTGTCACTTCCCACCCAGATCACTTGCTTAGACCCAAAAGGTGGTGTAATGTCAACTGAAATCATTCTCCTTTGGAACAACTTCAGATGACCCTTAACTTGAAAACATAAAAGGTTCGCAAGCGGAATTCTTTCAAACTTGGAAATAACTTAAAATCATAGTGTAACCCATTTGTAAAATGACTTTTTATAAATTCAAAGTAAAATGTATAAGACATGAAAGTATAAATTTTCGTAAGACATAACAATACTTTTAATAAATCATTTCCTTTCATACTCTTAATAAATCATTTCCATTCATGAATGAAAACTGATTTGGCTTGACAGTAGTACATTCAATACATGAAGACTCACAATCTATACTTGGAAAGAGGGAAAACATTTTGAAAAAGTAAGTAAAAGACTTAGTGAGAAACAGTTTTATTAACCAAGTTTTCATGAACATTTTAACATAAAACTAAAGCTTAAATAACATTTATCAGTAAACAGTCATTTCATAACATGATAGTTGAAACATTGAACTTTTGCATAGCTTTTGGAAGACATGATCCATAGCAACAGGCAGTATTAAACCTCTTCGTCCTAAGACGAAATAGTCGATAGGAAACAACTTTCACTGTAATCCTCCTTCTTTAAGCCATAAAAATATATCTTTCGTGATGGTGCATAAACTATAGGCTCGTCAACCCTACCATCAGTATGGAGTTAACCACATGTATACAATAGGTCTCATGGAATATTTGGACTGGGATAAAGCATATTGAAAAACTTGAAACATTTCCTTTGCTTTCATAGCTCATCAATAAATCATTCAAACATAGAATAGTTTGAGAAATCAGTTCAACAATCATTTATCATAAAACATGTCTTTTAACAATAACTTGGAAATCATCCTTTATAAATAACTTTCAAATCAATGTGTCACTCACTATACTTGAACTCATACTTAGTTGGGAAATTCCTTCGAAGTTTCATTAACCTGAAAATATTACATTTATTCCTCGATTAATTCTTTGGTCAAGAAAATATTCTAAACTTTCCTTAAATTTCTAAAAATAGAAAAACAACCCCAAAACAACCTAAAATGGCCCTCTAGTGCTCAATGGTATGGTGGCTGGGCTTGGCACATGCCCATGGCTTAGCGGCCTTACTGCGTGCTAACCTTGCTAAGTTGTGTAACATGTCGTATACTAGCCTCACAATGAGGTCTTGCACTCGTGTTGGCCGCTATCCACATCTTCCATACCACGTGCCTTGCTCGGGTCGTGCAGCGCGCACCTATCCTTACACGCTAACCTTTCTGCGTATGGTCATGTGTGTAGCTTGAGCACCTTCTTTCGCTCGATTGTGTCATAGTCGTGCGGTGTGCCTCAAAACAAGCCCAATAACCACTATAAAATATAAAGCCACACTCATCTTGACTAGAGATGCTTGACATTTGACCAATACCGAAAAACCCATTTTCATTTAGAAACATGACTTGACTTTCAAAAATCATAACTTAAAATCCATAACTCTTTTGAAAAACATCCTTCTACAAAGTTGCTCTAAAATGTCTCAACTTCCTTATCATTAGGAGTGATTTAGAGTAATTTGTATGAGTGGATTGTGATAAACTTAGGACAAAAGTTTTCTATTTATAGTGAACTTCTGCATGAATTAGGAATGAGAGCTCCTACTTGGTTAATCAACTCTTAATCTCCTTAATCTACCTCTTACTTCTAACCCACCACCACCTTGGTTGCAAAATTGCATGGAACTTCAAATGGATTGCCAGTAGTTTGCCATGTAGCTTTTCTAAAATGCTTAGCCTTGTCAAGACGCCTAACTAACCTCTATAGCCTTTCTCGTGTGCTGTCCTTAAACGCTTAACTTTGTCAATTGTCTTGCCTACTAACCTTTATAGTCCATGCCTTTTCGCGATCAAGCTTTTCCCGCGTATCCTTGGCCGCCCAACATATGCTATCTAACCTCTTATGTCATCTCGCGCCAAGCACAAAACAAACCTTTTGCTAACCTCTAATTATCCATCTTGCCTAGCAAGTCCATTGTTCCCAAGCCATCTTAAACACCTAGACTTTCTCTTAGAGGTTATTTTTCATGGTTTTAACCGCCTAGCACATGCTTTAAATGCCTAGCTTGGAGGTTTTCAACTCACATTTTACCGTCAATAAGTGTCATTTAGAGGTTATTTAGTGTCATTTTAGCCGCCCACCTAACCTCTAAACACCTAAAGCTTCATCCTTTGATCACATTTTCTCTTATTTATGCCAATCATAAGAAGTTTGAAAGATCTAACAATTTTTTGGCTGTCACAGTTGGTCAGTATTTATGTTTACTCATGTGTTGTACATAAGTTTAAGGTTAAGTTTACTTGTTTAGTTTTTGTTTGGTCTAAAAGTGTGGTATGTAATCATTGGTGTTTAGCCTTAACTGGTTTATGTAATAAAGTTTGGTTCATGTGAGTTTATCGTGTTAATCAAGTTAATTCACTCAAAGTCTTTTAGTATTCTGAAAGGTTTAGTAGTCAGGGTGAACTGTTTTTATTCAAAAGGAAAACGACATCGATTGAACTCACGTCGTTTCTCGGATTGAGAGTAGGTGATCTAGGAAGGGGTGTGACATTATTAAAAAATATAGAACATTCATTAGCTTCCTTGTAAACCCGATATTTTCTTGGTTTAATTTCTTTAAATGTGAAAAAAAAAATGGAAATTAAGTGTAAATATAAATATATATATTTATATATTAAATAGTTTTATTAAATTAATTAAAGAAAAGAAAGAAAAGAAAGGACAAAAAGAAGAAAAGGAGAAGAAAATTTCATTTTCTCTTTTCTTCTTCTTCTTCTCTTCCCTTCACCGCCAAGAGTTTGAAGACATCCAAGTTCCCTTTATTTTTTTTTTCTTTTTCCTTCTTCAATTTGCAGAGAACTTCTAAGAGAGAGTTTGGAAGAAGAAGAGAAATTTTTACTAGAATTTTTAGGTTGAAGAAGAGGAGGAGAACTCAAGCAAAGTGTATCAATGGCTGAATTTTAGTTCATTCTGCACATCACTGGTTTTTAATTCGGTTTTAACTCTTCAAAAGGAATTAAGAGGTGAGATTTACATTTACTGAAAGTTAACTCATTTTTAAACAAACTTTATGAAGAACGTTGGAGCAAATTCGGATATTCATTTGGTGCTTTTTGATGAAGAAAACAGGGCAGTTGGTTTTCACTCGAAATCAAGAGGTCTCTGGTGTTTCTTGTATTTCAGAGTGTATCGGTGGAGTTAGAATCTCTATTTGCTATGGTTGGAAAGATTATTCAATTTACTACAACTTTCATGAAGAAATGGTAAACCAAAAACGACTAAAAATTGGTTAAATTGTAGGAACAAGTTAAAGAGGTCGTGTGCGCGCGATTCTGGAAGTGGTTCTGTTTTGAGGGTTATATGTCTTTATGCACGGAGAATCAGATTTATATGTCTTCAGGTAAGTTTTAGAGGATCTCAAAATGAAGAGTTTGATTTAAAGAACACTCATGTTGGTTAAGTATGGAGAAAGTTATAGTCCTTTGAAGTTTATGTTAGAAATCTGGAAATTTTAGAGAATTGTTGAAATAGGATTTTATTTCTTAAGCTTTGTTTTCGTGAGCGTCATCTTTGGTGCGACATGTTATGTATATCTTTAGGAAACCAGAATGTTTAGGGTTTTAATACTCGGTTGGGTTGTTGGCAGGCCGAGAAGAATTAAACCGAGCTTATAGACCAAGGATCTAGCCCAAGACTGTGAGTGACAAAACCAACTTTGAAATATTTTCCATAACTGTTATTATGATTGAATGCGATAAATGTTTATTTACGAAGCCATGAAAGGTATTTGAATTTCATGACTATTTTCAAGTATACATTTGGAGACTAGATTTCTTAAAGAAATTTATGCTAGCACGTAGATATTAAATGTTTGGAAAGTATTTAAACCACAATATTTTAAGCAAAGCATGAATTAGTATGAAGTTTTGTTTTAAGAACTACAATTTTCCACGAAAGAGCTGAGTAAAGTTCGAGCTTTGTGTAAAATTTATAAGCAGGCATGTTTTAATATTTTATGATGATTTATGAAATTTTCATTAACTACATGACTGAGATCTTGAGCCTGAGGCTAGAGATTACCGTGTGCACACTGGTTAGATTTCGTTGTTGACGTTGAGTGTACTCCGTAACAACGATGCTGTCGTGAGTGCTGGGCGCGCCCCACTACGACAAAGACGATGGGAGTGCTGGGCGGGTCCCACTACATCGTAGTGCTTGTAAACGTTGTTGTACTAGGTGTACCCTACACAACGTAGATTCGTCATGTTAGTTAAAATGCTTCGATATACTTGATATGCCTTGCTAGATTTCAATGATGAACATGCTGAGTATTTAAGGAAGCTATTCTTACTATTACACATTTACATTTACGACTTGTATAAACAGATTTATATGTGTAAAGTTTTCACGTGCTCTTATCTTTAAATTCATAGTTTTAAACTGAGTCACTCACTGAGCTTCATAGTTCACCCTTTCCAAAATGTTTTACCCATTTTCCAGGTAGAGATCGACTTCCCGGTGCCTGATAGACTGCCTTAGTCTGCGGAAGCTTCATTATCGATTGCCAGTACGTGTTTTGAGTTGGGCATAAAGTCTGTTGTGTTGTAATGTATTCACACCCTTGTATGTTATAGATACTCCACAGTTTGTATAAGCTTTAGGAGCTGTAGTTGTGTAAATTTTGTTGGTTATATTTTGATTAAGGTGTCTTTAGGTTTACTCGTGAAATCGGTAAATTTTGAAGTACACTTCATATATGTGTTTGACTAGCTGTGTTTGACTAGCCTAGGATCCGCTGTGTTTTGTGGCATGTACAATAGTTTATATACTAGATTGGCAAGTTCATCACATGAAAGTTTTAAGCAGAGTCGACAGTTACAGGTACAGAAAAACGTTGTTCGTCGGCTTCACGCCATCTTTCGGTCTAAGGTAGCAGGTAGTCCGGGAGGGGGTGTGACATTCCTCTTATTCCTTTTACGAAGAACATGAACCATTCCCACGAATTGGTTTCAGGCTTCTCATCCGCTTAATTATACTTCGTCGATTCATCATTATTAAGGATCTATTTTTTGCGACTTGCAATGCGAGTAAACTAAGTTATGTAATAAAAAGTGCTAACTTTGCCTATAGGCGAGGACCATGGTATAACAGGTATACTTCCTCACCATACGTTGATATTTCTTCTAATTCTCCGCTGAGTATAAGTTTTCCTTACACTTGCCCAAATCTAACCGAAGCAAGAGGTTTCCTAGGTAAGCCAAGGTCGAACATATGAAATTTCTATCAAAATTAGTTATAGTGTACTTCTAATTTCAGGCTATCACACCCCCTATTGAACTACCTGCTAGTTTAGCCAGGAAGATGGGGTGAAGTCAATTAACATCGTTCTCCTCTAACGATACCTTTTGACTCTACTGAACTATTGAGCCTGATAAACATGCTAATCTTATATATAAAATACTTTATATATGAACACAACACAACAGAACCTAGACAATCCATAGACATACATGGAATGCAACCCTGAAATCATTGATTTAGCAAATAAACTTGATGGAGACATCCTAACTAGAAAGATATCCAACAAAGGTTCACACAACCACAACACCCAGAGCTTATACAAACTGTAACTTATCTAAATCTTACAAAGACATATACAACATAACAAAATAGAAGCTATTATAACTCCAACCACGTATTGGCAATTGATCTAAGAGCTTTCAGCAGAATAAGGCAGCCTATCAAGCACTAGGAGCTCGATCTCTACCTGAAAAGTGGGAAAAACTTTTTAAAAGGCTAAGCTATAAAGCTCAGTGAGTGACTATGTCTAAAACTGTAAATCTAGAGATTAGAGCACATGAAAATTTTACACATAAATTTATTTAATCAAAACCTTGAATATAAACATGTAATAATAATAGCTTTAAAAAAATATTCAGCATGTACGTCATTGACATCTAGTAAGGAATATCAAGTATATTAAAAATTTTAACTACCATGACAAATCTACGTAGTGTAGAACACGCCCAGTGCAACCAACGTTTACTAGCTCTATGATGTAGTAGAGCCTGCTCAACACTCCCACAATCTTTATCGTAGTGGGGCTCACCCAACATTCATGACAGCATCGTTGCTACGGAGTACACTCAATGTCAACAATGGAATGTAACCTATGTTCACGCGGTACAATATAGCCTCAGGCTTAACATCTCAGTCTTGTAGTTAACAAAAATCTCAGAAAGTCATATGAAAACATTGAAACATGTCTGCTACTTTATCTTTCAGAAAAGTCAAGCTTACTCAGATTGTTCGTGGAAAACTAAAAATCTAAAAACAATACTTGCTTAAAATGATATTGTTTAAACTACTTTTCAGAAAGTCGATAATAACGTGCTCATATATAGATTTCATCATAAAACCTAAGTTTGAAACTATGACTTGAAACCGTTCTTAAAAGTCATGTACTATTCATAAAATGGGATTCAAGCATAGATATAATCATAGATAGCAGTTTAGAAATTTTTTTTGTCACTCAAAGCATTAGGCTAATTCCCTGGTGTATAAACTCGGCATATTTCCACTTGGCTTGTCAAACAAACCAAAATTGAGCGTCAGAACCTTATATAGTCTTGTACATTTATACTAAACTTAAGATGATGCACAAAAGATGACATTCATCAATTCTAAACTTACACATGAAAGAACATTTCACAATTTTCCTCAAAATTTTCCAGATTCAACAACCTCACTTCAAACATTCATAACTTTCTCAATATGTAACAAAAATTAATATACTTTATATCAAACTCTTTATTTTCAACTCCTCTACAATTTACTTCAAGGAAAGAAAACAAAATTCCTAATAGATTGCTACAGAAATTTCATGAAATAGAGGTATTCAAAATATTGATCTTCTGATAACTTCTAAATTCTTTCTGAAATTAAACTTATGTCCAATTATTTTTTGCTCACATTTTCTTAATGGAAGTTGTAGGAATTTTAATAAGCTTTTCAACCATACCTAATAGAGCTTCTAACTCACTTTTTACAATTCAAAAACTAAAAAAATTAGAGTCTTCACAAATTCGTACACCAAACATTGACCTGATTGTCTCTTCGAAAAATATTAATCTTCCATCAAAATTTGGTCAAGCTTTCCCTACAAAAATATTTAGAAATTGAGTAAACTTTTAAACAAAACAAACCTCACCTTTTAATTCCTTCCGTGTAGTTCAAACCAACTTAAAAACAAAAGGATGTTTGTGAACTTCAAGCTTCTGTCATGGTTGTCTATCCCTCCATGTTTTTCTTCATCTATTTCACCTTAATTCATAACCCTTTTCTTTTCTTCTTTTTCATCAAATTCTACCTCAAGATCCCTATGAAATTTTAGTGAAAATTGATGAAGAACTTACTGTTGGAATTTATGTCCTAAAACTCGTAGTTTGTAGGTAAAATTATATTTTATTCAATAAAGAGGTTATTGAGAACTTATTAGTGAAAATAGAATACTATAATCTTGAATCCAATAAACTAAGGTTCTGAGCCTATCTATTATAAACTTAAACTTTATATAGAGACATAAACGTATATCAAGTTTGAGTTTATAGCCAAAACGGTCTATAGTGTATGAATAAGATTGGAAGCCTTATTTCGGGAACCTTATGGATGCGACCCGCTCTGTAGTTAGTACAAACGATATGATCCTGAATCTTTCATGTAGAGACATGGGAATTCTGTAGTTAGTACAAACGATATGATCGTATGTAAAGAGTTTACATAAGACTGAAACTATATGATCCTGTAGTTAGTACAAACGATATGATCCTATGTAAAGAGTTTACATAAGACTGAAACCATAAAATAATCACTTTTAAGTTATAACACCGTTGACTATATAAATTGAATATTTCGATTATGATAACCTAGGTAACTTAATCTTAATCTTGAGCTAACTATAAAATTATGTTCAAATGGTATTATCCTTAGATTTGCATAGGTGAGGGCAACTCAACGACGCTGGCTCAATAAGCCTTCCATTTTAGGGATAAGATCGAGTCGATGGCTAGGTGATGGAAAGCATACAAACATAGTGGAATAAGGAACAAAAAATTACTCTAATTGCATCTAACTAATTAGAAGAATAACATGAAAAATTAGTTTAAAAGCATAAACTACCCTAATTGAACGAAAATAAGGTTAAAGGAATACTTACCTTTGAAGATTTCTTGAATCCTCGATAATCACGTCACGAACTCGAACCGGGACCACTACTATAGTAATTAATCCGCTATTCTTCGAACTTAGAACTAGGCTGTGGGACGCGATTAGGTGAAGGAATATGAGAGAGATTGAATTTTGAGGTGGAAAAATAGGGTTGAGTATTTTTTGAAAGAGAGATCTTTCTTTTTTTCTTTTAAATAATTTTGTAAAACAAAATTATACAAAAATGACAAAAGTTTTTACCATTTCAAAAAAGCACTTTAAGTAGACTAATTACATGCAAAATTGTATATAGTTAGTTTATTAAATCTCAACACCTATTATTCCACTAACAATTAGTGGAACTTAGTGATCTAGGTGTTTACTAAGTGTTAGTGGGATTATCTAACAAAATGTTGGATTTTTCCACTGACTTAGTCAAAGTGCAATATGGTTATTTCAACTTTAAAATCAAAGTTAAACTTTGACCTTTTTAAGTCAAAAGTTAACATTTTTATTTTTTACCGTTTGATCCGTCTTGACTAATTCTGACCTCCCAAGCATGAATCTGCATTCATTTTTTCAAAACTCAAATCACATTTGAATATAAAACCGGCCAAAGTTTGACTTTTCAAAGGCAAAAGTCCTCATTTTGACTTTTTAGAATTTTGACCATTTCCATCAATTTTGAGCTTTCAAATATAAATCTGTATTCACATTTTTAGTATTTAAATCACATTTAAATATAAAACTCTATCTTAAAGCTATAATCGACGACTATATCATATATACTTGTCGGTTTCTCTCTCTTTACCTAATTCAAATAATTTGAATTCTTCCGACAAATTTTTCTAAGTTAATTCCATATGAGCTAGCAGGGGAACTTAATGAACCTATAGATCATGGGCTTTAACGATTCGAGATTAACTAGTTAAACCCTTTTAGACATAGCTAGTCAACATTTGTTAACTAATGTTGCACTCCTCTAAAGTTTCGTAGTTGTCCTCTCACTGTCGCGATGTGATTGCGATGCGAGCGGCCGACGTCCTCAGTTATTTAATCTTAGTAAATAATAGGTTTGGATTTGCCATCAATCATATTAAAATATGATTGGTCACAAAAGAAAACATTGGTCTACGTAAATTCAGATTTAGGTTCAGGAGTCAGTTGTGTATAGGGAAAGTGTTAGCACCCTACAACACTCATAAAAATGATTACCAAAATTTCTGTTTTGAACAAAATAATAGAGGTTCAAAAAACAAAGTTTATTATTTTTTTATTTTTTAAATGTCACATGGTTAGGAATTCATATCGAAGAAAAAATCTAAGCATAATTTATAATTATGAGTGGTATAAGAACCATTAGAAAAATGAAATTTATTATTTGTTTCAAACGATGATTTTTTATTTACGTCAAGAATATTAAAATATCAAACTTTGATATTTTGATCTCCATCATAGGTATTTAATGGAAAATTTCATATGTCTAAAGAATTAATAAATTCCAAACAAAACACTACTCACACCCATTTTAAAATATTAAATTGTTGATATATTTTGTTTAAAAACAATTTACTAATTAGTTTTTTAAAATGAGAAATTTCATGTATTTATGGAACTTAAACCATAAAATCTATAAATGAAAATTACTTATTTCCCGTCTCAAATTTTATATTAATATGACAAAAAACAAATGAATTTTTTCATACATTTTGCAATTATAGAAATTGAAAAATAAATAAATAAATAATAATAATGATAATAATAATTATTATTATAATAATAATAATATAATAAGGGGTCTTTTTAAAAGTATAAAAAAGCGGCAAAATATTTACACTGTATATAACAATTTCAAAAACAGAAAAAGCCTAGAGGCCCACTGTGTAAAATACCGAAAATGCCCCGTCAACCATGCCGTCAATAACGTGCGCTTAATATATTTGCGATCGTTTAGATATGCCTACAATTTATACGTGATCGTTTAGATATGGTTCAATATATACGCGATCATTTAGATATGGTTCAATATATAGGCCATCGTTTAGATATGGCTATAATTTATACGTGATCGTTTAGATATGTCTACAAGGCGATCGTTTAGATATGGTTATAATTTATATGCGATCATTTAGATATGGTTCAATATATACGCGATTGTTTAGATATGACTATAATTTATACGCGATCGTTTAGATATTGTTATAATTTATACGCGATCGTTTAGATATGACTACAATTTATCTTTTTAATTCCATCGTTTAGATTTTGTTACACAATCGTTTAGATTTTGGGACCCAAAATCTAAATGATTTTTTTAAAAAAAAATTGGTACATGATTTTTTTAATTCTTTTGTACACGGCCGTTTAGATTTCTTTATAGAATCGTTTACTTTTTTTATACGATCATTTACAATTGGCTACTCTAATCCAAAAGATTTGTTTTCAAGATTTTTATAAACAATCTTTTAATTTTTTTACACGACCATTTACTTTTTTTTAATGATCGTTTACATTTGGCTACTCCAATCTAAATTATTATTTTTCAAGATCCTTTATACATAATATTTTTTTACACGATTGTTTACATTTGGCTACTCCAATCTAAATGATTTTTTTTTCAAGATTCTTTGTCTTATACACAGTCGTTTAGATTTTGTTACCTAAATGTAAAAGTGTAAAAAAAAAAAAAAAAAAGAAGAAAGACGATAGAAAGATTAAACGACGTAAAAAAGAATCAGAAAAGAAGATGTAAATATTAAACGATGTAAAAAAGAATAAAAAAAGAAGAAAGACGGTTGAAAGAAATCACAAAATCAGAAAAGAAGAAATATGATAGAAAAAAATCGTAGTGAAAAAAAATAAAAATACGATGGAAAGATTTAACGACATAAAAAACAATTGAAAAATAAGAAAGATGATGGAAAGAAATCGCAGAAGAAAAAAAAGAAGAGGAAAAGAAGAAATACGATGAAAGAAATTGCAGAGAAATCGCGAGGAAGAGAAGGGCAAACCTGTAATATATAAAAAATGGCTAACTTTATAGGCTTTGTTACACGGGTCGTAAATAGTTTGGTGTTTTGTTACATTTATGTAAGTTTCCCTAATAATAATAATAATAATAATAATAATAATAATAATAATAATAATAATAATAATAATAGAAAATAAGTGTGAAATAGGAGAAATACATGTTGGGAAAATAATACATGTTGACATATAAAATGGGTCAGCAAATGATTTGACAAATAATACAGCAAATAATACAGGTTGGAAATACTATACACATGTTGGGAAATATTATATTGAAAATAATATACTATATTGGAAAAAATATACAGGTTGAGAAATAATATATATTGGAAATAATATGAAATAATATATTGGAAATAATATATAGCTTGAGAAATAATATTTGGGAAATAAATTGAAAGTGTAGTATGTAGGTGGTGAAATAAATATTGAACCTAACAAACTATTATGCCTTTCCCAAGTCTAATTAATTAATAAAAAACATGCAATATATTTAATAAACAGTAAACAAAAATTTAACAACAACTAAATTAAACCCCAACAACTAACAATTTTAAATCAATTGACTTAAACCTAATAAATTTAAAGCATAACCGAGTAAACTCAAATGACCTAAATCTAACAAATTTTAAACACATTGAAATAAATTGGACTAAATCTGCTAACATTGAAAAGCAACAATAAATTCAATTGGCCTAATCCTAATAAAAGTAAAGCAACTGAAGCAGAGACAGAGATAGAGTAAACTCAGATGACCAAAATCTAACAAATTTGAAGCACATTGAAATCAATTGTTCTAAATCTAATGTATAATTGATCACACTTATAATTAATCAGTCCCAAAAGGGAAAGGAAAAAGAGGAAATTTAAAAGAAAAAAAAAAAGTTATCTTTGAAAACCAATTTGGCACAATAGTTTCCTTAGCTTTTTTTTTTTTCAACCCTTCTAATTGATCTCAATCTAATGTACCTCCCAATAAGAAATCCTCCTTTATTTTTATAAGACAGTGAGATGGTAGTTTTTTTTAAAGTGCTGACAAGAAGGTAGAATCATGTTTTTTTAGAGTGGAGAAAGTGGGGAGAGTCGTGAAGAGGGAGAGGGAAAAAATCGTGGGAGAGAAAAGTAGGTGAGTTGAAGAATAATAGGGAAGAGACATGAGATTCATTTTTTTTTACGCTGTATTGTTTTTCTTTTTTAAAAAGAAAAAGTTAAATTCAAATTAAAATCCAACTTTCAAATTAAAATAAAAAAAGTAAATAAATAAAATAAAATAAAATAAAATAAAATAAATAAATATAAAAAATAAAGGACCTAAAAATAAGGGAAAGAAAATATTTAAATGTGGACAAAGGAAATAGATGAAGTATTTGGGCCGAATTTTTATTTTTTAGAGAGAAAGGAAAAAAAATTATCAACATTTAGCTCTAGGGCTAGGTTTGATAAATAAAGAACTTGATAGAAAGGTTTTGTCCTCCACTTCAGATCTATGCTCGATTTAAACAAATTTGAAAAGACATCAACCTGAGCTCTAAGGCTAGGTTTGATAAACAGGCACTTTGTAGATAGGCTTCGACCTCAGCTTCAGATATTGGGCTCGATTTAACAAAATTTGGAAAGACATGAACCTTAGCTCTAAGGCTAGGTTTGATAACAAAGGACCTGATAGACAGGCTTCAACCTCAGCTTCAGATTTGGGCTTGATTTAACCATGTTTAAAAAGACATCAACCTTAGCTCTAAGGCTAGGTTTTATAGAAAAATACCTGATAAACAGGCTTCGACCTCAGCTTCAGATCTAGGCTTGATTTAATCAAATTTAAAAGGACATCAACCTTAGCTCTAGGGCTAGATTTGATAACAAAGGACTTGATAGACTGGTTTCAGCCTGAGCTTCAGATCTGAGCTTGATTTAACTAAATTCAAAAAGACATCAACCTTAGCTCCGGGGTTAGATTTGATAAATAAAGAACTTGATAGACAGACTTCGACCTCAACTTCAGATATGGGCTCGATTTAACCAAATGTGAAAAGACATCAACCTTAGCTCCAAAACTAGGTTTGATGAAAAGTAGACTCGTCCTATTTTGAACTGAATAAAAATTTAATTTGAAAATAAAATATTATGATTTTCAAAGAAATAAATAGCTCACTACTCCATTTTACCAATCCTATTAACAACTTATTAGCATGGTCACAAGGTCACAAGATAGAATAAGACAAATGTGTCATGAAATCTTTTTAAGTTGCAAAATTCGCCACTCTTTGTGTCAAACAAAACGAATCAAAATTGTGAAAGACTGAGCTATGTTGTAAAATCCCAATGTTGTTTTAGTCTTGGACTTCACAAAACGTGAATCCCTTTAGGATGTTGACTTTCAATTACGACAACTCGCAATCGTAGTGTAACGATCCAACTCTTTATACTAAGCTGAGGTCATTAGTAAAAAGAAACAATAATAATCGACACTTTCTTAAAACGAGGGAAGACTAAATTTTCATTAAAATCGGAATCTTAAAACACTGAAACATAAACGTGAAAGCAAAACTGAGTCCCCATATGGCATGTCATGGATCCTTCTTTGTCGCTCGCCAGCTTTCCTCTACCTTTACCTTCGTCTGAAATATTAAACATAGAAAGAGTGAGTATAAACATATACTCAGTAAGGGACCTACTACTAGTCCCGCTAGGTGTATGTTAACTTCCCATTAGAGTCCTGAAATGTGGTACCCAAGAACTGACATGTTCCCGAACACGTGCAACATGTGATCCCGAGGAACATAACTGGTCTTCGGTGATCCCAAAGGAACACCTAGGACAAACTGGTCTGTAGTGTACCCGGAGGAAACACTAAGACAATCAGGCTGCGAGCGATCCCGTCGAATCACTCGAATCATGTCTATGTCAATGCCAGATTGGTGGTCCCGTCGGACTACGCAGTCCTAAAAAGGTGGTGATCTCGAAGGACACCCATGCAGGTACGACTCTAATAGACAAAGTTAACAGAACACCCTATCCATAGCATGTAGCATAACATAACATCATAGCATGACATGAGTATTAATCTTAACGTCCTTAATCATGTGATTAATATATCATGCAATAACATAAACATCAACAGTTGTCATCAACATACTACCAGTCATTAACATAACATCAGTCATCATCATCAATCATCCATAAAATGACAGTCATTATCAATAGCATCAAATTATGCATTTTAGCTACCATCAATGCATAATCATAATTACATGTGGTCTCTTAAATTCAGTTCGAAGGTCTAGTAGGAGAATCTCTTACCTGAAGATTTTAGCCAAACAAAGGTACTCCCTAGCTGAGAGTAAAAAAATCTCGAATTAACTTGATCCTAATCATAAAAGAAAAACTCAGTATCTTCATTGATAAAACTAACAATTGGCTAACATCCAAAAATTCTCCCAAATTAATTAACTTTCTAAAAATTGGGGTTGAAACCAATTCAATCTTGATTGGAAAAAATCCAAGATTTAAATCTTAAAAAATTAGCCAATTGAACCTTTAAAGATTCCTCAAATAGATTCAACATTAAATTAATAAAATATTAATTTAGTTTCATTAGCTTACCAAGGTTACTCAAATGGAGGTTGAAAAATCCTCTTATCCTTGATGAAAACTTCATTACTTTAAATCCTCAAACTTCCAAATAGACCAATCTTAACTTCAACTGATGAGGCGACGACAGTAGAGGGTTATCTTATAGAAGAAGATAAAGAACCTTTTTCTTTTTCCTTTACTTTCTAACTTAAGCATTTCAATGCTATTTATAGACCCAAATAATAACAATAATATTTATTATTATTATTTCGTTTTCCTTTTAGGATATACGTATATAATACCAAATATATACATATATCTTTATTCCCATTATATTTTCTCAATAAATGCCTTAAATGCACAAAATCTTAGACATTTATAACTAATAATAATAATAATAATACTTCTTTATTATTATTATTTTTCTCTCACCAAAATCTACGATAAAGATATATATTTATTCAAACCATTATTCTCTCTTTTAAATAAATATATATCTTTTTCGTCCAATCAAATCAATCATCTCTCTCCTCATGGATTATCTTCTTTTCCAAACAAATATAATTATATTCCATAATATAATTAACTACACTTTTCCAAATTATTAATTGAATATATATATATCCATACATATATACTCAGTTAAATCCAATCTCACCAAAACCAACTTTTCCCTCCAAAATCTCAAATTAACTTGAATCCTCAATTATTTTAATCAATCAAATCTTTTCCAATAAATCACTTATAACTTCCAACATGAATTATCTTAACCCACCCATAACAACTTCACTCCAGAATCAATATTTATCTTTCTACAGAATAATTAATTATCTTTCACAATAATTAATTATTATTTATCTTTATCTAAAATAATTAATTATCTTCCACAATAATTAATTATTATTTATCTTTCGCCAAAAATAATTAATTATCTTCCACAATAATTAATTATTATTTATCTTTCTCCAAAATAATTAATTATCTTCAACAATAATTAATTATTATTTATCTTTCTCCAAAAGTAATTAATTATCTTCCACAATAATTAATTATTATTTATCTTTTTTCAAAATAATTATCCTTTTACAAATATATATATTTTCCCAAAATATAATTATTTATAATTATTTTACTTTTTCTCCCTTACTAAATATCCTTTCTCCAAAATACAATTATCTTTTCCTTAAATAATTATATTTCAACAAATATAATTATCTTTTCTTTTAACATAATAATTATATATATATATATTTCCACATATACATATAATTATCAAATCTCTAACAAACTTTTTACCTCACAATTTAATTAAATAACATCCATAATTATTTAATTAAATTCAACTTCAACAACACTAAAAATCCACAACTTTACTTAATCCTCTTAACCTACCATTTAATCAAAAACTCAACAAACACCACATGCCAAAACCTCTAATTAATTAAATATTCATCCAAGAAATATTTAATTAATTTCAATTCCCACATAAATCAAATAATTCTCATTAAATGAATTCAAAATAACGCCCAATAAATTAAAGCTAATTAAACAAAATTAAGATAATTAACTCCAAAATTATCTTAATTTTTGGGGCGTTACACGTAGCAAAATTTGTCTCAACTTGTAGACACCTATATTTCCTTAAGTCTTATCAAAAGAAAATCATAGTTGTTACTTGGTATGCAAATATAATAAGTTGTGTTGGATCCTTACTAATTAACAAAATGTAGAATAATAGACTAATGGATCATGAAATGTTTACTATAATTTGATAATCCTTAGAAAAGATTGACATATAAACATATGTTTCATAAATATAATAAGAAATGATAAAAAAAAAAAAAAAGAGATGACAACGATGTTTGGAATAGAAGTACAAAGAGAGGGGGTGAGAGAAAATTCACATATGGATATAACATTCTAAGAACTAAATGTAAGTTTCCTAGAAATACCCTTGACATCTTTCAACACTATGAAACCCTCTAAGAAAATGTCTCATGCATAATATCTTCGAACATAATCTGAATTCATAGGATTTTTTAACTTTATGCCATCTATATTGTCTAAAAGTAAAGCTCCTCTTGAAAAAAACCTTTTTCACTACGAACAGACTTTCATAGTTAGGAGTCCATTTTCCTCGAAGATCCTTTTGAAATGGAAGTATCCTTTTTAACACCAAATCTCCCTCTCAAAAGCTTCGAGGTGTACTTATTGTATGCTCACATTAGTCTTCTTTGGTAAAGTTGTCTATGACTTAATGCTGCCAACCGCTTTTCTTCAACGAAATTCAATTGCTCATAACGACCTCATATCCATTCAGCTTCATCTAACTTAGCTTCCATGATAACTCTCAATGAAGAAATCTCAACTTCTAAAGATAAGACAGCTTCCATACCATAAGCCAAAGAAAATGGTGTTGCCTCTATTGAAGTAGAAACTGACGTGCAATATCCATGCAGCACAAACAATAGAATTTCATGCCAATCTTTGTATGTTGTTGTCATTTTCTCAATGATTCTTTTAATATTTTTGTTAGTTGCCTCAACTGCTCAATTCATCTTTGGGCGATATGGAGTTGAATTTTGGTGATTGATCTTGAATTGCTCACAAAGTTCGTCCATCATTTTGTTATTAAGGTTCTTGGCATTATCCGTAATAATATCCTCTGGGAGACCATAATGACAGATCAATTCTTTCTCAATAAACTTGAGCACTACTCCTATTGTAACATTACAATAGGATGTCGCCTCTATCCATTTAGTGAAGTAATCAATGGTCACAAGAATAAAACGATGGTCATTTGAGGCTTTAGGAACAATGGGTCCAATAACATTCATTCCCCACAAAGAAAATGGTCAGGATGCTGACAAGACATGCAATGGAGATGTTGTTACGTGGATCTTATCCATATAAATTTTACACTTTTTACATTCCCTTGCATATTTTTTATGCAGTCTTATTTCATTGTTGTCCAATAATAATTAGATCTAAGTATTTGTCTAGCCATCATATGTCCATTAGCATGTGTTCAACATATTCATTTATGAATTTTCTGTCATAATTTGTTTTGCTTCCTCCTCATCAACACACCAAAGGAGCACCATATCATGGTTTCTTTTATAAAGAACTTCACCACTTAAGAAAAAGTTCATGGACAACCTTCTTATTGTGCGTTTTTCATTCTTTGAAGCTCCATATGAATATTCTCTACACTTTATGTACTTCTTGATGTACAAATACCATGGCTTGTTATCGTTTTCAACATTCATGCAAAATGCCAATATATCTCGCTTTGTAATTTGGATTGGATGAAGTTCAAAATCAAGATTAACATCAAATAATCCCCCACTTGAAAACTTTTTACCATCAGTCCCCCACATGAAAATTTTTTAAAATATTTTCATCGAGCAGTGTCTGTTTCTATAGTATTATGCTTAAGTAATGCCTGATGACTTGAACCTTTATGTAGTAACAATAGTTTAAAGTATTCTAAAGTAGCTCATAGTTTTAAACTTTACTTCTAGCGCTATTGCACACAACATTATTTGAGTGAAGTTCTAAAATAGCCCGTATTTTATAACCTTAAACGTATATCCCAGTTTAGTGAATGCTCTAGGAATCTGCCCAGAATTCCATAGGGAGCGACCCTCACATCCACATTCACAAAGATGAATCCATCAAGAGTACTCCTGTAACTAGGTACCCTACTTGATATCAAGTATATATTTCATTAAGAACAAAGTTCAGCCTTCTCATACACTTCAGGATGTCATGCTAATCACTAAATCATAAGAATGAAACTCCTAATTATTTAGCATGATTTTTATCATATTACTTGTGATCAGTTATTACTCATTGAACTTGTTTCTTGGGATCTCCAATCTTGCAAATTGGGTTTACCTTTCAGTAATTCAAATTTTAATAGGGTTGAGTCCCATTCTTTCTGATGTTTTAAAAACCTTCTCTCTAGCTAGTCCTTTCGTCAAAGGATCAGCCACATTGTCATCAAATCGTACATAATCCACTATCACTGCACCAATAGTGAGCAATTATATAATAGTATTGTGCTTACAACTTATCTGTCATCTCTTACCGTTATAATAGTGATTCTGGTCTTTGCAATAGCTACAGTACTATCAAATGGATTAGTATGACTGGTATTGGTCTTTCCCATGTAGGAATCTTTGATAGCAAGCTTCGAAGCCAGTTTGCTTTTTCACTAGCAGTAGTTAGTGCTATCATCCCTGACTCATCGTTGACTGGGCTAAGATTGTTTGTTTCTTAGATTTCCAAGCAACAGCTTCTCATTCTTATTAAAAATATAGCCACTTGTAGCCTTTGAGTCATCTGAGAGGGAGTTCCAATCAGCATTGTTGTAACATTCAAGTACAGGAGGAAACCTTTTATAATGTAATCCTAGGTTTTGGGTTTTCTTAAGATATCTCATTACTCTTTCTATTGCATTCCAGTATTCAAGACTAGGTTTGCTGGTAAACCTACATAGTAATCCTACAGCATAAACTATGTCTGGTCTAGTGCAATCAGCAGCATACCTCAAACTATCTATGATGCTAGCATACTCGGATTAGTTAACACTATCACAAGTGTTTTTGAATAATTTAACAGTAGTCATAAGGTGTACAAGTTGGTTTACTTTCGAAGTAGTTGTACTTCTTTAGAATATTTTCTATGCAATAAGATTGATTTAAGAAAATTCCATTTTTCAGTTCTAGTAATTTTGATATCTAGGATTACATCAACTTCTCCTAAGTCTTTCATGTAAAAGTTTGCACTCATCATAGATTTTACATCATTTATGATGTACAAGCTTGATCCAAAGATTATGTCATCTACGTATAAGCATATGAAAGTACATAACCTATCTTCAGTCTTATAGTAGATACATTTGTCACACTTATTTAGTTTGAATCTTTTTGACATGATTAAGTTGTCAAACTCTTCATGCCATTGCTTGGGAGCTTGTTTTAAGCTATAGAGGGAGTTATTTAGTTTACAAACTTTGGATTCTTGAGCGTGAACTATGAAACCTTGAGGTTGTTCCATATAAATATCTTCTTCTAAATCACCATTTAAGAAGGCAGTTTTGACATCCATCATAGCTTCTTAGAAAGATCTGAACTCGGCTGATGGATTAAAAGATTGTTAAAGGCAACTATAGATATCAACACTCTAATTGAGGAGATTTTAGTTATTGGGGAAAAAGTATCAAAGAAATGTATGTTTTCCCTCTGCCTAAATCCTTTTGCTACTAATCTAGCCTTATACTTATTTAGTGATTCATCAGGTTTGAGTTTCTTCCTTAAAACCCATTTGCAACCTATTGCTTGGCAGCAAGGGGGAAAGTCGACTAGGTACAAAGTTCTATTGGATTCAAGAGAGTTCATTTCATCATTGATAGCTTCTTGCCATAAATTGGCATCTACTGAAGTAAGCCTTCTGTTAGATCTTTTGGATCTTCTACGTTATACATTTTGATGTCTTCTCCAAAGTCTTCTATAGTTCTAGCTCTCTTGCTTCTACTTCCTTTTCTTAGGTTTGGATCCAAATTGAAGGTAGACTACTGGAACTTAAGCCCCCACTAGTTTGACCATTTAAGCCTCCACTATTTCTAGATTTAAAAGGAGATCTATCCTCGAAAAAATCTACGTCATTCAATTATATGATTACTTTGTTTTCTAAGTCATAGAACCTATAGGCTTTACTGTTTTCAGCGTATCCTATGAAGACATATTCATAGGCTCTGCTTGCTAGTTTCCTTCTTTTTGGATCAGGTATTCTAACATAGGCTAGACAACCACAAGTTCTAAGATAGGACAAGATTGGTGTTTTATGTTTAAGGACTTCGTATGCTGCAGTTTTACTGTTTGATTTGGGAATCCTATTAAGGACATTATTAAACGTTTTAACAAGATGGTGGTGCTTCTGATTCAAATAAAATAGCGACTACTAACTCAGTTAGAGTTCTATTCTTTCTTTCTACTTTTCCATTCATTTCAAGAGAATAAGGTGCAGTAGTTTCGTGTATTATTCCTTTTGAGTTATAAAACTCATTGAAGGTAACTGAATCATATTTAGTTCCTCTATCACTACGAAGTCTCTTAACTCTTTTGTTAAATTGATTCTCTATTTCAGTTACAAATACCTTGAGCATGTTAAAGGCATCACTTTTATTTTTAAGCAGATAAATAAAAGTATAGTCAGAACAGTTATTTATAAAGATTATTACATACCTTTTACTGTACCTAGTTAATGTGCTATCGAATTCACATAAGTCAAAATGAATTAATTCTAAAGACTCTATTACTCTAGTTACAGACTTATGCGAGGTTTTTGTTATCTTAGCTTGACTATAGCATACACATTTCTCAAATTTATGCAAAGATAACTTACGTATAAGATTTAACCTACTCATGTTGCTAATTAGCCTTTTATTAACATGACAAAGTCTAGCATGCCAAACATTCAAAGAAGACGCACGTAAGCTGAAGATAAATTCTTATTAATTTCTAAATTCAACTTGAACATCTCATAGTTCTATATAGTGGTCCAACGACAGTTTTATAAATATATATGAACGACGTATTCTTCAAATATAGTTTCAAAACTCAAACATATATAAATAAAACCTTTCACCATATATATATATAATTATTTCCAAGACTTTAGATATATATGAATATTTTACATATATATGAATATTTCAAATCATTTACAAAAACAATATATATAATTCCATCATATTACCAAAAATTCAACTTAACATCCTAATTAACTAACTTATCCCAAAACTATTAACATCCTAATTAACTATCTTATCCCAAAACTATCTAGCTATAATAAATCTAATATCAAAAGTATACCAATCAACAATATGGTAATGTTCTTATGTGTACCCTTCCCCCCCTTCATATGAACAATTCCAAAAACTAACCTATATTATCTATACAGAAAATTTCAGAATGGCAGCCACAACAAAATATTTCCTACCTCAGAATCATAAATAAGACACAATCACCTGTACAAACCCAGAAAGTCAGCTAACTCAATTCGCACCTCGTTTAACTCGACCTATGAGTATGATCTTCGTGTATTCTATAAACATGCAAAATAAATGAATTAACTCACAATCCAAACAAACCAATTAACTCAAGTCTCAACAAATTAGATGCTCCCATAAAAGAAAGTTATTGTTCCCTAAGTTAGTGTTCATGAAAGTTATTATTCCCACAAAAGAAATAGTTTGATATATAACCAAATCCGATATAACAATACTTTCCCTAGTCATAATTTTTCTCATAAACCTCATGACGTAGTATCCACACTCGGTACTCCTGACTTGTAGAGGACGCTATATAAGAACAAAAAAAGAATAGAATAACGAAGTAATTCTAATTGCTAGTAGTCTACAAAATATAATGAATTGAAATGTTTATACTTGCCTTTACTGTTCGCCATAAAGTTTGTTTCCAGCTTTTCTGAATGTTCTTTTGTGATTGAAATATTGTTATTGCTCTGTTTTGTCAAGATAAAATTGCACAAATTTTAAAATGTTGTACACGCATTAAAATCAACACTGCATGACATAGAAGATTAACTTATGTGTTGGTTACATATCTTGTAGTAGATTTTGATGTTGTCCTTAGTGAGTCAAGGTAGAATATTGTATCGTCGTACACATTTTTTGCAAGCAGTGCCCATTGGTACTTAATTCAAAATATAAGTATTATTTTATTGTCAATGCAACTGATAAAATAACTTGTCTTACCCAGGATTAAAAGGAGCAAGAACTATTTGGTTTACTTTTTAGATCATCAATCTAAACTGGACAAATTTCGAATTCAAGATTCTTATGAGTTATCTTCGGAAGAGATGAGAGATGGATCTATAAAGCTGTACTGCAAATTTTCCTTCGAACCAAGACCTGATGAATACAAGTACCTACAAAATATTCTAAACTCGTAAACGAGCTACATAAATTTAGATGCAATGAAATGAAATTGACTTACGTCATATAGGCCACCAATGTAAACTTTTTGACTTCATTCATGTTACAAAGGTTAATGGTGTCCTCTCAAAGCACAAAAATATTTCGACTGTTACAAAAAATGCCAATGGGTAGTCGAATAGTGATACTGGAATTCCATTACCTTCTCAGCGTATTTGAGAATCGACTTCAAATCTATTGGCAAAGTCGATGTCGACTCACAAATAACTTCTCTTTCCCTAGGCGTTTTTATTAGGGCTCTCTCCTAATTCAAGAACAACATCCAAATTCAATAAGACATAAATATTAGACATTTGAGTTTATTAGTGGATCACGTATGTTGAATATTTTCAACTCTACTTCATTGTCATTTATATTGATCTCCTCAACCTCCTTCCCTTTAGATTCATTCTCTTTTGGTTTCTTTATCGATTCCACATCTATCCTCTTATTTTTATTTATCGAATAGTCTTGACGTTTGGCCACTTTTGTGTAACGACCCAACTTTTTGGACTAAGCTGAGGTCACTACTCAGTACTAAGACTAGACCACACAACACAAAATTTATAACGGACCGGTTGCGATTTCTTAAAACGTTAGAAATATTACAAAAACAGTTTCGGGCCCTATTTTAAATCACAGTCACAAAAGTTTCAAATAAAAACTCAGGTCATCAGTTCGAAATCACAAACCAAATATTCTAACAAAATACATCAGCGGAAGCAATAAGAAAACCAGACGCGTCCATATGGCCTTCACGCGTCCTTCCTGCCTCTCGTCGGTCTGCCCCTCGTTGTGCCCTTACCTGAAAATTTTAAGAAGAAAAAAGGGTGAGTATAAACATACCCAGTAAGGGACCCACTACTGGGCCCGTTAGGGAACAACAGTTAACTTCCTATTCAGGGGTACCCTACATAACAGTCTAGTGGTTCCGTAGAACGCACATATCAGTCTAGTGCTCCCGAAGGATGCACATATCAGTCTATTGCTCCCGAAGGATGCACATATCAGTCTAGTGTTCTCGAAGGATGCACATATCAGTCTAGTGCTCCCGCAGGATGCACAATCCGTAAGGTACACTACCCCATAGATGAAGCTAACCGTTACCCCTCAGTCCATACTAAACCGTCTACCACAGTCATACCTCATCAACACTCATATTACAACTTCGCCATAGGCTTTGCCGGTCAGATAGTATAGGTTTAAACAACTACACCCTCAGTTGCTATACGTGTTTCCAATTCGCACACCATTATGGTAACTCCTAGACCCAATCAACTAATCAATCAAAATCGAACTCACTGTCCTTCCCCGTCCAAACTCCATGATCAATGTCCAGACCAATGACTACCACGTACCTAACCGTAACTTCAAGGTCCATTGACATACAATTCCAATCTACAACGTAGCCCATTAACATAACCACACTATACCGAACATCCAACATCGGGGTCTACTAGCAAGTAACTCCTTATACCCGATAGCACACGCGCTACAACTAGCGGTCGCGTTACCTTTACATCAGACAAGAGTGTAGTAATAATGCTTAAAAGTCAAAACACACATATATTTATTTGGTACAGTTACTAACGTGTAATCCCCTGTCGACTACTACGTTTCCAGCCTCGATCCGAGGTCCAGTAGTAGGAAAACCCTTACCTGATACTCGGTTATGCCCCTCGATCGAGTCCACGCTCAACGGATCCACCTAAACGAAAACACGAAGGTTTTAATCGATGATACTAGTAGAAGTCATTTTAAATGGTCCTAAGCAACATCCGTTGACTTACCCAAGGAAAAGGAGAGCTATCTCCGAACAAGCCTGCCGCGGAACTCGAGAACTTAAACGTCAACTCATTAATACCTTCAAGGGAGGAAAGGTAGGACCAAATCTTATTCCAATATTCAAATTCGAATCGGACGCAGCATCATTAGGAATTTCATCAAAATAATCCTTACCGAAGACTCACCGTGACCCAAAGTGGAGGAAGGAAGGCTTAGGTGGCTCGGTGAACAGGGAGCTCGGCTTGGCTTGGAGGCGTTCGGCTCAGCTTGGCCTCGGCTCACAGCTCAGCTCGGCTCACGCTCGGCTCGGCTCGGCTTGGCCTCGGCTCACAGCTCGGCTTGTGGCTCGGCTCAACTCGGCTCGCAGCTCGGCTCAACTCGGCTCGCGGCTCGACTCAACTCGGCTCGCGGCTCGGCTCAACTCGGCTCGCGGCTCGGCTCAACTCGGCTCGCGGCTCGGCTCGCGGCTCGCAGCTTGAAACACGGGTCGGACTGGAAGTGGGTTCTCGGGTCGGGTCGACTTGAAATCGGGCAACCACAACGACAAAACCTTCGGGCGTTCGATGACGGAGATACGTCGCGGCTGGGTGGAGTCCGACGACTGGCTCTGCTTCAACGCGGCGGAGGGCGACGGTTTGACGGCGGACACGGTCGGACGAAGGACGTACGGCGGCGTCCGAGTGTTTGAAACCGAGAGGAGACCCGAAATGGTAGGGAGCCGCGGCGGACGAAAACGATGAAGTTGAAGACGTTGCCGACGCTGGAGACGGAACGTGACAGAGGAGAGGGGGACGGAGACGACGGCGTGTGCGGAAGAGAGATGGTGGGTGGCGGCGCTGAAATGAAAAGGAAAGAAAGTAGGCTGCGGCGGCGCGAGGAAGAAGAAAATGAAAACGGATGAGGGGGGTGTGTCGCGCGCGCCTTAGGGTTTTTTTTAAAAAAAATATTATTATATATATATATATATATTAACTTATAATAATTATAAATAATAAATAATAATCATATTACTAATAATAATAATAATAAAAGATAATATTAATATTAAATTATATGTAAAGATTATAATAATTAATAATAATAATAATAATATAATTAATATTATATTATTATTATATAAATTTACAAATATTAATTTAAGAATTTCTGAAATTACTCCAAAATTAAAAAGTTCCGAAAAATTTACGCAAAACGATAAAAGTTTACCTCGAAAATTCGGGGCGTTAAATTTTGTCACACCTCATTCCGCAAACAAGGCGACACGTTGTATGACTTTGAGCATTTCTGGCACATTAAATGTAAAAAACACTCAACTTAAGGTCCTTAAGCATAGCTTAATCACTTCATTACTTTACACTAGAACTTACATTCACATTTTAGGCAATATAAAGCCCTTGACACAATGGAAGCTAGTGAAACATATCTTTTATTAACTTCTAACAAGGCATTCTACATCACTTTACAAAATACATAAATACAACACTTAAACTTAAAACAAGACGTCTGGCAATCTCTTTTCACCTAGTAGCTTCTCACCCTTTTCTTACTTTGACTTTAACACCTAATCACATGGAGAGTGCAAACTTAAAACGTAAGTCAAAGGACTTAGTGAGAAAGTTTTAAGAAAACATTTTGGAAAACATTTCATAAACATCATCATTACATCTCATATTGTAAACATATCAAAAAACACATTAGTCATAAAACATTCGTTTCGCCAAGGCCTTGAATCATTCTCTATGCTCAGGCTCATTATCTTGCATTTAGACTATTGTGATGTCTTTTCCTTTAACAGCATCCCACAATCATATAAATATATAAAAACAATTGTGTATATAAATCTAAAAGACCGTGTGTACAGGGTCTAAACGATCATGTATCTAAATCACAATAAAACTCTAAACGATCGCATATTCTACAAAATAAACCACAACGATCATCTTACAATGTCTACACGATCGTGCAGATGAACAATATCGATCGTGTTGATAAAGCTAAATGATCATGTAATACATCATAGACTACCACGTAACTGATTCAAAATGAACTCGTAACTAAAATTTAAACATACAGTCATCAAGCCTAAACGGTCGTGTGGTGAACATCACACGATCATGTAGTAAACTCTAAACCATCATGTTAATACATATAAATGATCTCTTAACTAAGTCTAAAAGATCATGTTATTAAATCTCCATGATCTTGTAGTCATTCACCAACTCTAATGTCATACATTTTTACATACATGTATTAGAATGAAAGAAAAAATCATACATTTTCATTGATTGTTCAATCTTTGCTTGCAAGTCCTACTATATGTCCTTTACAATTACAGTAGGAACATCTTGATGAACTATTAAATTCGCCTATAGATGGAATTCTTTGTTTTCTTGGTCTTCCAACTTGACATTTAAAGACTGAAGGGAATGTTTTAATGACAGCATCTTCAACTCTCCAATCCAAATGAGTTTCAATAGGTTTAATACAACCACCTTATGTTGCTAATAACGTTTCTCTATAATAAAACTCAGATACATAAGAATATGTATCTAAATTAAGCATTCGTAGAATAACAAACGCATGCGCACATGGAATTTCCTCAACATCCCATACTCGATAGCTATAACATCCCATCCATTATTTTATATTCAGCCATACTAATTGGATCAACCTAATACATAAGACAAATAAAGAAAAAAAAAAGAGAGAGAGAAAACATGCACAAATAGGCACAGATAGACAAAGATAGCCATCTATCTTTATCTATCTAAGACAGACAAAGATAGCCTTCTATCTTTATCTATCTAAGACAGACACAGATAGATAAAGATAGCAGTCTATCTGTGCTTGTCCGAGATACAAACATAAAAGAAAAAATTTCTTACCAATAAACTTCTTGACTTTTCCTGTTCTAAACGCAACACAATCTCAGCCTAAGAAGTCAAATGACTTATCATTGTCAAAGTAGCCTTACTTCGTTCATTAAACCACTTTTACAATACATGTAACACCTCATAAATTTAAGGAACTTATTATGGGTATTACATTAAGTGAAATTGGAAGTCATGGAATTTATTAGGTGTTAGATTAATTAAAATTTGTAGTTAAGGAATGTATTCGGTTGTTTTGTGTTGGATTAATTAAATATATATACATGGGTGTGTATATTTAATTAAAGATTATGGACTTTGGTAGAAATTGTTATTAATTAAAACATGAGAGCCAAGTATCCCAAGTTGTTCAAAGATTAGAACTTTCGAGGACGAAAGTTTCTTAAAGGAGGGAAGATTGTAACGCCCCAAAATTAAGATAATTTTGGAGTCAATTATCTTAGTTTTTTTTAATTAGATTTAATTTATTGGGCGTTATTTTGAATTCATTTAATGAGAATTATTTAATTTTTCTAAGGATTGAAATTAATTAAATATTTTTTGGATGAATATTTAATTAATTAGAGGTTGTGGTGTTTGTTGAGGTTTTGATTAAATGGTAGGTTAAGAGGATTAAGTAAAGTTGTAGATTTTGAGTGTTGTTGAAGTTGAGTTAAATTAAATGATTATGGATGTTATTTAATTAAATTATGGGGTGGAGGAGGAAGGATGATGTTCTGAGATCTCTTATGGTAATTATTTTCTCTTATGATTTCTGATTCAGTTTAAAGGGTAATAAGATTGGGTATCTCTCCTCGACTTAGTCTATTCAGTGGTTTGAAACGCGAAATTTAAAGGAATAAGTTCTGGAAATCTTGTTAAAGGAGTGGTGAACCTTCAAGATATGAACAAGTCCTTTTAATATTCATGATAAAACCATGAGGATATTCAAGTCTAGAGTTGATTGATCAATCAAAAATCTTATTACTATTTAAGCATGAATCCGTTTTCATAAAAGGAAATAATATCCTAAGGAATCAAAGTTCATCATCAATAATCCGAAGGATTCTCTTTCTCCCTCTCATGCTTTCCAAACTACTTTCTAAGCTCTCCCTTCACTCCCTCACGATCATAGATGCAACCGTTTCCTCTTCTTACTCTTCTTCATCCTCTTCAAATTTAAGACCCCAAGATGATCTTTCAACGGCTCTTGCCAAGCATAATACAGCCGAAGCCCATCTGGCTCAGGTTGAAAATCGACTCAAAAACTGGTCTATCCCAAAATTAGAGGCCAACCAAGTGTATAAAATCAATACCTTCAATTTTTCTCAACAACACGTCATCGTCATTACTGAAGAAAACGTGGCAATGAAAGATGAATTCACTCCTATCAAACTCTTACCTGAAGAAACTCTCTTCAAAGTCAAAGAAAAGTTCAAGTACCTTCATATAGGATGTGTACAAGTTGCCTTAAAACCTCTCTTTAGAGAAGGGTTAGATGTTCCTGTCTACCTTGCTCTAAGAGACAAGAGGCATCTTAGATTTACTCCCTCTCTCCTAGGGATCGTCCAATCAAATCTGGAGCAAGGACCAGTATATTTCAACTGCAGACCAGACCTCACGGTCTCTCTTCAAGATAAAAACATCATGGATACCATAAGCCTTGATGTTCACTCTCAAGGACTTGAGCTAAAGGATGGTTTGCTACCTTTTGCAGTCTCATATCGCATCTACTTCAAACTGATGCATACAAATCTCTCTCCAAACTGATGCAGACCAGGCCTCACCCAGTGCTTTTGGAGAGAGATTTGTATGCATCAGTTTGAAGTAGATGCGATATGAGACTGCAAAAGGTAGTGAACCATCCTTTAGCTCAAGTCCTTGAGAGTGAACATCAAGGCTTATGGTATCCAAATAAGAGATTCTCCTTCTAGACATTCAAACTGAATTTAAGAGACCACATGTAAATATGATTATGCATTGATGGTAGCTAAAATGCATAAATTGATGCTATTGATAATGACTGTCATTTTATGGATGATTGATGATGATAACTGATATTGTGTTAATGACTGGTAGTATGATGATGATGATGACTGTTGATATTGATGTTAATGCATGATATATGAATCACATGATTAAGGACGTTAAGATTAATACTCATGTCTTGTTTATGATGTTTATGATATGTTACATGCTATGGATGGGCGTTCTGTTAACTTTCTCTATTAGAGTCATACCCACATAGGTGTCCCTCGAGATCACCACCTTTTTTATGACTATATATATCCGACGAGATCACTAGTCCAGTATGACGTAGGCATGATTACGAGTGATTCGTCGGGGTCACTCACAGCCCGATTGTCTTAGTGTTTCCTTCGGGTACACTAAAGACCAGTTTGTCCTAGGTATTCCTTTGGGTTCACCGAAGACCAGATATGTTCCTAGGGAATCACAGATTGCACGTGTTGGGGAACGTGCCAGTTTAGGGGTACTTCTTTACAAGACTCTAAAGGGAAGTTAACAGACACCTAGCGAGACTAGTAGTGGGTCTCACTATGTTTAATATTTCAGGCAAAGGTAAAGATAGAGGAAAGTTAGCGAGTGACAGAGAAGGATTCGTGACATGCCATATGGGAACTCAGTTTTGCTTCCGCGTCTATGTATCAGTGTTTCAGTATTTTGTTTTTAATGAAATTTTAGTTTCCCTCTTTTAAAGAAAGTGTCTATTGTTATTGTTTCTTTTTAGTAATGACCTCAGATTAGTATAAAGAGTTGAGTTGTTACAATACATCTCTAATTTAACTAAGCATGGTAGCCACAGGTAGTTCTCTGAGATCTTTAAACACTGACTTTACACTTTCTGCACAATTTGATGTCATCATTTTGTACCTTCGTCTTCGTGAATATGCTCGAGACCACTTTTGAAAACCAAAACTAGTAAGATAGTCTCTGATATTTGGACAAACTAACTCCATATTGATGGAAAACATAACATGCACAGCAAAATAAGGATCAAATATTGACTTTTAATAATCCCACTAACACTTAGTGGGATAAGTGGCTACATGAGACGAAGACACCTAGACCACTAAGTTTCACTAATTGTTAGTCGAATGCTACGTGTTAAGTTTTGGCCAACTAATTACATGAAACTTTTCATGTAATTAGATTATAAATAGGTTTGTATTAAAATTTAGCAAAAACTTTTGACAATTTGTTATATTTTTTTATTTACAAAATTAACCTAAAGTCTTTTTTCTCTTCCAAAATCTCAAATCCTAAAATTCTTCCTCCAATTTCTATCCTTCTCTTTTTGTTTCCTTCACTAAACGAGTCCCACAGCTCGATTCTATGTTCGAAGAATAGCAGGTCAATTCTAGGGGTGATTCTCTATTCGACTTCGTGAGGAGATTCTGAAGAACGAGAAGCTATGAAGGTAATTTTTCCATTAACCCTATTTTTCATTTCATTATGATAATTTATGCATGTTAAACTCTAATTAATTAGATGCAATATAGTAAGATTTCGATTCTTTCTTTCACTGTGCATGTCTACTATTTTCAATCATGTGGTATCAGAGCATGCTAGTTTTACTCAATTGCATATGGTGGGTCTTTCAATTTATTTGATAAATTGTGTGGTTGAACTAAAATGGATAAGTGAGTTTTGGCAATTAAATTAAGCTTAGCTTTCATTTAATTATGGTAATGAGCCTTGGTTTTATGGCCTAATTTGCATGTGTCCGTAATTTTTAAGAGTCATTAGAGTTGAAATTAAGTTGTAATTTGTTCAACCAGTAGAGAAAATTTGTTGAAATTGGAGAATTTTGGAGGATAGATCCAAAAAAAGGCACCAGACGTGAATTCTGACCTGGAAACCTACTCGCAAATTGTTCCTGCTTTGTAGCTTGTCCGCTTCGTACATAAGCCCGTCTAGTTTGCGCATTATCCCACCCCAAGCTTAGTGTAACTCTGTCCTTTTCGGCCCATCACGTCCATGTGCGCCACGCATCAACTCCATCACGCCCTTGACCCAGCTCAATTGCCCAACGTGTCCATGGCTTGACTCAGATCCGATCTGGTCGTCATCTGCCCTGCTTGAACCATGCGTTTGGTTTTTTCACCTTTCTAACCCGCGTGTTTGGCTAATTGTTTTGAGCTAGTTCACTCATTATTGGGTTGGTTCACCATATCTTGGACTAGTTCAAGGTGTTTTGGGCGGTTTAGTGTAGTTTTTGTGGTTTTCCAGCTGATTCGAATGATTTGGAAACAATTATGTACTTTACCAAATTATTATTTTAATAATTTAGTTTTTAGCTTAATTTAGGAGCCAAAATCAATCCATTTTAGGGTGTTTAATTAATCATGTACGTGATGTATGTTTTAATTAAAGTTTTAAATTGTACGTGCATAATGTATGCCATATAGATTTAAAATCCCACCATAAGTTAACACATGCATTGAAAGTATGTTATAATGGTTAGAATGTATAGTATGCATGGTCAAGCCCCATCTCCTAACCTAACCCCCGATCCCAACCTTCTTTGAGTGAATCAGGCGGGTGTCGTGAGCGCCGAGTGGTCGAGGTGACTTGGCTTC
This sequence comes from Cucumis melo, assembly GCF_025177605.1. Taxonomy (NCBI): domain Eukaryota; kingdom Viridiplantae; phylum Streptophyta; class Magnoliopsida; order Cucurbitales; family Cucurbitaceae; genus Cucumis; species Cucumis melo. Next base: position 16,643,808 of record NC_066867.1, on the reverse strand, counting down.
CACCGGTACGTGGTAGTTTCATTGCTGAAATTCAAGGCTTATCTTTGATTTTCTTTGATTGAATTCATGCATGATTCCACGTTCCAAGATTCCTTCCCCATCAGTCATGGGATGAGTGGAATCGGGTCAAATAACCATATTTACGAGACTGGGATCAAAGTCTCTAAAAAGAGAAAAAAGCCACTTTCTTTATGTTTTCAAGGGATGAGACGGATCCAAGCACTAAAGCAAGGAGAAGACCTCGACGGAATCCGCAGATTCAAGGGAAAGAGAGACGGACCTCTGCTGGAAGAAGAACTTCCCTGCCATCCGATCTGGAGTTAGAGCGAACCTAAAAGTATGTTATAATGGTTAGAATGTATAGTATGCATGTTAATTAATTAATATGGAAATTAAGTAATATGATTACTTAATTTCCATATTAATTAAATTAATTTTGATTAAATTTTATTTAATAAAATCAATTATTTATTAATTTAATTTAATATGATTTAGTTTAATTAAATATGATTATTAAATTCATATTAATTAATTTCTTTATATAATGGTTATATAATGCTTGTATGTTATAGGTTAGTCTATAGTTTTATAAGTGTTATAAAATCAAGTAGACTTTTGAAATTTATAACAAAGATAAGTTGCATGTTCACCTAGGTTAAAAACATATCAACAGTTTTTTCACAGAATTTGGTCGATATCTTGTAAAACTGGTTACAAGAGGCTCACCTGATTTGATCTTGTCAACAAGTCAGATAAGATGACTAAGGTTGGAGGTTTTTAAGATAACGGTTTACGGAACACTTGCTACTTGGAGATCGTAATCAGTTCTTGAGCCTAGTTAACCTAGTTACCACTGCAACGAGGACAAACATTAGTTGAGAGATTGTCCGAAGTACCTTACTGAGAAGAAAGCTGAGAAGGAAGCAAAAGGTAAATATGATCTACTAACTGTTGAAACGTGCTTAGTGGAATATGATAATTCAACTTGAATACTATATTCAGGAGTCACTAATCATATTTACTTCTTATTTTAGAAACTAGTTCTTGAAAAGTTGTAGAAGGCAAGATCATCGTCAAAGTTTGGAACATGAGAGGTTATCTCGGCTAAAGCAGTGGGAGATCTAAAGTTGTTTTGATATATATATATATATATATATATATATATATATATATATATATATATATCATACTTAAACGTGTTTTGTATGTTTCTCAAAAGTTAAGAATTTAATATCTATCTTTTGTATTTCGGAACAAATGTATAGAATATTTTTTGAAATCAATGAAATGTTCATCTTTCTAGAAAAAGTATTCAGTTTTTGTTATGTTATACTTAGAAACAACTTATATAAGTTAAGACCAATTGGAGTAAAATTTATCTTTAATCCTGGAATGTTGAGCATAAGAGACAAAAAGGTTTCTTCTTACAATAGCTATGTTTAGCATATATATATATATATATATATATGTATATATATATATATATATATCAATGAACCATACATATATAAGTCGGTCATTACATACTTAATTACAACATATATTTATGCAGCCTAAACTTCTCACAATAGCCTAAACTTTCCCTTTATGTCGATATGAACAAAATATGTGTAGCCTAAAGGTGTACCATATCAAAACTTGTCTTTCACCTATATCCAGTATCAACAAACACTACAAAAATTTGTGTTTTTAGTGGCGCACCAAAAACGTCACTAAAACATAAAAACACATTGCTAAAGGTATTAGCGACACAGAGCCATTTGTCACTAAATCCGCTTTGCTAAAAGTTTTAGCGACGCATCAATTAGCGTCACAAAAGATATACTTTTAATAACATTTATGTGTTACTAAAATCTTACTTTTAGTAACATATTATGTCACTATTTATTTTTTATAGTGACGTATTGCACTTGCCATTAAAGGTGATGTTTTAGTGACAAATAATATTGTTGCTAAAGGTTAATTTAGGACCGTTACAAATATCTTTTGCGACATATTGAAGTGCGCCAATAAAAATTCCTACAACTTTTTTTTAAAATCAATGATTTTTAAAAGTAGTTTACTATATAAAAAATAATAACCAATTTATTATATAAACCTATTATAAAATGTCAAATATAATTATATTGCATCTGTTTTTCAGTCCAACAATGATATACAACATGATCAACTTAAACAACACATAAGCAAGAATTTAAGCTTTCCGTCAATTGAACTATTTAAGTTTCTTGAATCAACCAAAACTTTCAATCAAAGAACTAACAAATTGCGTATATATCCTTGAACATACATATAGTTGGTCATTACAATTCTAGTTCAAGAAACACAAACTTAATTAAAGAAGCTTGAAACTTAATGACCTTGTATCAACTTGGCTTCAAATACAAACTTGGATTCCACAACCTAAACGACAATACAACAACGTCATGTTAAAAGTAAGCAATCAATTAGAGCAAACTTAGAACAGATAACTATTCATCTTGTAGCATACTAAATCACTAGCAGACCCATTAAATCATAATTAATCAATGAAGAAACAAGGGAGAGAGTTATCTCAGTTAAAAGAACTCTCAGATAACTCTAAATTCAAAGTGCCACTGATTGTTATCTTAAACTCTTTAAAATCTACAAACAAAATGAGAATAACATTAAAACTAAGAACTTTAACTTTTAAGTCTAAGAATCATGTCCTTGAAATAGAAACCAAATAGAAACCCGAAGTCTCTTTTTCTTCTTCCATTCCTAGACGGTGACGTACCATGAAAAACTAACTTAGCTCTAGTTAATTCCAATCCATACACTGAAGAGATGAAATACTTAAGTTGGCTCCATCATAATGAAAGCATGAAATGTGTTAAAAATGAAGGAAATTCAAGTATTACATAAAACTATTCCACACACTTTGTACTTGCAACAAAACAACAAGATAATGCCACAGCTTACCAATATCAACTTACTTTTTTTATTTCAACTGACCATGTAGTAAACTTTGGTCGCTTGTTTCTAAAAAAACAAAGTTACTAAGATGAAGTTGAAGAAACCAAGAAGAAGTATAAAAACTCTTTCACGGTATAAACTAAAGTTAGGTAGAAAGTATCCATAGTTTATTAATGCCAATAAACAGAGAAACCATAATGGGGATTAGCACAAAGCAATTATTTTAGATATCAAAAACTAGAATCAACTAATTGCCTCTTCTATTTTACCAATAATTACAACAAACTAGAGTTGTAAGAAGAATTTCAAATAAATATTACCTGTGGACTACCATTAGATTGTTTTGAATTTCCTTCTATGTTAGATGTATCTTCTTAAGTTGCTAGACTTCGTAAGATAAGCATAAAGCCATAAAAATAAAGCCATATGAATCATACTCAAAACTCTCAAACCAAACTGAAAAAGATAAGCATGCAACACATACAATGAGGAGGTACCAAAATAAAGAATATAATGACAGTGAAGTTTATATATAATTGGAAGATTACAAGGAAATGAAGAATACAATGACAATGAAGCTTGCCCCATTCAGAAGTAAAAGAAAAAAAGTAAAAAAGGCAAAGAAAATATATCCTCATAAGATATATAATCACCTTAATGTTATAGTCTTCTCTCTCGGTTATTTGCTGCAATAGATGTTGATTTCAAGTTTGCATATCGTTATATGCCTGCCCAATTATCTGTCACAGACTAACAGTTAGATTACCTCACAATGCTCAGAAGATCATCAAATGGTCAAAGTTCTGAATACAAGTTGCCTCAATTTTAGACAAGTATGCCACATTTTCGTCGCCTTTAGATATTAAAACATCTGATAATTGAGTTAAATCCCTGTAAAATAAAAAAGACGAGCTCATGGTTTGAAGCCTATATGACTATAATGTTAGAAGGAAAAAAAAGTTAAACCTGGCAATTACCCAAGAAGGGTATTAACTAGATACCAAATAAACAATCAAACAATGACCGAAAATCATCCACATAATCAATAGAATAGTATTATATAATCCCACATCCCAACATGCCATTTTGAAATTTCATTCAATCAATGAAATAATTATTGACAACTACTTTTTTCAAAAAAGTAATAAAAAAGACTATGAAAAAATCATAGAACCAACATATAGTACACAAATGTGCACACAACTTTAGAAAAATGAATCCAAGAATATGGCTTACGTTGGGCAAAAGAGGAACAACAAGCTCCCTAAATAGTCAAAATTGAAGTCCAACCTTTTACATGTTTCTAACTTCTATTTTGGACGAATCTTCCTTCCAAGTAGTGTCTAGGCTATGTAACCAAATGAAGTTTAATAATAGTTGAACTACTGCATTAGGCAACACAACATATGTTCTATTGAATTCAACATTTTAGAACAAACTAAAGTTTCAAGCAACAAACATTATATACAGCCTTTCGCTACTCTTCAATGCTTCTTTTTTGCTACTAACATCATTTCTTTGAAGCTTAATGTCAAGAAACTATTTAGCCACCATTCTCTTGGGTTCAACACACATACTTCCCACCAAACTCCGGTAAAAAGTAAGGGTAAAATTCAAATTCTTTTTGTCCAAGCAAATCTAGGTAAGTGCAACCTACCCTTAGCAATAAATAACATTTCTAAACGTATTTGTGCTTGATTGTAATGACCTTGCCTATACATACTTTGATATGTATTGATTTTCACTTAACAAAGTGTTAATTTTTTTGGAAGGTTTTCTTCTTTTAGTAGTGTATGGGAGAATGTTGATATGAAAGACATTTCTTATTATTCTAATGTGAAGGGAAAAATTTTAGTTCAAACTAAAGAAGTGCTTTCAAAGTGTTTTTGCATAATAACAGTGAGGAACAACTTTCAATTTAGGACTACGATATCAAATTTGAGGTCTTTTGAATTTAGATGTCTGCAAGAAGGTTACAAATGATATGTTAGGACATCTCATTATAAGAAGAGTGATTTGTGGATGCTACGAAAATACATTTCTAACCATGATTGTTCATTGAATACTATTCAAAGTTCTCACATGCAAGCTTCTTCAACAATAATTGACAGTTGCTTGATCAATGGTTTTAGGTTCATGTCAACTGAGCGTTCCATTCCAAAAGAGACTATGCCAAAGGTTCGTGCAAAACTTGGACTTAATATAAGTTAGCAAAAAGCTTAGAGGGTAAAAGAACACATAGGAAAGATATTAAAAAGTGACGTAATTGAATCGTACACATTGATTCCAAGCTTCTTTAATAAATTGGTTGTGAATCTAACCTATGTATGATCAGTTTTGTATACCACATTTAAATTAATTTCAGTCTATCAAGATAGACAAATAATAATAATAACAATAATAATACAATAATAATAACAATAATAATAATAATAAGAAGAAGAAGAAGAAGAAGAAGAACAATAACAATAATAACAATAATAATAAGAACAAGAATAATAAGAACAAGAATAATAATAACAACAACAACAACAATAAGAATAACAATAACAACAACAACAACAACTGGTTAGAATTCATTAAATACATTTAAAATATCACAAAAGCAGTTTCGAGCCCTCTTTTAAATCACGTTCCCAAGAGTTCCAAAATATAGTTCTCAAAATCATCAAGACAAAACCACCAATCAAATGTTCTAACCATGAGTCCATTAAATTCTAAAAAAAAAATAGAAATTTACAAATACGTCAGCGAAAGCATAAAGAAACTAGACACGTCAATATGGCCTTCACGCATCCTTCTTGCCCCTCGCCGGTCTGCCCCTCGCCAAACCCTTACCTGAAAAGTTAAAGAGAAAAGGGTGAGTATAAGAATATACCCAGTAAGGGACCCATTACTGGGCACATTAGGGTAATAACAGTTAGCTTCCTTTTAAGGGGTACCCTACATAAACAGTCTAGTGGTTTCGTCGAACGCACACATCAGTCTAGTGATCCCGTCAGATGCACATATCAGTCTAGTGATCTCGAAGGATGCACATATCAGTCTAGTGATCCCGAAGGATGCACATATTAGTCTAGTGATCCCAAAGGATGCACATATCAGTCTCGTGATCGCGAAGGATACACATATCAGTCGAGGAATCCCGAAGGACACCGTGCCTGTAAGGTACGCTACCCCATAGATAAAGCTAACTGTTATCCCACTGTAACGCCCAACAAATTCGATATTTCTTTTTGTTTTGGCCATTGTCATCAATATTAAGTGTGGTTATGGGAATTTTTAAATTTATTGGAAGAACCTTACCATTTTGATTTTCTCGAGTAATTAAGGTTGGGAATCCTTATTTGTTCAGGATAATAAGTATTACTTTTATTTTATTATTTTATTTTTATTGGAAATAATTAGGGAAGCCTTATTAAACTAAAGTTGGTTATTTTTGGTGAGATTTGGGGAGAGAGAGGAGGGGTTGTTTTGGGCTTTTAAAAGGAAAAGAAAAGAGTCCTTTCTCTTATAAAAAAAAGGCCTTGGGACTCGTGCGTAAAGAGGAAGAGAAAAAAAAAATCAAAGAAAGAAAGAGGGGAAAAGAAAAAAAAAAAAGAAAAAAGGAAAATTTTTATTTGAAACCCTAGCCGCCGCACGCCGCCGCGAACCCGAGCCGCCAAGCATCTCCCCTCTCTGTTCAGCAGCGCAGCCGAGCCTACAGTCGAAACCGAGCCGTCGCCGAGCTTCCAGCCGCGTCGGAAGAATCGTCCAAGCCGATCCAGCAGCCGAGCGTCCGTCGGAGCAGCCGTCTCTCGCACGCCCGAAGCCGAGTCGAAGCCACCTTCGCGCGTCCGCAGCCAACCCGACAGCCAGCCGAGTCACGCCGCTTCGATTCGACGCAGCGCAGCCGAAACGCTCGTCTGCAGCCGTCGCCGAGCGAAGCCGCGGTAGCCGGACCACCAGCAGCCGCCGCGCCACCCGAAATCCGGAAGCCGACGCCCCGCGCGCAAAGATCAGTCCGAAAACCCGCTCCGCTACCCGAACCGGCGCGCGCCATCTGCCGGAACCCGACCCGCGCCCGCGTGCATCCGCGTGTGAGCCGCGTCCGCGTGTGAAGCCGCGCCGCGCGCTTCTGCGAAGCCGAGCCGCACGCGTAAATTCCTGTTGCAAGCCGAGCCGCACGCGTAAATTCCTGTACCGAGCCGAGCCGCGCCTGCGCCAAGCCGAGCCGGTCCCTGTCCTCTTCCAGCCGAGCCGCCAAGACTAATTTGGCTCCATCCACCTAAATTTTGGTAATTCAATTAATTATTGTGGCATTTTCCAGTAAGACTCCATGCTTCGGACGTTAATTAAATTAATTTGGGACTAAATTAAGTTATTTTCCTTAAGGGACGTCTTGGACCAAGTAATTGCAGCAGCGCGGGATTTCTTCAGTAGGGGCTCGAGCACTGCAACCTCCTTCTAGGGTAAGTTATTTCAAATGAGTCTTGAACCGTTAGTCGTTGGCGACCTAATTACGAATTTTGGCATATTAAACAGTTAGGACCTCGTCGCTTGGAAAGCGTACTGCCTCGCGGTTAGGACTCGACAAGTAAATCTCCAGGTAAGAGATTCTACTACTAGCCCCATGCTTAGAATTATGAGACTTTGTATACTTCAATTTTGCATGTTGAGGATTAGACGGTACGATGCCTGAAATCAATGTTAGTATGATGTAAATGACGATATGGTTATGCTATAGCCTGTTATGTGTGGCGAGAGCTGTTATGGCTATACGACGAATGTCGAGACGGAGAGTGTAGAGACGATTTATGTGATATGTTATATGCTGACGCCATGTGTATGTATACTGCAATTAGGGTACCTGTTAGCTTAATCTGTTAGAGTCGTACCTGCATGGGTGTCCTTCGGGATCACCACCTATTGAGGACTGTGTGGTCCGACGGGACACCAGTCTAGCATGGATATAGATATGACTCGAGTGACTCGACGGGGTCCTCGCATCCCGACTGTCCTAGGTGTCCCCCGGGGCACCGAAGACCAGAGTTACGTTCCTACGGGAGCGCATGTTGCACGTGTTCGGGAACGTGCCAGAAATTGGGTACCAGTTACAGGACTCTGACAGGAAGTTAACAGGCACCTAGTGGGAGTAGTAGTGGGTCCCTTACTGAGTATTTTATACTCACTCTCTTCATTTCATGTTTTCAGGTAGAGGACGAGGCAAGGGCAAGGGCAAGCTGGCGAGCGACCCGAAGTGACCGTGGAGGGCCATAGGGACTACTGCTTCCGCTTATTCTTATTTTAGACTTTCGTATTTGAGTTTCAGTACTTTTCATTACTTAACATCTTTTTATGTAGATAGGGCACGAGTAGGACTTTAGAACGCATTACACCTTTTGCATAACTACCTTGTTTGAAATTTTCATAAATAAAATTTCTTAAACGTTACGCGTTTTTAATAAATTTTATGACTTAAACCACTTGTTCTATATTTAGTAATGACTTCGATTCAGTATAAGGAGTTGGGTCGTTACACCCACAGTCCATACTAAACCGCCTACAACAGTCACATCACAATAACGTTCAAGTTAACGGTTCAATTATAAGCTTAGCCAGTCAGACAGTTTAGGCTTAATCAATCGTCTCCTCAGTCACTTTATGTATATTTAATTCACACATTATCGTGACATTTCCTAAATTCAGTCAACTACGTAAATCATCACCCTGTAAATCCACATGACGATAACTCCGTCTCAGATGAAACCCTAGCACATCTACAGGTAATCGGTGTTATGCATAACGTCCATAATATGCATAATAGTAGTATTCGGTCTACCTCACAGTTCAACAGCGTATACACAAACTACACAAGCAGTTTCCAAACTCATAGTCCCTCTACGACATAATTCCATAACCAGTATCCCGACAACAGACTCCTACTTTAAATAATATTAAGATTTTCACAATCCATCAACATTACCCTTCCCATTAACAGCACAACCCATCAACATAACCATAAAACACAGAACATCAAGGCACCAGTGCCATCATCAGAACAACTCATTGCGTATATAGGTACATAGGCCACAACTAACTATCACATTACCTTTCATCAGTCAAAAGCATATAAGTGATATGTGCTAGTCACATGCGTCAATCAAGTCAGTACAGTTGCAATCGTATAATTCCCATGTGGGTTACTACGTTTCCAGTCTCGGTCTGAGGTCTAGTAGTAAGAAATCCCTTACCTGAAATGTAGCTAAATTCTTGTTCAAGTCCGCGTCCAAACGAATCCGCCTAAACACAAACATACGGGTTTAACAATGACATCACCAAAATCTACAGTACAAAACATTCCAAAGCAACAACTACCGACTTACTGAAGCAGAGGAGAGTTGGCTCCTACTGCGCTTGGCGTAAAACTCCTGAACTCGAGCGTCACCTCTCTAACACCTTTAGGGGATCAACAATTAACCTAACCAATCAGTTCAACATTTAATCCGACATTTAAACTCGCATTGACTATTGAAAACGTTAGAAATTCCTCACATTGTCCTTACCAAGACTCACCGGGACTCGGCACGAATGGACACGACTTAAGTGGCTCAGTGGACCGGGAGATTGGCTTGGAAAAATGACTAGACTCGGCTTGGCTCAGTTCTCGGCTCGCGGCTCGGCTCGACTTAATACTCGACTCGGCTTGGCTCGCGGCTCACTGCAGCTTGACTTGGATTCGTGGTTCGAGCACGGCTCGACTTGATTGGCTTAGCTCGACTTGATTGGCTGCTCGAAGAACAGCAACGTGCGGCTCGATCTTCGTCGGACAGTGCGCGGAAGCAAGGCACGATAATGACGATGGAGGACTTGGGCTTCGCGGACGACGCACGAAGGAGGAGCGGCGGCTGACGGCTTCAAGGAGAGACGACGAGCGGCGGAAGATTTGGCTCCGCGTCTCCGTGATTGTCGCGACTATGCTGTTGGAGACAGGGAAGGAAAAGTTGGAGGCGGTCGACGACAGAAAGGAAGACGTGAGATGGGCTACCGCGGTGACTGCATGTCGACGTTGCGAAGCCAACGATGACGGAGACAGAGAGACTACCACAGAGACGGGGACGGAGGCGTGCGGACGCGGTCGGGAAAGAAGGAAAAGATGATTGGGGCGGTGGTGGGGCGAAGGAAGAAGAAGGAGAAGGAAACCAGGGGGGCTGCGTGCGGGTAGAGCTAGGGTTTTCTTTTTTATATATATATAAATATATATATATATATAAAGAATAATAATAATATAATTAATAATAATAATAATATAATTTATATTATATTATTATTATATTATTTTATATCATATTATATTATAAAAAATTCAAACCCTTCAATTTCTTTTTCTTTTCTCTTCTAAACCAAACAAAAATTAACACAAAAAATTTTAAATTCCCGAAAGTTAACATAAAATATTAAAACTTACCTCGAAATTTAGGGCGTTACAAATAATCATAATAATAATAATCATAATAATAATAATCATAATGATGATGATGATGATGGTATTAAGTGTGCACTCACATGAGTGAACAAGAACGAGAACAACACCAACAAAAAGGAGAAATGGTATTAATTGTCCGTAAATTTGGATTGGGCGGGGTATCCACTTACAGAAGTGGGCGAGTGTAGTCCACGTGAGCAGAAACGTTCAATGGAAGATGAATATTCTTCATCTTCTTCGTCGTAAAATAAAAAAGGTTCTGAAGTTTTATAATAATAATATACTAAAGACAATTCTCTCTTTTAACCAACTTATAGAGCGCGAGAGAAATGGATGTGTAGGTATCTGAAGCAGTCAACGCCAAACGCCCCTTTCTCCATTTTTCCCACCAATTTTTCTATATATATTATACTTCGTTGCCTATGCACTTTACCCCACTGGGCAGGAAGGAGTTTGAGATTTCTTTAATATAGTTCCCTCTACGATTTCATTGTATTTTCCGGTGGCTTTTCCAGGTTAGTTAACGGTGGCTTTTGCCGATCCACTTTTTCTCAGTTTTCTATATATTTTTTCTTCTGCCAATTCTACGCCCAACTGGGAAGACAGAATTAAAAAGTATTAACTTTTCTGTTTGGTTGATCTGTTGCTTCTCTGCAATTGTTTTAACTCTCTCCGTGTACATGAGATTTCGGAATTTCCGCCTGATTTCTTTTACGCACCACAGATATTCCTTGCTTTTTATGCTTTAACCTCTTGAATATTCTGATTTTTGTCAATTTCGCTTTCCCACTGGCTCATTCTCTCTAATATGTATCTAATTTTAATATCTTACGCAATTATGGACATGCAGCGTTCCTAATTTATAATGTCGTAGAATTATATCTTGACTTGCAATTTTTGTTTTAATCGACGATCCCCATCACGGGTGTTTCTCTAACTGTGTTTGTCTTGTGAATATTTTTAGTTTTAGATGTCTGGAATCGATTAAGAACCTACACCTAGCCATGATTCATTGAGTGTCAATCATATGTATTTGGATCAACAATCTCTGTTTGGGGAACGAATAAGTGATGGGATTAAGTTTCATTTCTTTTATTTTATTTTCTTTTTGTTCTTTTTCCCAAATGATTAGGATGGGTGTTATCTTCAGTAACTGTTGGTATTCACATAACCTACTAATTCTCAAAACTTTGCAAATTATTGTTTGTGTGATTTAGGGATTTCTATTTTGCGTTGTTGTCTGCATAAATCAGACTCGTGATGTCCACTTTATTACTAGTATTAATTTATAAACGCTTTTCCAACATTCGCGTTATTGATGATGCAAATCATGCAATGATGCAGCTGGAAGCAATGGCGACAAATTTTCATTATGATTTTGAATTCCTTAGGAATTTTCTCATCCCTAATTACATACTCCAACCCGAAGCAGAAGTTGAGAGTGTTCCTTGTGCTCCCAATTGTCCCGTTTTAGTGTTTGTCAACTCCAGAAGTGGTGGTCAGCTTGGTGGCAGTCTCCTCAGCACATACCGTTCTCTTCTCAATGAGAAACAGGTGTTTCTTGCGTCACAAAAATTTTAAATGCACTTTGACAGCCTTATGGAGCTATTACGAAATTACTGAATCTATGGCTGGTTGACTTCTATCTGACTAATTGTAAGGTTTTTGATTTGGGGGAAGAAGCTCCTGATGCGGTGCTGCGCAGAATATTCTTGAATCTTGAAAAGCTTAAGCTTAATGGCGATGAAATTGCAGTTGATATTCAGAAGAAATTGCGATTAATTGTGAGTTTCTTATGTCTTCATATATCTATGTCAATTTCAAAGTTTTATGATTTAGCAACATACACAGTTAAACTTCATCCTTAATGCATTTGATCTTTCAGGTTGCAGGGGGTGATGGAACAGCTGGCTGGCTTCTTGGAGTTGTTTGCGATCTTAAGTTATCTCATCCGCCACCAATTGCTACAGTCCCCTTAGGAACTGGAAACAATCTTCCTTTTGCATTTGGTTGGGTAAGGGTTTCTTCTTCCACACTGTCTGGTTACATAGTAACACAGTAGTATTGCAAAGGATGTTGAGCAAATATTATTGAAGGCAGGATTAATATATGTAACTGCTGCTTTCTTATTGATTAGAATGCTGGTTACTGTTGAAAAAATTATTGATAGGCCTATCATTTGAAATATGAACTCGTTTTTGTGAAACTATGCATTTTAGTTTGATATCGACCAGTCTCTTCCTTATAATGATGAATTTCGTCCAGATACTACCATTATCAAGCAGCACAAGAATTGAAAGAAAAATATTTTCCTAATTTCAGGGAAAGAAGAATCCTGGTACGGACCCTAACTCTGTGGTTTCATTTCTAAATCAAGTCCTGAAAGCAAGGGAAATGAAAATAGACAAGTAAGAAAATTGGATAGAAAGGCTGAAGCACACATGTTTGCATATTTGTTCATGATAAACTGTACATTATTCTTATCAAAAGCGATAACTGGTCATGTTATTGTTGTTTGACAGTTGGCATTTTCTGATGAGGATGAGAGCTCCTACAGAAGGGTCGTGTGATCCTATTGCTCCCCTTGAACTGCCACATTCCCTACATGCATTTCATCGCGTCACCGAGGGTGAACACAATGTGGTAAGTTGGTAACTACAGGCTGTGGAACATATTCCCTGTTTTTGTTGCATTTTGACATAAAAGAGTACTTTGATGTTCTAATATATCTTAGTTGGTTATCTTGTTTTCTTCAAAGAATTCTGCATGAAAACCAACTCATCATCAGCTTAAGTAGTTCCTTCCTGTTTTAATTCAGCCTACTATCTCTTATCTGGGGAAAAAAGCTAATTATCAGCTCTAAGATTCCAATTTTCAACATCTGCAAAACTACATGGTCTTACTTGAGGTCAAAGCTAACTTCTACAAACGATACTTGGTAGGAGAATTAGAAATTCAGAACACAAGACAGGAGCAATGTTGTATTTTGACGGAGCTTACAGATCAAAAGTATTGGATAAGATGACTAGATTTTATTGTTTGTCTGAGTATTCTATTTTGGAACTAGTCTTGAATATAGTTCTTATTTATGAAATGCTAAGACCGAATATGGTCTCTCATAGACTTGAGTATGGAGGTTTTTGCATGTCTGTAATTAGATTATTTTGTTACCATCCCCTACTCCATCATTGCAGAAGACTTGACAAATAACTCCATTTATAGCCCTGGAAGTGAGCAGTTTTAACTGAATCCTGAAGTGTGATTGAAAGATACATCATACAAGTAATTAATTAAGTTAGAAACTAAGAAAATACTTTATAAGTTCATAATTGCTTAGTAATATTCTTAACATAGATTCTGAAACTATATAAAGGTTATGCACTCAACTCAACATGCAGAAAAACGTATTATTTCTGGAAAGATGCCCTCAACTTTTCATGTTGTTTTATTTTCAATTTATGGAAGAAATTTCACCTTCAATTAAGCTTTATCAATTTGCTTCTCTCTTTATGTGCTGATGTATTTTCTTGATAATCAGGAAGGTTGCCTCACATTCCGTGGAGGATTTTGGAACTACTTTAGCATGGGTAAGACTTCTTCCATTGCAACTCTAGATAAAAGGTCAACTTGTTACTAAAAGCTGTAATATATCACAGAAGATGTTACTTAGAGTCGTAACGTAATGGGAAATTTTTCCAACATTTGGCTTTTACTGTCTGAGCTTTTGTACTCTGATAATTTTAGTTTGAAATAATCCTGTTAATGGTCTCTGACATGAGAGTGGATTCTTCGTTTTGATTATAGGAATGGATGCTCAAGTATCATATGCATTTCATTCTGAGCGAAAGTTGCATCCTGAAAAATTTAAGAATCAGTTAGTTAATCAGGTAAGCATTACAAATTTCATCCTGAATTTGCTTTCAGGTTTGTTTTCAATCATTACTAAAATCTTTGTATGAGATGATAGATACTAGAAACATAACGGATTTTAAGACATTGAATGATCAAAATATGACCTTCAACGTCATTCTTGGATATGTTTTTCAAGCACGTTTAACTCTTCGATTATTACATCGTTATTGCATACATATCAAAATTTAACCATTTTTTCTCCTATTTTTACTTTTGTGTACCAGAGTACCTACGCAAAGATTGGAAGCACCTGGTTTTTTGCTCCCTTGTTTCATCCTTCATCCATGTTCGTTTCCAAATGATTTGATTTGATTTTATTTTATTTGTGTGTGTGCATGTGAAATAGTAAAGCTAAACTGACCATGATGAGGTACTTAAAATTCCCAATTTGTCGTCCCTTGTGAGGTTTTAAACAACCCCAACCCCCACAATGTTGGGCTGCCCATTAGGAGACTTTACAAGATGCACTGAAATGAGTATAAATTGCACTCGGAGAATAATATACAAAGATTCTGTGAGGTACCTAGATCAGAATATAAGTATGGAATTTGTAAGGAGTATAAAGATAAGTAGATAGGAAGTTAGTTACTGAATGCAATAAATAGAAGGCGAGGGAAATGGAAAATGCCTTCAATCGAAGTGTATAAATGTAAAAGTTTAATTTAAAAAATGGGTATTTCTCCTCATTAAATCAAAATGTAATGCAAGAACGATATGTTGCATTAACCTTCAGTTTTTACCCTTTTCTTTCTTTAACTACTTTCCTGTCACTGTAGGAATATATCTCAAATGGCTAAGGTCGAGATCATGAAATGTCATGGTGATTGGAAAACGTTGCATATACCTCATGGGTAAGGTTTTCAGCTTTCATTACTTACTGGACTCTCATCTACTTCCTACAATAAAAACCGTACTCAAAATTTTATGAAAATTTCAAATAATTTCCTTGGCTGTTGGTACTGATCTGATTTCCTTTTGGACTTCCATGTACTCAAAATGCCCCTTTGTTTGGTCGGCATAACCTTTTCTTATTATTAACTAATAACCTTTTCTTATTATTAACTATCTGATGACTATAATATTTATCCATCCAATGTGTTGCTGGACATGCTGAAGAACAAGTATGGAAGTATTTATGGATTTTACTTATTTGAGTTTGGTCTTTTTTTTTGGAAAACGTGTATTGATGTTTTCAAATATAGCAAAACTGTAAAATATCCATCTTCGCGGTTTATCAAAGTAGAAAGCAAATTTTTCCTATTTGTAAATTTTTTCAATAGTTTTGTCATTTAAATCAATTTTCCTTATTAATAACTATTGTTTCAAAAATTTTATTTGGAAACTGAAACCTGCACCGTACATTTTATTGTTCTTCTTATCAGTGTATTACTAAATTCGTTTCAAATACAGTCTTGCTAATTAGTCTGGCAAGAAGAGAGGTGCTGGTGGTAACCATTTTGTTTCCCAATTTTGGAAATTAAACTATGAGCACTACATCAACTCTTTTGTTTCTGTTTTTTTAAAAAAGATTCAAAATCTAAACTAGAATTTGAAATCAAGGTTCCATTTGGTAACAATTTGGTTTTTGAAAATTAGGTTTATTTTCTCTCAGTTTCTTGCAACAATTTGCATCTTTCTTAAGTAAAATAGAAGAATTTCTTAGTCTAATTCCAACAAAAAAAAAAAAAAAAAACTACTTTGTTTAGTTTTTTAGTACTTGACTTGGTTTTTAAATTCATCAATAGAAGGTAGATAACAAAGGAAGGCATGTAGAGGTAGAAGGAGCAATTATAGGTTCAATTTTTTAGAACTAAAATCCGAATACCAAATGGTAACCAAAGGAACTTTAAAAGGTGGTTTTTAAAAATTGTTTTTGTTTTTTTAAATTGGCTTACAATTTAAATGTGTTCTGTAAAAGGTGGAAAGTTTACCAAAGGGATTGTGAAGTATAAAGTGCAACTTCTGTAATCAGAGAACTAAAAATGAAATTGTGGTCAAAGGTTCTGTAATGTTTAGGACCCCTTTCTTAGGATACCATATGCTTCTCTTTAATATTATGAAACGTTGTACCTGATGTTTGCTACAGAATTAGGTCAGTCGTATGCCTTAACTTGCCCAGTTTTTCTGGTGGATTCAATCCATGGGGGACACCTAATAACAGAAAGCAGCATGATGTTAGTCCCCGATCTATTTATTTTTATTTAGATAGCAAATCTGAATCGTGATGTTTGTAGAATGCTTTAATTATTTTCACATGCTTCTCTTTTAGTAACTGATATCACTCCTTGATGAAATATGTTTATAGAGAGACTTAACTCCACCATATGTCGATGATGGACTTCTTGAGGTTGTCGGCTTTCGGGATGCTTGGCATGGACTCGTCTTGCTTGCTCCAAAAGGTCATGGAACTCGCCTTGCACAGGTAAGACAATAAAATTAAAGGACGAGGATGTTAGGACTCTTCCACTTGCCACTCAGAAAATCTCAAACACTTCTAGAGAAACAGAGACAGTACTTTGTGAATATATATTGCAAGTGAAGTACGATAATGTTCACAATGTAAATCAAGAACAAAATAAAATAAGAACAAGGTATTATCTATGGAAAGCAAATAAAAGACTCCCCCCAGCAAATTCGAGAAGGCTGGTTCTTCTCCCAAAAGCTCTCAGCAGCCTTTTCCCAAGATATAATCCAACTTCAGAAGTCCCCAAACATTCCTTAAGTACCCCAATTCCCCTTGGTTGGTCCCTGAAAGGATATTCCCCTCACTTATCATCATTGGCCATGCTGTCATCTCAATTATTCCCTTTTTAACCCCTGCGTCTGCAAGTATGGATAATAGGGGTCTAACAATATCGTCGGCTCGAAGCTCACCTTGTCCTCAAGGTGGAATAAATGATATTGCTTGTTCATTGAATAGACATATTCCCACATTGCTTCACTGTCATGTAGCCCTTTCCATTTTACCAACTATTCGTTAGCCCCTATCTCGCTGTTCCAATAGATCCCCAAAACTGCCTCGGGTTCAACTTGTAGCTCAAATTCCTCATTCAAAGCTGGTTGCATGTGCTGCACTTGTTGAGTTTGGCACAGCTTAAGTTTTAGTTGTGAGACATGAAACACATTATGAGTCATTGCTTTAGGTGGAAGGTCCAATCGATAAGCTACTTCCCCAATCTCTTCTAGTTAGGCTAAAGAATTTTGGTGCCAGCTTCTCACTTCGCTTTCTGGCTAAAGATCTTTGTCTATAAGGTCTTAGTTTCAAATAAACTTCATCTCCAATTTTGAATTTCATCTCTTGACTGTGTAAATCAGTTTGCTTCTTCATCCGATTCGGATCCACCACTAGATTTTCCTTCAAGGCACTAATCACCATATCCCTCTCTTTTAACAACTATTCTGCACTGCTATTGGTCATTTTCCTATCTCCATACAAAATCAGTGGAGGTCGTGGCCGTCCGTATACCATTTGGAATGGGGTTATCCTTGCCAAGGAGTGGAAAGTGGTGTTATACCATAACACAGCCCACGGTATACACTTATGCCACTTGGTTGGCTGTTCGTTACAAAAGCACCGTAAATAAGATTCAAGACAATGATTAACCCGCTCAGTCTGGCCATCCGTTTGAGGATGGAATGTTGTACTTCTCTTTAGTGATGTCCTCGTGGCTGCAAACAATTATGTCCAAAAGTGACTCGAAAAGATTTTATAGTGATTCGTGACAATTGAATTTGGGATTCCATGTTTGCTAATGACTTCTTCAATGAACTTTTCTGCAACCTGTTTCACCATGAATGGGTGCTTCATGGTGCTAAAGTGAGCCATCTTACTCGTTCGGTCCACCATTATCATAATTGCATCAAAACCCCCTACCTTGGGTAACCCTTCTATGAAATCCATCGTCCAATCTTCGAGGATTAAGTTGGGTAGAGGTAAGGGCTGTAAAACTCCAGTTCGAGGGAGAGCCTCTGTTTTATTTCTTTGACAAACTTCACGGAGCTCAACATATCGTTTCACGTCATTTTCATGCTCGCCCAATGTATCTCTCTATTCATACGTTTGTAAGTTATGAGGAATCCCAAATGTCCACCTAAAACTGAATCATGGAAGGTATGGAGCAAAGCTGGAATTAAAGAAGTTTCAGATAGATGGTATCTTCCCTTATAGAGCAATATGCCTACCACCCATTGATAATTTTTTTTCTCCTTCTGGATCCTCCTTCAGAATACTAATTACTTTTTTTAGTTCGTCATCATTTTCCACTTCTTTCATAACCATCTCTACATCTAATATCCGTGGGATATTAAGGTATTTAATTTTGCAGTGTGATTCATATGGAATAGAGCGTCCACAGCTTTGTTTTGCAACCATGGTTGGCATAGAATTTCAAAATCGTAGCCCAGCAACTAGTCAACCACCTTTAAAATCGGGATTGAACTTCCCTTTGTTCAATCAAAAACTTCAACGCCTTTTGATTTGAGAGCACTGTAAATCTTCTTCCCAACAAATAATGCCTCCATTTTTGAATTGCCATTAGTTCTCTCTCGTAGATAGACTTTGCCTGCCTGCACTTGAGGGGATAATTTTGGTTGAAATAGGCTATGGATCGTGCGTTCTGAGACAAAATAGTTCCTAGCTCAATTCCTGACGTGTTTGTTTCAATAGTGAATGGTAATGAAAAATCTGGAAATGCTAAAATCGGGACAGATTTCATTGCTTGTTTTAACAGTTCAAATGCTTATATGGTCCCTTTGTCCCACTTAAACCCATTCTTCTGCAACAACTTGGTCAGTGGCGCAGCAATATTCCCATAAGCTTTTACAAATCTTTGATAATACCTTGAAAGGCCAAGGAAACCCCTCAATTCAGAAACATCTCTTGGTTGTGGCCAATTCACCATTGCCGTCACCTTTTCGCCGTCAACCTCTATCCCTTTACTAAAAATCCAATGTCCGAAATATTGAACTCGAAAGTGCCCAATGACACATATCTTCTCATTGGTGAACAACTTGTTGTCTCTTAAAATATTATATACCACTTTCAAGTGTTTCTCATGCTCAATGATGTCAGTGCTGTAGACTAGAATGTCGTCGACGAAAGCTAACACAATCACCTTAGGAAGGGTCTGAAAACTTGATTCATGAGTGTTTGAAAGGTTGCCAGCCAATGCATTGGTTAATCCAAAAGGCATAACCAAGAACTCGTAATGTCCTTTGTGGGTGTGAGAATCTGTCTTCTCAATGTCCTCCTCCCTCATCCAAATTTGGAGGTACCTTGAGAGCAAATCCAATTTAGAAAAAACTGCCACATCATGTAGTTCATCAAGGAGTTCTTCGATCATGGGAATAGGGAATTTTTCTGCAATGGTCACCTGATAATTTGCGGTAGTTTACACAGAATCACCACCCTCCATCTCTTTCCTGGGCTGGAATAGGGGCTTTAACTAGGCTTGATGATTCCCGCTTGAAGCAATTTTTAAACTAATCTTTTGATTTCTTCCTTCTTGATGTACCCGTACTTGTAAGGCCTGACATTGATGGGTTTCTATCCATCCACTATCAATATTCGATGGTCTACTACTCTTCGAGGAGGTAACTCCTTTGGCATCTCAATCACTTCCTTATACCTTTTTAACAAATTTTGAATCATGGGCAAGTTCGACTCTTTCCCTTTCTTCTCTATCACTTTCATCCCAATTATCTTCTCCAATTTTGATATTCTGGAATTCCAACAAGAACCGATCTTCCTCTTCCCAAATCTTGGATAGTGTCTTAAATGAGCATTTTACCTTTGTGAGGGACGCCCCCCCCCCCCCCCCCCTTTAGGATTACATTAGTGTTTCCGGCCATGAAGGTCATCATTATCAACAGCCAATGAATGCCCATAAAACCAGTTGTACTCAGCCACTGCATACCAAGAACTATTTCAATCTTGCCTAGTTCGATAGCCAGAAAATTTGCCACAACGTCAATTCAGGAAATTTGACCTCAAGTCGTTTGCAAATCCCCTGCCTTTCTAGGACGGTTCCATCACCAATCGTCACTCCAAATTTAGTCTCCCCTTCGATTGGTAAGTCTAACTCCTTGACTACCCTTTGATGGATGAAATTATGTATTCCACCACTTCAGGCTTGGCTTCCACC
This sequence comes from Cucumis melo, assembly GCF_025177605.1. NCBI lineage: Eukaryota > Viridiplantae > Streptophyta > Magnoliopsida > Cucurbitales > Cucurbitaceae > Cucumis > Cucumis melo. Next base: position 16,623,351 of record NC_066867.1, on the reverse strand, counting down.
TTGACCTCTCCCTCATCCCTATCTTCTTCTCCATTCGCAATAAGCAACATCACTTCACGATTCTCCTTGACCTTGCACTTGTGCTCATAGGAATACTTATCGTTGTATCGGAAGCATAATCCCTTGTCCAGCCTTGCCCTAAATTCACTATTAGATAAGCATTTCAACGGCGGCTCACCTCTCGCATAATTGACCTTAATCAGAATTGATATTTGCCTCATCGGATATTCGTTTTGTTTTCCCCCTTTCTTTTCCTTGATGGATAAATCGTCTTTCAGAGTCTGGGGTTTGGGCCTCAGTTGTACCCGGCCCACGACCGCCTCATTCACCAAGGGACAACTTAAGAGCTAAATTCCTATCGCTCACTAATTGGGCTTCTCTCATACAATCCTCCAGAGTTATTGGATGACGACTCTTCAGTTCGGTTTGCAGAGTAGGTTCCAAACTAGTGACGAATGCATCAATCAGGATGCTCTCCGTCATCTCTGGCAGGGGTGCGGAGTAGTTCAGAAAATTCTTCATGTAATCAGTATAAGATCCGTCTTGCTTGATGCGTATGAGGCAGATGCCCAAACTACCTTCTCCGGGGGCCTTGAACTGTTTGAACATCCTTCCCTTGAGATCTTCACACGACATAATCTTCTTCCGATTGTTACCCCATTGAAACAATCAACCTCGTCTTGTGCAAAACTGTTGACCGCCACCTTCACCTTCTCCACGTCGGCTAGCTCATTGATATCAAAATAGTGTTAGGCCCTATAGACCCATGATTCTGGATTTACGCCGACAAAAACAGGTATTTCTAACTTCTTATATTTGCTTCTATCCGGAGGTCCCCCAGTATGGACTGAAGTCGTATCTATCTCTTCGACTTTACCTTTCATTTTTTAACTAGACCCATTCGACGCACAGGATTCTTCCCTACGCATACTCATACTGCTTTCCCTCACTTCTTCCCTCAGTTTCTCCATGCTCTTATTCAGTCTGAGTATTATCTCCTTCAACCCCATAATCTCTTTCTCACTCATCTCCATTCTTTCCTCCAACTATTTCTGTGCCATTGCTTGTGTCCTCCCTAGGATTTTTTGCGACTCTGATACCAATTTGTTAAGACTCTTCCATCTGCCACGTAGAAAATCCAAACAATACTCTGTGAGTATATATTGCAATGTAAATAAGATAATGTTCGCAATGTAACTCAAGAATAAAAGAAAATAAGAACAAGGTATTTATTATTCCCCCCTGGTCGGTCCCTCAAAGATATTACCCTGCTTATCATCATTGGCCATGTTGTCATCTTGGTTATTCCCTTTTTCACCCATGCGTCTGTAAGTATGGATAGTAAGGGGTCTAACAGAGGACACAACAGGGTCTCTAATCTAAACGAGCTAATCAGATTTAGGTGCCACCGTCAACCAAAGAATAATTCAATTGTCTAATAGGTCAGAAATTTGAATCTCTCCACCCTTGCACATTGCTGGGCTAGAAAACAATTTAGATCTTTTGGTAAAATATAAATTGTTAAAGGTGTTAATACATCAACTTTTTGTTAATAAAAAGCATCAGAATTTACAAAGTATATTTAATTTGGAATTTTTAATATATTAAGGGTAAAATTGAAAATTGTGAAAAAATTTAGAATTACCTCAAAGATTTTTTACATTTTTTATTTCCATGAGTTTACTTGACTCTAAGATATTGTAGAGTTAGATAGGTTGTCTCGTGAGATTTATCAAGGTGCTCGTAAGATAGTCTGGAAAGATATCAAAAGCAAAAAAACAATGCTACGAGAGAAAAATGGAATATCTTATGACAACATGTATGTTATCACTGTTAAGGGATTCCATTATCTCGTGATTAAAAGTCAGAGGTTGAGTTTGATGCAGGTTGGTTGGATAAGACTTCAAATTTGAGTGATACTCTTTTAGTAGGTATTGTATACAATCACCATAGGTCTTCAAGTAGGACGTACTATATGCTGTAGTTCCAAGTTTGTATTTAACCTTGTGCGTGAAAGCATTATACACAAGTGTATTCTGGATTTGTTTTATGTCATACTCATTCACGCAGTGTCTCTGTTCAATTTGACTCACCTTTTGCCTGTGATTTGATGTGCAAGGCTCATCGCATTAGGTTTGAGTTTCAAAAAGGTGTAGCAGATCACACATACATGAGGATTGATGGAGAACCCTGGAAGCAACCCCTCCCTGCCAATGAATCTGTTGTGGTGGAAATCTCTCACCTTGGCCAAGTCAACATGCTTGCCACCAGTAATTGCAGATCAAAAAGTGCTAATGATCCCTTAACACCAAGCAGGCATGAGGAGGATTCAGATGAGGAAGATTTTGAAGAAGACTCCACTCAAAGTGGGGAAGAATTCAGGAAATTTGGTGCAGCAGACACCTTTAAGATTCCTGATGAAATTGATATTTCTCATCTTAGTTGAAAAGAAACACTTCTAACTACCTTTCTTTTTCTTTCTTTTTTTCTTTTTTTTTTCTTTTTGTTTTTTTTTAATTTCAGAATTTTGATCATCATTTATTGTTATTTGAACAGCAGGCTCGTGTCTTACAGTAATCGGCCTTATTTCCTATAATGTTGCCTATTTAATAAAATTCATATATTTGGTGACCCTTCTTCTTCACCCAGGTTTTTCAATACAAATTATTTTCTTTGTTATTATTGTTTCATTTTCTTGAACACGATTGGCTTGTCTAGACTTTATCCTAGTGAGTATGTGGAGCAAAAGCCCCATTTTTTTCAATGCAAGTTCACAATATTTTTCTTATTGAATTTAATTTTGTGTGGACTCCCAAATAAAATTTCTTAAATTCTGTCGTATAATTTTGTTTAAGAAAAATAATATAAGTTATTAGAAAAGATTGATTTAGAAACCTTATGAAATCACAGATTAAATGTTGAACGATTAAAAATCATAGAAAAAATTATAACTTTGAAAGAAAAAATTTCTAAATGATTAAAGAAAAAGTTTTGTAAAATATTTTAAAACTCGGAGAATTTTAAATTAAAAATATTTTAAAACATTGAAAATTTTTATTAAGAAGTGTTGAAAATTTTAAATAGAAAAAAAAATGAGGCTTAATAGGAAAATTTGATAATTAAGTAGAAACAAGAATAAAAGAATCACCGTAGCAAATTATACAAACATAAAATAACATATTGAGATTTTGATAAAATCATATTGGAGATTGATCTCAGAAATGAGACTCCCGAATTTTCTCGATTTCGTCCTCGGATATTTTTAAAGAAAAATAATTTAAAATGTTAACAAATTTAAACTATTATTAGCAATAACATATTAAATTGACCACAAAAGAAGGAAAAAAAATAAAATATTAAATAACATATGAAAGACAAGAAAATATTAAAGAAGCAATAATCAAGATGAGAAAATACTAAAAAAAACAATAATCAATGCTATAAAAGAAAAAAAATAAATAAATAAAAAATTAAATAAATAAAAATGTGTGTGCGTGTGTATGTATGTAGTAAAGATACAATATAAAGAGGATAAAGCATAAGAATAAATTAACAAGGGAAGACATAAAAATAAATAAAAAAGAGATAACGACAAGATATGAAGAAATATGTAATAAATAAATTAACTATAAAATGAACCTCACAAGATAATAAATAAATAATTATAAGAGAAATAGAAGTAGAGAAATAAGAACAAATTGTAACGACCCAACTCTTTTATATTAAGCTGAGGTCATTACTAAAAAGAAACAATAACAAGAGATACTTTTTTTAAAGGAGGAAAACTATATTTTCATTAAAAACAGAATGTTGAAACACTGATACATATACACGGAAGCAAAACTGAGTCCTCATATGACATGTCACGAATCCTTCTCTGTCTCTAGCCAATTTTCCTCTACCTTTACCTTTGCTTGAAATATTAAATATAGAAAGAGTGAGTATAAACATATACTCAGTAATACTAGTCCTGCTAGGTGTCTGTTAACTTTCCATTAGAGTCATGTAAACAAGTACCCCTGAACTGACACGTGCCCAAACGCGTGCAACCTCTGATCCCGTAGGAACATATCTGGTCTTCGGTGAACCAAAAGGAGCATCTAGGACAACTGGTCTTTAGTGCACCCAAAGGGAACACTAAGACAATCGGGCTGCGAGTAATCCTATCGAATCACTCGAATCATGTCTATGTCTATGTCAATGCCAGACTGGTGGTCCCATCAGACTACAGTCCTAAAAGGTGGTGATCTCGAAGGACACCCATGCGGGTACGACTCTAATAGACAAAGTTAACAGAACATTCTATCTATAGCATGTAGCATAACATAACATCATCGTAAACATGGCATGAATATTGATCTTAACGTCCTTAACTATGTGATTAATATATCATGCATTAACATCAACATTCATCAAAATATTCATAAAAAAATCTCCGATTAACTTGATCCTAATCATAAAAGGAAAACTCAATATATTAATTAATGAAATTAGCAATTGGCTAACATCAAAAAATTCTCCCAAATTAATTAACTTTCTAAAAAATTAGAGTTGAAACCAATTCAACGGAAAAAATCTAAGATTTAAATCTTAAAAAATTAGCCAATTGAACCTTTAGATAAACCTAAATTAAATTAATAAAATATTAATTTAATTTCATTAGCTTACTAGGGTTACTCAAATGGAGGTTGAAAAATTCTCTTATTCTTGATGGAAAAATGCATCACTTTAAATCCTCAAGCTTTGTCGCAGAGGGGTTATATTAGAGAAGAAGACGAAGAACCTTTTTCTTTTTCAATTACTTTCTAACTTAAGCATTCCAATGTTATTTGGACCCAAATAATAACAATAATATTTATTATTATTATTTCCTTTTCCTTTTAGGATATATATATATATAATACCAAAATATACGTATATCTTTATTCTCATTATCTTTACTAAATAAATTCCTTAAATGTACAAAATCTTAGACATTTATGACCATTAGTAATAATAATAATAATAATAACAATAATAATAATAATAATAATAATAATAATAATAATAATAATAATAATACTTCTTTATTATTATTATTATTATTATTATTATTATTTTTCTCCCACCAAAATCTACAATAAACATATATATTTATTTAAATAATCATTCTCTTTTCTAAATAAATATATCTTTTCTCGTCCAATCAAATCAACCATCCCTCTCCTCATGGATTATCTACTTTTCTAAATAAATATAATTATATTCCGTCATATAATTAACTTTATTTTTCCATATTAATTATTTACACAAAACCAAATAATTAATATCATAATCCACAAAAATCCAAATTATTAATTAAATATATATATATATATATCCACATATATATACTCAATTAAATCCAATTCCACCAAAACCAACTTTTCCCTCCAAAATCTCAAATTAACTTAAATGTCAAATTCTTTTAATCAATCAAATCTTCTCCAATAAATTACTCATAAATTCCAACTTGAATTATCTTAATCCAACCATTAAATTCTAACTCCAATATTTAATATAACACCCAAATAATTTAACATAATTAATAAAAACTCCTTAAAAGATTTGGGATGTTACATTCCTTTTTTTCAATAATTATATTCCAATATATAATTATCAATTTTGCTTTTTCAAATAAATCCAAATCCTTCTCCTTCCTTATTCACTCAATCATAACTTCTCTCTAGAATCAAGATTTATCTTTCTATAAAATAATTAATTATCTTCCACAATAATTAATATTATTTATCTTTTTTTAAACTAATTAATTATCTTTAACGATAATTAATTATTATTTATCTTTCTCCAAGATAATTAATTATCTTCTACAATAATTAATTATTGTTTATCTTTCTCCGAACTAATTAATTATCTTCCACGATAATTAATTATCACTTATCTTTCTCCAAAATAATTAATTATCTTCCACAATAATTAATTATTATTTATCTTTCTCCAAAATAATTAATTATTTTCCACAATAATTAATTATAATTTGTCTTTCTCCAAAATAATTAATTATCTTCTACAATAATTAATTATTATTTATCTTTTCTTTAAATAATTATATTTCAACAAATATAATTATATTTTCCTTTCACATAATAATTATATATATATTTCCACATATACATATAATTATCAAATCTCCAACAAACTTTCCACTTTACAACTTAATTAAATAACATGCATAATTATTTAATTTAATTCAACTTCAACAACACTAAACATCCACAACTTTACTTAATCCTCATAACATACCATTTAGTCAAAAATCTCAACAAACACTACATGTCAAAACTTTTAATTAATTAAATATTCATCCAACAAATATTTAATTAATTTTAATTCCCACATAAGTCAAATAACTCTCATTAAATGAATTCAAAATAACGCCCAATAAATTAAATATAATTAAAAAAATTTAGATAATTAACTCCAAAATTATCTTAATTTTTGGGCTTACACAAATATAATAAGCAAATATTCAATCATTTCGTTTTTTTTTTTTTTTGTATTTTTTTATGGAAGCTTAAAGAAAGATAAATAAAATAATGAAAATAGTAAGAATTAAGAAAAAAAAATAAAGAACTTTGAAGGAAAATAAACATAATAAAAAAGAAGAAGAGGAGGAAAAAAGAAAAGATAGAAAGGTTGAATCCCAACACACTAACCTTATTTGTTGTTTGAGATGTGGATCATTGGGACCAAAGCTCTACCATATACCTCCAACTAAGTTAGAGTTTTTTTGTGTGTTGGATTCTTGGTATTGTAGGAAGAAAGATAAAGATTTAGGGGGTTAAGATGAGATAAAATGGATGTTATAGATCTTTTGGTTTTTTTCAAGTAGATATGAAGGTTAAGAGAAGCAGGGGATATGGAGGTTAGAGATTTAGATGATAAAGATAGGATGTGAAGGTTGCAAAAATTTCTAGGATCTTTTTGTGTAATTTTTTCTTTATGATCTCTTGTGTCCCATGGATGAAGAAGAAGAGATTATTAATTTAAGCCAAAATCTTTTCTTCAAGTGGCTAACAATTCAAAATGGTGTGAATTTTTTGAATTTGAAATAATGTCATCTTTGGCTTACACCTCAAAATGGCATGGAGCCTTTATTAACAAAACCAATTTCAAAAGATACCATATTGAGTAATTCTCCTCCTACCTTAGTTAATCTAACTAATTGATTTAGTTACTCTAATCAAATTTCCCACAAAACTTTAAAAGTAGTTAAATAACGTTTTCTTGACAAAAGTTAGTTAATCACAAAATTATAAAATAGCCAAATTAAGGTAAAAATTAATCTAGCCATTAAATTAATTTTAAATAAGGTCGGACAAAATTAAATGGCTACACCTGAGATTCTTTTTGGATTCTTTGTTATTGTCATATAATATAGAAAGTTGAACTTAAGTTATGGAAGAAAAATGGCAATACTTTGTATTAACCATTTTGGATTTAAAAAAAAAAAGAGAGAGAGAAGGAAAAAGAAAAATGCAAATAATGTGATATATATATATATATATATATATATATATATATATATATATATTTGTTATTAAAAAGAGAATTAAATAAAAGAAAGTAGAAAGGAAGAGAAGAAGTAAAAAGAGTTTTTTGGTATTTGTTGACGTTGAGTATACTCCGTAACAACAATGGTGTCGTGAGTGCTGGACGGGCCCCATTACGACAAAGATGATGGGAGTGTTGGGCGGCCAAATTACATCGTAAATCTGGTAAACGTTGGTTGTACTAGTCGCGTCCTACACAACGTAGATTTGTCATGTTAGTTAAAATATTTTATACTTGATATGTCTTGCGAGATTTTCATGACGTCTATGTTGAGTATTTGAGAAAGTTTTTATTATTATTACTACACACGTTTATCTTTGCAACTTGATTAAACAGATTTATATGTGTAAAGCTTTCACGTGCTCTAATCTCTAAACTTACAGTTTTAAACTAAGTCACTCACTGAGCTTTTTAGCTTTTCCTTCTAAAATGTTTTTCCCACTTTCTAAGTAGAGATCAAGCTCCCGGTGCCTGATAAACTGCCTTAGTCTACTGAAGCTCCCACATTTATTGCCAGTACGTGGTTAGAGTTGTATATAAAGTCTATTTTGTTATGTTGTATATACCTTTGTAAGATATAGATCCTCTAGAGTTTGTGTAAGCTCTAAGTGTTGCAGTTGTTAAACCTTTCCTATTTAGGTTTTTGGTTAAGGTGTCTTCATCAAGTTTACTTGCTAAATCAGTTATTTCAGAGCTTCACTTCATGTTTGTGTATGATTGGTCTAGGTTTCGCTGTGTTGTGTTGCATGTATAATAATTTATATACTAGATTAGCATGTTTACGAGGTTCAAGAGTTTAGCAGAGTCGACAGGTATCATTAGAGGAAAGCGATGTCAGTCAGCTTTACACCGTCTTTCGAGCTAAGCTAGCAGATAGTTCGGAAGAGGGTGTGACAGCTTGTGAGTGACACATTGATTTAAAAGTTATTTATAAATCATAATTTCCAAGTTATTGTTCAAAGATATGTTTTATGACATACGATTATTGAAATGATTTCTCAAACTATGCTATGTTTGAATGATTTACTGATGAACTATGAAAGCAAAGAAAATGTTTCGTGATTTTCACTATGTTTTATCCTAGACTGAATATTCAATGAGTCCTTTTGTATACATGTGGTTAACTACATACTGATGGTAGGGTTGACAAGCCTATAGTTTATAGACCATTAGGAAGAGTATATTTTTATACCTTAAAGGAGGAGGATTACAGTGAAAGTTGTTTTCTATTGACTATTCGGTCTTAGGATGAAAATGTTTAACACTACCTGTGGCTATGGATCATGTCTTCCAAAAGCTATGCAAAAGTTTAATGTTTCAAGTATCATGTGATGAAATGATTGTTTAATGATAAATGTTATTTAAGCTTCAGTTTTATGTTAAACTGTTTATGAAAAGTTGTTTATAAAAATATTGCTCACTAAATCTTTTGACTTACTCTTTCAAAATGCTTTCCCTCTTTCCTAGTACAAATTATGAGTCTCTGTGTGCTAACCGTGCTGCTGTTAAGCCATACATAAACATGGATCAAGTTCAAGTATATAGCCTCAATGATCTATATAGATGAATAATGTTGGGCGCTTTATTCTGGGGACACTATGGATGCGGTCCAGTTTGTACAGTGTGATCCTGAATCGTTCATGTTGAAACATGAAAGTGGGAGTATCCTATGTAAAAATTTTACATAAGGTTGGAACCACAAAATGATCATTTTTACGTTATAACACCATTGACTCCATTAAACTGACTATTTCGATTATTGATGACATAGGCAACTTAATCTTGATCTTGAGCTAACTATAAATTTCTATTCACATGGAATTATCTTTAGATCTGCATGGGTGAGGATAACTCAATAGTGCTAGCCTAATAAGCCTCTCATTTCAAGGGTAAGATCAGGTGGACAGGTGGGGACATAAGGTACAAGAAAGAACTCACTCTTACCTACTTTAGGGTTAGAAAATGGGTTGTTTCTTTAAGTACTGAATTCATGCCTTGAACAAAGGGCCCCACTCTCTCATTAATCCGAGAGGGGTTCAGCTTATAGGTTAGACATTAAACCAATTGTTCAACAGTAGATCAATAGAACTTAAGAAGATATAATCTTGAGAGTAAAACGGTATTTTGACATACCCGACGTTACAAACAACCTATGAAAAATTAACTTACTAATCATGGTTATAATATATGGACACAAATATATCTATAGTGAGGTGAGTGCAACTACGAGACTTTAGTGGAATGACCTATTTGTTAACGAATGTTGATTATTTCAGTGTAAAATAGTTTAGCCAGTTAACCATGGATCGTTGGAGCCCATGATCTATAGATCCTTTGGATTCCTCTACTAGCTCATATGGAATAAACTTATAACAATATGATTGCATAATTCGAATTCGGTAAAGAGAGAGAACCCGACAAATATATGTGATATAGTCGTCGGTTATCAGTTAGAGATAGAGCTTTATGTTTAAATGTGATTTAAGTATAAGAAATATGAATGCCGATTCATATTCAGAAGCTCGAAAATGATGGAAATAGTTAAAGTTGAAAAACAAATTCAAAATGTTGACTTTTGACATTGAAAAGTCAAACTTTGATTGGCTTTATATTTAAATCTTATTTAATTTTTAGAAAAATGAATGTGGATTCATAGTCGAGAGGTTCGAATTAGTCAAAGAGGTCAAAATAGTAAAAAGTCAAAATGATGACTTTTGACTTGAAAAGGTCAAAGTTTGACTTTGACTTGAATCGTCAAATAACCATTTTCCCCTTTGACTAAAGTTAGTTGGAAAATCCAACATCTTTTTGTATAATCCCACTAACATTTAGTTGGATAAGTGGCTATATGGGATGTAAACAACTAGCCCACTAAATTCCACTAATTGTTAATGGAATGTGAGGTGTTGAACTTAGGTTAAATTTTCACATGCAATAGTTGTATGTCTTTTGCATATTTAAAGGCTAGTTTTACAAGAATTGAAAAACTTTTGGCATTTTTAAAATTTTGATATTAAAACAAAAAGTTAGTTTTTGGGTAAGGAGTTTGTATTCTGCTATTGTTACATTTGTATAAAGAGTCAAGTTTTCGGGGTAGGTTGATCGATGTTGGAGTGAGTTTTATGAGTTGTTATGAAATAGTAGGTTGATCATGGAGTTAAGTCTGATTATTGTTAGTTGGAAAATTTTAGTTTTTGGCATCCATTTTTGTTTATTTGAAGTTTAAACAATGTAGTTTACTTTCATGTGATTGTAGGTGTGGACTTGTTCAAAGATGACGCTGACGATGAGGGATGATGTATTTTTCTTTTTTATGTGTTTGTTTCAAACAAACATTATAAGACTCTTATTTTTTATGAAATACGTTCAAATTTTGTAAATTAAACTAGTTATTAATTTTGTGTTTGTTTTGTTGGAAAATTTTATTGAATTCAAATCAAATCGAAACTAAAAAAGGTATCACAAGTTTTAAAAAAATGAGGATAATAATTGTTACTCACGACCGACGATTCTCGTAGGCGTCGGGATAGAGGATCTCCAGACACTTTTGAACATGAGTCAGAATAGAGGCACATCCAACGCCTACAAGAGAGCTTAGGTCGATACTCTTGTTGGAAAACGAACTAGCTAAACGAAGGGGAATTAACATAAAAAACAATTTTCTAACCCTAGAAAGTAAATGGACCATGCATAAACAATTAAATCACGAATAAACATACCTCTATGTCGTTGTGAGTAACTCTCCAAATTCGAATTGTCTCTGCTCTGATAAGAACAACCCTCAAATTCGTATCACCAAAACATTGTGAAATCATTAGCGTTCTTTGACAGTATCCACACACGATATGGGAATTCGAGTCTGCTAGAACCTCACAGAGTGGAAATTTTGGCTCTCACTTTTCTCTCTGTGTTGAACGAATTTACATCTTTTTTCATTGTGTATAAAATAAGACGCCTATGGTCTTATTTATAGGCTTCCTAGGGTTTCCTAATAAGTTTATGTTTTCTAGGATTTCCTAACAAGCTTCCAATTCTCCAATTATGCTTATTAATTATCCAACCCAAAGATAAATTTGATCCAGTTCATTTGTGTGCAACCTGTTAGGTTAATTTAATATGGAATGGACCCATAACTCGTTTTATGACCTATAAGTCATCATTGATCTCTAGCAAGACATTACTGGCTACCCATATTAAATTAGGTTGGTGATCTAACATAACCAAATATAATTACTTCTTTAATCCTTACACGATACCTATAATTGAATATAAAGCATAGACAAAGTCACCTTATCTAATTTAATTGTTTTCTCAATCAATAAGCATACTGAAATAATAAATGACATTAATGCTCTTATTAATTCATTTATTGTCATTTATAGCACGACCATGCATTTCAACAGTCATGCTTAATCGAGAGGCCTAGAGATATCTCTTCATAACAAGAGGAACAGATTCCATCTTGATTAATCATTGTCCACTACATAATTTATAACGTGTTCGAGTACAAGCTTTATAATTATCCAGTTAAAGGTAACGTTTGATTGCATCATAATAGATTATTTCTTATGTTTGAAACTATTATAATCTCAGGCCTAAGGATCAAAACAATCGATTATTTGAGATTATTTGTGACACATGTCCATGTAATAAACTCAAAAAGGGGCAGTCCAATTCTCATTCTCTAATAAAAAAATATGATTATAATTTATGTCTCTACATCTATAATCATCTTATGATTATCAAATATAACTCATACTAATCTTAATTTATTATAGTTCCCACAATAATAATTGATTAGGGACATTTAGAATATAATAACATATTCATGGATATTCTTATACAATAAAATGAAATTAAATTATAATGAAAATAATAACTTTTACTAAACAATAAACCAATTATCCATAAAATTACTATAAAGCACAATAAAAAACCAACAACTCTATCCCGACACCTTTAAATTTTGCATTGAGAATTATGAACACCCGACACCGCTTCATGGTTGTGTTAGGCAATCGTCTCCTGATGCATTTCTTCCAACTCGTCGCCCAACAGGCCTCTATGCATCAAGAGATCCTTTCCCGATGCTTTTTTATATGTATATTCCGATGATTGGATGCGTCGGGAGAGCCACAATTTCTTGTAGTGAGTTCTCCTAGTCCTAATCCTAATCCAATTTTCATCTTGCTCGCTTAATTCCTTCATTTATCGTGTTCCCACAACTTGATTCTAAGTCTAGAGAATAGCAGATCAATACTAGTGGTGGTCCCGGGTCTATGTTCTTAAGGAGATTATGAGGAATTCAAAAACTACAAAGGTATGTTTTCTACCCTAATTTCATTTAACTAGGGCATTGATGAATGTTAATTTCAAAATGATGTAAATGTATTTAGGGTAAAATTGATCCGTAATTTGTTGTGCATCTTTACGTGTTCCATCACTAGAACGTGTCCTTCCCTTGCGTTTTTGGGTGCGAATCCGACTTAGGTGGCTCCAATGTGTCTATCGAGGTACCAGAACGTCTAATGCGTTAACTTAACTTAAACATAACGTTTTAACAACATGCATTTTGGGTGTATTTTCTGTGAGAGAGTTGGTTCGTAAATATGTCTTTTAAGTTATTGAAATTCAGTCGTGAGTATAATATGGGTTGCATAGTTACTCCAGTTATGTGTACAGAGAGTATTATGTACGTTTTTTCAATTTCCTTCAAGTTAAGAAGATTCATTAGTTTAGAAAGTTGTTATATTTCTTTTTATTTGTATTTTCTACTTTTATTGTATTTTTATTTGAATTTGATCGTTTAGAGACCTAAAGTTTTTATTATGTATGCAATTATCTTTCATTATCATTCTCTCATCTCTTAACTTATTCATCTTTAAGCCTTTTATGATATGACCAAAATGAAGTTTGGAAATGTTTTCTTTGACAAGTATTGATGAATGAAGTACTCATTACGTTTAGTAGAGCTATCTTTAACATCTAATTTTATTTAAGAGAATAAATTATGTATTTGTAGTTAATGATTGGTCAGTTCGAATTTAGTGTTTACTTTTATGTATGTCTATATCTAATTCTACGAGGTGAGTCATTGGTCATGATCATTGCATGCAATATACTTACGCTGTCTCTCTTCATCGCGTACTTACCAAGTCCTTGTTGAGTACAAGTTTTTCCATTGGTTGCCCAAGTATAAGCAAAAAAATAGGTTTCCTAGACAGTCCAGGGTCGAACATAGGAATTGATAGTAAAACTTAGTTCCAAGGCTTACTTCTTCATTTAGGCGATATATTTTACTATCTATACAGTATGGTAATGTGTAAGTTTAATTTATATCTACTATCTATGCTAGAGAATTTGTAAAAGGGGGAATCATAATGGTGACGAGATGGAAATGTGGACCAACTTGTATTAATGAAATGGTGAAGGAAGATCTATGTGTTACTTAGGCAATTAAGCCAGCAGCAATCTTGATGTGATAAAGACCAGTTAACTAGCTTATGATTAAGGTGAGCACCTCTCTGTGCCTTAAATGCCACACTTGCTCATCTGTCGGGATAAATAATAAAGCTTGGTTAAGCAAGACTTATTTAGAAGAGTTTACTTACAGAACTTATAGCACTTCGTTTTGAAGGGTGACAACCTCTCGGTGTCAAACACCTGCACCTGTTCTCCTTTCAGGACACAAATGATGGAAGTTATCTCATCAAGGTGGAGTTTGTCTCCAAACCCTCCTTGCATGTGTAAGATATCCTTGCTACTTACTCTCTCGATTAGTTGGCAATATACATTGGCCAAGTGATGATTATAGCTTGACTAACGCGATAAGTTTTATAAGCTAAAGCTTCTTATCAAGAACTTATCACAAGACTATATTATGCACAACACATTGACAAATGAACAGTGAAAAAATGATGGATTAAAAAGGTATAAACATGTAATGTATTAAAGAATATAGGACTTAGGCCACTATACAATTTGAACATATACATTATAAAGAAATATAAAAGTGGAAGTAAAGAGAATGACTTTACAAGTTAGGAGAAAAGAAGTGATGGACTCTTCTCCACTCTGTGATGGGCTCTCACTCACAAACTGACCAGAAAAAAAGAAGAAAACCTTCTACAGATGATGAGAAGGCTACTTCTTTCTGCCACTCTCTAGGGTTTGGGTCGATCCATTCAGATATCTGACTTCTCTTGAAGTCGGCCCTCTTCTCTTGGTGGTAAAGGAGTGCTTTTATAGGTAGCTTTCAAGGGGAAATTTCTATTCTTCTAAACATGTCAACGCTGAATGCAACATTCGTCAAGTCACATCTACTCTAACTACCATTCTTGTCTTCTAGTGAACCTTCCTCGTGTGCTGATATAGATCTCGATTAGAAATTATACTTGCTAGGTAAGGTCCTCACTCTGTATTACTGCTTGTCCCCAAGCACCATTCCACCTCAAAGAGTCACCTTCTTCTTTACATTTCTAAACTTCTCAAAATACGAGCTAGTTTTATTCGTTATTCAGGGTTTACTTTCATCGCGTACTTACCACTATGAGAACATTTCTAGGTTTAAAACGAAACAAGCTTAATACTCAAAATACCCTTATTCATTCCCCACAAAAATCTTATATGCAAATTTTAGGAAAGGCTAAATTTTTTTAAGAGTTTTAATGAGTTCTTTGGCGAAGAATAATTTTTATTTTCTTATTTATTTGGCATTTGGCATTAAGTGGGAAATCATAGGCACTCTATGAGTCTGTTCCTCTCTTCAACTATAACTCTTATTGTCTCTTATTGCTCAACTCCTAGTCTTTTTCTTCGAAGATATGCTTCTTATTTTTGGTGAGAAGAGGCAACAATGGAGTTTTTATTTCAATTGAATAACAAAGTGAAAGAAATTTTGAATTTTTTACACAAATTTTGGCTTTGCTTTAACTTAATAGATTTTCTGAAAGTTTCAAATGCTTTAGCTCGGACCTCGTACACTCCAAATTTAGAGTGTGGCAATATCCTCATTGCTAAAAATGAATGATAAAATTATTTGTAGATTTCTTATATCACGAACTATAATGTCATATCGCGTAAGAAGTCATACTACCTCTGGTGGAACCTCAAGCACAGGAATGGTGTTGCACATCACTAAGTGTTGATATCTCAATGAAGCTCTAAAGTGGACATCATTCCGCACAATGATCTGCTTAACCAAACCCATTAATGTTTCATTTTGCTCCCTGATGGCTTATAGTTGTGTCTGGAGCTCTTGATCCTGCATTTTGAGCTGTTCAATTTAATACTAAAGATGAACATTTGCGTTTTCAACCTTGAGTTCCAAATCGCTTAATTGCTTTTGACCTTGCAAATGCATCTCCTGGAGGTTGCTATGGCATTGAATTACATCTTCAAATCCTCTCTTCATTGGTCCACATACTTAATGGTCAATTAATTTGAAAATATAGTCTTCATCAACCTCCTCTTCATCTTCCTTCACTGCTTCCCTTTGCGAATCATTCGACGTTGAGGCACTTGGAGTTTCCTTTGGTAGCGAAGGTAGGCTTGTCTCGCCAGCTTCCTTAAAGTGTATTTTTGTTTCCTCTTGGAGTGGGTCATCAATCGCCTTGTTGAGGGTTCTTTTCTTGGTGATACCTCAGGACTTAATGTCACCTCCTCAAACCCTTTAAACGCGTCATCAGTGAATGCTAATGGGTTTGAGCATGAACCTTCAAGCACTTCTTGGTTAGACTCCTCAAGGCTATGTGGCTTGGTTTGGCCAGACAGGTTTAAGTTACGAGGTTGAAGGGTTTCTGCTTGCCGCGAAATGGAGATTCTTGTTGAGTTATAAAAAACAATGGCAAGACATTTATTGGTTTCTTGCCTTGGTGAGGAAGAGATGGATATGATCTCATCGGGTGGTGAAGGTGATTTCTTTTTGGATTCAGAGGGAGTAAATTTTTGGGTTTGCAGGGGAGAATGGGATGTTGGAGCATTGGAGGATTTTGGCGTTTTAGATTTTGTGGGTGAAAAGGTGTTAGTGGGCTTGTTCTTCTTGTCGACGCCCGAGGCAAAGCTTTCTTAGAACCCCTGGCCTTAGAAGATTTAGCTCTTTTTAAATTTTAGGCCTCTTCCTCGCCTCGCCTCTTACGTTTTAAGGGGATTTCTTCTTTTTTCCTCTTTTCTTCTTCACTCACCTCCACTTCTGTAACCGCTTTTTGACCCTCTTATTTGGTCTTGAGGCATTTTAACTTTGCTTTGTTTTAATGGAGTGCGACAATGCGGCGGAGCGTTGTTGCAGAGCAAACTCTGTCCTTTACTGCGACTTAAGGGAATTTTTCTAATTCAAGGCATTCTTTGATGCAAAGATACTCAATGAGCTGAGGAAAAGGCTTTGCTCCGGGTGGATGCCTAACCCAAGCTGTTAGGTGCTCGCATATTATCTCGCTCGCGTTCACTAGAAATTCCATCATTATGGATTATAAGAGCATAATCCTTTCCAAGAATATGGTGCTATCATGGCGAGTTGGCACGATATTTTTCTTTACAAACACTAACCACACACTGACTGCAATGTTAAGGTTATGCAAGAAGAGCTGGTACTTCCCGATTGGTATTCTGTCCCACTTGGTCCTAAATCAAGCAACCTTTTCTAGTGCTTCTTGCAAATCACGTTCTTTCAGGTTTTTAAATATAACATGTTCAATCTCATAATTATTCAACCCGTATAACGCATTGATTGCTTTAGGGCTAAAGTCCACTCTTCTCCCTTTCATCTCCGTGTAGTGTTCCTCTGTATTAATATAGCATTTGTAGCATAAATTTACTATGTTGGGTCTTATTGCAGTCACTCCTTGGAAAAATCTTTTCCATCTAGATGCCCTAATGGGTGCTACAAGAAATTTAGGCATGTTTTCCTTGTAAGGGTAGAGTCCCTTCTCTATCATGAACAGTCTGTTAATGTGTCTCTCAGAGAGGACCCTTCATTTTCTCTTTCCTCGTCATCTTTTTCACTTTCTTTCTAAGGACCTCTTCGTTCCTTTTCTTTTCGCCTCTTGGCAAATTGATCTCTCAAGTCTTTCTTTTTCATTGTAACCTTTTACTTTTTCGTAGATCTTGCCGCCTTGTTGTCCTCCAAAATACTCAATTCGTCTATCTCCTTCTAAAAATCCCTGCAAAATTCCTTGAAGGTCTTTTCTTTTTCCTTACCCTTCTCCATGAAAAGGACCATTTATCCACCTTGTTAAGGAGCTTTTCCTGCTCCGTCAACTTAATTTCCTTCTTTCTTTCAGTTAAGGCTTTAACATCTCGTGCCTTTACCTTAATTTTGAGAAGCCCAATTCTAACTTTCTCCGTCTTTTATTGGGCTTTCTTTGCCATCCTTTTGAATTCTGTTTTCACAATGGACGAGGAGGCTTCTTTTCCTTTTTCGCTTTCGTCCCTTGGTTTTTCCTCTCCTCGCCTAGCTTCTTCTTTCTGCTTCTTCTCTTCTCTTTCCTTTTTCTTCTTTTCTTCTTCCTCTTTCTTTTTCAACTTTTTCTTCTCTTCTTTCTCTTTCTCTTCCTTTCTCAACTTTTCTTTCTTTTCTCTTCCTTCCCGTTCTTTCGATGCCTCCCCAAAGATTATGTTGAGCAACTCGCCAAGTTTATCCTTAGGGAACTGACTTTTGACTCCATTGATGACCACAATCTTCAATGCTTTGTTTTGTTGCTTTCTCTTGCTTTGCTTCAGCACAGGACTATCAGAATGGTTGTCTTCAATTTCTTCACCGGATTGGCTTGTCTTAGATGTACTTGTTTAATTTTTCTTGAGGGCTTTAGTAAGGGCTTGCTTTCTAGACATGATTGATGGGAATAAAAGGAAATGAAGTGAATTGAGAAGGGAAAGGAAGGTTTACTTGGTACGTTAGAGATGGTGATCAGAAGGATGTAGAAGGTTCTGGAATTCTTCTAAGAGTGTAAGCTGTGAAAGTTAGGAATTAGGTTTTAAGGAGGATTTTCAAAACCACTTAATTGTGGCTAGGGTTTGGTTAGCCGCATGGTTAACGTCACACATTATAAATGAGAGATGACCATTCTAACATGACGTTTAAGTTTCTAATGAGCGACACAATCATTACTCTTAAATTCGTATTTCAAAATGTTGACAGTTTGCATTCCCTGAAACTCTAACCGATATGACTTTTCTGCTGCTTAACATGCTCTGCGAGAAGGCCAAAACGCCTAGTGCGGTTTGCTACAAAATCCAACTCGTAAAGCATTTTCATTGCATAAAACCCATTCAATTCTCCTAATGATTACTCGATTCAACTCACATTCCTTAACTTACTAAAAATGCTACTCTAAATGGTTGTCTTGATTAAAACTATGAAATAATTATAAGTATGCTATACAAAAATTAATATACACAATTTACGGATCCAAGTTGCATTAAAGTTACGGAAAATTTATGCGCTAGAAAAGCATCCTGCATTCAGGTTCCTTAGCGAGAAAATCTATGATTTCATCTCGTAATGCTCCACATAACCATCCTATCCACGTTGTTTTCTCTTGAACTTCCTAAATCATTTGGTGCATGACTTTCTGCATTCCGATCATTCACCACAATAAATCTCTGCTCCAACCGTTCACTGCAATGTTCAAATGATCTTTTTCGGTCCCTTTATCGCATAGTCAGTTACGACAAAAGGTCTTACTAAACTTGCTACATGGACACTTTTCTTGACGCCTTCATAAGAGTTCTTAAATTCGACCGATTAGTTATTCTAAAATTTAGGCGTTAGAGGTTCTCAACTTCATTTACGATTAAATGCATCCACTGAGGTTCCTCTTAATTATTATTTACAGAAAGATGTACTCAATCTTGGGGCTAGTCCACGCTATCACAGATTACTTTGGTACCATGGACCTCTTCACGCGATTTTTAGCTGAAAACGTGATTCACCAGAATCAAGTGTTTTACCCAAAATCAAAGTAAAATCCTATTTCTAAGTTTTAAAATCAATTCCCTAGAAAGGGCGCCAAAAACTTGGTTGGTCAGTTCGGACTTAGTGTTTAGTTTTATGTATGTTTATATCTAGTTCTATGCGGTGAGTCGTTGGTCATGAGCATTGCATGCAATATACCCACTATGTCTCTTTTTATTGCCTACTTACTAAATCATCTTTTAGTATAAGTTTTTCTATTGTTTTCCCAAGAATAAGTGAGACAATAAGTTTCTTAGGTAGTCCAGGTTCAAACATAAGGAATTGATATTAAAACTTAGTTCCAATGCTTACTTCTTCATTCAAGCGGTATATCTCACTATCTATATAGTATGGTAAAGTGTAAGTTTAAATTATATCTACTATATATACTAAAGAATTTGTAAAAAGGTGAATTAGAATGGAGACAAGATGGAAATGTGAACTAACTTGTACTAAAGAAAGAGTGAAGGAAGATCTAGCTTACAAAACTTATAACACCAGTTAACTAGCTTATGATTAAGGTGAGTACCTCTTAGTGCCTTCAACGCCACACTTGCTCACCTGTCGGGATGCAAACGATAAAGCTTGGTTAAGCAAGAGTTATCTAGAAGAATTTACTTACAAAACTTATAACACTTCTCTTTTAAGGGTGACAACCTCTCGGTGTCAAACACCTGCACTTGTTCTCCTTTCGGAAGACAAATGATGGAAGTTATCTCATCAAGGTAGAGTTTGTCTCCAAATCCCTCTTTGTGCGAGCTAACCATATCCTTGCTACTTACTCTCTCGGGTAGTTGGTAATATATACTAGCCAAGTGATGATTATAGCTCGACTAACGTGATAAGTTTTATAAGCTAAGCGTCTTATCAAGAACTTATCACAAAACTACACTATGCATAACACATTGACAGATGAACGATGAAGAAATGATGGATTGAACATGTATAAATATATAATGTATGAAAGAATATAGGTCTTAAGCCATTGTACAATATGAACATATACATTATCAAGAAATATAAAAGTGGAAGTAAAGAGAATGACTTTACAAGTTAGAGGAAAAGAAGTGATGAACTCTTCTCCACTCTGTCTTGGGCTCTCACTCACAAACTGATCGAAAAAGAAGAAGCATCAACTCTAGCTAACTGATCGAAAAAGTGATGAACTCTTCTTCGTCAAGTCACATCAACTCTAGCTAACATTCTTGTCTTCTAGTAAACCTTTCTTGCATGCTGATGTGGATCTCGCCTAGAAATTGTACTTGTTAGGCAAAGTCTTCTTGCATTGCCTTTGCATGAGTTCCTCTGCGATTCACTAGTCTTTCTTTATTCATAATCCTTCATTAAGACATTGGAAACAGGGTAAAATAGGCATGGTGACTTATGTAGTGTATTTTCACATAGTTATGAATTTAAAATCGAAGTTACACGTTTTGACACAATTACTACACATTTTGGTCTCATTATTCTACCTAAGAGGCTATAATAACTTATATTTCTACAAGTTATCAGTTAACTACTCAAGATAATAAGTAACTAAGACCTCATCAAACAAGCAAATAAATCCTAACTCCCAATACAAGCAAAGTTCTGCGATTTGAACCTTATCATACATATTAGAAATGCAAGTGTATGTTGCATTTAAACGCCGAGTGGTTGCTTACCTTAAATAAATGTTTAAATATTATTAAAGCGACCAAAGTTACTTAGATAAAAGTAACATGTTCTAACTTCAACATTTATATCTCGAAAGGCAAAATACATGTGGCGAAAGCACTGACATGTTACTTACCTTAATTTGAAATTAAATAAGAAATTATATCGCCTTAATGGAATCTTACCACTTTCTATTCCGTGTTATCTTGTAGAATGTTTTTCCTTCACTTATTCTCAAGTTTTCATTAAGTTAAAGTTAGTGCAACGTCATCAATGTTCACTCACCACCATGTCACTCATTCCACTCCACCCTAATGCGCATAGTAGTTTAAATTTGGATAAAAACTAAAAAGTTAATATGAATATAATTTGATAATGTACAGACATCGTGCGAGACCCGTACCTAAAAAGACTAAAATTTAACTAAGTATTAAAGAGAAGGTTTTTAACATGGGCTATGCAATAAGAAGTAGGCTTTAAAGTTTACAACGAGATGAAGAGTTAGGCGAGGAAACCTCAGAACGCGGCTGAGTTTCTCCCAGAGGCTAAAGACTAAGCAATAAGGGGCAAGGAAATTTCTATTTCCTAAAGATACTTAATGGGCCACATGGAGAGTTTTAAGCAAACCATGCTCAAATTAAACACTAACCTTTCACATGCACCACTAAGAATAGGAGTTAGCAAATTATTAAGAGTTTTGGGATGACTAATCCATTTATGGACTAGTATAAATAGAGGTTGAGGTCAGATTATTCAAGGATGTTACTCTGAAAAAATTGAAAAGAAAAGCTAAGTGTTTGAATTGTTGTGGAAGGACTACGCGAGAGGAAGAAGATCAGAAGTGAGTGGAGGCTAAAGCTATTAAGTTTCTATGATTGTGAATGTTTTTCTTAAAACAGTTTGTTTAAAAGCTTTCTTTTTAAGTTTCCACTGATTTGAAATAATGTTTGATTTATGAATATTTTCAAATGGTGTTTCAAATCAAAAGTTTATGCTATGATAAAAGAATGATTCATGTGTTTTCAATGATTGTAAAATGGTGGTCAAACCATTAGTCGTCTTCCTATCAATGAGCTAATTGTTATGTGCACATAAAGAGAAAGGCAGCCATGTATAGAAAGGTGTGCATGGTAGAATTAGGCGGGACAACGCATAAAAGGTGTGTATTGCACTTCGCTTGAGCAAGAAGGAACGAACCATAATATTCTCATATGTTGTTAATGAAAAGGTCATCTCAGTAGTCTAAACGCAATGAGTATTTGCGTAGCGAATGATTCAGGTTCTTGGAAAAGGAATGTGTTTATGACTAATGTGTGTTTATGTGAAATGTATGTTTCTGCGATATGATATGTTTATGTAAAAGATGTGATTTAGCATTTTGATGTGAACAAGTGGTGTTTACGGAAGGTACTTCACGAAAGGTTTCTTTAAAATGTCACTAAGTCTTTTGACCTCAAGCTTAAGTGTGCTAGGCATTTTGCTTTTAAAGTTTAAGTGTTGTATTTTTGTAGTCTTGTAAAGTGATGTAGAACGCTTGGTTAAAGTTAATAAAAGAGATGTTTTCAATCTTACTCTGATGTTTTAAGTATTCATATCGCCTAAAGCATATTCTCTAAGTTATGTTAAAGAATCTCAAGCTGAGCGTTTTGGTGTTTAAATGTTTCGTTAGATTAAACAAACCATATCTCAGTAGGATGGGACATCAAAATGCTCAAGGTCATACCACATCTTGTGAGTGCTGGTAGGATGGGGTGTGACACACCTCATATGACAAAATATAAGTGTTATAATTCAATTATTATAAAACCCATGTGTTTGGCTCCAACTTACCCATGAAACTTCTCTTCTTGTTTACACTTGGACAAGAGAGAGAGAAACTTCTATGCAATAGACATATCTTAAGGTTAAGCATCGTGTTAGAATTATGCATAATGCACTTAGAACCAAATCGATAAATCTATGAGTAATCAGATCGCGTAGAACCTTTACATCACATAACTCATATATATAATTATGATCATATAAGTGCATAATCATGGATTTGCTTTGCAAACAACAGCCCAATAGGCATTGAGTTGTATCTGCCTTAGCAGGATTGATGGTGTGAGATCTGTTCGCAATTGCAAACTGAATGTGTTGAGTGTTCCCCATTGTAGTGGTTAAGTGTGTTAAGTTGTAGTACACATTCAGTACTTGGGTGCATTGAGATGTGTTCGCTCTAGGAGAGTGCTCAAGTATAGGTTTGATAAGGGTTTGACTTGTGACATTGTATGAAAAGTTGATTGTAATATGAACGCATACATGTTGAACACAATTTATATTGAATATGTTTAAGAAATTAGTTTTAAATATTTTACAAATTTGAAAAAGTTGTTATGAATTGTCACTCACTAAGCTTCTCAGCTGACACTTTTCAAATGTTTTATTTTTCTTCCCCCTAGGTAACTAAGTTCCAGTTGCCCAACGAAAGCTATGGTCTACCTTTGTTATGTGAAGTTCTTGCTCACTCGTTTGCATAGTCCTTTGCATTGTACATTGGATATCATAGTCAATCTGTAAAAAGTGTAGTGGTTACATTGTTTTCAGTTGTAACTAGAGATAATTCGTTAAGTTGTAATAGACATTTGAAGTTAATAAAAATTGAGTTCTTTGTTTCAATGTTATTTATTGTATTGATCATGTTAGGAGTTTAATTTAAGTTCTACAGTGAGCTAGAAAGTATAGGGTATAAGGCATTAAAGTGGGAAGTTGTGTTGAATGTTGAGGTAGTGTCTGAAGCATCAAGTGTCAATCCACCAAGGATGATGACAGTTCTCTTGTCCATTACGGTCTCTCTTGGTTTAAGTAGGTGAATTGAGAGGAAATATGACAAAGTTTGTGCTTCAAATTTCTACATTGAACTTGATAAAAGAAAAGAAAAGTAGCGCACTATTAATGAGGATATCGAAGGAAAGGGAAAAATTTTGGGAGGGGTCACAGGCACATGGGAAGATTAGTTGGTGAGGGATTTTCTTATGTTACATGAACACTTAGAGAAACACCTCAGGAACATACTAATCTGTTTACAACATTGCTACTTATCATAATCATCATACAACCTACACTGCATGCACTAATGCTGTCTTTGTAAAGATAGCTTTATCAATTTCCTTTCAACCAAAAGTAGATCTCCATGAGTTTGGAACAACAATTGGAAATGAGGGGAAAAAAAAGTGGGAAAGATGGTGGTGAAAATCATATCTTTTGGCCCCCACTATTAAATTTCAGAATATTTTGAATTGATCTTCCCCAACCAACTTGTTATTTGCGCCTTTTCTCATCTTCTCTATTCCTACTATCTCTTGTGTCTATCTTCTTTAGAACATTAACCTATTTAAATTTTGATGGCAATTCAACTTTTTTAAAAGAAGAATATAAAACAGCAGTAAAGAACAATTACGGTTCTTTGGGTTTAAAGACACTATATATTATTTGTTTATATTAAGGTGTGGTTTCTGATGTAATGGTTTGTTTAATCTAACGAAACATTTATACTTAACAAATTTTTATTTTTGTGATTTGTTAAAAAAGGGTGAATGAACTTATCAAGAAAAAAAAAGAAAAAGAAAAAAGGCAAACTGTTAAGCCAGGCATTGCCAACACAAATGCGACGATGATTCGAAGATTATTGCAACCAAGGGAACCGTATTCGTGGTGGGATAAGAAATAAAATTCCAGTATTTCAACTATACTTAACGGCATCTTCTGCTTCAACCCATCAACATTTTTCTCAACTATACAATTTTCCCATTTACTTTTCAAAAATAGAATATCAAACCGAAGTCGGAAGGGTTTGTTTTCGCTTACGGTAAATTCGAAGAGAAGCGAGTAACGGAGAGATGTGTACTTAAATAAATCCCCTGTTTAAGAAACATTTCATTCCTTCTCTTCGCAATTAAGGAATCTATCTACCTCAAGTAGAACGACCGAACACTTGGGGAAGAAATTGAAGGGTCTGATTTGCCGGCTTCAATGGCTGTCGCCGATGAGAAATCAGGCCCCGATGGGAAGGTTTGGACCCTTTGTAGTATTCCCTTTTGGCAAAACAACAATGCTCCGTCGTCTTCTTCTTCCTCTTCGTCGTCGTCTGTTATTCATAGAGTTCATCTGCAAATTAATGGGCATAAACCAGCAGAGCATTCGAGTTCTCAGCCTGGAGTGGTTTCGGCAATTGCAAAATCTCTACGTCCTACTAAACGAAGGCTTCGTCTCGATCCTTCCAACAAGCTCTACTTTCCATGTATGTCTCTGGTGGCTCTTTTCTCTTGTGCTTGGTTAATTTCCTGTGTCATGGGTTACTTGGTTTTTGGTTTATTTCTAAGGTTTCGGTGTTTCCTTGATTTGTCTAGTTGTTTGCTTCATCTGGGTCGTCATGTTTCTGCCTGTGTTCATAATGAAATTTTGTTGCCTTTTCGTTCTGTTCTCCTGTTTGGTTTCTTAAGGATAGAAAAGCCTGTGTGTTTTTTGCTCTTTTCCCCTTTCTCATTGTGGAAGCTCATGTTTTGGTTTCTTGCTTTTCGGATCCGGCAATAGATTGAGCTAAAAAGGAAGTTTAATGTGTTCATTTTGTCATCCTCCCCTGTTTCTTGGTGAAGCTTGCAAAGGATGATATAATTGATGACTACTTAGTTACTCTCTAAAATACGTTGTCTAAATTTTAAACTAATCCACTAAAAAACGATCTGTTCTTGTTTCGGTTTATAGAATGTTGTTTCTTTTCTTTCTTTTTGTTCATTTCTTCAGATCGCTTCCTCTATGTAGTTATATAGGATCGATTGTTTCGTCCTCTAACAAGAATGGGGCCCTTGAATTGCATATATTGCTTGTTGCATCATTTTAGTTGTTGACTAGGCTTGCTTTTCCTCGTAATTGTGGTCTAATGTCATTCTTTCTTATCTTCTTTCCCCTTAAAGTTGAGCCTGGGAAGCAGGTCAAGAGTGCTATTGAGATAAAGAATACAAGCAAGACTCATGTGGCTTTCAAAGTATGGAACATTTCCCGCTTGAACTTTTATCAGTATGAATAGTTTAACTATAGATGCCGAAGTACCTCTGTTGTTTTGATCTACTCAATGCTGCTATCTTACCTGTGACCCCTTAAATTGTTGTAGTTCCAAACGACCGCACCAAAGAGCTGTTACATGCGTCCTCCTGGTGGTATACTTGCTCCTGATGAAAGTACTATTGCAACCGGTAAGACACTTGGGTTTGATCCGTATCCCTAGAATTCAACATGGCAAGTAGAAACAATGTAATTTAATCATCTGAAATTTTACTGAGGTTCTTATCTCTGTGACTTGACTTCAGTATTCAAGTTTGTGGAGCCACTAGATAACAATGACAAGCATGTAGATCATAAGAGAAGGGTTAAGTTCAAGATTGTGAGCTTGAAAGTGAAGAGCGACATGGATTACGTGCCTGAACTGGTATGTTTTGCATTCTCAATTTTGCAATTGGTTCACTTTTTTTTCCATGCTTAGAGTTTGTGACCAATGTTTGTATCATTATTATCCCAAGAGAAGCATTTACTATTTCATTGATCTATGAAGTTTAATGTCTGCTGACATTTCATGATAACTTCTTGATGTATAGTTTTGTTGCATTCACAATGACAAAAATGAATGTTGGGCTAATTAAATTCTTATAGTAGCATACTATCAATCCGTGATGCAAATTTTCCATTTATCAAGTGGTTTTATGATCTTCTAGTTTTTTTATTTGAACACTAATTATAATTCATTATAGGATGAACTTTCTTATGATAATTTTAAATAATGAGATTTCACAGTTTGACGAGCAAAAAGATCGTGTAGCAGTTGAGCAAATACTGCAAGCTGTTTTTCTTGACCCGGACCATTCTAATCCTGTAAGTATTAACATAGATAAACACTTTATCCAATGATTGCTTCTCGCATCAATCTCCTTATCGGTTCAGATTGTTCTTCTTTATGTTTTTTCCAGGCACTGGAGAAAGTCTGTCGACAACTAGCCGAGGCTGAGGCTGCAGCTGAGATGCGCCACAAGCCTGCTGAAGAAACAGACCCGAAAATTGTTGGTGGAGGACTGGTCCTCGATGAATGGGTGAGATAATTGATCTGTTGTCCACATCTTCTTCAAACCTTACTAAGTTTTAAAATCATTTGAAACATTTTCATTCTCTGACATACATGATGCTATGGTTCTTCATTTGTAGAAAGAAAGGAGGGAAAGATATCTGGCTAAGCAACAGGTTGGAGGTGTAGATTTGGTGTAAAATTCAGTGGCTTGTGTTAGGGAAGTTGAAATCACATTGATGTGTGAACTTTTCTATTTGTCGAAGGATTGCTCATCGACATTAGCAACAAAAGGCGAATCGCTTAACAACTAGGTTTGTGATGGAGTTTCATGATCTTGTGTTAGTAGTTTGATTGGGTTGCTATTTCTCAAACTCGAAGGTATTTCAGTTGGTTTGAAACACTATCACCATTTGATGTAAATAGTGGCTGTGCTGTTGCTTCTTTTAAATTAGTTTGAAACAAAATTTGGCAAGTCTCATCCCATCTACATTTTAATTTAAAAACGCCTTTTTCCTATTTGATGGTTCTGCTGTTTGTGATAAGATCTAGGATAAATTAGCCAAAGAATTATCAAGTCTTCAAATAGAACATATCCTTATGCTTATTTGTGAATCTTACCCAGAAGCATATCTAAATGAAACATTTTAGTCCACTTGGTGTGTGGAATCTGTTTGCTCTGTCCCTTTCTTTGACATGTTTTCCTGAGTGGTGGTTTCATATCATATAATTATAAAGCCATATGAAATTCTGAAAATTGGTTTTATTTTCTTCAAAGTGGAGGCTTAATGGATAAAAACAATTATAGCTATTCCACCATCATGTTATGAATAAATTCCAATGAACCCCACCTTCAACTTACATGCTAAAATGTTTGTGTGTGGATAATGGATGATGTTGAATTACATATCCATTACTTACTTTAGAAGTAAGGTTGTAAACATAAAAGGGGTTGAAAGACAAGGATTGAAAATTTAAACTTACTGTGTCTGCACATGTAAAACAAGATGAGATAAGAACATTTCAAAAACGAATACTAAACTAAGAGAGTTGATATCGCTAATAATGGGAGATTAAAGAGAGTTAATGATTCTAACAGGAATGATTTTGTATCATAAGTGGGTTTGAAAAGAGGCAGTTGTCGTTTTGATTGATGGGTCCTCCTCCACTTTCTTCTTGTAGGACTTTGATAAGATATTAAAGATCAATTAACAAAACTAAATAAATAAATAAATACAAGCAAATTAACTCATTCTCGTAGCAAACCGCTTTTATATAAACATTTTATGTATGTTTAAGACCATAGTTCAAATTCCTACAAAATTAGGGTAATGCCTATTACTTGAAACTCTTGTTCATAATATATTTGTGTTTGTTCATTTTAGTTCATATATTTCTAAAATATTTATTTTGGTTTTTATACTTGAAATTTTAGTTCATTTTAATTATTCTTTTTAAAATATTCATTTGATTCCTTATACTTCAAATATTGTTTATTTTTATATCTTTAAACTTTAAAAGATATAATTTTAAATATACAAGAACCAAAATATACAATCACATGAATCAAAATAAATCAAAATTAAAACTATATAGAGGAATTAAAATGAATATATAAAAAATGTAGGAAGGAATCAAATATCTTAACAAAAATAATACTTAAATTTACATTAGTTTTAGAGGTCACATTATCCTAAATATTAGTAGCATAAAAGGGAATGAATTGAAGGAGCATGTAAAATTTTATAAGAGTAATAGTAAAATTTGTATGTAGAATATAATGAAATGAAAAGGTAATCATAAGGTGAGGCTTGTAATTAAACTGTCAGGCCATGCCGAGGGGCAGCTAAGTTGGAAATGGCACAAATTTCAAAACATTGTCTTTTATGTTCTCATCTTCCTGGTTGGCAGTAAGAAAACTAAACAAGAATTAAAAAAACAAAACAAAATGTGTCATATGTTTTTCAGAAAGAAAAAACAAGAAAACAAATTATGTCGTATTCAATGTTGGTTGGGCGTCAGAGTTAATCAAGATATTTCATAACATCATTGCAATAGAATACAATACTGTACCTTGCACGTGACCCCATTGTGTACCACGTGATACTGTAGTTAACAACGTATCTGGGCAATCATCTAAATTACAACCACGTGTCTCATCTTCCTGCCTCGTCATCACAACACGACAAATCTTAAATACCGTACGGGACCCACTTCCCATTCCTATTTTAAATTAATGATTTTTTTCCTTTCTCTCTTTATATATAAATTATGTTGAGATGGCGAGAAATGTTCCATGGTGGATGAGCCAAGCCATGCCACCTGGCTGCCTCTGACATCCTTATTCCCCTTAACTCAACAGTCATCACACTTCTCCCCCTTCCTCTCCTCTTTCTCTCAATTTTAACCGGTATTACACTTTTGACTTATGAAATATATATATATATATATATATATATATATAAATCTTTTACTTCTTTACACTGAAATTAGAAAATCTATCTTCAGTCCATAGTTGAAAATACATTTCTCTCCTCTATTTAATAATATTGCATTTAGATTAAACACTCCATTAATTAAAATATATTGAAAACTTTTTAACAATTACGAATTTGATATTAAAAAAACTATATTAAATTTAAAATTTATATTTAACCTATTTATGAGTGGACCTGTTGTATATTTTATTTGTTGTAGTTTACAAGGGTTCACAAACCCGAGTCTCCAAAATGAGATCGCTAAACAATCCTTTTGATGGATAAACATAGTTTATGCATGTATGTTAATCAGTGTATTATCACCTAGCATTGAGTCACGAGGGATAATATAAGATCATCAACTTGACTTAATATTATTCTTGTTGAGTACCATCTTGTTATCAAATTGTGTTGGAATAAGTATCATATTCACTTTGGAATTTTGTTGGTAGGCACACATGGACCATCCATGGTCAAATTATCTTGAACCTAAAATATATTTTTGTATAGTTTAAGTTTTATCCTATATTGTGTCGAAGAAATTCACACAAAAAAAAGTTACACTTGAAAAAAAGAAATTTTTATTGAGAAAATTTATAAATAATGGAGAACATTCACTCACTTTCACTCAAAGTTTTTTACACTAATTCTCTTTCTCTCTTTCTCTCTATGCTTGGTTGTCTTGGTTCACAAATGAGGACCACACCTCCTATTTATAGGTATGAATTCCTTGGAGCTCAAGCTAAAAGATCTCTCTAGAATTTTACATATTTTATATATTTATTTACATCTTTCAACATAATGCCAGATATTTCTAATCCTTATTTAAATTCTTTATCCTAAAAACCTAGGATATTTCTAGATTTTTTTTAGTTTACATAATTCTAGAAATTTAATCTACACATTTAATATTTCAAGAACATTCTAGTTAGTGTTGCAAATATACTTTAACACTCCCCCTCAACACTAATTATCCTTGGTCTTTCAATCATCCCAGTTGCTGCAGAAAACTTTATATGCTTGATTACAGGCAGACCTTTCATGAATATATCTGCAATTTGATATTCTATCTTTATTGGCTTCATTTCAATTTCCTCTTGAAGTACCTTTTCTCTAATGAAGTGATAATGTACCTCCACATGTTTGGTCCTTGCATGGAAGACTAGATTCATGGCTAAGCGAACTGTAGATAGGGTGTCACAATATAAAGTTGTTGCATGATTAATCTCTTAGTGCAAATCATTCATTAGTTGCTTTATCCATATATTCTCTATTGGGGTTGATGCCCTAAATCTCGTGATCTTGTAATTTGTAATTGTATTATACAAGCATTTTATTTATCTAATAAACTAGGTGTTTTATTTTATTTGACATTTAGTTACATTAACCCACAAAACCAATAAACTAACATTCAATGAGACATACAAGTGGATCATGTTTAAGTGATAACCTAAATGGTCTGTAGAACACTACAAATATGGCCTGCTTTTTAGTTGTTAAAATTTGTTTTAAAGTGCTACAAATGATTTGATCATAATCATTCATGTCAAGACATTAGAGCAGGAGTATTTTATACAAAGAGTTTGTATCAGACCAGACTATGAAATAAATAGTCTCTCTTATTAACACCATTACTAGTGGAGACCACATTTCACCAAGATAGATGACTTGACTTGAATCCTGAATGAGTTGTGAACTCATGCCTATGAAGACGGCCTTTTGATTTGCATGGATGAGAGTGGCCTATGTCGCAGACTCAATATGCCTACCATTTTAGGGATTCGTCTGATTGGGGAGCTAGAAACACAATTGCACAAAAAGGAATTCACTCATTCTCTATACATAGAGTAAAAAGATAAATTGCTCTCTTAAGAGATGACTCAAAGGCTTGAATAATGTGATACCACACCCTCTCTTGGCCGAGAAGAGTTTAGTACTTTAGGAGTTAGATGTAACTATATGGACAAAATGGTAATTTTTGGCATAGCTGTACTTACGAGCAATTTGTGAATGGTCATTGCTCTATTGATTGGTTATATCTAATGGACATAAAAATATATTTACAGTAAGAAGAGTGCAATTGTTTGTCTTTAGTGAAATGATTGGTAGTTAATGAATGAAGATTAATTTAGTTAAAGAGTTTAATTAATTAATCTCATATCATTGGAGCTTCAATCTGTAGGTTCATAATGTTCCCTTGTTAGTTCAATAAAGATAAATGATAATTAAATTTATTTTGGTTTAATTTGAATTGTTCAAAATGATTAAAACGAATAAATTGTATATGATACAATTAATATAAGAGGTCTTTTCAAAGATATAAAAAAAAAAGGCAAAATATTTACACTGTATAGAACAATTCTAAAAACGGAAAAAGCCCACAGGCCTACCATGGAAAATACCAAAAATGCCCCGTCAACAATGCGCGTAATATATTTGGTACACAATCGTTTAGATTTTGCTATTGTTTGGTACACTACCGTTTAGATATGGTCGTTTAGATTTGGATAGCCAAATCTAAACGATTTATTTTTTTAATTCTTTAATTTAGTTACACGATCGTTTAATTGGATTACACGATCGTTTAGATTAATCTAAACAATTTTTTTTTCAAAACTTGATATACAATCATTTAGATTTGGTTAAAAAAAATTTTAAGGTACACAATCGTTTAGATTTGGTCGTTTAGATTTGGATAGCCAAATCTAAACGATTTATTTTTTCAATTCTATTATTTAATAAGGTTGCACGATCGTTTAATTAGATTACAAGATCGTTTAGATTTCGTTACATGATCTAAACGATTTTTTTCTTCAAAATTTGGTACACGATCATTTAGATTTGCCTAAAAGAGTTTTTTTTCAAGGTACACGATTGTTTAGATTTGTTTACATGATCATTCATTTTTTTCAAGATTCTTTGGTACACAATTGTTTAGATTTTGCTAAACGATATTTTTAAATTCTTTTGGAACGATTTTTTCAATATTTTTTTAATACACGATCTTTTAGATTTTGTTACCCCAAATTTAAATGACCTAAAAAATAGGAGGAAAAGAAGAAAAATGATGCACGTAGTGGAAAAAAAAAAGAAAAAGAAGAAAGACGATAGAAAGAAATCAGATTTGGTTATCCAAATATAAACAACATAAAAAAGGAGAAGGAAAAAAAGAAAGACAATGCACGTAGGGAAAAAAAAGAAAAAGAAGAAAGATGATAGAAAGAAATCAGAATTGGGACGTAAAAAAAGAAGAGGAAAAGAAGAAAGACGATTCGTAGTGGAAAAAAAAAGAACAGTAAAAGAAGAAAGAGGATTCACAGAGGAGAAGAAATATGGAAGAGCAAACCTGGGATATTTAAAAAATAACTAACTTTATGGGCTTTATTACATGAGCCATAAATATTTTAATTGTTTGTTACATTTATGAAAGTTTTCCTTAATATAATATATTTGATATATTATAATATTAAGTTTTTATGAGAGAAGTTAATATTTGAATACGATTCAACTAATAATAATAATAATATGAATAAGATTTATAAATAAACTATAGGTTAAAATTAGCATGGATTCGATTCATATTATAACTAAAAGTCATATAAGAGATCTAAACTATTGGTTATATTATATATGATATAATATAAAGTTTATATTATATGAGATATAATATGGTTTAATTTATATTTATTTTATTTTATTTTAATTAATATATTTAATTAATAGAATAACTCCCATGTGAGAGAAAGGAAGTGAGTTATTTAATAACTTCCCCCTCCATCTCTCTTTAAATAAATGGTTGAGATATAGATAACATCTACTCTCTGGTTTTCACGATCTCTTTATTTTGAAAAACAAAATCTCTCAAAAGTTTTTCCTTCACCAAACCAAATCATAGAAGCCTACAACTCTATGTGTGATTTTCACTTGAGAATAACGAGGAAGACTTCGTGGTATTTTTGGGAGATTCAAAGACGTGTTCTTGGGAGATTGTACAAATGTTAGTTTTTTTTTCCTTTTCTACCTTAGAAGTATGTTTAGTTTTTTACTTTTGTTTTCTCTAATTTTTTATTTTTTTTCAAATTGAATTCTATTTGCACAACGTTCATATGCTTCCGCTATAGGAATTCCATTCATTTAATCTCTTGTGTTGTTATGGTTGTTGCTCTATACTCTGCTTTTGTGGTAGATAATGCAATTGTCGGTTGTTTCTTACTACACCAAGAAATTGCTCCACAACCAAGTTTAAACAAGTAACCAATAGTTGATCGTCGTGTATCATGATCTCCTGCAAAATCAATATCATAGAAGCCTTCTAACTTGCAATCGCCCTTTCTTATATAAAAGATCATATTCATTTATTCCTCTGAGATATCTTAAAATTCTCCGAACTGCTTCAAGATGAGGCTTCTTTGGTTTCTGCATGTAACGACTTACAACTCCAACAAAGTATGAGATATCAAGTCTTGTAAATGTAAGGTAAATCAAACTACCTACCAACTGATGGTAGATTGTTGAGTCTGCAATATTTTCCCTTCATGCATGCAAAACTTTTTGTTAACCTCCATTGGTGTGGATATTGGCTTGCAGTCACTCATACCATACTTCTATAGAAGATCCTTCACATATTTTTGTTGTCCAAGGAACAATCCTTTTTCTGAGTGCTCTACCTCTAGTTCAAGAAAGTGTTTTAGTTCTCCAAGTTTTTTTTTTATTTCAAACCAGACTAGTAGATTCTGCTTTATTTGTCAAACTTCTTCTATGTGGTCTCCTATTATGATTAGATCATCCACATAGACTAATATGATTATGACCTTTGACTCTTAAGCTTTGATAAATAAATTGGAATTTGTTGGAGCTACTATATAGTCACTTTCAATAAGAAATTCTGTGATATTTCCATACCAAGCCCTTAGCTCTTGCTTCAAGCTATATAAAGCCTTTCTTAGCTTGTAGGCATAGTCATGGTGAGTTTGATCCTCAAATCCTTTTGGTTGCTCCATATGTATTTCTCGATCCAGCTCTCCATTTAAGAAAGCATTCTTAACATCCATTGTCATAACTTCCAGTCCTTACGAGCAGCCAATGCCAATAAGACTCAAACAGTGGTGAGCTTTGCTATTGGGTTAAACGTCTCATCATAGTCTAAGACATATAGTTAAGAAAACCCTCGAGCCACCAATCGAGCTTTTTATCTCTTAATTGTTCCATTTGCTCGAGCTTTAACTGAAGGGATAAAAGCCCTACTCAACAAAAGGATTTAACAGAAACCTTAGCTTAAATTTAATTCGAAGCTTAAAAATACCAGTACATTGGAAAAAGAATACAGGAACTATTTTACTGTAGCTAATATGCTTTTACAAAACAAATATAGAAATTACAGAGAAAAAGGAATTGACTCTCATTTAAGTCTCTGTATCTACTAAAACACCAAGATTGGAGCACCATCACTTGGAGACCTTCCTAATATCTGAGCTTGACATTTTGGTTTGTAGGAACTAAAATTGGAAAGAAAATTTTGTCGAGAGAAATATCTTTTAGCTTGAGATTTTGGTTTATGGGAATCAAAATTGAAAAGGATATTTTACAGAGAGAATTATCTTTTTTCTTGAGAGAACATGCAGAGCATGTAGAGTTCTTTCCAAAAAATTACTCCCACTTTGTATACATTACCTACTTCCCCTTTCTTCATCCTTAAGAAGAGGAAGTTATTAAAAGAAATGCCTGAATAACTCCCACGTAAGGGAGTTATTCAATTAATTTAAATTAAATTAATAATACATTTAACTAATATTTCATTTAAATCATATTTAAATGAATATCTCTTACATAACCTATAGTTTTAATTTAGGGGTTTTTCAAAAATATAACAAAGCGACCAAATATTTACACTATATAGAACAATTTCGAAAATGAAAAAAGAGCCCACAAGTTGACACTGAAAAATACCAAACATGCCCCATCAATATGCAATTAATCTGGGACTTGCGCGTGTAATATATTTTTTATATGATCTTATACCAAGATCGTTTAGATTTTGCTACACGATTAAACGAATTTTTTTCAAGATTTCTTTATACACGATCGTTTAGATTTGACTATTCTTTCTTACATGATCATTTAGATTTGGCTACCCAAATCTAAATATTGTTTTTCAAGATTCTTTCGTACACGATCGTTTTGATTTGGCTACACGATCGTTTAGATTTGGTTACCCAATTCTAGACGATTTTTTTTCAAGATTCTTTGGTACACAATCGTTTAGATTTGACTAGACGATTTTTTTTCAAGATTCTTTAGTACGATCCTAAACGATCGTGTTTTGAGCTCCAACTATTTTTTTTCCAACAATTTTTTTCAAGATCTTTTATATTTGGTACACAATCTTGAACCAAATAACACGATTTTGAACCAAATAATACAAGATTTATTGATTGAAAAAAGAGATTATTGTTTCAAAAAAATATAAAAAAAAATGGAAGAAGAAGAGAAGAAAGACAATGGAAAGGAAAAAAAAATCAGACAAGAGGAAGAAAAGTCGCAGAAGAAGAAGAGAAGAAAGGTGATGGAAAGGGAAAAAATCGCAGAAGAGGAAGAGAAGAAAGACAACAAAAAAGAAGGGCAAACCTGAAATGTTTTAAAAAAATGGTCAGCTTTATGGGCCTTTTGATTTTGTTACACGAGTCGTAAATATTTTGTCGGTTTGTATATTTATGAAAATTAACCTTTAATTTAATTAATTTCTTGAAATTAAATTTAATAAAATTAATTAATTAATTAATTAATTCTCCATTTAATTAATTACTAAATTAAATATCTTATATTTAAAAGGTTTTTTAAAAAATATAACAAAGCGACAAAATATTTATACTGTATATAGAACAATTTCAAAAACAGAAAAAGCTCACATACCCAAAATAAAAAATACCAAAAATGCTCCCGTCAACACGTGATTAATTTGGCAGTTGCAAGCGTAATATATTTAGTACACGATCTTGTACCAAGATCGTTTAGATTTTGGCTACACAATCATTTAGATTTAGCTACCTAAATCTAAATGATTTTTTTTTCAAAATTCCTTTGGTAAACAATCGTTTAGATTTTGTTAGTCTTTGCTACACAATCGTTTAAATTTGGTTACTCAAATCTAAACGTTTCTTTTTACCTTCATGCAAAATTTAAACGATATTTATATTTGGTACACGATCTTGAACTAAATAATACAAGATTTATTGATTGGAAAAAAATTATTATTTCAAAAAAATATAAAAGAAAAATAGCAGAAGAAGAAGAGAAGAAAGACAATGGTAAGGAAAAAATATCACAGAAGAGGAAGAGGAGAAAGACGGTGAAAAGGAAGGACAAACCGAAAATATTTAAAAAAATGGCTAGCTTCATGGGCTTTTTGATTTTGTTACACGAGCTGTAAATATTTTGCCAGTTTGTTATATTTATGAAAATTAACCTATATTTAATTTAATCTAAATTTGAATCATATTCAAATAGAAATTTCTCTGGCAACCTATAGTTTTAATGTTTATCATATACACATTAAATTTTAACATACAGTTTTAATTTGAATCTATTTCATATTAAATTAATATTTAAACTTATTCAAATATTTTATTCTCTCATAAATTAATTTTGAATCATATCCAAAATAAATTTATATATAATAAAGTTGAATTAAAATATAAACTTTATATTATAATGTATCACCATACATTATATTAATTCCTAAAGTAAATTTGAATATTTCAAATTACAACCAATATATATTAATTTCATTACCCTTTACGAGCTAGGAAGGGGATCTAATGAACCTACATATCAAAAGTTACAACAATATGAGATTAATTAACTAAACTCACTAACTACATTAATCAATATTCGTTAACTACGTGTACACTCCACTAAAGACTCACATATGCACCCTTTATCACTATAGATATATTTCTGTGTCCACTGATATAGATCAATAATAGTAAGTTCGTCCTTCACAAGTGTTCGTAACATCAGCAGGGTCAAATACCGTTTTACCGCTCAGTTACTTCTAGTCCTTAAATACTAGTGCTCCTCTAATGAACAACCTATTTATGGTCCAACCTATAAACAAAAATGTCTCTCGTGCCATAAAGAGGATGGGGCCATTTGTTCAAGTCTTAGAGACACCATTTAAGGAAACACTCATCTACTTATCCTAAAGTCGAAAATGAGTGAATTCTATTTTGTGTGATTATGTTCCTAGCTTCCCACTCGGTCTTGTCCTCAAAATGATGAGTATATTAAGTCAATAATCTGGCTACTCTCGCTCGTACAAACCAAAGGACAATCCCTCGTGAACAAGATTTCATAATACACTTAGGATTAAGACTAAGTTACCTAAGTCATCCTAATGAAATAAAAACCTAACTAGTTTAACGGAGTTACATCTAGTAGATACTATTTCGTGGTCCAGTCTTATGCAAACTCATTATATAGGATATCCTCACTCGCATGTCATCTACACGAACTTGTTGGATCATTGCGCTTGTATCAAATCTAAAGTGAATCGTATCCATAGTATTACCAGGATAAGATATCTAGTCTTATCCATATACTATAGACCTTTTAAGTTGTATCTCGAACATTGATCCTTGTATGTCTCTACATGCTCAAGACTCATCAAATAGCTTAGGATGCTAGTTTATTGGATTTAGTTTATTAAGAAAAAACTCATAGTATAAGCAATAACACTTTATTGAAATTATAATATTAACAATTTATTAATAACAGTCAACGAATTACATTTACTATCTACGAGTTTTATAACATAAAACTCAACATTAAATTTATAAATCCATTTATGTGATATGGGTTTAATATCTTTAGGCTTCGACACCAAAGTCCCACGTATGATTCTTTTTTAATGCATCCACTTCTTCTTCCATAGCTTTTATCCATCGGATGCTTTATGACGCTTCTTCATATGTTGTTGGCTCTTCAAATGTTGTTAATATTTGCATCTATACATACCTAGAATTTGGTTTTCTTATTATAGTCGACCTCCGTAATTGTGGTTCTTGATTATGTATTCCACTTTGCCAAGGCTTTGTGTCTTTAATTGTTCTTCTTCATCTTCGTCATTTTCTTCTTCACCTCTCATTGGAGCATGTTCTACTTAACTTATCTCTTCTTTGATCCTTCTTTGAAAGACTTCTCATCCTTGTTTTACTTTTCTAATTCGGGTGCTTACCATGATGATGCTTAATCAAATATAATATTTCTTGATGTATAGTACCGTCCACTAATAGGATTACCGCACCTCCACCATTTTCTTTGGTTGTCATATCCAACAAAGATGAATTTGATTGCTTTCTTGTTGAACTTGCTTCTTAGATGATCTGGTACGAATAAATAGCATACACAACCAAAGGCTCGAAAGTTTCCTATTGTTGGCTTGATATTCAACAACTTTTCATAAGGTGACTTGAATCCAAGCCTTTGTTGAGCAAGTCTGTTAACCACATGAGTCGCTGTTCTCATGCACTCAGTCCGAAATCTTCCTGAAACATTACTTGCAAGTCTATTAATTGATGACGTATCTTATACTTTTGCAAGTATTAAGAGAATTCATTAGAGATA
Organism: Cucumis melo; assembly: GCF_025177605.1. Taxonomy (NCBI): domain Eukaryota; kingdom Viridiplantae; phylum Streptophyta; class Magnoliopsida; order Cucurbitales; family Cucurbitaceae; genus Cucumis; species Cucumis melo. The sequence continues at coordinate 16,583,963 of NC_066867.1, read as the reverse complement.
TATCCCCTCCCTCCCTCTCTTATTTGAACACAAGCATCAAATTCTCTTTCCTAACTCACATTTTCAACCTGTTCTTTGAATTCTTTAAATTTTGTAATTGTTTCAGACTTTTCTTTCATAAAAAACACCTAAACATATCTGGAGAAATCATCAATAAAGGTCACCATATAGTGCATTCTACTAGTTGAAGCTTGCTTAATAGAGCAAAATACATCTGATTGCACCAACTCTAATGGTGCTTTGAATTTGTACTCCTTGAATGGTAGTTGATGTGCTTTCCTATACTAGTAATCAGCACATACCATATCTTCTCTGATATCAAGCTGTGGCAACCCTTTCAGCATGGACTTGTTTATTATTGTCTTCAATTTGTTGTAGCTCACACGATCGAGTCTTGCATGCCACAAATCTATTGTTTCATTATTCTGCGTCTTGTTCACGTAGGTGGTCTCTATTGACATAACACAGATGGAGTCCATTCTTCATCCTTCCATTAACTATGTACCATTTATTTTGAGATTATGATACACCTTGACGTCATCAGGTCCAAACACGATGAAGTTTTACCTATTGAAGTCAATTGAGATACTGACACCAAATTCTTCTTCATTCCAGACACATACAATACGTTATCCAATTTCACTTGATTGGAATTAGAACGAGACACTTATAGTTTTGCCAACGTGGGACACTGACAACTTCAAGTTGTTTGCGGTTACAACAACTCGGCTTCCTTTGTAGTATGTTGTATTTTGCAGCTTCTTTTATCTCATGTCATATTGTTAGAGCATTACGAGTTAACAATCAATCATATTCATAATCTACCTCTTCTACATGGAGAGCTAACACTTCGTTCTCCATCGCATTAGATGTTGGGCGGGGTTTAGGATCTATTGTGGTACAACATGCTTCTGCATCCCATTCTTCACTAATGCTCTGACCCTCGGAGGTGACTGTGTTGCTTTTTGTTGTCTTCTTCTTTGAATGACATTCTCTGGCATAGTGACCTATCTTTCCACACTTGTAGCACTCACCCTTCTTTCTATGGTCGTGTAGACGATTATTTTTACTAGCTCTTTTTACTTGAGAGCTCTTTGGAGTCTCTTCAACTCTTTTCTACCTTACTTTCTTTATAAATTTTGAATGACCTTTTCTTTGGCCACTAAAGAGCGCTTCTTCATTGTTGCTCTTTATTGTGATCTCTGACATTTGCTTAGTCAATGCTTCTTGATTGGTAAGCATGTTTTCTAGGTCAATCAAAGAAGGTTCGATTTTACAACCTTGAATAGAACTAATAAAACTTCTATATTCTGGTTTAAGACCATGAATAATAATTCTTCTCATTCTTGACTCTAAAATAGTTAAGGTACGATCTAATTAAGAGATTTTACCACTTAGAGCTTTTACCTTGGTAAAATATAATTGGTTGATAGTCATCTCCCTTTGAGCAATTGACAGGAGCTTGTTCTCTAAAAATTGCAATCTTCCATTATTCTTCTTTGATAAAAGTGAGGCGAACAGTCCCATACTTTCTTTGGTGTCTCCATAATACTAACGTGTCCCAACATTTCTTCATCAATTGTAGTTTTAGTTGCAAACATGGCCTTACCTGGCTTGATATTCCATTTCTTCAAAGCAACAATATCCTCTGGTGGATTAACTTCAGTGCCTCCTACAATATCCCACAAGTCTTGGTCTTGAAGATATGACTTCATGCATGTGGACTATGTTTTCTAATTCTGAGTGTTAAGCTTCTTGATTCCTCCAATAACATGAAGGTCTCCCATCACATGTAATGATGAATGCACTCCAGGATTTGCTGTGTCTCAGACCAACAAGCTTAACAGTCCTAGATTGTACTTGATCTTTAAGAGCTCTAAGCTAGCTTGGCTCTGATACCACATGTTGAAGAAATTGGCAGAAAGGAAAGAGACATTCACTTGGAAGAAAGAAAGTTTTATTAATAAAATTTACAAATGATAGGCACTCATGGAGATAAGTTCACTCACTTTCACTCAAAGTTTCTTACGAACTCTCTTTCTCTCTTCCTCTCTTTGCTTACATTGTTTGGTTTTCTTGGTTCACATATGAGGATCACACCTCGCATGAATTCCTCGAAGTCCAAAGCAAAAGATTTCTCTAAAATTCTATCTAGATATTTATTTACATCTTTCAACGTAATTCTAGATATTTTTCTTATCCTTATCTAGAAGAGTTAGCTATAATTCTTTATCTTAAAAATCTAGGATATTTCTATGTTTTAGTTTACATAATTATAGAAATTTAAATATTATATTTAATATTTGGAGAACTAGTTAGTGTTACCATATACTCTTTGTCTTAACATATTGGTACTTGTTTAGTTTTTGGTTTCTTTTTTTTTGTCACTTTAATCCGGTACCTTCCGAGTCTTTTAGAATTTATATAGTCTAAAAAAACTGGGGAGATAATCACAAAACCCAAAACCGCCTTTCGCAAATACCTGTTTCCTAATTTTCGAAAATACCATTTCGAAGCCCGCTGCGTGTGTCTATAAATACTCTTTTCCTTCGTTTTCTGGAGGACGAAACGAAATCGACGTCGACATATCACTTTGTTCATCCTCTGGACCTCTTCTTCAGATCGTAGTTCATCCTCTGGACCTCTTCTTCAGATCGTAAGTTACTTAGAAAAATGAGCTATCTCGGTCTCGGTCGCCGGATGTGGATGATGGCGAGTGTAGCGGTAGTACAGAGCGGGCAATCGGACGGAGGCCACCACGAGGCGACGAAAGGAGTAGTTTCTCTGCCCCAAAAACTTAGGGTTTCGTCTGCGGAAACAACCGCCGTAAATCTGCGGCCAATTTCAAGTGCGTGGAATCAGGAGGGAGAGGACATCAAGAGGGAAGCGAATGGTGAAGAGTCTCTTCGACGAGTAATGTACTTGAACTGCTGGGGGCAGGGGTGAGAACTATGAGATAGGGACGCCAAAATTGGGAGATATGAGTCTCTTGGAGATCAGTTTTTGCCCTGAGTTTTGGGGTTTTTATGTCCTGATCGGAAATGAGGATTGGCTCCGGAATTGTTCAGCTATTTTTACGGAACGATCTCATCGTTGATTGTAGATTACTACTGGAACTGAGAAGCCAGAGTGATCATATATATATATATATATATATATATATATATATATATATATATTTTTAATTCCCTGAACAAGGGTTGTTTGTTATCCAATTTAATCAAAATCAAATGTGTACATAGGAAGTAAACTTCCTTTTTAAAAATAAAAAAAAAATTGTGTGATTTTTTTCATCTTCACCTCGTTTATGATCCATTCTCGGATCCTTTTCTATGTTGATATCTAAAATGGATACCAAACTATTATGGAATGAAAAGAAGTATTTGATGATCTTCGTAGTATACAGTTTTCAGATTTCTTTTCTTCTATTTTGAAAGTATTGAAATTCATTAAGGGAAATTATTCTAAATTCAAAACTATTTAGAAATAATCACAAAATAAAACAAAATTTTTATCGTTAAAATGGAAATTGACAGATTTTTTATGTTTTATCTGGTTCTATTTCTTTTTTGTTCTTTTTCTTTATTAATAAAATAATGAAAGGGGTAGTTTTAAAAATATAACACCAAGATATTTATATGATAGTTTAGATTTGGTACACAATCATTTAGATTAAAAATTATTTTGGTAAACGATTATTTAGATTTGTTTACACGATTATTTATTTTTTTTTAACACATTTATTTAGATTTGTCTATTTTTTTTTATAGGATCCTTTAGATTTGAGTTAAAGATGTTTTTTTTGTCAGTTTTTTATAATGATGCACGTAAAATTTGATTTCTGGAGGGTCATGGCAAAGGACCATCAAGAAAAATATTTTTCTTGATACAATGTTTATCTTGATGGTCATGTACGTCAAGAAAAATTCCCATATTTTGTTAAAGAAATACGAAAATTCGTAAAAAAAAATGTGGATTATTAATTTCCTTGATGGGCAAAGTTCCCTTAGTTTCATTGATGGTCTGCAAACGTCAAGAAAACTATTTCTCGATGGACAATAAATATCATGGATAATATATTATAGTTGACGGGCAATGCCCATCATCGAAAAAAAATTAATATATTTGTTTTGGATTTCTTCATGGGTTTAGAATTTTCTTGATGGGTTAGGTTTCTTAATAGACATAAAAAAAACGATGGGCAAGGTCCATCAAGAAACATGATATCTTGACGGGCAATGACCATCAAGAAAAAGAATTATAATTTTGGGTTTGAGATAAGATCATGGGCAAGGCCCATCAAGAAAACGATAGATTGATTGATAATGTCCATCAAGAAAAAATATTTTCCACTAACCACAAAATTCGGGCCCTCATTAACGGACTAAACACGATATTCATCATTTTTATCTCTCACTCTATTCCCAAATTAAATTAACATTACTCTAATTTTATCATTTTTCTTATTAATTTCTAATTTTTTTTAAGTAAAGTCAAATGGATAGGTACATAACTTGAACAAATTTTTTTCTAATATTAAATTAATAAATCTATTTACATTTAAAATTTATTTAAGAAAATCTATTTAATACAAAAGACCAAAGGGTGTAGTCATTAATTAAATTTAAAATTATTTAATTTATTGTTATATTTATGAGTTATTTAATCAATTAAAATAAAAATAAAAAGTGAAGCCATTGGTAGTAATAACTAATTTATTAAAATTTATTTGTTAAAAATTATTTTAATAAAACAATTTATTAAAATAAATTAATTTATAAAATTTTCCTCCTAACCCTAATTTTCATTTTCCCCCTTTCTCTTCCAAATCCATCTCAAGCCTCCATCTCAATATCTCAAACCTTCATCTCAATATCTCAAGCCTCCATCCAATCTCACCGCTGCCGCTAGACGCCGACTACCGTAACCCGTCGCCGTCGTTGAAGCCGCAACAGATAAAGAAAAGTTTTTTCACTTGTAGATCCTCGGAGCAAGAAAGATTGGTGAGTTAATTTGAATGATCTCTCACAGGTTATTTGATCTCTCTAATCTCTAGTAATAAATTGGACAATGCTTTGATGGTTTAATATTTCCTGATAAGTGGGATGGGAAAACTGAGTTACACAGTTTCAAAATTTCATTACTAACTGTTGAACCAATGAACAATTCCCTTCACTGGCATTATGAGGAATTTATGTGTGTTGGAGTAGTGGCAGGAAACTTACTGATAATTTCTTTTCTTCTTTCTTCCTTCCTTCATTTCTTTCTTTTTTCTTTAAACTTAGAACAAATAAGATTATCATTTTTCGTTTTACTATTTATGTCATAATTAATTTCAGAATGATCATGTTTCTCTAATTTCACATATTGAATTTGAAAATTTCAGACGATAGAGTTTTGGCGTGAAGCTGAGATTCTTTAAAAGCTTCACCATCCAAATGTGGTGGCCTTTTATGGTGTGGTGCAGAATGGACCGGGTGGGACATTGGCTACGGTGACTGAATTCATGGTCAATGGCTCCTTGCGGAATATTTTAATTATGTTTCTTTTCCAGTGTTCATTTGAAGGTGGTATTGCGGGAGAACCTGGATCCGAGGCTCATGGTGGGTATTTTTCTCTGCCTTTATTCATTTTATCTTGTTGGATGTTGTGTTCTCCAACTTTTATTGGTGGGATGATAAAAGATATGATTGTTCAATCTCTATATAATTTGAAGGTTCACAATATCATGGAAGTAATGGATACCAATTTTTTAATGCTCAACGCTATGAATATCTTTTCACGTTCCTAGTGGAACTTTTTTCTTTTTGTACCTAATTAATATATCGACCTGATCAGGTATACCTTTTGTGGTTTGGCTACTTTGATTCTGATCAATGAGGTTCACCAGTTGGACTTGCGGAGTTTACTTGTAATACTTTGCTGAGGAAAATTAATCACCATTGCTAATACTGCTCTTCATTTGTATTAAGACCATGCTATTTGGCTTCAATGCTACATGTTATTTTGACATGTTATGGATAATATTGGAATCTATTTCAATTCATTAGGACTGGGTGGTGTTTTGTCAAGCTAGTTTAGAGTGTGGATTTCAGGGAAGAACAAATAAGTTGGTTGATGGATGCTATTCGTTTTGGCAGGTTAGTTTCGGTATTGTTTGATTCAGCGTTTCTTTGGTTTTCATTTGATTGATTTTTGACAACAGGGAGGCGTTTGCTCACTATTAAAAAGATTAAGTTTGGATATTGATGAACAATCAGTTCAACCTTATGCTCGAGAAGGCTCTTCTTTTAATGATCTATCAACTGGTATGTCATCAATTTTCTTCTTTTGTTTTCAACCTATCCTTAGAGCATGTTTTCTTTATCAATATTTCTTGGTATAAATTGTCATATGGTTTTGATTCTCTTTTGTCCAATTGGAGATGTCTTTTATAACTCATTTGGCTCTGTAATTTCATACATCAATGAAGTTGTTATAAAAATAATAGTAGCCAGACAACATTTACATGAATATAATGGATTAATTTTTTCAAACCAATTACAAGTTAGAATTTTGAGCCTATTCTGAACGTTTGCAACATACATCACCTTTTTTCTTGAAAAAATTAGCTTTGTTCTCTTCCAGTCAAATAGCAAAGCACAAATTTAGAACTATACAATTCCAAAAATACTTTTTTTCTCCAAGCATAAATTGCCCTAGTAAACAAAGATTAGACATCTCATTACGGGCAAATACGGTGTATGCACTCTATTCGTTAAGACATGGTAGTGTTCGAGACGAATTGAAATCTATGGTCAACACGTAAGTATTTAACCGTAAGTTCACATTAAGTATATATTTATTATGTAAATTGCAATTTGTTATTTTTTTTATTCTTTTTAATTCAGAGGCTTAAGAATGTTGTATGCTGAAATAAACACAAGAGCTCGACCTCTTACTTGGGTTTCTGTTAAGGTATGAGTACTTATATTATAAATAAATGATAATGTGCGTTCAGCTTAAATATTTATTTTTATTTTAACATGTGTTTTGAATATATGTGTGCGTATAGTGTGCTCAACAGCCGGACAATATAAAATGTAGGTATTACGTGATGAAGTTCATGCAAGACATAGTAAGGCAAAAGAGCATTACAATTACAAATGTGGTATGCATTTTATTGCACCATATCTCTTATAGCTATTATTCTTAAGCTTAGTACAATCTAGTAATTAAATTACATTTATTTCATTTACAATTGACGAGACAAGTACCTTATACTCAATCTGAATTGGATATGGTGAGAGTGGAATACTGTGACTTTCTAGGACGCTACATATGATACATGTTTTTATTGCAATGAACGAGTAGTTTTTATATTTATAGTTTAGGTATATCTTGATTCGATGTCAATTTCTGTAGGATTATGTCTTGATCATATTTGTTAGATATTGTTTTTTGTAGAACAACATTGGTTTACAGTTGATTAATGAAAATTAATTAGTTCATTTTATGAAATATATGTTACTTGTTTGTTTCAATTATATATGGTATGATGGTATGAATTTCATATTTGTGATTGTTGATATTTTTCCTTAGTTGTTTGAAGTTGGGAAGTTAGAAATTTCGAATTTTTGGAGTTCTGGATTTGTGTGAGTTTTGAGTTATGCAGGTTATGTAGTTGACATGCAGATTTGAAGGAGTTGTTTGAACTAGGTTTGTATTTGTATGTAATGGATTTTACATAAGTTGTCAAGTTGGAAGTTTCAAGTTGTTGGAGTTCTGGAGTTGTGTGGGTTATGTAATTTTGGAGTTGTGGTGGAGGGTTATGTAGTTTACATGAATTTGCAGGAGTTGTTTGAATTAGTTTGTAGTTGTATGTAATGAATTTTGCATATTTTAAGTTTTTGGTGTTTTCAGTTTTTTATATTGTTTGAGGTCGATCAGGTCACATATATGGGCGGGTGGTAATGACCCATTTTTTTTCTAAAGTTGTTATAGTTGACGGGCTAAAAACGTCAATAATAAAGTTTTATTGACGAGTAAAACCCATCAATAGAAGGGCTATCTTGATGGATTGATCCACTTTCTTGATGGGCAAAAGACGTCAATGTCACATTTCTTAATGACCAATCCCATCAAGAATAGGTTTTTGATGACATGTTTTGACCATCAAGTAAACTGGTTTTCTTGATGAACTTTTTAGTTTTCTTGATGGACAAAACACATCAAAGTCTTCTTTCTTTATGGTCAATACCATCAAGAAATAGTTTTTTATGGCATGTTTTGGCCATCAAGAAATGATTTTCTTGATAGGCTTTTCAATTTCCTTGATAGGCAAAAAATATCGAAGTTTCCTTTCTTGATGGCCAATACCATCAAGAAAGAACTTTTGATGACATGTTTTAACCATCAAGAAAATTAGTTTTCTTGATGGTCGGGCTTTCTTGATGTCTGCCTACATGATGGGCAAAGACTATCAAGGTAGATATTTTTTGACGTGCTTTGCACATCGAAGAAGGCCAAATATGTAGTAGTAGTACACAATCTTGAACAACCAAATAAAAAAAAAATTAAAAAATAGATATTTTATATTTTAAATCAAATAACAGTTCTTTTTATAAAGAGAAAAAAGACGATGGAACAAACTAGACAAGCGAAGAGCGGAAGAAGAAAAAGAAAGAAAGAAAAACGATTGAATAGACGAAGAGATAAAATCTGGAATATTTAAAAGATTACAAACTTAATGGATTTTGTTACACTAATCATACTTATTGTAGTAGTTTGTTATATTTATGAAAATTTCTTTAAGAAATTTTAATTAAGGCGATATTTACTTGTTTTTTCCATCCGTATTTGGACCGATTCAATTTTTTTTACACAGAAAGAAGGATTGGAGAAATTCTTATAGAAACTATTCATAAATAATATAGAAAAATAAAGAAAAGAAAGAACTTATAAAGTACAGAGAATTTGATAGATTTGGGTAGTATTTTGCAATATGCTTCAAAGTATTAGATCCAATATATTGTAAAATAAAATATACGTACAATATACTATAATGTTGGGAAATTATACATATATCTAACTTGTGTTGTGTTGTGAGGTTTTATTGTTCCTCCGGGCCTAAGTCAACTTTGTGGGTTGAATTGAAAAGTGAAATTTGATAACCAGATTGGTATTTAACGAGTAAGAAATCATCTGCCTTGCAGTCACTCCCTCGTGCATTTAGTTTCATTTTAGTGTTATAGTTGTATGTGGTTATAATAATATGAATATAATAATAGTATGCCGGTTATTATAACTTACATTTAGAGTGCAAAATATTATAGTTTGTGTTTGAGTACAGAGTATTCTAGTATCAGTATGTATTATTATAATTGTGTTTAAGGTGCAGATTATATGAAGATTATTATAATCTAGGTTTTTATTTTCATTTAATAAATTTAGTTTTAATTTGGTTTTTTCACTACGAATAAAAAAATATGAATGATCATTTTATTTCGTCGTAGCTTAATAAATATGATCAAGAAACTATCAAAATTAGACATGCATCTCATACACGTAATTGGGTTTCCAATTTTTTACCTAATTTCAGTTCGTGTTTCGACCAATCATATATCACATCATCATAAGTTAAATTATTAATTTTTATAAGGTTAATTTACATAAATATAACAAAATCCAAATTATTTACGGTTCGTATAACAAAAAATTAAAGCCCATAAAGTCACCATTGTTTTTTCTTAAATTCCAAATGTGCTTTTTGTTGGTTTTGAATATTGTGGAACCATTCTTTACTTCAGTTCTTTTTTTCTTTGCAATTTATTATTCTCTTCTTCGTATTATTAGTTTCTTCATATTATTATTTCTTCTTGTTCATATTCTTACTTCTTTTAATTTGTGATTTCTTTATTTCTTCTAGAATTTCTTCCTTCTTCTTCATCTTTCATCTTCTTTTTTTCTTCTTGGTATAGGATCTAAACGATAATCGTGTACTAATATCTAAACAATCAGTTATCTATCTCAGATAGATCGAGAGATAGGTCACTATCACTAATAGATCGTTTAGACTAGGTACAAGGGTATAAGATCGTGTAGTAAGATGTATAGATTTGGTACAAGGTCGTTTAGATTTGGTACAAAATTGTTTAGACTGGTTAGAGGGTATAAGATCGTTTAGACTGTATACAAGGGTACAAGATTGTTTAGATTGTGGTCAAGATCGTTTAGGTTAGTTACAAGGGTATAAGATTGTTTAAACTGAGTACAAGGATACAAGATAGCACTACAAGAATTGGGGGGTCCCGATGCACACACACGTTGATGGAAGTGCTAAAAATGTCAGGATATGATTTTCCGACGCAGAAGGTGACGTCGGGAACATCGTCAAAAGAAATGCGTTGAGAGAACATTTTCCGACGCTTCATGAACAAGGCATCGGGAATAACCTTCTCTTGACGTACCCTTTTCGATGTCGACGTTGCATTGGCAATAGGTAATTCCTGATGTCCTCATTGCTGACGTCACTTGTGCGTCAAAAAAAACCTTATTCCCGACATTTTATGCATTGGAAATTCCTTTTATATGTATTTTTTTAAATATGTAATTTTTATTTGTTTTCCCTAAAATAAACTTTAATAAATCAAGTCTCTATTTTGTGAAATATTTACATTCGTTTTAGATTAAATTAAAGGAAATTCAAAATAAATCAGTAAATTATGAAATATTGATAATTTAGATGATACAAAGAAGTTCAAAAAATATAATAGCGTTTATAATACAAAAAATATAATGTTCATAATAGAAAAAAGTGCAAAGAAAGTCGTACGTCTTCTAACGAGCCTCGTACGCCATTCTACACTGCAGGTCCTACAATGATACAAAAGTGGCTAAATTTAGTACATATATATCCATATCATTACTGTATTTCAAAAGCTTAAGAATAATGGAAACATATATGCGTACCACAAAGCTAGGGATCATGTGGTGGTCCTTGCTGTACCCAAGTCATGTCTTGTATCAGCTTCCGCATTTGTTCCACTTCTGAAGCTTACGCTTGGTGATTTCTTGTATGCTCTTCAATCCGTTCAATTCGTTCCAATGCTTTATCAAGCTTAGCTTGTAATTGAATCTCTCTTTTTGTGGACTACAAACATGACATTGAGGAACTGCTTGTACTTGTCGTCTTGCGGGTTTTCGGTTTGGGTCTCCAACCAAGGCCTTTTGAGTAGCCTGGTCGTCTACCCAACACCTGATCGCATATCTCATCCTCAGAGAGTGGCTGACTACCCTTTGGGGTAGGTTGGGATTGGAGTTCTAGCATTTGATTATGCAACAAATTTAAAAACTAAGTTAGTAAGTCAAAAATATATTATAAAAAAGGACAAATAAGGGCATAAGTGTTCCTTTCATAACTTATATACGCATCCTCTGCAGCCTGCAACACGAACGTCCTAGATCAAATGTGTGTTTGTCGAAAAAACACTACACGGTCGATCGACTCCCCTCTTTGCTCAGTGAGCTTGTGCTGTCGTTGTAGAAACGACTTTGACTCGCTGCTATGATTGTAAGACTGTTTCTGTCTAGCAACCTTGTTCGTTCGTGATTGCTCATGCATAAAAACAATTATGTTGTTTATTCTTATACATATTAAAAGTTGAAATCATAATTAACCATGATAAATGGTTCAATTGTTCACCTGGAATGCACGACTCATGTAATGGTCACAGAGGAAGTGTCAATCATCATCGTGTCCCACCAATATGTTTGGTGAGTTGGCACGAGCCTCCTTAGGGTCACTGTACTTTTTGAAGTGCCTGTGACAGTCGTCTCAAAACTCTTTAAAGGTGTCGAGCATCTGATGCTCAACGAACCTATTCACCCCTTCCAATAATGCTACCTTACAAGTTATCGTACTACCACCCTTGAAACCATCCCAAATAGAAACAAATTAAAAACAAAAAAGGCTACCATAACTGCAGAATAGCCATCCAAAATCAACAACAAAGTTGTTTAACACAAACAAGCTACCATAACTATAGGATAACCAAAACAAATCTTAACAAATATTATAGAATTTTTATCGAAAACAAATTGGATTGCCCCTCTCAAATTTTCAATTCAAACCCCCCACCCCCTTCAAAATTTCTATTCAACCCTCCCTCCCCCATTTCAAATTTTCAATTCATCCCTCCACCCCTTTCAAAATTTCAATTAAACCCCCCTCCCCACACTTCAAAATTTAAATTCAACCCTAAACCCCCCTTCAAAATTTAAATTAACCCCCCACCCCTCAAATTTTCAATTCAACTCTAAACTTCCCTTTCAAAATTTAAATTCAACTAAACCCGCTTCAAATTTTCAATTCATCCTCCACCATGTCAAATTTTAAATTAAACCAACCCCCATCCACTTCAAATTTTCCATTGAAACCGCCCCCCCCTAAAATTTTTATTCAACCCACTTCAAATTTCAATTCAAAAACATTCAAAGTTTCAATTCAACACACATTCAATACAACAATACATTTCATAAACAAAAATCTATTCAAAACAAAATCCTAAAACATTTTTTTAAAAATAAAAAACCCTAAACTATCTAAATAAACCTAAAAACTAACGATTTTAAACTTACCTCAATGTACGGCAGTAGATGATGACAACGAACGATGGCGACGAAGGCAACGACAGCGAGGGAAACGGCGGGTGAGGGGCACGTCGACGATTCTTCTTCCTTTTGCTTCTCTTTTTTTTTTCCTTGGCGTTTCGATTCTGTGTTATACATAATTGAAATGAATTTATAGGGGCTCTCTCGACACAACCCGAAAATGTTGGAAGATCCCACTAATGGCGTCGAGAATGCTCCTCCATTCCCGACACACAACAACAGCGACGGGAATGCTCCTTATTCCCGACGCCGTACCCGACACATGATACATGGCGTTGGGAATACATGTCTACCATAATTAATGTGGCCTAATTTCTGACGGATCTTTCCCAACTCATACATGACACGTCAGGATAACATGTAAGTTTCGACGCCTACCCCGATGCATGGTGCATGGCGTCGGGAAAACATGTAATTCCAGACATTTTACACTGGGTGTCGAAAGAGCCTTTCATTGTCGACGAATGTTCTCTCGACATCTTTCTCTGCATCGGAAGAACCCTGATTTCTTGTAGTGTAGTGTACTAAGATCGTTTAGACTAGGTACGAGGGTATAAGATCGTTTAGATTCAGTACAAGGGTACAAGATCGTTTAGACTGGGTACAAAATCGTTTTTAATCATATTTTCAAGAGTATGTGACCGAGGGGTATTTTTGTTATTTCACGTTATGGGCTTGTAGATTTTTTTCCTTTTTTCAAAAATTGTTAAGTTACCATTTTTTTTACTATTTTTTGCCATTAGCTTAATCACTTTGGACTAACATCTCATTTTCTAATTATTTATTGAAGTACGATTCTCAAATAATTACATTTTCCCCAAATGTCGTTCAATAGAAGCAAGCAACCCTGTAATTCTTTTTAAGAGAACGACAAATACACATTTTCATTGTTTCACATATAAATTAATTAATATTCTAAAATACATACATGTATACATAAATGTACATACATACATACATAAAAAAAAAGTTTATGATAATAGCAAAAATAACAAAAAAGTTTATGATAATAGGGTCCATGTCACTACATTTTCTAAATTGCAAAGGTAGCAAATTTAAAAGCGGATAGCCCTTTGATAGCCTTCTGATAGCCATCTGATATATCTAATTACTTATCATATTTGTCATAATTGTAATATACAAAAGAGAAGTGGTATGAGCTGTTTTTTTTTCTACATTTTTTTGTCATCTGATGAAATTTTCCATTTCTTTTCATTGACCACAAGTTTTCTCTTAAAATAGTATAGAAAAAATATGATTAATTTTCATAAATATAACAAACCGGCAAAATATTTACAGTCTGTGTAACAAAATGAAAAAACCCATGAAATTGGTCATTTTTTTTTAAATATTTCAAGTTTGCCCTTCCTTTTTATCGTCTTTCTTCTCTTACTTTTTGCGATTTTTTTCTTTCCATCGTTCTTTTTCTCTTCTTCTACAATTTTTTTTAAAAAATATTTTCATTTCCCCTTCTTTCTATCTTCTTTTTTCTGCAATTTTCTTTTCCTTTCCATCGTCTTTTTCTGTTCTTCTGTAATTGTTTCTTTTATATTTTTTGAAAGATCATATGCCAATATAAAAGATCGTGAAAAAAATCGTTGGATATATTTGATAGTCAAATTTAAACGATCATGTACCAAAGATAGCCAAATGTGATCAAAGAATATTAAAAAATCACAAAAAATAGCCAAATTAATGTAAATAATTTTTTTTAAAAATCAATCGGTTAGATTTGGGTAGCCAAATTTAAACTATCAAATCTAAACGATCTACTATTTCTAAACGATCATGTACCAAATCTAAAGATCGGGTATCAAAAAATCTGATTTGGTTACCCAAATTTAAACAATTAAATATAATATAAACGATTGTGCACCAAATAACAGTAAAATCTAAATGACTACGTAGCAAAGAATCTTGGAAAAAAACCGTTAACATTTCGGTAGCCAAATCTAAACAATCATATAGAAAAGAAAATAATAGCAAAATCTAAACGATCATATATTAGGCGTGCCAATTAACATTTTTAGTATTTTCCATTGTAGGCCATTAACATTTTCATAATTTTCTATTATGGGTTTTTTTTTCCATTTTCAAAGTTGTTCTATACTGTAAATATTTTGCCATATTTTTTAAGACTCCAAAAAATATTATACCAAAACGAGAAGATTATATTCTTTAATTAAGTTAAACACGTAAACTAAATATGAAAATAAGACTTCAGACCAATTATTATTAAAACATAATTTAAAATTTGGGAAACTTTTCTAAATATAATAAATCACGGCCCTTGTAACAAATCCCATCAATTTAGCCATTTTTTAAATATTCCAGATTTGCACTTCCATCATTTTCTCCTATCTGCAATTTTTTATCGTATTCTTCCTCTGTATCTTCTTTTTCTTATCGTCTTTCTTCTTTTCTTTTTTAAACAGATGGTGTATAAAGAATCGTGAAAAAATTGGTTAGACATTTAAACTAGAGTAACCAAAAACTAAAAGATTGTGTATAAAGAATATTGAAAAAAATCGTTTTCCTTCTTTTCTTTTTTATGCATATGGTGTATAAAAAATCTTGAAAAAATTGGTTAGGGATTTAAATTAGAGTAACAAAAATTAAAAAATCGTGTATAAAGAATATTAAAAAAATCATTTATATCAAATTTTGAAAAAAAAATCGTTTAGATTTGGGGTAGCCAAATCTAAACGATCGTGTAGTAAATCTAAATGATCGTATACCAAATTTTGAAAAAAAAAAATTAGATTTGGAACCCCAAATCTAAACGGTCGTGTAGCCAAATCTAAACAATTATATACCAAATTTTGAAAAAAAAAATAGATTTGGAACCCCAAATCTAAACGGTCGTGTAGCCAAATCTAAACGATCATATACCAAATTTAGATTGGAACCCCAAATCTAAATGATCGTGTAGACAAATCTAAACGATCGTGTAGACAAATCTAAACGATCGTGTACCCAATTAATTAAACGATCGTGTACCAAATCGTTTTACCAAATATATTACGCGCATTGTTGACGGAACATTTTTGGTATTTTACATGATGGGCCTCTGGGTTTTTTCCATTTTTCAGAATTGTTCTATACAATGTAAATATTTTGCCGCTTTTTTATATTTTTGAAAAGACCCCTTAAAATTTTCTTCGACCCTTAAAATTCATCCTCCTCACAAGATTTTCCCATTTCTTTTGTACAAGATGTCGGCTTCTGCATGCTTTAATTTTATTCTCTTTTTTAAAACTTCAAATGTCTCATGCTAAAAATTGAACTCAATATTTTTAAGAGAAACTATTGTAAATGTAACGAAACACCAAACTATTTATGGCCCGTGTAACAAAGCCAATAAAATTAGCCATTTTTTAAATATTTCAGATTTTTCCTATCATCTTTCTTTCTTCCTCGCGATTCGTCTTCCTCCTCTATTTCGTCTTCTTCGTTCTTCCCCTGCGATTTAGTCTTTCTTCTTTCCTCTTTTTCTTTTATGCGATTTCTTTCCATCATCTTTCTTATTTTTCAATTCTTTATTTACGTCGTTTAATCTTTCCATCATTTTTCTTCTTTTCCTCTTCTTTTTTTTTCCGCTTCGACTTTCCATCGTCTTTTCTACTTTTCCTATTTTTTTTCACTGCGATTTCTTTCCATCGTCTTTCTTTTTTTTTTTCTTTTTTACGCTTTTGTATTTGGATAACCAAATCTAAACGACTTTAATTTGTATAAGGCTGTGTACAAAAAATAGCAAAATTTACTGTGTATAAGACTGTGTACAAAAAAATAACAAAATCTAAAAGATCGTGTATAAAGAATCTTGAAAAAAAAATCATTTAGATTGGAGTAGCCAAATGTAAACGATCGTGTAAAAAAAAGTAATTGATTGTGTAAAAAAAAATAAAAGATTGTGTATAAAGAATCTTGAAAAAAATCATTTAGATTGGAGTAGCCAAATGAAAAAAGTAAACAATCGTGTGTATAAAAAATCTTGAAAAAAATTTGAAAAAAATTTGAAAAAAATTCATTTGAATTGGAGTAGCCAAATGTAAATGGTTGTGTAAAACAAACTAAACGATCATGCAAAAAAAGTAAAAGATCGTGTAAAGAAGTCTAAACGATTGTATAGCAAAAGAATTAAAAAAATCGTGTACCAAATTTTAAAAAAAAAATCATTTAGATTTGGGTCCCCAAATTTTAACGATCGTGAACAAAATTAAACGATGAAATTGAAAAGATAAATTGTAGCTATATCTAAACGATCGCATATAAATTGTAGCCATATCTAAACGATTGTGTATAAATTGTAGCCATATCTAAACGATCGCGTATAAATTATAGTCATATTTAAACGATCGTGTATACATTGAACCTATCTAGACGATCGTGTATATATTAAACCATATCTAAACGATTGCGTATATATTGAATCATATCTAAACGATCGCCTTATAGCCATATCTAAACGATCGCCTTATAAATCGTAAATATATTACGCGCATGTTATTGACGACGTGGTTGACGGGAGACATTTTTGTATTTTACACAGTGGGTTTTTGGGCCTTTTCCGTTTTTGGAATTGTTCTATAGAGTGTAAATATTTTGTCGCATTTTTATATTTTTGAAAAGACCCCTATTTTAAACTTATATTTCTATTTGTGTCTTAATCTTAGGTTTATTAATACCCGGATATTTAAATATAATTTTTTAAATAAGCAAAAACACTTGTATGATAATAATAGCTAATCACTTCATCCATTATATTGTTGTTTCTCTTCTAGTTTTATAGTTACTTTTTTCAAAAATAAAAAGAATAAATGAAACCTTACTCGATTTTCTATTGTAATAATATGGAAACTTTCACGCAAATACCACACAAAAGGATCTAATAATTATTAACCCCTAAAACCAAAATTACTATCAATTAGATGATGGTTAAAACGCCCATTTTCATTTCATTTATGCACAAACCTCCATGAAAAACGATAGCAATAGAATCAAAAATCCACTTTACAACGAAACTCAAAAGCAATGGTAAAGAATTATTTAAAAAGAAGGAAGATAAAAACCGACCTTGTCCGACACCAATATCAACCTCTTCTCCTCTTTCCACTACTTCTCCGCCAGTTTTCCTTTCGTAATTTTCACTAATTCCCAAAATTCCTCGTTCTTCCCTCTGTTCACAAACAACACACTCAATTTCCATCTGCAATTTTCCCACCAACTCCATCAACTCGTCCAAACTCAATTATCTCTCAACTTTCTCTTCGATTTCTTTAACGCGTACCCAAATCTCCCTCTCAACCAATCTATAATTCTCAAGAACCCTCACAACCTTGTAAACCAAATCCTCCTTCTGAAGATGCAATGATTCCAAAACTTAGCCAATTTGTTCCACAAACCCCACTAACATCATACCAATACTTAATCAACCTAACAAGTGAATATCAATATCAATTTAGGAGTAAACAACCACAACATTACAAATCGCTACTGATTACTGAACTCAAAAGCTATAAATGAGGAAATTAGAGATACCATGATGAATTTTGGGAGTAGAAGCTGTAGTAGCATCATAAAGAAGAGTGATAGAATGGTAATCCAAATCTACAACATAAAAAACACTCTATCTGATACAGTTTGGGGTTTGAGCACCTACCATTATATTAATTCATTAACCATTCAATCTATAAATTCATATTGGAATAGAATTAACAGGAAATATGTATATATAAAGAGTGTTACTAGAGAAAACCAAATCAGTGATACTCCTCCTGAAGAAGACAATGTAAATCAGTATTAAAAAAGGCACTGAACCTAACCTAGTTTAACCAAATTTATATTCTCTTTTTTAATTCAATTCCTTGTACTACCTCTGCCCTTTTGCTTCCCATTTGCTTCCTTTCACATCAGGATTCGGCTTTCCATTCCCATAGTAATTGCGGCAAAACCGTTCAACATCTCGTCCTTCACTATCATGTTCTCGAACAACCTAGGGGAAAACAAATAGTAATTAAATTCACGGTTTAAAATCCGTCCAAACAGAGGATTAGGAATATTTTTTTTCCTTTTCAAAATTAACGGACCTAAATGATGAAAAACCAGTGATTCCTTGCGATTTCGACAGCATTAGATATGCTTGGGATCAATATTTTAGAATTCAAGGAAAGTCTAATTTTCAAAATCTTTAATCTTTTAGAAGGATGATCTCGAGGTTGATAATAATTTGCAAGTTTTTGTCTTCAGTTCTTTAAAGCTTCGACTTTTCCTTTCACCAAAATGAATGAGAAGGTCTCTATTTAACATCTTCATGGGCTTGAGCCCATTTGCTTGATAGGTTTGGATCTATTTTCTTGGCAGGCTTGAGCTGAGGCTCATTTTCTTGGCAGGTTTAGGCTTTGGCTCGGGCCCATTTTCTTGGCAGGTTTGGACTTGGGCCCATTTGCTTTGTGGGTTCGGGCTCGAGCCCATTATTTCTTTGGCTCAACTTTTTTCGGGGCTTGAACTAGGTTGGATATGAGAAAACTTGACTACCCAAATCCAATCAAATTATAATCATCACAAATTTTGATGTGCTGACCTGACGCGATTTAATTGGCCAAAATTTTTTATTCAACAAATGCGCTTTTTCCAGATTTGTGCACGTATATGGGTAGATGAATCTCGAAAATGATAAGCTGAAACAAAAAATACAAGTGATCTTGTTTTTTACTTTTGCTCCAGTTAATATGTCAAGTTAATCACACTATGCGTTTGGACATAAGTTTGATTAAAATGAAGTTTGGATACAATTTTTTTTTTTTTTTTTTTGCATATTCTCTTAATTTGAATTTCCCCCAAACTTAAAATTTGTAAAGTTTGCAATTGTTTTTTACTTCATTTAAAATTCATTTATAATTTGGAGTAAAATTTAAACCTTTTTTTCAATAGATGAGAAAAAAAGTTGGGGAAGTTTTTTTTCAAGGTTTAAGGTTTTTTTTTTTTCAATTTTAGGTTTAATTATGAGGAGGATATGGGTGGGATATGACTTGAAAACTTTTTTAAGGCTTTTAAAAAAAAGAATGTCATTATTTTTTTTCGTTAACTAATTATTTTTTTAATAAAGAAATAGAATATAAGAGATTTTTTTAATAAAGAAATAGAGGAGGGTTACGTATTCTTCCCTAGAATCTCACCAATCTAGACTGATTTGTTGATTTGATTTACTACCTTCAATATATAAATAGGTAATTTGTTGAAAAAAAATCACATCAAGAATTCTCATCTCCTCTATTTTTTTCGTCATTGTTTATGTGTTTTGGTTTTCTAATCTTTTCCTTTTGTTTTTTTTTTCTTCATATTTAGGAGAAAAGAAAATTTGATTTGCTTCATTAGTTTTTCTTTTTCACAATTTGGGAGAATAGTTGTTGGGATAGAGGGAAAGAGAACTGCCTAAATGCTTTGAGAATTTTTTTTTTCCGACCATCTACGAGTAAGGAAAACGCAAAACACAAAAACACACAAGGAAGAAAAAAACACAAAATCACACAAGGAAGAAAAAAAAAAAACAAATGAAGGAGAGAGAAAGAAAGGGGCGGCTGAACTTTTTTTTTTTCTTTTTTTGGATCGGTGTCGGCGACAGAGAACAAAGAAAGATCTTAAAAAAAAACATTATTTCCTTTCTTTGTTTCCCTTTGTTTCCTTTTTTTTTTTTTTTTTTAATTTTTCTTTTCTCTTTAGCTTTTCATTTCTCTTTTTTTTTTTCTTTTTTTTGTGCTTTCTTTTTTTTGTTCTTTTCGTTTTTTTGTTCTTTTTTTTGTTTTTCTTTTATTTTTTTTCTTTTCTTTTTCGTTTTCTTTTTCGTTTTCTTTTTTTTTTTAATTACTTCCTTTCTTTTTTTCATTTCACTTTTTTAGTTTATTTTTTGTAAAAAAAGTTTTCTTTTCTCCTTTTTTTTAAAACTATTTTGTTCTAACATTTTTTTCAAGTAATTTTTTTACAAATGTTTTTTTACTATCTTATCTTTTTTTTTTTTCTTTACATAGGAGTGATCTTACTTTTCAAAAGCAAACATGAGCTTGGACAAATTTGGAGATAGAGCACCGCATGAACAAATTTGGGAGCGCCCGCATTGAAGATGAAGAAGTGCCTGCATTGAAGATGGAGATGATGATGATTCTGTCGACTGCGCTGCATTGAAGATGGGGATGATGATGATGATTCTTCGACTACGTCGCATTGAGTGGAGATGATGATGATTCTTTGACTGCGCCGCATTGAGATAGAGATGATAATGATTGATCGACTGCGCCGCATTGAGATGGAGATGATGGTTGATCGATTGCGTCGCATTGAAGAAGGAGATGATGATGATTTATCGAGTGCGCCACATTGAAGATGGAGATGATGACGATTTATCGAGTGCACCTCATTGAGGATAAAGATGATGACGATGATTTATCGACTACAACACATGTAAGAAGATGAAGATAAAGATGATGATTCTCTCGGCTACAACACATGTGAGAAGATAAAGATGATTATCCTCTCGGCTGCAACACATGTGAGAAGATGAAGATGAAGATGATGATCCTCTCGGCTGCAACACATGTGAGAAGATGAAGATGAAGATGAAGATCCTTTCGACTGCAACACATGTGAGAAGATGAAGATGAAGATGAAGATCCTTTCGACTGCAACACATGTGAGAAGATGAAGATCCTCCCGGCTGCAACACATGTGAGAAGATGAAGATGATGATCCTCTCGACTGAAACACAGGTGAGAAGATGAAAATGAAGATGAAGATTCTCTCGATTGCAATTAAAGTGAGAAGATGAAGATGATGATCCTCTCTGTTGCAACAGATTAAAGATTAAGATGATGATCCTCTTGGCTGCAGCACATGTGAGAAGATGTAAATGATGATCCTCTTGACTGAAACGAAGATGAAGATCCTTTTGGCTGCAACACATGAGAGAAAATGAAGATGGAGATCCTTTCGACTGCAATATATATGAGAAGATGAAGATGATGAATCTCTCAACTACAACATATGTGAGAAGATGAAGATGACAATTCTCTCGATTGTAACATATGTGAAAAGATGAAGATGAAGATTCTCTCGGCTGTAACATATGTGAAAAGAAGAAGATGATGATCCTCTGAACTGCAACACATGTGAAAAAATGAAGATGATGAATCTCTCAGCTACAACACATGTGAGAAGATGAAGATGAATCTCTCACCTGCAACACATGTGAGAAGATGAAAATGATAAATCTCTCGGCTGCAACACATGTGAGAAGATGAAGATGATGATCCTCTCGGCTGTAACATATGTGAGAAGATGAAGATGATGATCCTCTCAGCTGCAACACATGTGAGAAGATGAAGATGATGATCCTCTTAGCTCTTAGCTGCAACACTCGTCTACAACATATCAGAGAGGAGTAGAGTTCATTGGTCAACATTTTGGAGATGAGACAAAGTCGCACCTGCAACAATGAAGTTAGCCTTTGAACTTGAACTTGAAGAAGCAACGATGAAGTTTCTTGAGGAAGATGAAGCTAGCTATCTTAAGAAGGGAGACAATTAAACATCTCTTTTGTCACCAAAGAAGCCACCAAGGCCCTAGCTACGATTCATAAGAGTCTGGAGGCCTCGTGCGATAAATTTAAGAACTTCAAGGGGAAGCTTTGACTTTTCCCCCTTTGCCCCCATTCCTTTTTTTTTTCTTTTGTATTCTTGTAAATGAGAGATTTTTGTTGGATGGTAATGGAAATGTTCTTTTCCTTGTATGACTACTCTTGAATTTCATTTTGTATTGCTTCCATATTCTTTACTATGATATCACGATAAATCATAATATTTTTTTATTTGCATGCGACTGAACTTAAAGTGATCTTTAAGCTGCCTACGTACCCTTTTTATAAGATAGGGATCAAGTCATAACGTAGTTCAACTTTTTTTTTTTTTTTTGTTGCCATTCACCTTTTATCTCTTGTGGGCTAGGAGCACCATGCAGTTTAGGCTCTTGCGATAAGGAGCTTCACATATTTAGCAACTTTTATTTTCATCATGATTTTTCTCATCTACTTCATTTGTAGGATTGGTGAATACAATAAGTCTTGATTTCGCAGTTAAGGAACCTTCTGTATTTACGTCAACAAACAAGTTCCTTTCCATGCGTGATGGAACATGACTGTGAATCTCATCGTCGTTGTTTTCTTCATGAAACGATTTTGCCTTCAAAGATTTCATCTTTCCTTGTTGTTGATCGTTTGTCATCTTTAGATGATCAAAAGCAGATGTTGAAGGTCGATCTTTCTTCGATGCGGAGATACCTAGCCTTTTGAAAGCTGAAGTTTGAGTGTAAGTAGACGTTGGACATTGGTTTTCTTCTTCTTTCGTGGCCATACTCAATCTTTGAAAGACTGAAGATCGAGTAGTTGAAGGCTTGATATGATCAAAGACAGAATTCATTTTCTTAATTTCATTTGAATTGTCGACTTCTTCAGAAGATCCATAATTGTTGCCGACTTTACGATGTTGGCAGCATTACATGCAGTGACTTCTAATATTTCTTCCAGATTATCCTCAAGGAAGCTTATTAGGAGAAACTCTGTCAAAGTTATCGACCATCGAGTTTGGAGGAAGTCCTCGTGTTTTCCTTTGGTAGGCTTAGGCTTCCATATCTTCTTGTTCCTTCTTCCTTTCTTTTTATGGGAGATGCTTCCTTTTGCATACTTTTGATGAAATAACGACTCCTTTGGAATGAAATTTGGTTTTCTCTCGTTTTGACGAATGATGGCTATCCATCCTTCATCATCATCCTTACCCTGCGCTTCTTTATTTTGGAAGTCTATCGTCACGATCTTTTTTTGGAATTGAAAAAGTATAGGTTCGAAAGTCCCAAATTGAATTAAGCTTTTCCTTTGATCATAAAACTGTGTTGATGGTGGAACACTTGAAGTTATCTCGATCGCAACATGATTCGTTTGAGCTACTTCATCAATATCTAGCTCGATTTTCTTTTCATGAGCCAACTTTAGAATCAGCTCTTTCAATATGAAACACTTTTCAACAGGGTGACTAATGACATGATGATACTTGCAGTAGTTAGGATCATCTACTTTTCCTACTTGTTTTGGTCGTTTGCATTCTGGCAGCTGAGTAAGTTGGTTCTGTAGCAGCTGCTCTAACATGTTTGCAACATTAGAGTCGGAAAATGGATAAACTTTTTCCTACCTTTCTTTAAGAGTTGGGCATTGCTTTTCATCACCATCATGCTTTCTTTCAATTTTTGTCTCTTTTCTTTTAGAGAAAGATTTCAAGGGAGTAGCATGAACAACCATAGACTCTTTTATGATACTATTTGTGATCTTTTCAATGTTATCAATTTCATTCTTATCACTTCCCATTTTTGGAACCAAGAAATCTTTTGCTCCTCTGTTGGCGATACTCAATTTCATATCATGGGCACGAGGCGCCAACTCTTCAAACGTACCAAGTTTTATTCCCTGCAAAATATAAAGAAGTCCCCAATACATGCCTTGAGTGCACATCTCTACTGCAGATAGTTCGGTGAGTCGATCCTTGTAGTCAAGACTCAAAGCTCTCCATCGGTTACTGTAGTTGATGACTGGCTCTTCTTTTCGTTGTCTTGTGTTTGTAAGCTCCATCATGCTGACGATACGTCAAGTACTGTAGAAGCAGTTGAAAAAGTCCCTTTCAAGCTGCTCCCAACTGTCAATGAATTTGGGTTCAAGATCGGTGTACCAATCAAAGGCATTTCCTTTGAGGGTTCGGATAAACTATTTGATCAATAAATTTCCTCGTGTATCAGCAGTTTCACATGTCTCAACGAAATGAGCAACGTGTTGTTTTGGGATTCCCTTTCCATCAAATTGTTGGAATTTGGGCGACTGGTATCCATTCGGCATTCTAAGATTGTCGATCCTCTTCGTATATGTTTTAGAATACAAAGAAAAAGTTTGAGCAGGTCCACCATATTGAGTTTTGATGAAGTTTTCAATCATCTCTTGTAACTGCTGAACAGACAATGATGCAATTGAGGTCGAATTTTGTGGTTGACTTTCTTGTCTAACTGCCTTCCTTTTGTTAGTATTCTTGACAATATGTTTGTAACTTGATTCAGCAGCATCACGACTTTGAATGTGATTATTCAGAGATGCAATCTCATAATCTCTTTCTTCAACCACCTTCATGAGCATGTTCACCTTCTTTTCAAGCTCTGTCATTCTATTTTAACTTGTATCCGCGTCAGTTACCATAATTGACATTATATTTGGGTGAGACATCTCCTCACTTGAGTGTTCAGAGGACGAGTAGTGTTTGTCAATGGCAGAATTTTCTTTGATTACAATTCCACTTTTTGGGCTTGGAGATTTTCTTCCAAATATTCTTTGCGACTTCAAAAGGTGGAGTATCTTCAAATGATTGAATCTCTCTTAGCGGCTACTAATATTTGGTCGCTTGTCGATGTCGTTGAGAGCTTTGGAAGTGTTTCCTTGAGATGTCATGATTTTCTTTGGATGTTCTTCAAAAAGAGAAAGAGATGAAATGTAGAGACAGTCCCACTGGGCGTGCCAAACTGTTCACATCAGATTTCAGAAGAAATTTAATTCGTGGAATTAAATTTTGTATATTGATTGATATAGTGGATACAATCTCTAATATTTACTCCTTTGATTCTTTCTCTTACATACAATTTAAACTTGGAACTTTTTTATCGTCGATCTTCAGGAAGTCGTAGTTGCAAGTCAATTCAAGCTTCAATCTTCTAGAATTCAAGGAAAGTTTGATCTTCCAAGTCTTCGATCTTTCAGAAGGATGATCTCGATGTTGATAATAATTATAACTTGCACGTCTTGAGAGCCTTCAGAAGTTTTTGTCTTCAATTCTTCAAAGCTTCGATTCTCGATTGCACCAAAGATCTTTAAAATGAATGGGAAGGTCTCTATTTATAGAGCACCTTCATGGACTTTAAGTGGGCTTGGGCCCATTTGCTTGTTAGACTTGGGCCCATCTGCCTTTGGGCTTAAGCTTGAGCCTATTTTCTTGGCAGGCTTGGGCTTGAGCCCATTTTCTTAGCGGGTTTGGGCTTAGGCCTATTTGCTTTGTGGGTTCAGGCTCCAACCCATTTATTTGCACAGGCTCGGGCCCATTATTTTTTTGGCTCAATTTTTTTCGGAGCTTGAACTAGGTTGGATATGAGAAAACTTGACTACTCAAATCCAATCAAATTATAATCATCACAATTTTGCTGTGCTGACGTGACGTGATTTAATTGGTCAAAATTTCTTATTCAACAATTATAAGAGTACAAACGAGGATATACTTAAGAAGAAAATAAAAGGGAAAAAATATGCATGTTGATAAGAAGAAGAGCACTGTGTTTCCATTGATTTGCCATAACTAAAAGAAAGTTGAACGGATTAGGAAAACTACAATTATTTCCATTGGGCAGATACATTTAGAGAAACCGCAATTGTTTTTAAGCGATTTCCTCCTTCGTTCATCCCAATCGAGAACCCTCAGATAAAGTCGGTAGGGTTTTTCCATTCAATCACTGAACGACTTGGTTTGATGCTCGGCGAGAAGATGGTTACGCAGGTCGGCAGTTTTGAACTTATCGGGACCAATAGTGTCGGGAAGAATGGCGACGATGAGAAAGAGACAAATGATAGTGAGCTTGAAATTGCGAAGAGTTATGTGGATTCTTCTCAACCTAGGGGTTCTTAAGCGATTTTTGATGACCGACACTGTTGGGGAAAATTGAGAGGAGATGAATAAGAGAAGTGGAAATGGAAACCCTAGAAAAGAAGAGAAAGCGGTAGAAAGTGAAAGTTGTAATGCCGAAGCAAGAAGTGAAGGCGACGGTAGAGAAGGAATGCAGAATGGGAGGAAGGAGATGCGATTTTGATGGCGAGAGGAGTGGGATGGATGGTGAGGGTGGGACACTATGAATTGGAGGAGTGGGCTGAATGTTAAAGGAGGAGTATGAGAAGGAGACAGGTGGTGTACGACGTGGCGTTTGGGGAGGAGTGAAATAGTGTTGGGCATTATAACAACCCTAATTCCGAATTAAGCAAGTCTGTGGACCAAACGTGCACCAAATGTGGAGTGGGGTAAAAGGTAGGGCAAACAATTGGATGAAGAGATTAAAATGAGCTTAAGAAAAAAAGATTATCTAGATTAACAAGATAATCCATCGGCAAATTATAAATTTTCATTTAAAAATATGACAAACAGATTTTAGATTTTAAAAATACCAAGTTGATTAAATAAAAAAAAATTTAATGCTAACAAACAAAGAATACTATCATCCTGACAATTTTTAACTAACAAAATACTTAATATTGATTAGAAAAAACTAAATCAAATACGACAAAAATAAGAAAATGCGAGAGACTTACGAGGGATGCAAATGTTAGGAGCTGTTTGGTTGAACATATCACGGTGCAAAAAGGATTAGGGATCTTGTTTTTCCTCTCACTGCATATTTAGGAGTAGGGATGTAAACGGGTTAGGTTGGATTGAGAGATATTTTCAACTCAATCCATATTTTCGGGTTGGTTGGGTTGACAACCCGAATAACCCGAATTATATTCCCAACCCAACCCTTAAAATATGGGTTAGGTTGGGTTGGGTTGTCGAATTGTATTATTATTTTTTTCATTCTTAATGTTTGTATAGTTTAAAATTGTTGTAAGACGTCGATAAACACTCACATCCAAAAATTCAAACATCTATAAATTCAAAATTTTAAACATACATAAAAGTTCCAAACATTATCCATAAATATTAAATAAATAATAAAATATCTATAATATATATATATATATATATTATTAATTTAGGTTGAGTTGGGTTCATCCGAATTTTTCAACCTCCAACCCGAGACCCAACCCAACCTGAAAGAAAACCAAAATTTTCAACCCAACCCAACTCACATTTTAAACTAACTCAAGCCAACCCATATAATATGGGTTGGGTAGTTCCGATTGTTGGGTTGTTTAGATTATTCTTAAACCTCTATTTTAGGACTATAAGTTGTTCAACACAATAAAAGTTGGAATTCCAAAAAACACCCTATATATATATATTAACCATAACCAATGATGGAGTAATTAAAAATAAATAAAAATAAACCTATTTCAAAATTAATTGGAATCACAATATACTATTAGATCTAGATATTACAATTTATTAAGGGGATTTTAAAAAATATAACAAACTGACAAAAGATTTACATTGTATAGAACAATTTCGAAAATGAAAAATGCTCACAAACCCACAATGAAAAATACTAAAAATGCCCTAGTCAACACGCGATTAATCGGCCACATACACGTGTATAATTCTTCTTCTAAGCGATTATGATATGCAATTGTGTAGAAAATCATACATGATCGCGTAGGAAATCATCACTACAAGAAGAAAAAGGTCTGTTGATGCTGAGATACATCGGTAGAAGCCAGAAATACGTCGGGAAAGGCTACGCCAACGTAGAAATGAACATCGATAAGAACGTCGTGAAAGGCACTCTCGACGTGTGAATAGGACAGCGTCAGAAAAGGGTTATTGCCGACGCAGTGTTCTCCGACATTGTCAACACGTCGACATTGAGGAACTGCTGACGTCTAGAAGCGACGTCGCAAACAAGTTACTGTCAACATCGTCAAGTACATCAGCATAAATAAACCACCGACACGGTGTCAACAGACCTTCTAACGATGTCACGTCGTCAGAACGACTATTTGCGACACATAATGTGCATCATGAAATCCTTATTATAATATTTTTTAATTTTCTTTTAGTTTTTTTCAAATTGAAATCAAATTCAATTTAAATTGATTCAAATAATAAAAAAAATAAAAGTAAATATAATAAAATACCAAATGAAATTTATATTAAAAATAATTTTAAAATACACGTTTATAGTTCAAAAATTACATAAATAATGAAAAATAAAAAACTTAAACTAAAAACAGAAAACTAAACACAATTTAAGCGCATGTGTCCCATGAAAGTTCCCAAACCTTTGAACCTACAATGACACAAAATTATTTTTAAATATATATCATGAATAATATGAAATTAAAGAATTTAAAAGTTGAAAATTACATACCTCAATGAAATCAAGGTCCACTCGATGCCCAAGAGAGGTCTTCAATCATCTTCCTCATTTCTTCCATCTGTCGAGACTGTTCTTCCACATGGCTAGCCTATGCTTCCACATGGCTAGCCTGTGCTTCTATCGGGCAAGCACTTTCTTTTTGCTTATTGTTACTTTCTTCTTTTACTACCTCAAGACGAGTTTTTAGCTCGTTAACTTCTTTGACGTGGGCTAGCTCTCGCTCGACAGATATAGATGAAAAACTGCTAGCAGCATGTCAGGACTTTAGCTTGGGACACCAACCAAGACCTTTTGAGTAGCCCAATCGTCTATCCAAAACGGTCTTGCATATCTTGTCCCTAGAGAGTGGTTGAGAATCCTCTGAGGTAGGCTGAAATTGGAATTCTAGTATTTGATTCTGCAAATAATTTTTTTGTTAATTAAGTAAAATGTGTAAATCAACTGTTGTGTGAAACAAGAAAAATGACAGCTTATAATTTTACATGTGCATCTGCAACTGCCTGTAAAACGAACTAGCCACCCCGAGCGTGTGTTTTTCTGAATAAGTCCACACAGTCGATTGGATGACCTTATTGTTCAGTGAACTCGTGTTGTCATTGTAGAAACGATTTGACACCGCTGCTGTGGATGTAGGGCTGCTTTGCTCTAGCAACCCTTTCATCAACGATTACTCTTACATGCAAACAATCAAAATGTTACATAAAAAAACAAATGAAGTACCATTTGAGAACATTAAAAGTACTAAATCATCTAAAACAGTTGAGTCAGGTAATGGTCATAGAGGAAGTGCTAATCTTGCACCCGATTGCTCAATCTGGAGGGTAAGTTAGCACGAGCCTATTCAGGATCATTAAACTTCTTGAAATGGTGGTATTTCTATCGTCTGAACTCCTTACAAATGGTGAGGATTTGATGCTCAACAAATTGAGTAAGTGCTGAATCAGTGAAATCTAGCACGAACCATTGCTATAAAAGAAAAGTACACACAGATTAGGATAGGTAACATATATGTACGGGTGATTTAAAAACTTACTTGTAATCTGTCTTTAATGATCCCGATGTACTCCAGTGTCACATCAGCACACTTAAGAAAGCGTACTGGAAAAGTGTCTCGCGTTAACACGCTGATTGTATTGCAAAAGTGAATAACGTGTGGCGAGATAGGCGTGTCCTAGCCTGGAGCGATAGATATGAGGATCTTCCCATTTTGTGCAACATATCTATCCAACTCTAGGTTCCTGGAGTGCTGTCATCTCCTAAGAGTGGGTGCAATAGGTTGAGAGGCACTAAGAAAACAGAATAATTTCATAGACATAACAAAAATATTTAATAAATAATAGTTTATGTAGCAGTGACTAACTAGATGTGTTGCTAACTGATGACGTATCTGGAACGGTATTAAACTCCTTGACACTAAAATCAAATAAATCATCGCTCTCATCAAAATCAGCAGAGAAATGAGACATAATACCTGTGGACATATAAACCAAAATTAATTAAACAGATGAGAGTACGTGAAACTGAATATGTAAAGAAAATAAAAAACTATGAATTCGTGATTCGTCAATTAATGTTCTTCATCATCGCTTGATCCGTTTTGAACATATAATTGTTCATCATCATCGTTTATAAAGTCGTCAACAACACGACGCACAATCAGTCTTTCTACCACTTTAGAATCAATGTCGAATCTACACAGAGCGTCATCCTCAACGTGATTAGCGACACGATGATCGACAACAATTTTGGATACATTTAGTTGTTGATTCTCAACATCATCCACTTTGAGTACGTCCCATATATGTTTATTTTAGACCACCTGAACGACCTTCCAATTGGCACCATTTTTTAGGTCGTCGATGTAAAAAACTTAATGTGCCTAGATTACAAGGATGATTAGTTCTTCAGGAAACCAAAAACGGGATGTGTTGATAGATTTGTACCCCAATTCCACATGCGTTCTATGGCTTTTGTTCTTGTCCATGTCAAACAATCTATACTTCAATAGCCAAACATGGTGGCTCATCAGATATGCCATGGAAAGAACCTCTTATAATACACCGTAAAAATTATTGTCGTCGCTTCAACTTGCATTGCTTTCACCGACTACCATGACTCCATTATTTTGTGTTGTGTATCGGAAATTACGTTCTATCGGTGAAATCATACCCCACCCATGATGCATCAAGTGTAGGATCGAACGTCAAGTGAAGGTCCCATCGCAAGTGAGAAGAAATCATGCAAAAGGTTATCTCTTTTACACGTTTCGATGACCTGAAATTATTTTGTTAACACCTATATACATATGTGAAATAAGCCTAAGGAAATTTTGAATGGATTTATGTACTCCATATACATACCTAATCTTTAAACTAATCAGGAAGTGCTCGTTGATATCTTTTGAATAAGTCGACAACACTGCTTGCCTGACGATGTAACAGCCTCAACTGTTTCATAAAGATCATTGTTGTGAGTTTATGACGATTATAACAACATAAAGCGCAAGTGAAGTATTTAGAGTTGGAGGTACGTACTTGCAGTACTCAACAATTTCATCTACATTGCTCAAGATGCACCAATGGGTCTGGCGCTTCTCTTCCTGTGA
Source organism: Cucumis melo (assembly GCF_025177605.1). Lineage (NCBI taxonomy): Eukaryota > Viridiplantae > Streptophyta > Magnoliopsida > Cucurbitales > Cucurbitaceae > Cucumis > Cucumis melo. The sequence continues at coordinate 16,552,561 of NC_066867.1, read as the reverse complement.
TAGAGATCTTGAACTTGTCGCACCTAATGGTCGTACCTTATGCATAAACACTTCAAACTCACCAACTATCTCGTCCTCGGGAATGATATCATCATTTCATTCATCCAGAGAAAACTAAGTTTCAATCCCACTTAAATATCTCGAACAAAAGGTACTTGATTCATTCATGACATATGCTTCGTCAATGGGCCCTTTGCAATGTGCTTTGTTTTGGATGTATTGCTTTAGCATGCATAGGCTTCTCTCAATGGGATACATCCAACTATAATTAACCAGACCAGTAACCTTTGCTTCATACGATAAGTGGACAGTAAGATGTACCATTATGCTGAAAAAAGCAGGTGAAATATTTTAATTTTTCCAATTTACAGAGTATGATAATGATATCTGCTTGCAACCAATCCAAATTACTTACTCTTATCATCCTCACGCATAGGTCGCAAAAAAAAAACTACAAAGCTTAGTAACGGCGATGTACAAATTTTTCGATAAGTGTGCTCGAATACCAATAGGTAGAAGCTGATGAAGCAAAATATGATAGTCGTGAGTCTTAAGACTTGATACTTTCTCATCTCCCTCATTCACACACCGTGAAATATTAGAAACAACCCCATCCAAAAACTTAACTGATTTCAAGAAGTTACAAAATGCAACTCCTTCGTTGCTAGTCAAAATGTAACTTGTATGAGACTTCACCAATCTGTTACCGACTTCTATCAGGTGTAGATCTTTTCTTATTTTCAAATCCTGAAGGACCAACCGAGCATTCATAGTATCCTTTGTTTTTCCTTCAATATTCAACAGTGTACCTACCAAGTTATCATAAATGTTCTTTTCAATATGTATTGCATCCAATTTGTGACGTATTGTAGACTTGGCCAGTGAGATAGAGCAGATCAAAGAAGATACTTCTTTTCATCCAATTCAGAGGTTTCTTTCTTTTTTTATCTTTCAGTGATAGATGTTTACTCATCACCTGAAACTCAAGGAAATCTACTTGTCCCAAGATATCATGCCCATTTAGAACAATCGGGGGAGGCCTACGTTCTACACTTCCATCATGTAACTTGTTTCTACGCCAAACATGATTATCAAGAAGATAACGTCGGAGTTCCATGAAAGCTATTTTGCCTCTTATTTTAAATTACAATTTATCTCCCATGCAGATGGGACATGCATGATACCCTTTTGTACTCCATCTGGATAAGTCACCATACGCTAGAAAGTCATTAATAGTCCATAACAAAGCAGCGTACAATTGAAAAAACTAACCGGTAAGAGAATCATACGTACGAACACCAAGACTCTATACCTGTTTCATTTCCTTAATCAATGGTTGTAGGTAAACATCAATTTTTCTACCAAGAGATCTTGTACTGGGTATTAGCAATAACATGAAGAAGTTGGATAAGGAATTAACACCACATGCCACATACTATAGGTGATGCTCATATGCCTAAAAGGATTGAACCCATCAGAAGCTAATCCCAAACGAATATTTCATGGATCTGAAGCGAACTCAAAAAATTCAGAATCAAAATGCTTCCATCCCTTTGCATCGGCTGGATGTCTCAACACATCATCTGTTTCAACTCGTTTATCCTAATGTTATCTCATTTCGGATGAGTCCTCTTGTGATACAAACAATCTCTATAATCTTGGTATTAATGGAAACTGCCGCAATACCTTGTGCGAGATTTTTTTCCCTTTGCTAGGACAACCTTGTACCGAGACTCACCACAAGTTGGACAATGTGCCAAATCGACGAACTCCTTTTAATACAACACACAATCATACTTACATGCATGAATAGTATCGTATTCGAAGTCACGCAACTTTCGTTTTGCTTCTAGAAAGAACTAGGGATATTATCACTACACATTGAAAATGCACGTTTTAACAGTTGTAATAACATGTCGAACAATTTGTTACTCCAACCATTAAGAACCCTGACATACATCAACGTAAGCAAAAAGTTTAGGGGTGAAAATTTCGAACAGTCGGGGTATAGCTCACGACGATACTACTAGAAAACTGGCAATACTTAACACTTGTAGAATTGATATACTTGACAGTTCTAATAAAAACTATCAAGTAACACGAAAAAAAGTCAAGAATAACAAATAGTGAAAAAAACCCATAATTTTTGTTTTTTTGTTTTAAATACTTGATAGGTTAAAAGCGTCAAGATTAATTTTAATTACTTGACATTTTTTAAAAGTCAAGTAATATATATTTTCACAATTTTAATTAAAAATTTTCCTCTTTTAATTAAAAATTTTCCTCTTTTTAATTTAACTTTCCCAAATTTCCCCTTTTCCCCCGGATTGTAAAAAAACCCTAACTTTTCCCCCTCATATTTCTCTTCTCGATCTCCTCACACCGTGTGTCCAACCATTTCCTTCTTCCTCATCTGCCCGACCATTTCCACTATATGGTTTCTCCTTAACGTTCCTCTTCAGGCCGTCGCTTGTCCATTTCGATCGATCTTGTCAAGCCGTTGTCCATTCTCCTCAAGCTGCCGTCGCTCCTCTTCTCGATCTCCTCAAGTGTGTTTCTACTCTTTGTGTCCACCATCGTCGTTTGCTCTCCTCCAATTTGTCTGTTGCCGCTATCTGCTCTCCTCAAGTTCGTCAGCTGCCATGAGTTCTCCTTAAACTGTCGCTTTGAGTTCTTCTCAAGTTCATTCGCCACCTTGCGTTTCTGCTCGTTGCGTCTGCCACCATCATCGATTTCTTAGCTCATTATTTATTTATTTATTGTTTTAGTCTACACATTTAACATAATCTGCAATTTTTTTGTTGGAAAATTCATAAATTAGTTTTAAAATCATTCCAGTAATGGTCATATATATCTTAGTATTTATAATGTTTGATTTCTCATTATTGTTTGTTTTCTCATTATTGTTTTATCTACACGTTTAACATAAATTATTTTTAAAATCATTCTAGTAATGTTCATATATATCATATTGTTTTAGTTTTAAAAGAAACTGGTCTAGAATAACAATTCAAAGAGAGGAATTTCAAGTTAAACTTAATGCATGCTAATAATTTACTACTAGCCCAAACTAGTTATGTTTGCTTTCCAAGATGGTTATTATGACTTCAATGCTTCTTGAGCAAATTTGAACTAAAAGGAAGAAGGGGATGAAACTGTAGTGGGAACAGTAAAAAATACTTTGAAAACTTTAAGAATTTAAAATATCATATTTGTAATCTTTCAAGACTTAATGTAATTGACTTTTATGATGGTATGAATTACAACTTTTAGGTATGAGACCTACATGTCCAACTAGCTGCAATGTACCACTACCTCTTGTATTCTAGAACTCCAGCACTAATATAATGTTATCTTTAACTTGGGTGCCGAAACGGTGAGGATCAAATTATCCTTTATTCTTATGTATCCCATCATATTTAACCGTTGCTCTCTCTTTTTCCTTTTAAGGTCAATTTATTTTTTTCCAAAACTTTTAATGCCAATAAGTATATATCTAAGAATTGAATATGATGTAAAATTTGAAAGGGTTGTCTAACAATACTCAAATAGATTGATCTTCGATGAATTAAAAGTGATAACGTAAGAATTTCAACCGCTATTTGTGTTTTGGTTAAGCAAGCTTGTTTTTAAATTATGAAGAGAAAACCACTTTTTAACTTAGTTGTTGTTTGTGTTCCACATGCAATTTTATTTTTATGATGTTTCATCATGAGAGAGTACACTGTCATAGGAGTTGCTAAAATTTTGTATTTCTTGTATTTTTTTCATATTATAATTGAAACTGATAACCATTACTCCATAAATTCTCTTAGGATTTACACTTATGGATATATCATGGATGCACAAGAGTAGGTTATCCAAAGATTATGAATTGGATGTAGAAAACTACATCAATTTTGGATTTTCTAATACAAAAGATGCCTTTATTCGTGTCCTTGTTTGAAATATGGGAATTGTGAAAAGAAAGTCGCACTATTATTAGAGACCGCTTATATGTCAATGAGATTGATAAAAGTTATAAAATTTAGTTTTGGCGTGGTGAACATTACCTAAGTCATCCTTATATGAGAAATCTTCTAAGTTTAACACCCATATGTATGAAGAGAATGATGCTGGAAATATAAATGAAATGATTGAATTTGTTCACGTGGAGTATTCAAAAGATCCAAATGAATTTGAGAAATTGCTTAATGACATCGAAAAATCACTATATGAAGAATGTAAAAAATTCACCAAGGTATCCACATTAGTCAAGTTGTATAATTTAAAAGTTATGTATGGATGGAGTTTTATTAGCTTTTCAGAACTACTAAAAACTTTAAAGGAAATTTTGCTTACTGCCAATGAGGTCCCAACATCCATTTATGAAGTGAAGAAAACTTTAGGTGTACTAGGAATGAATTATGAAAAGATTCATGCATACCCTAATGATTATTGTTTGTATAGAAAAGAATACGCTAATGCAACTGAATGTCTTGAATGTGGTGAATCAAGGTGGAAGTATGCTAATAATGCAAACGGAGAGAAAAAACAGATTCTTGGTAAAGTTGTATGGTAATTTCCACCGATTCCATGTTTCAAAAGATTGTTTTGAAGTATTGGTAGTGCTAAAAATTTGATATGGCATGCTAATGAGCGAGTAGTTGATGGAAAATTACGACATCCTGCAGACTCTCCAGCTTGGAAATTAGTAGATTTGAAGTGGTCAAACTTTGGTTCTAAACCTAGGAATATTCGTTTAGCATTGTTAGCGAATGGAATCAACTCACATGGTGAAATGAGTTCTAAATATAGTTGTTGGCCCGTAGTGATAGTTATTTACAATCTTCCACCATGGTTGTGCATAAAAAGAAAGTTTATGATGTTATCAATGTTGATATTGGGTCCATAGAAACTAAGGGATGACATGGGCATGTACTTAGCACCACTTATTGAGGATTTAAAAATCTTATAGGAAAGTGATGTTGGATGTTATGATGTTAATCAAGAAGAAATATTCAATTTAAGTGTTGTTCTGTTATGTACAATAAATAATTTTATTGCATATGAAAATTTTAATGGATTTAGTGTGAAAGGATATAAAGCATGCCCAATTTAGGAAGATAATACATCCTCTATAAGACTAAAATATGGGAAGAAAATGACATACCTTGGACATCGAAGATTTCTAGCACGCAACCATCCATACCGGCATCAAAAGAAGTCATTTAATAGTGAAAAGGAGCTTAAAATAATTTTAGAACCTTTGTATGGAGAGGCTATATATTCAAGAATAAAAGACCTTAAATTTCCAAGAGAAAAGAAGTGCAAGGAGTTGTTGGAACAGAGTGTCTTCGTTTTTTGAGCTAACATATTGGAAAGATCTTCATGTTAGACATTGTCTAAATATGATGCACATTGAAAAATATGTTTGTATAAATATATTGGATACGCTTCTTGATATTCCTGAAACAAGTAAGGACGACTTGAATGCTAGACATGATTTAGTCCATTTGAAAATTCGACCAGAGCTTGCACCTATCAACGGTGAAAAAAAAAATCTTCATTCTGCCTGCTTGTTATACTCTTACAAAGAAAGAAAAATGTTGTGTTCTAAAGATATTATCAGGAGTAAAGGTACCAGAATGTTATTCTTCCAATGTTAAAAATCTTGTGTGGATGACTAATTTAAAACTTAATGGTTTAAAATCTCATGACTATCACGTGCTCATACAACAATTATTTCCTATTGCAATAAGATTTATGCTCTCAAAACATGTTCGGTATGTCATTACTTGGTTGCGTATATTTTTCAATCTGATATGTAATAAAGTCGTTGATGTGCAACAATTGGAAAAGTTGGAAGAAGATATTGTGGTGACCATGTGTTTGCTAGAAAAATACTTTACTCCTTCATTTTTCACCATTATGATTCATCTCACTGTACACATTGTAAGAGAAGTCAAACTTTATGGGCCTGTATATCTTAGATGGGTGTATCTCTTCGAAAGATACATGAAAGTTCTAAAAAACTATGTGAGAAATAGACATCATCTAGAGGGTTGTATTGGAGAAAGTTATGTAGTAGAAGAAGCTATTGAGTTTTGTTCAGACTTCTTATCTGAGGTTGATCATGTTGGGCTAGACATTGTCAGATTAGATGCATCTTTAGACAAATCAAGCTTTGGTAGACCATTGTCTGTAGGAGTTTCCTTCGGACTTGAATAAGATCTTTTATGCCAAGCTCATTGATATGTTTTGGCTAATAAAAATAATGTACAACCATATATAGAGTAATTTAAAGTTTCAATTATCTTGTTTTCTGTTTTTTATTTAATTATGACATAAACTTAACTATATTTTACAATGTTTCAATGTTCAAGTAAACATGTGGAGATATTGCAATTGAAATATCCAAAAAAGGTTCTTCATAAAAAATGGATTCAAGAAGAACACAATCGAACTTTCATATCTTGGTTAAGAGAGGAGGTGAAATTTTAAACTTACTTACTGATATTTTTTATGATGGACTTTGTAATTACGTTAAGGTACTTATCATGGTAGGTTGCATATGAGATTTGGATAGGAAATGTTGAAATTTCAGATAACTCGAGATGGATTGCTCATGGTTCTCATCCTTTTGTCATTAAGTATAACAGTTATGTCATTATTGAATATTACTATCACACAGAGTCTTATGATAAGAATTGAAGTGTTCAAAATAGTGGAGTTAATTTAATGGCCAAAACGATACAAGTGTCTAGTTCAAAAGATAAAAATCCCATCATTGAAAATATGTCTTTTATGGAGTGATTCAAGACATATGGAAACTTAATTGCAGTACGTTTAATGTTGCAGTGTTTAGATGCAATTGGATTGAGAACAATAGTGGTATGAAGATCGATGACCTTGGTTTTATCTTAGTTGATTTAAAAAGAATAGATCATAAGTCTGATTCATTTATAATGGCAACCCAAGCAAGACAAGTTTTTTACGTTGAAGATCCAAGTAATGCTAGATGATCAATTATGCTTACTCCACCACAGAGAGATTGTGAAGATCAATCAAATAACGATGAACTTAGAGATATCATTTTACATTGTCAAGGAGTACCTAGTGATATGCCAAATATCGATGGAGGTAATGATTTGGATGAGAGTATCTCAACATATGTACGATCAGACTGTGAAGATACATGAATTCCTAAATAACACATTGTGGGTTGATTTCTACTTATTATGTAGATATATGCTATGTTTGATTTTATATGCCTAATATAATCTACATTCTAAAATTAATTTTTAATCTTTCTTCGACAGGATATTCTCCTTACACATGGAGCCAACGATAGTAAGAGACGATCAAGACAAGGAGGTTGGTGGAGCTAAGATTCATGGATTAGTTGTTGGAGTTGATGAACAACATGTAGAAAAGCCTAAACAACAAAGAAAGCGGGGACCTACGATTATTTTTGATGTGATACATGTTCGAAGTGAAGGTGAGAGGAAATTTGTAGAATACAATGAAGATGGCATACCCATGCATAAACCAACCACCCAACCAGCTCTTATGACATATGTATCTCATATAGGTATGAAGTTTATCAAACCAATCTATAAAACCAAAAGAATGCATTAGCTCATTTAGATGATGGGTACTTCCAAGTATTCTATGAATTGGAATAGCTCAGATTGAGTAAGGCAACAACCATGATTTCCAGGAATTACATAACATCGAGGTCCATCATATGGCTTTAGTTCGGACATCCAATAAGGTAATTCAGGCTTCTTCATTGCTATATGGTCTGCTTTATACCAAGGTGAAGGTTGAAGAGCATATTCGAAAGGATAAAAAAGACATCTTTCATATGTGAATGCTAATGGATTAGGATAACCTTGCATATACTTTTAGCAAGTAAAATGTTATTCTAAAAAATCTATCTAAACTGCACATGGTGTTTTAGAAATAGAGAGAGAAAAAATGAAGTACAAGAACTAAATGGGAATGGCTAGAAGAAGATTATCCACCTTACCCAAATGGATCGAGGTACATAGTGTCATTCGATATTGCTCAGTTTGTCATATCAAACTTCGAGAGACGTAAATTAAGGGTACATATACATTCACTTCAAACATTAGTTAAAATTCAAATGATTTTGGCTTAAAAGAGGGAACTATCATGTTTTTTTACAGTTCTTTAAGATGGAAGATGTGAGTACGGGGATGTGGGTGGAGCAATTCAACACCTCAAAAGCAGTGAGATGTGCATAGTTTTAAGTATTGTCAATTTGGATGCATAGAAGAATATTACACAGCTTATTATCAATCTCCAAGACAAATGATTTGCCTTTGGAACAAATTACCGAGGCAAGCGAAGCCTGAGTGTTGCAATATGAAATGTAGTGAATTATTTTGCCAAGCTAGTGAAGAATGATATCAATTAAAGCATAACTCAGTAGATAAGTCAATTATCCTAAACCTCTGGATGACTAATATTTGCATTAATCCTAAACCTCGTTTCTATTATCTGGATCAAAGCTTTCTAAGAATCTGATAAGAATGTTGAGTTCTAGATTCAAAAAGGACATTGATGAGAGAATATCTTTCATAGGATCCAAGACAAACAGAATTAGAGTAAAGCAATTTAGGGAAAATTCCAAAAGAAAATGATGAGACAAAACAATATAAAGTACTTTATATATCAAACTTCTCCTTCAAGTAGACTTACATTTGAAGCCATCATTACAAAAGTACAATCACAAACATATGATTTCATACTCAAAATTAAGAAGAAATCCAAAGCAGGAAGAAAATAAAACTCAACATCATATAAGAGCCACGTGGATTGAAATGTGATATAAGAGAACATACCTCGAAGTTTTTCAAGCCCTCATAAATAAAAACAAAAGAAAAAACACAATTTGTCAAATGTGTCACTTGCATTAATACAACTAAGCTCTAAATAAAACTTTACAACACAAAATCAATATAATTCACAACATAACCACATAGATAGGATCCAAATCGAAAATAAACTTAAAATTAAGAAAACTTAGTAAACTTTATACCAAATTTATAAATTGAAAAACTATTACCTGTCCCAAAAAACAAAAGAACTCAATAAAGACTAGTATCGATACCTAGAAAAACACAAAAAAGAGAAAATAAAACTAATAAATATCAACTTTGAAGATAAAAAACAACAATAACTATAGTTTGTTATCAACAAATTGAGTCCTGTTCTTTGGCTTCTGCACTTATTGTTGATTTCGATTCAAGTTAGCAGATAGAAATACTTGAAATTCATGTCGTGTCACATAACATAGCACCATAAAATTAACTTGCCCCATTGAACTTTTGCATTACTACATTAAAATGTCTCCTCCCATAATACCTTGTCCTATAAAAAGAACCACATTATTCACATAAGTTATGAGAATAACAAAAATCCTGAGATTATACATGCGAATTATTCTTTTATTCTTTTATCTTGCAAGAGTGAAGTATTGTTCCTTAGGCTTCTTTGTACCCTTCCTATATTTTCATAATGAAATGAAATATTTTGACAAGTGATGAACTTCTCTACCTAAATTTATAAATGAATCATAAAGCAATTTTGAACAACAAAATATCTAGCACTTCAAGACTATCAAAATGTAGATATATGGACATAAGCCTTAACGAGTTTTTTTTTTTTAATTAAGAAAGAAAGCAATAATTGTTAGGAACCATCTTTTGTACACAGAACCTTAAGGGAAAAGAAAGGAACTTCAAAGTTAATTGTATTGTAAGTCTCATAATGTTTGAGACCATGAACTTTGAGATAAAGAAAAAATTGAGATCATGAAAAAAAATTAAAGAATGTTTATCTTAGCTTAGGTAGTTATTCTGTATGTTATACAGAGATGAAGCTCACTATGATACTGTATAATATAGGAAAAAGAAAATCCTTAAAAAGAAGTACCAGATGTATAAAGAACCATAGTGTAATTCAATAATCTACCAAGCCAATGCTGCCAACAAATATAAAGGAAACCATCCAATTGGAAAAAAAAATCTGAAAAAAGAAAAACGGTATTCATAGCTCTCATCAAAGCACCTCACGCAAAGAAGCAATTAGCTATCAACAATATAGATCATATTTCAAATCAATAGTAGGAAATGAAATTCACCTCAAAATTACATCAAAACACGAATGTCAATCTCACATTAACAAACCAATTTAGCAAGGTTCAGAGTAAAATACAAATGGGTAAGACACCCACATGAAAACCCACTTAACATTCAACATAAGAAATTGAAAACACAATCCACAGCACGATGTAAATAGCAACAAGAGTATAGTAGTGGAAGAAGTTAAAAATATAATAGGTTGGTCGAAAACCAAGATCAAATCTAAGACGAAAAGAACAAGAAAGAATAAGAAGATAAAAAGTCTGAGTTTTTCCACCACTCACACAAAAAGTCTCAGCTCTTGGCCAATCCATTATGTCGTACCGATCCATCTGAACAGTAAAACGAGAATCTGATTTCAACAGAAATCAGTAAACCCCAGAACAAAGAAAATAGGTAAAAAGAAAGAGAGGAGACAAATCTGAAAAAAAAAAGAAGAGAGAAGCATAGTTGAAGAACCATATAGAGGAGCTATCACAATTCGGATGGTGGTGCGAGATGACTGACGCAAATGGAGATGATGGTGGAGATGATGGTGGAGATGACTGACGCGAACGGAACTATCACAATTTGAACGTCGGAAGATGGCGAACGAAGATGACGGCAGTGCGAGATGATGCGAGGGTTTTTTCGAGAGCCTTGGAGATGACTGATGCGAGCTTACCAATGGTTTTTCGAGGGATGAGCGTGTGTACGAAGAAAAGGGATTTTTTTTTTTTTAATTTTGGAATTAGGTTTTTTTTTTATTTGTGAAAATTTTTAATGACACAAAAATTATGTCATTAATTAACGACGTGAAAATTATTTCAAGAAAATTGTGTGAAGAAAAATTCTGCATTTTTTATTTTCAACGACACATTTTACTTCACCCCACCTTTTTTATTTTTAATGACACAATGTTTTGATTAGTAGTGTCATTAAAATCCATTTTTCTAATAGTGATTGGAGAAAATGGGGCGAAGCTAAACTCTTTTATCGGGTGGTGTATACACTACCACATCCCCATATCTATGCAACATGGACAGATGTGCTTGCAGAGAATTGAAGGAAAATATATATACCATAGTTGAGGTAAATTTGCTTATAGTTTTTGTACAAGTTTATTTAAATTGGCAATATAACACCAACTGATCTTCAATCTCAGGCTGCATTTATAATCGATAGTAGGTCTAGGAAGAGCATTCTTACGATTGTAGGGATAACATTCCGTCAATTTAAGCATTGGTTGACGAAGAGGCATATCTTGCCTTTCAGAAATGAACCTGAACTCTTGAGACAACCATTGGATATGTATTCTTACATTAACAAAAAATAGTGGAAATAATTTGTTAGATCTAGACTACGTCCACATTTTGAGGTATCAATGAATTTATTTATATTTTAGGTATTAAATATTTGTTAAGAAACTTTATAAAACCTCAATACAATGTTATATTATGTAGGACAAAAGAAAACTTCAACAAGAGAGACAAAAGAAGAATAAGTATAACCATCGACTTTCAAGAAAAGGTTATGCTAATCTTTGAGAGGAATTGGTAAGAAGTAGTTTATGTTTGAATTAGTCTTAAAAGCTTCTTAATCAATGTAATGAATGTATATGTTGAAATGTAGAAAAATATACCTTCAGAAGAAGATGATCTTGACCAAGCTAGCATGTGGAAGAAGGCTCGTGGAGATAAGAATGGATAATACGACAATGAAGATGTCCAAGAAGTCGTGAATCGTATAGTAAGACACATTACAATTTTATATTCTTTAAAGTTTTAAAGTTTTATGAAATTAAATTATATTTTTGTGCACTTTTAGGATGAGATCTTGAAGACTTGTGCTGATAAAGAGTCGTCTCCAAACGATGTTTTAACACAAGCTTTGGGTACACAAGAGAGTAGTGATGTGTATGTGGAGTTAGCAGGTTTGTCACCCCAACTGCTTATTTCCTCACAGCAAAGTGCTCAAAGAAATGGAACAAAGAAATTGAGAAGCTTAGTGAAGAGAATGAAAAACCAAAGAAATTGAGAAGCTTAGTGAAGAGAATGAAAAGCTTCACTTACGAGTTCAAGAATTAGAGAATATTTACATATCAACACAATCTACACCTGCACATGGATCTTGCTCTAGACCAAGATTGGAATACGATATACAATGTAAAAAAAATCTAAAACAGGAGAAAATGAATGTCACAACGAAGGTGGTTAAAGAGGATGCGAATGTGGATGTGATTATTCTAAATGATCAACATGATGATGCTACCGAGGTAATTAATTAAGTTTTAGCACAAATTGATGCATGAGTTTCTATAAGTCTTATAAAGTTTATTAATGTTGGATTTATGGCTTTCTTAGGTTTGTAATGAAAAAGAAGTTGTATGTGAGTCAAATATCAAGATGCCATTACCTTTGAAGACAATACTCAGGTTTGCAGAAAAGGTAATGGACAAAGATTCAAGGATTCGTTACCAACTACCATTCTCGTTGTTTGGTATCGATAAGAAGACTTGTGTTCTTCGAGAAGATATTATTGATTTTTGTAACATGTGAGAAGTCAAGACTTTGATATTGGTTGCATATATGGTGTAAGTACTCATTCATCTACTCTAATCTTTTTATATAAATACTTGTTTATTGACTTTTCTATCTTTATTAGGTATTTGCATTTACAAGATCATGTTTCAAATTACATCTTTGTTGACCCGTCCCTTATATATGTTGGACATAACACGCAAGAAGTTAGAGCTCGCAATATGTGCAGTACATTAGTGGCTTCAAAATGAAACGAACTCGTTTTGGCTCCATTCAATCCAAGGTAAGTAATAATACTATACTAATGAATTCATTAAAATAAGCTATAGGTGATTTTCTTCTTTGAATAGAACATCTTCTTTGTATTCATCATCTGGGAAAATTGGAGAATCTAGGTTATGAATTATGTGAAGGCAATATTGGGGGGAGGGGGGGTTCAACTTTCAATTGTTGTCGTCTTCTTTTGATTTACCGTAGAGAAACTGGTTTGTAGGCATCTTAGTTATTTGGGTTATTTATGTAGAGAAACAAGTTTTATGACATTAAGTTATATGAAAACAATCTACTTGTATTCTCTTTCTATGTAGTGGTCATTAGGCACTTCTGGCTATTAATGCATACGATAAGACAGTTTATTATCTTGACTCACTTCGAACAACATCAAGAGTAGATATTAGGTATGTAACTGACACGTAAGTAAGCTTCTTTAATATATGATGTTTTCCATTTAAAGTTCACTTCATTATAACGTGTAGTTGTTTCTTGACCATAGGGCTATTACTATCTTTCGATCTCATAAAAATATTCAAAAAAGTCGTAAACAACCAATATGGAAAACCGTGAAGGTAAGTGTACACATATTTATTCATTAACGTGTGATTGTTTCTTGGTAATATGCATTATATTGAATATTATGTGGTTGTTTCTTACCAATATGCATTATATTGGGTACTATGTGGTTGTTTCTTGGCAATATGCATTATATTGGGTACTATGTGGTTGTTTCTTGGCAATATGCATTGTATTGAAGACTATGTGGTTGTTTCTTGGCAATATGCATTATGTTGGATACTATGTATTTACAGTGTCATTTACAAGTTGGAGTAGTTGAATATGGGTACTATGTGATGAGATACATGAGAGATATAATCACCAATGGGAGCATAGTAGTCACATATTTGGTATGTTGTATTTAAATGATCGTTTGAATTAGTTTATATAATTCAAGTAACCAAAGTACTAACTTCAATATTTTGGGTTTCATATCAGATTGATACAAGGACCTCATATAGTCAACTCGAGTTGGATGAAGTGCGAGTGGAGCTTGTTGATTTTTTGGGTGGCCACATGTGATTATGGTGGTAGCTAAGTTCTTTTGGGTTAGATATACAAATTTTGTTGATACTAGATATATGTGAACTAGTTTTGTTGATATTTTGTTGATAGTGGATATAGGTGAAAGACTAGGTTTGATATGGTACACCTTTAGGCTACACATATATTTTGTTTATATCGATATAGATGGAAAATTTAGGCTATTGTTAGAAGTTTGGGCTACACATTTATATGTTGTAATTAAGTATGTAATGACCAACTTATATATGTATGGTTCATTGATATTATATATATGCAATTTCTTTAGTGGAAAGTTTGAGTTGATTTCAATTGTTTAATTAATGTGTATTTATGTTGTTGGACTTCAAAAAAGGTGCAAGACAATTTATATGGATATTTTAAGATATATATAATTTTTCATTTGAAAATAAAAAAATAATAAAAGAAGGAAAACTTTCGTAAATGTAAAAAAATACCAAACTATTTATGGCCCGTGTAACAAAGCCTATAAAGTTAGTCATTTTTTAAATATTCCAGGTTTGCCCTTCTATCTTTCTTCTCTTCCTCACGATGAAATCGTCTTCCTCGTGGGATTTCTTTCATCTTCCTCCTGCAATTTCTTTCATCGTCTTTCTTCTTTCCACTTCTTTTTTTTTCTGTAATTTCTTTCCATCATCTTTTTTATTTTTCAATTTTTTATTTACGTCGTTTAATTTATCTTCCTTATTTTTCTCTTTTTTCACTATAATTTCTTTCCATCGTCTTTCTTCATTTTCTCTTTTTTTTTACGTCATTTACATTTGGTTAATCAAATCTAAACGACTGTGTACAAGAAAATAGTAAAATCTAAAAAATCGTGTATAAAGAATCTTGAAAAAAATCATTTAGATTGGAGTAGCCAAATGTAAACTATCGTGTAAAAAAGGAAACAATCGTGTAAAAAAAATAAAAGATCGTGTATAAAGAATCTTGAAAAAAATCATGTAGATTGGAGTAGCCAAATGTAAATGATCGTGTAAAAAAGTAAATGATCGTGTTAAAAAAGTAAAAGATTATATATAAAGAATCTTGAAAAAAAAATCATTTAGATTGAAGTAGCCAAATGTAAACGGTCGTTTAAAAAAAGTAAACGATCGTTTAAAACAAGTAAACGGTTGTTTAAAACAAGTAAACGGTCGTGTTAAAAAAATAAAAGATCGTGTATAAAGAATCTTGAAAAAAAACCATTTGGGTTGGAGTAGCCAAATGTAAACGATCGTGTAAAAAAAACAAATCATCGTTTAGACTAAACGATCATGTACCAAAAGAATTAAAAAAATCGTGTACTAAATTTAAAAAAAAAATCATTTAGATTTAGGTCCCCAAATCTAAACGATTGTGTAACCAAATTAAACGATCATGTAAAAATAATAAAATATCGTGTATAAAAAATCTTTAAAAATATCATTTGGATTGGAGTAGCCAAATGTAAACGATCGTGTAAAAAATTAAATAATCGTTTAGAGAAATCTAAATGATTGTGCACCAAAAGAATTAAAAAAATCATGTACCAAATTTTGAAGAAAAAAAATCATTTCGATTTGGATCCCAAAATCTAAACGATCAAACCTAAACGATCGTGTAACCAAATTTAAACGTAACCAAATTAAACGATCGTGTAACAAAAATAAACGATGGAATTGAAAAGATAAATTGTAAATTTTTTGTCGCTTTTTTATATTTTTTAAAAAACCAAAAATGAAAAAAAAAAACTTGACATGCAAAGCGTGTCAAGAGTAAACAAATTCTTGACATGTAGAAAATATCAACAAACCTTATATACTTGATACCTATAAACTGTCGAGTATAATTTCACTTAACGCGTAAAAACTGTCTAAAATAAAACCCCTTTATCTTGACATCGGATTACTTGATGTTTAAAAACTGTCAAGTAAACCTCTCTTATTCTTGACACTGGATTACTTGACACATTGAAAAGCGTCAAGTAAACCAAAACTAGATAGGTAAAAAACATTAAGTAAACCCAGTTTTATAGTAGTGCGAGCTCAGTTTAATAACTCTTGAAATATATTCGTCGTCTCCTCTTCGACACCACTATTGAACGACATGTCATTCTCTAAATCTGTTTCCTCCATTATTTCTTTGTCATGTTCGATCGAATCTTGTAAGTCATTTAACATTTCTAACATTTCATTATCTTCATGAAACAGATTACTATGGGTTCCTTTAATATGGAAGGGGTCATTACTAGTTTCTTCATGGAAAGAGTCATTACTAGTTCCTTCATCAAGTCTTTCTATACCTCTATACAAGTTCACTATCTCTTTATGATACACTCATTCTGTGTAGGAGGGGTACATTCCAATGGTTAGTAAATGTCTCTACACACCCCCTAATGAGTCCTAATTCAAGTCCATACATCTCTTGCATGGACACCTTATCCGTCCGTACTCATCGATGTGATACTTTGTCACGTCTAAGAATTTAAAAACTCCCTCTCTATACTCAATCAATAACTTATTCCTAATGTTCATCCAACTCTTGTCCATCATTAAACACCCAAAACAAAAATATGTGTAAATATCTTGCACTAAGGACAACCATAATTCTAATTAAATAAAAGCACTCCTACTTCTAACAAACAACTTGTGTGCACAAATAATAAACTATAGACTACCATAACTGCAAGATAGCCATAACAGATCAATATAATGTTTCAAATTCTTCAATTTCGTCAATATCATACGTTTAAAAATTTCATCAATATCACAATTTCAATCATTATTATCACAATTTCAATAATAATCATTCCCTAACATATTATAATTGTTAAAATTTTATTTACACGTAGAAATTGGTTCTTAAACAGTTAAATATACATTATAACTAAAAAAACTCTAACAATTTCTATTTACAATTTAAATTACAAAGATATTTACTTATTCAATCTATTAAATTTTATGCATTCTACAATATGCATTATTTTCTAACATACACATACAATATTTATACAATAATATACATTATTCTCTAACGTACACATACACAATTTATACAATATACAACATACAATTTATACATACAATCTAATTTATGCATACAATATACAATATATACATACAATCTAATATATATTTTTTAGAAACGCAAAAACGAATAAAATACACTATTTTTATCAATAGAGACGACAAACCAAATAGAGGACGGTACGAGGATGGTGGGCGACGGCAGCAGACTCAAAAGCAATGAACGACGGCAGACGACAATCCCTCTCCTCTATTTTATTTCTTTCACTTTTCTCTTTTCTCTTCTCTTCCGTGTCTCTGTGTTCTATGAACATAACTAAAATGAGAGGAGATCTCTTAATGTAGCTTGAAAACGTTAGGAGAACACCACACTTGAAACACCTTCACTGATGGCGTCGTTGGTTTTCCAAGCACTACCGATACAGTCACTTATGATGTCATGAGAAGTCTGTCAAAAGTAGTCAAAACGTCACACATCTCGCGACGTTACCTACCCTAAATCAGCAGAGGTATGACCTTTCACAACATCATGCAATTTGACATCGTGATATGGTTGTCAAAATATTTTAAATGTTCAACATTTGCCCACGCGGTTAAAGAAACGTCGGTAAAAGGTCAACCTCTCACGATGCTTTGTATGCGACATCGAGAGTTGTTCAGGTAATGGCGACGCATACATGCATGACGCCATGAAAAGTCTATATTATTATTTAAATTAAATAATTTCACGACGTCTCCTCGTTTGACATTATGGAAGCCTTCTTCTTGACGTCATGAAAATGTTAATCTTCTTCTGATGTTGTTTTTTCTGACGTCTCTTTCGGCATCGACAGACCTCTAATGTTTTGTAGTGCATACATGATCACATACAAAATGTAAACGATCTTGTTTCAAGATTCGTATACCAAGATCTTTTATATTTGGTACATGATCTTGTACCAATATCATTTAGATTAAGTACAAGATCATGTACCAATATGTAAACTGAAGGGAGAGAGCCCTTACACAGCAGAAGAATTACGGAGAGCTTAACTCAATTTAATTGGGATTATAAAAATACCAATACATTGACAAAAAATATAAAGAAACTAAATTCTATTATAAGGTTAAGCCTGATTCTAAAAATTAAATTACAGAGAGAAACTTACTCACGTTTGACGACTCTAAATCTACTAAAACTCAAAGTTTGGGCACTACCACTTGGAAATTTTCCTATTCTCTGGATTGAGATTTGGTTTGTGGGAACCAATTGGAAGGGAACTTCTTTTTTAGAGAGAAAATTTCTTTCAGAGAGAGTACACAGAAACAGAAGTTATAGAACACTTATGTTTTCTATTTGCCTTACGTATGACTCCAAGAAGAGGGAAGTTGGAGAGAATCAGAGAAAGCAAGAAAACCACTCACGTAATCTATTAATTTAATTTTATTAAATTAATAATTATTAAATTAATTAATTAATTAAATCATATTTAATTAATAGGAAAAATTTCATAAATGTAACAAAACACCAAACTATTTACGGTCCCTGTAACAAAGCTCATGAAATTAGCCATTTTTTAATTATTCCAGGTTTGCCCTTCTATCTTTCTTCTTTTTTCGCTGCGATTCTTTAATCGTCTTCCTCCTCGCTGCGATTCATCGTCTTTCTTCTTTTCCTCTTCTTTTTTCTGCTGCGATTTTGTCTTTCTTCTTTTCTTCTTCTTTTTTTTTTTCGCTGTGATTTGTTACCATCGTCTTTCTTCTTTTCTAATTCTTCTTTATACATCGTTTAAATTTGGGTAACTAAATCTAAACAACCGTGTACACAAAATCTAAAGGATTGTGTATAAAGAATCTTGAAAAAAAAAATCATTTAGATTGGAGTAGCCAAATATAAACGATTGTGTAAAAAAACAAATCGGTAGATAAATCTAAACGATCGTGTACCAAAAGAATTAAAAAAATCGTTTAGCCAAAACTAAACAATCGTGTAAACAAATTTAAACGATCGTGTAGAAAATAATAAACGATAGTGTAGCAAAAGAATTAAAAAAATTGTTTAGCCAAACCTAAACGATTATGTAACCATATTTTGAAAAAAAAAAATCGTTTAGATTTAGACCCAAATCTAAACGATCGTGTAACCAAATTTACAAGTAACCAAATTAAACGATCGTGTACCAAACAATAAACAAATCTAAACGATCATGTACTAAATATATTATGCACGCGTTGTTGACGGCGTGATTGACGAGACATTTTTTGTATTTTATATGGTGGGGGTCTGGGCTTTTTCCGTTTTTGGAATTGTTCTATACAGTGTAAATACTTTGTTGCTTTGTTATATTTTTGAAAAGACCCTTAATTAATATTTCATTTAAATCATATTTAAATGAATATCTCTCACATAAACTATAGTTTAATCTAATTAATTTAATTAAATCAAATTTAATTAAATCAAATTAAACTACACTATTAATTAATTCTCTAATTAATTAATTGCTAAATAGATATTTAACTTAATCTACATTTGAATCATATTCAAATATAAATTTCTGTCATAACCTATAGTTTTAATGTGTATCATATACACATTAAATTTTAACTTATAGTTTTAATATAAGTATAATTCATATTAAATTAATATTTGAACTCATTCAAATATTTAATCTCTCATAAATTAATTTTAAATCATATTCAAAATTAAATTTGTATAGTAAAGTTTAATTAAAATATAAACTTTGTATTATAATGTATCACCATACATTATATTAATTTTCAAAGTAATTTTGAACATTTTCAAATTACAACCAATATAAATAAATCTCATTATCCTTTACGAGGTAGAAAGAGGACCTAATGGACCTACAAATCAGAAACTACAACGATATAAGATTAATTGGCTAAACTCATTAACCACATTAATCAATATACATTAATTGTGTGTACACTTCAGTAAAGACTCACATTTGAACTATTCTCACTGTAGATAACTTTAGTCCTTCACAAGTGTTCGTAACACTAGTTGGGTCATATTACCATTTTACCCTTAGGTTACTTCTAGTCCTTAAAAACTAGTGCTCCTCTTATGAACAACCTATTTATGGTCCAACCACTAAACAGAAACCCCTCTTGTTCCATAGAGAGGGTAGGGCCCTTTGTTCAAGTCCTAGAGACACCATTTAAGGGAACACTTATCTACTTACCCTAAAGTTAGGAATGGGTGAATTTCATCTTGTGTGATTATGTTTCCAGCTACTCGATCTTGTCCCCGAAATGATAAGCATATTGAGTCGATAATATGGTCACTCTCACCCATATAAATCAAAGGACAATCCATCACGAACAGGAGTTCATAATACACTTAGGATTAAGATTAAGTTACCTAGGTCATCCTAATGAAATAGAAACCTAACTAGTTAATGGAGTTACATCTAGTGGTTACTATTTCACGGTTCGATCTTATGCAAACTCATTGCATAGAATACCCTCACTCGCATGTCACCTACACAAACGCATTGGAACAGTGCGTTAGTATCAAATACAAAGTGAGTCGTATTCGTAGTGTTACCAGGATACGATACCTAGCCTTATCCTTATACTGTTTGATCCCTATATGTCTCTACATATTGTTCAAGACTCATCAAATAACTTACGATGTTAGTTTATTGGATTTAGGTTATTAAGACAAAACTAATAATATAATCGATAACACTTTTTGAAATTATAATAATAACACTTTATTAATGATGGTTAATGAATTATATTTACTATCTATGAGTTTTAGGACATAAAATCCAACATAAATGATTGTGTACCAAGATCTAGACAATTTTTGTTCAAAGATCGTGTACCAAGATCTTTTATATTCAGTACACGATCTTATGTGAAGATTTAAACGATCTTGGTTCAATAATCTGTACCAAGATCTTTTATATTTGGTACATGATCTTGTACCAATATGTACCAATATCGTTTAGATTATGATCTTTTAGATAAGAAAAGGAGATGGAAGCTGAATTTGAGAATCTGAATAATGACTCTATGGTCTAAATCCCTACCTTCAAATATTTATTCATATATTTTTTTTGTTTTAAATTGTTAAGTTGTTAAATATTTAATTTTGTTTTTTCAGAGTCTCGAAGCACAGTGATGGAAGACCATTGGGTTATAAGAACAAGGTGTAACATAGATAATGGATTAAAGCATTTCACCTCATTTGAGTAACTCTATCTTTGCAGTTTGAGTAGAACAAATTTCTTGGGGCTTATAGTTCATTACATTGATGTGTAGACAACATTTGAATGATTTTTTTGTTTCTCTTTTTCATAATTTTAGTTACGTACATTTGATGATACCTACTGATGCAGAAGAAATTGCATATTTCTCCTTAATTGAAGTTTTGTTTGATGTTAATGCATAATGTGGATTGGTAGATCGATATGGGAAAGATCCAGTTTTCAATACCCTTATTTGTGAGTGGGTAGCTTATTTGTTCACTTTGAAATTTTGGAGATCAATATGAGAGTACAATGATGTTCTCCCTGTTAATATTCATGTCAATATTCTGTTTTCAAGTATGTGAAAATTTTCATTCTAACTTATCTTCGATCGATATGGGTGTTGTTGGCTTTAGCATTGGTTTGGCAGTAATGGTACTTTTTTAGGAAGTTTCATACTTGCTATTGTAGCTTGAATTTGAACTTCATTTGTATTTTAAATTTTATCCCCTTCCTAACACAGGGTCATTTCGATGATAGGGAAATAGAGCCATAGCAGAAATTCAGTTTGCAGATTACATATATCTAGATTTTGATCAGGTAAGCTTCTTCCTTATTGACATTTTTCCTACTACCTTCCAGTTTTGCACTATCTTCTTGATTAAGTTTTAGACACTTTGTGGAACAAATATAACCTATATGCAAAATAAATTTACTTTAAAGAGTTGGATCCACAACGTCATTCTTTTCCAGACAGCAGGTCATTTTATTTACTTTTCTACTGTTAATGCGATGTTGTTATGTAGTTGAAAAGGATGTTGTTCTGAGACTGTTTTCTTTACAGTAACATTATAAGAGTCAGAGACTTTATCAAGCATGTTTATGTGGATAGAAGATATAGTGGTGATAAAAGTTTTGATAGGCCACCTAGGGTAAAATCGGTGAGATGATGCTCAAAATCCTTCTTTGCTAATTTCTCTACAATGTATCTGAAGTTGAAAGAAGTAACATATATTACATGGTTTGTATTCTTCAATTGTGCTGTTGTCATTTTATTCTATATAGGATGAAAAAGAGGACAATTATGAAATCAGGAGAGCAGATACATGTATAAGGGCAGTATAAGGACTCTTGTAAATTACTGTGCATATATTTGCTTTACTACAGACCTATAGTTTTGCATATAAATCATGAAATATTTTTCTTCCTCGTGTACAAAAGGGTCAATATTTGGAATATAGCCTGATAAATATTTTTGTAGTTGAACAGTTTATTATACAAAACTATAGGTCGGTAAAAAAAACCGAAGAAGAAGAGGAAGAAGGAGGAAAAAACCCCGACCCGACCCGAATGCAAGTCGAGTTAGTCGGGCTCTGTTAATGAATAAACAATACATTTGAGGTTGGGTCGGTTTTAAAGGAAAATGGACCCAACCCAGCTCAATTACACCCCTACTAAATACACGGAATAACTCTCACGTGATCTACATCCACAAGAAAACATGCGACCAAATGGAGCTCATGCATACTTAGCACCTACCACAGTAACAACCTCTATATCCTCTCCTATGTGCACATAGAGCCACCCAACATGGGTTAAGCTAGGCTCGAAGCCATACAACAATCTTCCATCCACATCCTCACTTAAGCTCAGGTTCTCGAACCTCCGGTCACGACCTTTTTCAGCCTCGAAATCTCCTGACAACCATAGGTGATACTACAAAAACACATTTACATAGCCTTTAGGGTAATCACCAAAATTCATAAAAATCACATATTTCAAGTTTAAAACCAAACATGGTTAGAAACACATTTTCAAATCATTTTCAATCCTTAGTCATCATTACATATTTTTAGAACTCCTTCAAGTCTAATTATAAATCAACGAATGTTTTAGAAATTAGTTGTCATCTAAAACATGCTTAGTAAGTTTGGGTTCAACCACATTTCCGAAATACAAGAGTTCATGGAAAATTGAAAACCATATTTGAAAACCTTTCTAACACATAATCTATAAAACAACCATACTCGAAATTTTCATTCTAGAAAATATCATATTAGATTTGTAATGAAAATACTTGAAAATAGGCCACTCATAGTAAAAAACTCGATCCCTCGAAATTATATGCTTTCCCCACTTCAAATTGGTCTGAAACAATGATTTAAGGTCTCTTCGTCAGATGTCAAGATGTCACAACTATTTCCAAAACATGCGATAAGGTGAACTCAAACCATTTTACATTCCATAGATTCCAATTTCTCTTTTCCAAGACTTAAATTGAATTTTCCCTACATGCTTTAATCTCTGCTAAAAATCCCACCTTTGGACCCTTAAACATCACATTATACTCTTTAACAAAACGAGCATCAAAACTTAGTGCCTTCAATGAGTCTTTTACATTAACATGCTCTTATTCCCAATATCAATAATTTGAGAGATCTAGATCACTTAACAAACTCATCGTCAAACTAACGAGTCAACAACTTAAGAACTTACCCACACTTGTCCCAAACGATCTTAAGTGTGGTGAACAATACTTCCTAGTTCTCTAAAGTCTCAAATTTTCCAATCAACAACATGGTAATGGAATTTTCATGTTGAAACTAAATGGGTACTCACGAAACTTACCAAAATTATCCAAAATCTTACCAAACACTTATCGAAATAGCCTTAACCCTAATGGACAACATCCTAACGACTTTCTACCTCGAAAACAAGCATCCACCATTATGGGCTATTCAAATTTAACGCTTAATCTTAATGAGCATTCAAGAACTCTAGGAAAACTCAATAAAGTTAATCCAAACCTGAGCTTAGCAAAGTACACTTAACTTCGATGAACAACACACTACCTTCTAAATTTGAAATATAGCTTTCAACATCAAGGGCTATTCAATATTAGCACTAGAATTAAATGGGTATTCAAGACCCAAACCATAAAGCTTGAAATCTTACATAAATTTATGTCGAACTCCAAAAAATTCACTCCTTCTCGACTAAACGGTAGCTAAATCCTTCCAAAAACTCTATGGGTATTATGAAAATCAAGTAGAAACTTAATGGGTAGTCGAAACTCATCAAGAAATCAAATTAACATAATTAAATCCTTACCCAAAACTCTAATTCACATCATAAAAAAAATTCACCTTTACTAATTACCAAAATCTTGACGAAAACATTATCGAACCCGCTCGACAGCAACTAAACAACACCACTACTCTTTAATCTGAACTTCTAGATTCAGCTAGGTTAGCGGTGGCAGATGGTGGCATAGCATGACGATCTGGGAGTGGTAAGCAGCATGATGCGACTCAAAGCTTGCTCGGATCAACGACCACAGAAGAAACGACATAGAACAGCCCGAGTTCAATTGATGGTAGGGAAGATTTAAAAGTCGATGGAGGCTGGCATGGCGCGCTGGTCGTCATCCAGTGTTGGAGGAGGGTTATCGGCTTGATGGTGGCATCGGCGTGAAGGAGAGGAAGAGAAGGCAGGCAAAAGAGAAATTTCGATAGGAGTGGGGCAGTCGACATCTCTCGAAGAATAAGGAAGGAGAAGAAGAGAAAAAATATATCCTATTTTTTAAAAACTTTAACAATAATAAGAAGATCTTAAGAAAAGACCCTTATGCCCCTCGCTTCATATTAAACTTACCTTTTTGCCCTTAGTTTCCTTCTTTCAACATTTAAATTTCCAAGTCTTATTCCAAACTAAATTTGTTTCAATTTCCTTGTTAAAACAAATCAACCTTAAAGAATTAACAAGTAGATTTAAACTTGTTTTTAACAACTTATGAAATATTAATATACATAAAAAGGACAATGGAAGGAGAGCTTCAGTATCATTCCCCTGGGTATAGGATAATTTGTATATTCCAAATACAGTGTATTTGAATAGCTAAAAAAATGAGACATGATATTGAAAATTGCACGAAGACAATGTATTTTGCAAACAACATTCAAATTTGGTAATTCTTAACTAAATCTGCTATTTTGTTGCTGGACAAGATTGCAGTAACCTCCCCTATAATAATGGCAGATACAAAATTTTCAACTTTGTTATATTTTAAACAGTTTATTAACAATTTATTAAATAATACATAATATATATTTTTAATAACAATTTAAATTTAAATTTTAGATCATTTTCTAAAATAATGTCAAATATAAATATAAGATTTTCAGTTTTTTTAATATTTTAAATATTTATTAAATAATACATAATATATATTTTTGATAACAATTTGGATTAAAATTTAAGAATTGTAACTATGCCTCAATGACATTTTTGCAATTATTTGAATCTTCTTCTTTTAGGTTTAAATTGAGAAAAGAAAAGGAGAAGATTGAGAGAGAGGGGGAAGCCGATGCAAGAGACAAACACAGTGAAAGGGAGAAAGTTTTTCTTGCAAACAATAGAGGTTTTTTGGGACTAGGGAATTCGAAGAGATAATTGGATTAAATTGTGGTCCACTCACCTCTATGGATATTTCTAAAGTAAAGGGTAAATTTTTGACAAAATACTCGATCAATGAAAACACTATTCGAAGGTCAAGGGTCTTATTCCTTTTTAATGAATTAAAAGAATTGAAGGATGAGGATAAAGTTAAGATGGCCAAAATTTACTTCCATGAGAATTTCTTATTGGAAAAACAAGTAAAAACAAGGGTAGATTTGGACCGCATCAACATCTTTCACCATCTTTCACCATCTTTCAACATCTTTCACTATTTTTCTACTCATTTTCCATTATCTTTCACCCGATTTTCATTTGATTTATATCTCACTTATCAATAGTTATTTTTTTGGTCGATCATCTCCTATTTGGAGTCTTTCACCCTTTTTCCGTCCACTTATCGAGTGAGTGCATATTTCGGTTTATTAATCCGCTCAAGTTTCTAATAAAAAAATATTCACTGTGAATGACCTTCAACTATTAGTTTCATGTTATTAATTTTTTTATTGAATTGTGAAATATAGTATACAATATATAATGAACTTTTTTCCCTTTCTTATTTAAATACTATTGTGCGGTTAATAAACTTCTTTTTTTACTACAACAAATAGGCCTTTTAATTGCTCTTGGGGATAGCCCATTTTAAATAGGCTATAAAAAGTGAGGGAAAAAATAAAGATTATTACTTGAAATTGAAAATAAAAAATAAAAAATTGCCCCCCAAAATCTTTTATCGTGCGCAAAGTCTCTTTTGGTCAAAAACCAATCGCTCAAAATGCTCACCCCATTCGAGAAAACTCATTTGAAATGCCCGCCATACATCGAAACTCCTATGTCGCTAGTCGCCGACGACGACTACCCACCCCAATGGATCCCCATCCATTCGAACCCCCCCCCCCCCACACACACACACCGAAACCCCCTGTCGCCGGCCACGCATGACTCTACTTGCATCAATTGTTGTCGACGACCTCTCTACTTACTATCTCTTTGCATCAACAACAAGGTAAATATCTTGCTCTTTCTTAGTGTTCTATTTTCTCTTTTCTGAATACTCTTGAAGTTTGTCTTTTACTTAAAAGTTGTGGATCTGTGTTAAAGAATTTAGTTGATTTCGTTACTCTTGGTATTTTAGCGATATCCCAATATCAAAATAACCATGAAAGAAAGAAAAAAGAAGAATGTTAGTTGTTGGTTGGTCATATGTAGTTTTTAAGGTTTCTGTTCTATGTTTATGTTATGTAGACATTTATCAATATCGTAAGCCCAAAAGAGATCAATGAAACTGAATCGGTGTTTTAACTTCTTCTTAGTTACCCACATTAAGACTCAACAACAAATGAATTATTATCATTATTTATTTAAATTGAAAATACTTAACTTATCAAGCTATATTCAGATAGACATAAATTGAATGAAAGATCATTATCAAATTTTCAAAGTCATGGTAATTAATTGTCTTAGTTGTCTCTTGTTTATAGTAAACTTTAATTCTTCATTCTTGTGCAAGCCAGGCAGTTATGAATTATTTTTCACCTTCTTTTGTATTTGTAAAAAGAGAAAGGGAGCAGAAAATGGAAAAGGTTAGGGAAAAGGAGGAGAAAAAGATGGAAGAAGAATAAATACGACGTTAATAAATTTGTTGTATATATCTTTTTTTTTTTTTTTTTTTTTTGTGTGTGTGAGTAAGAACGACAATTAAAAGAAAAATAATAAAAACACAAACAAGAATGTTATCCACGGAGGGTTCGGTTAAGAAGGAATTCTTTTTTATTTTCAAGGAAACGCAAAAGAAAAAGAAAAGTAATTGACTCTCAAAATTAAAATAAATATAATCACAATAGAACCCAATTCCATTTTTTTTTCCTTTTTTTCGGGGGGAGGGGAGAGAGGGGTTCGAATGAGAAAGAGTCCAACAATTTTAAGGTGAGTATATATGCTGATTTTAAAAATCTTCAAATTCACTCAAATCCATTCTAGAACATTTTTGTTTTGAATTCAAATCCTTTTATAATCTCTAATTATAAAAGAAATTAAAAATAAACAAAAAAGAAAGTCAACTTTCATTGTTCCAAAATTCAGACCAATGTCCCCATGCCTTCCCTATTGTGAAGAAATTGAACCATAGAAATAGCTTCCATTGTCATTAATGAATGCGCAAGTATAAACCATGGCCGACAACAAAAAAATCTTGTAAGTGAGATATTTGACATGTTTCATGACCATTTCACTAGAGACAACCTCAAAGCAATCTTAATGGTTTCTTTTCTTGATCTCTCTAATATTCTTCTAATACTTGTTTTGGACAACATCGGTTTTTCTTTAAGACAAGAAGTTTGAACCATTTTGAGTTATTCCATAAAATCAATTGACCGAATTTGGTTAAATCAACTTTGCCTTTTTCTTCTTCTTTACTCATATTGCTCACACTAATATCAACAATAATATAGCGATAAGGATATGGAAAGGGCATATGTATGTTGACTCTATGGCACTTAATTATCACTTTTTCTTTTCTTTCGTAGCTTTCTTCATACTTAGTTCTTTCCATTGTCTTCTATTCTTTTATTACTCTTGGCCTATTTGTGAACATTATCTTTGAATATATATATATATATATATATATATATATATATATATATATATATATATATTTCTACAGAGTATTGTCTTTGTTTCTATCCTTGTTGGGTTTTATTGAGTTTCAGGTGGACAATCCTAACATAGCCTTAGGTAAAGTGAGGCATTGAACTTAGATAAAGCCAGGCCTCCACCATAATGGGAATCACCTTATTTTGTTTTAATATATACATATCTATACACACATTTGAGAAGGAAATGCTTTACACACACACAAGAGACAATGAGTGCCTATGCAAGTTCTGCTCTCCTTGACTATTCTTGTGACTATTTCATGATCAAGTCAATTCCATCATGTTCTAAAGAGATATTGATACATTTGAAGAGTTTTATATGTTTTAGAAGTGCATCTTTATAGGTTCCAAATGCAATTTGAGACAACTCTTACTGGCAAGTTATAAGAAGCCAAACCTTTATACATAATGTCTGGAGAAAAATTGTTCAATAAATAGCGGGTTTATTTGAACAGGTACAACCACGTAATAATTTATTAGACTACCAATAATAAGAAGTAATTTTCCATTTTTAAATGATGAACATCTGCATCTTTTTTTAGAGCCACAGACGAGTATATGAAAGGAGCATGGGAGTTCGTAGAGAAAGTAAAGAAGGATGCAACATATGTGGATTTGATTATGTGCCCTTGCAAGGATTGTAGAAACATGAATCATCAATCCTTTGAATTACTTATGAGCATTTAGTAATTAAGGGAATGGACCCAACATATATTTGGTACCATTATGGGAGGAAGTTTGTGTAAGGGAAGAAATTGAGGATGTAGATATGTTTGATGTATTTAACATGTATCAATCTACATATAAAAGAGAATAAGTAAATGTTGAGCCTACTTTTTCAAGTACTGATAGTGAACTTCATCAAAAAAATGAAAAATGCAAAAGCTTCCTTATATCCCAGTTGTACAAAATTCACAAAGATGTCAGCTACGGTGGCCTTGTATAAACATAAAGCTTTGAGTGGTTGGTCTGATAAAAGTTGTAGTGACTTATTGGAATTATTGCATGATATACTATCTTCAACAATGTTATCCCGCAATCTCTTTATGATGTTAACATGGGATATCAAACGATTCATGCATGTGTAAATGATTTTGGTTTATTTCAAAAGGAAAATGAGAACTTAGAAATATGTCTGCATTGTGGTTTCCCTAGATGGTTGATGGATGCTCATACTAAACAAACTAGACAAGGTACGGAGAGCATTAGAAGTTATATTAGGTATGGTTGAAAAGCTTGTGAAATTCCCTGCAACTTGTATGAAGAAATTGTGAGCTAAATATGAATGGAAGTAAGCTTAATTTTAGGAGCAAATCAGGGGATAGCAGAAGACTTGATTTTTTACTCTCTCTATTTCGAGCCATTTCTGTAGCAATCTGTTGAGAATCTCATTTTTCTTTTTTCAAGTAAGTTGTATAAAAGTTAAAAACCAAGAGTTTGATATAAAGCACATTAAGTTTGGTAAACTATTGAGAAAGTTATGAATGTTGGAATTTAAGTTATTAAATCTGAAAAATTCTGGGGAAATAGAAGAGATACTCTTTTATGCTTAAGTTTAGAATAGTTGAATGTCATCGTTTGTGCACCATCAAGAAGTATAAAGATACCTGACTATAAAAGATTTTGACGCTCAGTTTTGGTTGGTTTGACAGGCAAAGAGGAAATAAGTCGAATCTACACACCAGGGACTAGTTTAAGTCTTTAAGTGACAAAACAGATTTCAAAATAGATTTCTAAATTGTTATCTATAATTATATTTTTATGAATAGTACATGATTTCTATGAACGGTTTCAAGCATAAGTTCAAGCTTAAGTATCATGATGAAATTTATATATGAGCACGTTATTATCGACTTTCTGAAAAATAGCTGAAACCATATCATTTTAAGTAAATATTATTTTAAATTTTCAGTTTTCTACGAACAATCTAAGTAAGCTTGAACTTTATGAAAGATAAAGATAGCTGGCATGTTCTAATGTTTTTGTATGATTTTCTGATGTTTCTATTAACTACATGACTATGATGTTGAGTCCGAGGCTATATAGTACCATGTACACACAAGTTAGATTCCGTTGTTGATGTTGAGTGTACTCCGTAACAACGATGCTGCCTTAAGTGCTGGACGGGCCCCACTACGACAAAGACGATGGGAGTGCTGGACAGGTTCCACTACATCGTAAGGCTTATAAACGTTGGTTGTACTGGGTGTACACAACGTAGATTTGTCATGTTAGTTAAAATATTTTGATATACTTGATATGCCTTGCTAGATTTCAATGAGGTACAAGCTGAGTATTTGAGAAAGCTATTCTTATTATTATACATTTATATTTACAGCTTGATTAAAGAGATTTATGTGTGTAAAGTTTTCAGATGCTCTTATCTTTAGATTAATAGTTTTAAACTAAGTCACTCACTAAGCTTTATAACTTATCCTTCCAAAATGTTTAACCCACTTTCCATGTAAAGGTCGAGCTCTCGATGCCTAATAGACTGTCTTAATTTGCTTAAGCTCCCATATCGATTGCCAATATGTGGTTGGAGTTGTACATAGAGTCTGTTTTATCATGTTGAATATATCTCTATAAGATATAGATTCTCTAGAGTTTGTGTAAGCTCTAGGTGTTGCAGTTGTATAAACCTTTGTTGGTTATGTTGTTTTGGTTAAAGTGTCTCCATCAGGTTTACTTGCTAAATTAGTTATTTCAGGGCTGCACTCCATGCATGTCTATGATTGGTCTAGGTTTCACTATGTTATGTTGCATGTAAAATAGTTTATCAACAAGATTAGCGTGTTTATCATGTTCAAGAGTTAAACAAAGTCGATAGATATCGTTAGAGGAGAGTGATGTCAGTTGACTTCACGTCGTCTTTTCACTAAGCTACCAGGTAGCTAGGGAGGGGGTGTGACATATATATTGTAAATTACATGGCATATATACTCTATTCACTGTAAATTTTATTTATCGAAAAAGTTTACCATAAAATTTCAGCGGCATACTATATTTCTCAATTTCATACACATAATTAATAATATGAAACAAATATACACTCACCGAAAAAATTTGAAGGAGATGTACGACATAAGAAAAGAATGTGATAGAAATAAACCATGCATGGTAGAAACAAGATCAAAATTCTACCATAATTGCACTTAATTAGCATGGAACTTTGAAATTAGGTTTTTTTATATACTTAAAGTCGAAGCTTCGATTGTTGCTTGAACCACCACTAGGGTTATGGGACTCGTTGGATGAAGAAAACTAGGAGAGAGAAAGAAGATGGAAATGGTACAAAGCAATAGGGTTGGACTTTAATTTTAATTTTTAGAAAATACAAAGGAAAAACAAGCAGCCCAAATTTGGTCTTAAAAAATCGAACCCTTTCCAAAAGACAAAAGAGCCCAATTTATAGGGAATTTACATGCAAAGTTGCATGTAAATGCAACCTCATGGGCCAACAACACAAAGTCCACTTTCTCTAGTGAACTTTTTTGTCTTCATCAAATGAGAACACCTAGCCCACTAGAGTTAGTGTGATTATCCAACAAAATGTTGGATTTTCTCACTAACTTTGGTCAAAGGGCAAAAAGGTCATTTGGTCAAAGTCAAATTTTGACTTTTCAGACCAAAAGTCAATATTTTGACTTTATACAATTTTGTCCATCTTGATCAATTAAAACTTTGACTATTTCCATTATTTTCGAGCTTTCGAGTATGAATCTGCATTCATATCTTTAATATTTAAATCGCATTTAAATAGAAAGCTCTAGCTCTAATCTGATAATTGACGGCTATATCTGTAACGACCCAACTTTCTGGACTAAGCTGAGGTCACTACGTAGTACTAAGATTCGACAGTAAAATGCACAAGCTCATAAGAGATCGATTACAATTCATTAAAAACGTTTAAAATATCACAAAAATAATTTCGGGCCCTATTTTAAATCACGTTCCCAAGAGTTCCAAAATATAGTTCTCAAATCATCAAAACGCAAAACCACCAATCAAATGTTCTAACCATGACTCGATCTGACAAATGAAAAATAACAAGTAACAAAATACATCAGCGGAAGCATAAAGAAAACAAGATGCGTCCATATGGCCTTCACGCGTCTTTCTTGCCCCTCGCCGGTTTGCCCCTCGTCATACCCTTACCTGAAAAGTTAAAGAGAAAAAGGGTGAGTATAAAATATACCTAGTAAGGGACCCACTACTGGGCCCGTTAGGGTGATAACAGTTAGCTTCCTATTAAGGGGTACCCTACGTAAACAGTGTAGTGGTTCCGTAGAACGCACACATCAATCAGTCTAGTGATCCCGTCGGGTGTACATATCAGTCTAGTGATCCCGAAGGATGCACATATCAGTCTCGTGATCCCGAAGGATACACATAGTAGTCTCGTGATCTCGAAGGATACACATATCAGTCTCGTGATCCCGAAGAATGCACATATCAGTCTAGTGATCCCGAAGGATGCACATATCAGTCTCGTGATCCTGAAGGATACCGTGCCTATAAGGTACGCTACCTCATAGATAAAGCTAACTGTTACCCCTCATTCCATACTTAACCGTCTACAATAGTCACATCACAATAACATTCAAGTTAGCGTTTCAGTTTATAAGCTTAACCAGTCCGACAGTTTAAGTTTAATCAACAGTCTCCTCGGTCGCTATATGTATGTTCAAACCACACTTCATCGTGACATTCCCTAAATTCAGTCTAATAGTCAAATCACCACTTTGTAAATCCCCCTGAAGGTACTTCGTCTCAAATCAAACCCTAGCTCATCTACAGGTAATCTATTTTATGCATAACGTCCATATTAGGCATAACAGTCATATTCAGTTTACAGCACCGCTCAACCACGTATACACAATCTACCCAAGAGATTTCCAAACCCTTGGTACCTCCACGACATAATTCATAACCAGTATCTTGATAACAGACTTCAACTTTATATAACATTAAGATTTTCATAATCCATCGGCATTACTATTCCAATTGACAGCACAGCCCATCAACATAACCACAATACCCAGAACATCAGGCCATCAGTACCTATCAACAGAAAAACTCATTACATATATAATAGTACATAAGCTACAACTAACGGTCACGTTACCTTTAATCAGTCAAGAGCATATAAGTGATATGTACTAGTCAAACATGCGTCAATCAATTCAATACAGTTACTATTATATAATTCCCATGTGGGTTACTATGTTTCCAGTCTCGGTCTGAGGTTTAGTAGTAAGAAATCCCTTACCTGAGATGTAGCTAAAATCTCGTTCAAGTCCACGTCCAAATGAATCTACCTAAACGAAATCATAAGGGTTTAAACGATGACACTAGTAAAAGTCATTTTTAAATCGTCCTAAGCAACATCCGTCGACTTACCCGAGTAAAGAAGAGCTATCTCCAATTAAGCCTGTCGTGAAACCCAAGAACTCGAGCATCAACTCTCTAACACCTTTAAGGAACGAAAGGTAGTTCTATGTTTTATTCCAATATCTATACTCGAATCGGCTATAGCAACATTAGGAAACTCACCAAAATAATCCTTATCAAAGACTCATCGGAACACAACGTGGAAAGAAAACGGCTTAGGTGGCTCGGTGAACAGGGAGTTCAGCTTGGCTTGGAAGGTGGCTCGGCTCGGCTCAATTCGACTCTCGACTCGGCTCGGCTCAGTTTTCGACTCAGCTCGGCTTGACTCTCAGCTCGCGGCTCATGGCTCAGCTCGGCTTGGCTCGGCTCACGGCTCAGCTCAGTCCTCGGCCCGTGGCTCAACTCGGCTCAGCTTACGGCTCGCGGCTCGGCTCAGTCCTCGACTCGCGGCTTGCGGCTCGGCTCAGCTTAGATTCACGGCTCGGGTACAGCTCGGCTTGCTCAAAGTAGCCGGCCACACACGCGAACGGCTAGTTTTCTCTACTTCACTCGACGACGGCTGAAAGAGGAACATACGACGGCGAAAATGAGCAGCTCACATCGGTTCTTCTGGGCTGCGTCGGGTGGCGTACGGAGGAGAAGGAAGTTGGCGGAGGCGGCGATTGGACCGAAGAAGAACGCGCGATTGAAGGTAGAGACGGTCGGCAGTCGACTAGTTGCGTGAGACAGAGAGGAGGATCGGAAATAGGCGAACGCGAATGGCTGTACGTTGGCGTTGTGAGGCGGATGACGACGAAGACGGAGACGGCTGTGCTGGCGTTGTCAGAAAAGAAGGAGAAGGTTGGGGGCGACGGCTAATCGAGAGAAGAAATTGAAGAAGAAGAAGATAGAACGAGGAAGAAGAAGAAGAAAAGAAATCTGGGGGGGGGCGCATGGGTAGACTAGGGTTTTTTTTAAAAAAAAAAACAAATATATATATATATATAATATAATATAATTAATAATAATACTAATATAATTTATATTATATTATTATTATATTAATTTATATCATATTATATTATTAAAATTCATACCCTTCATTTTTCTTTTCTTTTCTCCTCTAAACTAAACAAAAATTAACACAAAAAATTTTAAATTCTCGAAAAATTAACATAAAATGTTAAAACTTACCTCAAAATTTGAATCGTTACATTCTTCCCTCCTTAAGGAACTTTCGTCCTCGAAAGTTTTATTCCTCGATCAATTTTGGATAACGAGCTCTCATGTCATCTTTTCTCTCCCATGTAGCCTCTTCAACTCTGTGATTCCGCCATAAGACTTTAACCAAAGGAATCTCTCTATTCCTCAGCATCTTCACCTCTCTAGCCAACACCTCAATGGGTTGTTCTGTATAGCTCAAGTTTTCATTAATCTCTAGTGGCTCGTAATCCACTACATGGGATGGATCTGGCACGTACTTCCTCAACATAGAAACATAGAACACATCATGAACTGCCAAGAGTGATGGTGGCAACACCAAGCGATATGCTACAGGACCAATTCGCTCTAGAATCTCAAACGGCCCAACAAAACGAGGACTCAACTTTCCTCTCCTTTCAAATCGTAAGACACCTTTCATAGGTGCTACTTTCAAGAACACTTTGTCTCTCACATCAAACTCAAGATCCTTTCGTCTTACATCAGCATAACTCTTCTGCCTACTCTGTGCGGTCTGCATACATGATATAATTTTCTGTATCGCTTCGTTAGTAGATTGAACTAACTCAAAACCCATTAATCTCTGCTCACCCACCTCACCCCAGCAAACAGGGGATCTATAACATTTATCGTACAAGGCCTCAAATGGTGTCATGCCAATGGTAGCCTGAAAACTGTTATTATAAGCAAATTCCATCAAATGTAAATAGGAATCCCAACTACCTGGGAATTCTAATGCACAAGCTCGCAACATATCCTCTAAAACTTGGTTCAGAGGCTCAGTCTGACCATCAGTCTGTGGGTGGAAAGTCGTACTAAAGTCTAACCTCGTGCCTATAGCAGCCTACAAACCCTTCCAGAATTTGGAAGTGAAACGGGCATCTCTATCAGAAACAATCGACACTGGCAGTTCATGTAATCTCACTATCTCAGACATGTACAATTGTGCCCACTTACTAGCAGTATAGGTGGATTTCCCCGGAATGAAGTGTGCTGGTTTGGTAAGCCTGTCCACCAAAACCCAAATCACTGTAAAACCCCTCAGAGTTCTAGGCAGTCCTGTAATGAAATCCATGGACACGTTTTCCCACTTCCATTCCGGTACGCTCAAGGGTTGTAATAAACCTGCTGGTTTCTACCTTGGTGCTTTAACCTGATGACACACCAAGCATTTACTAACAAATTCTACCACCTCTCTCTTCATATTACGCCACCAGTAAACCCGTTTCAGGTCCTGATACATCTTTGTACTACGTGGGTGCATGGAAAATGGGGAACTGTGAGCCTCAGATAATAATTCTGTTTTAACCGCACTATCTGATGGCACACAGAGGCGCCTCTCAAACAAAAGTCCACCATCAAAGGATATGGAGAACTCAACAGCTTGCCCTGCTTCTGCTAGGCAACGCTTCTCAACCAAGTAAGGATCGTTACTCTGAGCATCGATGATCTTCTGCCTCAAAGTCGGCTACACCGTCAACTGGCTTAACTGCAAAGTGACTGCCCCTACTGACACTGCAATCTCAACCCTCTCAAAATCTCGATGCAATGGGGCCTGTCGGGTAATAAGTGCTGCTGAATGTGATACCTTTCTACTAAGAGCATCAGCTACCACATTCGCTTGCCTGGATGATACAATATCTCACAATCGTAATCCTTCACTAATTCAAGCCATCTTCGCTGTCTCATATTCAATTTCTTCTGAGTGAAGAAGTATTTCAAGCTTTTATGATCCGTGAAGATCTGTACCTTTTCACCATACAAGTAATGCCTCCATATCTTCAGTGCAAAAACTACTGCTGCCAACTCTAAATCGTGGGTAGGGTAAATCTGCTCATGACTCTTCAACTGACGAGAAGCATAAGCGACTACCTTACCTTGCTGCATCAAAACACAACCCAAACCTTTCTTAGAAGCATCACTGTAAATCACAAAACTCCCTGAACCATCAGGTACAGTAAGAACCGGTGCAATAACTAGCTTCTGTTTAAGGTTCTGGAAACTGTCCTCACAGGCATTGCTCCAAACAAAAGGAGTCCCCTTCCTGGTCAAATGAGTAAGAGGAGTAGCTTTACGCGAAAAGTTCTCCACAAATCGTCGGTAATAACCTGCTAAACCCAGAAAGCTACGAACCTCACTAACTGTGGAAGGTCGGGGCCAACTGGTGACTGCCTCTATCTTAGCTGGATCCACAGAAACACCAGCTTTAGAAACCACATGGCCTAAAAAGGATACCTACTTCAACCAAAACTCACATTTTGAGAACTTTGCATATAATTTATTAGCTCGAAGGGTTTCTAGAACCATGCGTAAATGCCCCTCATGCTCGGCCTCTGTCTTAGAATATATCAAAATGTCATCAATAAACACGATCACAAAAGTGTCTAGGAACTCTCTAAACACTCTATTCATCAAATCCATGAACACTGTCGGAGCATTCGTCAAACCAAAAGACATCACAATAAACTCATAGTGTCCATATTTGGAAAGAAAGGCTGTCTTCGGTACATCGCTATCCTTAATCCTCAGCTGATGATATCCTGACCAAAGGTCGATCTTAGAGAACATTGTAGCTCCCTGTAAGTGGTCAAACAGATCGTCGATCCTGGGCAAGGGATATTTGTTCTTAACGGTGACCTTATTCAACTCTCTGTAGTCAATACATAGGCGCATCGATCCATCCTTCTTCTTAACAAATAAGACTGGTGCACCCCAAGGTGACACACTCGGTCGAATAAAGCCTTTATCAAGCAACTCTTGTAACTGCACCTTCAGCTCTTTCAACTCTACTGGAGCCATTCTGTATGGGGCTCTGGATATAGGAACCGTACCAGACTCTAGTTCTATGGCAAACTCAATCTCCCTCTGAGGAGGTAACCCTGGAAGTTCTTCGGGAAAGACATCCGAATAGTCCCTCACCACTGGTGCTGGTGACAAGGACATATCAACCTCACTAGTATCCACCATACTCGCTAAGATACTCTAAGTACCCTGACTAAGCAGTTTTCTAGCCCTCATAACTGAGATTACCTTAGGTAACAACCTTGATCCTTCTCCCTTAAACTTAAAACTGGCCATCAAGGGAGGGTTAAACGCTACCTCCTTACGGGAACAATCTATGCTAGCATGGTTAGCAGCTAGCCAATCCATACCCAGAATTACATCAAAGTCGAGCATATCAAGGACCAACAACGTTACTTCAATCACATGACCTGCTATCTCAATCTGGCATGCCTTCACCTTTTCTTTCAACAACATATTCTCCCTAGAAGGAGTAGATACTGATAAAACATGGTGCAGGGGCTCTAACTCTAAGCGAGCATGCAACACAAATGCAGAAGAGATAAAGGAATGTGACGAACCAGAATCAAACAAAACTAAGGCATAATGCCCTAACACTGGAAGCATACCTGTCACCACCGTGCCTGCTCTCTCAGCCTCAGTCTTATTTGTAGCAAAGACTTTACCCTGATGTGGAGCATCTGCTCCCTGATTCTGTACACCCCCGGTAAGTCTCATTTGTCATCTATCAGCTGTATGCCCCTTTTGCCTACACTTGAAGCAAGTTCTGGTCCCAAATAAACAACGACCCAGATGGTGCTTCCGTACCCAGCTTGGTTTGGATTCGCGGCTTGGGTACGGCTCGGCTTGCTCGAAGTAGCCAGCACACACGCGAACGGCTAGTTTTCTATACTTCACTCGACGACGGCTCAAAGAGGAACGTACGGCGGCGAAAGTGAGCAGCTCACATTGGTTCTTCTGGGCTGCGTCGGGTGGCGTACGGAGGAGAAGGAAGTTGGCGGAGGCGGCGATTGGATCGAAGAAGAACGCGCGATTGAAGGTAGAGACGATCGACAGTCAACTGGTTACGTCAGATAGAGAGGAGGATCGAAAATGGGGCGGCCACGAACGGCTGTACGTTGGCGTTGTGAGGTAGATGACGACGGAGACGAAGACGGCTGTGCTGGCACTGTCGGAAAAGAAGGAGGAGGTTGGAGGCGGCGGTTAATCGAGAGAAGAAAATGAAGAAGAAGAAGATAGAACGAGGAAGAAGAAGAAGAAAAGAAATCTGAGGGGGGCGGCGCGCGCGGGTAGACTAGGGTTTTCTTTTTTTAAAAAAAATATAATAATAATAATAATAATAATAATAATAATAATAATAATAATAATAATAATATAATTTATATTATATTATTATTATACTAATTTATATCATATTATATTATTAAAATTCATACCCTTCATTTTCTTTTTCTTTTCTCTTTTAAACCAAACAAAAATTAACACAAAAAATTTTAAATTCCCAAAAAATTAACATAAAATGTTAAAACTAACCTCGAAATTTGGGGCATTACAATATCACATATACTTGTCGGTTTCTCACTTCTTGCATAATTCGAACAATTCGACTCATTCCATCATACTATTATAAGTTTATTCTGTATAAGCTAGCAAGAAAACCTAATGGACTTATAGATCATGAGCTCCGACGATTCAAGATTAACTAGCTAAACTCTTTTATACCGAACTAATTAATTAACATTAATTGACTAATGGGTCATTCCATTAAAGTCTCGTAGTTGTACTCCCTTCACTATAGATATATTTGTATCCATTTGATATAACCATGATCAGTAAATTAATCCTTCACAGGTTGCTCGTAAGTTTGGCTGGGTCAAAATAGCGTTTTCCCCGGAGACTACATCTTGCTCCTTAAGTCCCACCGATCCATTATTGAACAATTGGTCTAAGGTCCAGCCTATAAATCGAATCCCTCTCTGAGAAGGTGAAGTCCCTTGTTCAAGACTTGGATTCATTCCTTAAGAGAACAATCTATCTACTAACCCTAAAGCGAGTAGGACTGACTCTGACTTGTACCCTATGTCCCCAGCTATTCACCTTGTCTTACCCGTGAAATAGGAGGCTTATTTGGCCAGTGCTAAAGAGATGTCATCACCTATGTAGATCTAAGGATAATCTCATGTGAACAGGAGTT
The DNA here is from genome assembly GCF_025177605.1 of Cucumis melo. NCBI lineage: Eukaryota > Viridiplantae > Streptophyta > Magnoliopsida > Cucurbitales > Cucurbitaceae > Cucumis > Cucumis melo. The sequence goes on along the minus strand of NC_066867.1, from coordinate 16,512,629 downwards.
TATAGTTAGCTCATGATTAAGATTAAGTTACCTAGGTCATCAATAATCAAAATAGTTAGTATTAAACAGTAAACGACTTTATAACATAAAAGTGACTATTTCATAGTTCAATCTTATGCAAACACTTTATATAAGACACCCCCCACTTTCATGTCTCTACATGAATGATTCAGGATCACCTCGTTTGTACTAACTACAAAATGGGTCGCATCCCTAGTTTCACTGAATAAGGCCCTCAACCTTTATTCATATACTATAGACTATTTAGGTCATATACTCGAACTTGATCCACGTTTATGTCTCTACATGAAGTTCCAGTTTACTTAAAATAGCCTCGGAACCTTAGTTTATTGGATTTAAGATTATAATATTCAATTTCTCAATAACAACTTTATTGAATATAATATGACTACAAACTACAAGTTTAAGGACATAAATTCCAAGAAACTCGACTTAGACTAAAACTCCTAATAGGATAAAACAACATTGAATTTAACCATGAGAGATAAATAATACATATGAGTACAATAAACATATAAATATAAAAAACTAGGGCACATGCGTAATAAGTCTCCCACTTATTCTAGTTTACAAACATCGTAGACCTAAACTCGGTGACCCTCAAACACTATAGTCGTGAGGGCTTTCGTAAAAGGATCAGCAATGTTTTACTCAGAAGATATCTGGGTCACTACAACGTCACCACGATGTACAATTTCCTTGATAAGATGGTACTCCGGTTTGATATGCTTTCCCCATTTATGGCTTCTAAGTTCTCTTGAATTGGCAACTGCACCACTGTTGTCACAGTATAAAGTGATCAGCAGATGCATATTTGGAACAACTTCCAGATCTGTCAAGAATTTCCTTAGCCATGTTACTTCCTTTGTTGCTTTCAAAGCTACTACGTATTCAACTTTAATTGTGGAGTCGGCTATACAAGTTTTCTTTATGCTTCTCCACACTACTGCTCCTTCGTTTAGAGTGAATACTGATCTTGATGTAGACTTTCTAACATCTTTATCAGTTTGGAAATAAGAATTAGTGTATCTAGTAAGGATCAAATCCTCAGTACCATACACGAGTATGTCGTCTTTTGTTCTTCTAAGATATTTTAGAATATTCTTAACGGATGTCTAGTGATCACGTCTTGGATTGGACTAATACCTACTAACCATTCCTACTAAGTAGCAAATATCAGGTCTAGTACATAACATTGCATACATCAAACTCCTAACAACAGAAGGAATATTTCTTATATCCTCAACCTCTTGAGGTGTCTTAGGACATTGTTCCTTTGACAAATGAATTCCGTATCTTTACAACATACCCTTTTTTTTTACATTCATAGATCCACAGAGGTCCAAATGTACAAGCTCTAAAGGTATTTCGACTCTAAGACCTTTTCTAGTAAAAGATCTCCTTGTCATTTTTCCTTCAAGACAAGATTTACAAGGCAGTAAAGAGTAATCTTATCTAACTGACTTAGAAGTCCACTCTTAACCAATCTTCCAATCCTATTGAGATTTATGTAACTAAGTCTTAAGTGCCATAAATAGGTGTTAGAAGAAACTTTATGTCTTTTATTCTAAGTTTCAGCTGTTCTAAACATTTCAGTATTTAAGACAAAATTTTCTCTAGTTGGTCTTAACTTATATAAGTTGTTTTTCAAGTATAGCATAACAAACTTGAATACCTTTATAGAAAATGAACACTTCATTGATTTCAAAAGATATTTTATACATTTATTCCAAAATACAAGAGATAGATATTAAATTTCTTTTCATTTGTGGTACATACAAGGCATTCTTAAGTATGATAGACCTATCTCCAAAATACAACTTTAAATCTCCCACTGCTTTAGTTGAAACCATCTCTCATATTCCAACCTTGAGAATAATCTCGCCTTCTAGAAGCCTTTTCCAAGAACTATTTTCCTGAAATAAGAAACAAATATGGTTAATGGCTCCTGAATATAGTATTTAAGTTGAATTTCCATATTCCACTAAACATGTTTCAACAATTAGTAAATCATATTTACCTTATGTTTCCTTCTCTGCCTTTTTCTTTGCAAGGTACCTTGGGCAGTTCATTAATCATTGTCCATTTTGGTCACAGTGGCAACACTTACCTTTTTCTGCAGCTTCCTTTCTCTGGTTCTGTTAAGAGTCTTCCCCTTTCCCTTCTTTTTTATTTGAGCCTTAGGTTTTGAGGGTCCAGGTTTGGTTTTAGAGGACGATCCTTTTGAAAACTTCCTTTTTGTGGTAGCAACATTTGCTTCCACTTGGTTCCCCTTACCCATGGTAAGGTTTTGAAATCGCTGGAGCTCGTTAAAAAGGGTTGTCAGAATAAACTCAATCTTTTTCAAAGAGGCATTCGTCTGAAATGGTATGAAGCTCTTCGAAAGAGACTCTAAGATAAAGCTAACCTGATTAGCCTCGTTGATGGTACCACCATTTACTTCGATGATGTTGAAGTGCATCATCGTGTTCAGGATATGTTCTCTAACAGAGATCCCCTCCTTCATACACTTAGTGTAAATGTATTTGATTGCCTCGTGTCTTAGGGACCACTCTAGTTGCTTAAACATTAAATTAATGAGTCCATAATCTCCTTAATCGTGACTAAGGATTCATGTTTCTTTCTCAAAACATCAGACATGTTGGCAAGAATGTAGACACAAGCTTTTTCATTAGCCTTCACCCATCGATCATATACTTTTCGACTAGTTCGGTTAGCATTAGAGGCATGGGTTTGAGGACACTACTCAGTTAAAATCAATCTTAAGTTGTCAACCACTAGTATCGTGTTAAGATTTGATTTCCATGCCACATAATTATCGCCACTAAGTTTTTAGAAAGCTAAAAGTCTATTAAGCTATTCATGCTGAAAAAACAAACATATTCTCTTAGTAAAAAACTATAATCCTTTATGATCCAATCTATTTTAGCGATTACTTAATAATATATCCTTTATTATTATGTTTCGCAACAATATTTTAATAGTTTAGAATAAACTCCACTAAAGGGTAGTCGATTACTCCTCCTTCAAACTAAGACAATCTTGACTAGATGCTAACTCTAGAATAACTTTTATTTTTTATAGCACTTAGTTATCGCTACTTTGGTCGAGAATGTACTAACAACTTAGTAATTCTTGTAAGTGTAACTCATCATTTTTGGATCTTATAGATTAGAATCAACATGCTCCCAAAAGTGGTAAGTCAATATGAAAATCGATCTAAGAAACCTATCCATATTTGGAGTCACGACGTTCCGAATCCTATAATACAACCCTCCGAAGGGAATGGCTCTCTAGGGCAGACAAGCAAGTGCATTATAGGAATCTCACACTCTCCGAAGGGAGTCTACTCCTATATACGATCCAAAGCTCTGCATATACCTCACGTGTGAACTCTTAGGGACGCTAGAGCTAAAAGTACACTACTTCTCTCTATCTGAAGTGTTATATAATGGTTTTAGGGTTTTCTATTACTTTAGGATTATATTTAGGCTAACTTAAACAAACCCTATGTCTAGGTAAAATATCTTAACATAACTATTATACAGGATTTTGACCTACAATGTCTAAGTGATAAACCAGTTTTATTTACTTCACACCTTTCACGCATGCTCATAAAACTAGGTTAACTAGGCTCAAGAACTGATTACGATCTCTAGGTAGCAAGTGTTTCGTAAACCGTCAACTTAAGAACCTCCAACCTTAGTCATCTTATCCGACTTTTTGACAAGGTCAAATTAGGTGAGTCGCTTTTAACCAGTTTTACAAGATATCAACCTAATTCTATAAAAAAATTGGTTGATATGTTTAACCTAGGTGCGCATGTAACTTATCTTAGTTATAGATTTTAAAAGTTTACTTGATTTTATGACACTTATAAAAACTATTAAACTAACCTATAATATACATTCATGCATTATATAACCATTATATATGAAAAATTAATTAATATAGATTCTAATTTATTTAACCTTTAATTAAACATTTTTAATTAAATTAAACAAATCCAAAAATCAATAATTTCATTAAATCGTATTTAATCAAAATTAATGTATTAATTAATCATATTAATTAATTTCCATATTAATTAATTAAGCATGCAAACTATATAATATAACCATTATAAAATATATTCAATGCATGAACATGTTAACCTATAGTGAGATTTTAAATCTATGGCATACATTATGCACATACAATTTACAAAGAATTATAACATACATCACATACATAAATTAGTTGATAACACCCTAAAATGGACTGATTTTGGCCCCTAAATTAAGCTAACAACTAAATTTATTACAATAATAATTTGGTAGAATACAAAAAACCGCTCTTGGACCACTCGAACTGGTTGAAAACCATCAAATCTACACTGAACCGGTCTAAAACCACCTTATAACGGCCCAAAGATTAGTTGAGCCGGCCCAAAATAATTGACCCAGTAGGCAAAGAACATAGGACGCACGAACATGGGTTGAAAGATTCGTAGGCCAGGTAGGAACGCCCGATGCGCAATGACCCAAATCGGACCTGGGTTGGACAAAGCAGGGGTGCGAATCCTTTGATCCGTGTAGGACACGTGGAGCGCTGGAGGACTTAGGGTCTCAAATCGGATGCAGGTCAGGTTTTCGGATTTGGAAGAGTGATTCCAGGTTTGTCCTTCTAATTTCTTCAATTGTTCTCTTTTCTCTCTCCCAATTTTTATGATTACAACTTAATTACAACTCTAATGATCTTTAAAAAAGTATAGACCTTTAATAATATTATTTAAGCCACAAAACTCAGGTCAATTACAATAATTAATAAAAAAAAACTTAATTTAGGGCCAAAATCATAAAATATCCATTTTAGTTCAATAATAATTTATCTAATAAATTTAAACCCACAACATGCAACTGAGTAGAATTAAAGTATATGCTCCGATACCACATGAAAGAAATAAAACATGCACGGTGGAAACATAATCAAAATTCTACTCGAATTGCACTTAATTAGCATTGAACTCTAAACCGAAAAATACTTTAAAATTAGGGTTTTATGAGAATACTTACATTTGAAGCTTTGATTGTTGCTCAAACCACCACTAGGGTTGACCTACTATCCTCTCGACTCAAAACCGGATTGTGTGACCCATTAGATCAAGAAAACCAAAATAGAGAGAAGATGGAAATGGTACAAAGGAAGAGGGTTGGGATTGCCACTCAAACCCTTATGATTGTCATTGCCAATGCATCATCAACAACCTTTGGACACCTACTCAGCAGTGTTCTTATTGTCAAATTAGATGAAATAAACTACTCTTTATGGCATAACATGGTGATGTCAGTTCTTAACAGTCAGAAAATTGATGGATTTGTGCTTGGCACAAAGCTAAAACCATCCAAAGTTATCTTCTATGCGGATGAACCTGGAAGTTCTATGTTCAACTTGAATCTAAAATTTGAAGAATGGGTTGTTGTTGATTAAGCCGTTAGGATGGTTACTTGGATCCATGAGTCCCTCAATTTCCTGTGATGTCACAGGTTTCAAGACTTCAAAAGAGGTCTGAAAGGCATTAAAGGGTCTCTATGATGCATCGAGCAAAACAATAATTAATCAGTTACGAAATTCTTTACAAAATAAAAGGAAGGGGAGTATGAGAATGTCTAAATATTTAGGCATCATGATAGAAACCTCCGAGAACTTAAAACTGACAGATGAACTTGTTACTCTAAGCTATCTTATGTCTTGTGTTTTGTCAAGTTTAGAGGTCGAATATTTGCCAATTGTTTGCTTTATAGAAGAAAAAAAGGACATTACATGGCAGGAACTCTATTCAACACTTTTAACATTTGAAAACACACTGGCAAGGTAGAATGTTGTCAATTCTACTAGTGATGCAAGTGCAAATACTGCTTTTTAGAGGTCAAATTCATCTGGAAGTAGTCAAAACAGTGGTAATTAAAATAGAAACAACTGGAAGTTTGACAACAATAAAAAGGAAAGTACGAGAGGGCAAGGATGTAGTAATGGAATTCCCATAGCGAAAGCGTATGGATGCTGTGCAAATGGAATTCAATTTGAAATAAAAAAGAATTCAGAGAAAACAAAAGAAAAGCCTAAACATGCTTCTAAGGAGGAAAAGGAAAAAGATACTAACTTTTGTAGAATCTCCTTGAATTTCCCAAAGCACACCACGAAGTTCTTTTCATTATTCTAAATTAGATGAAAATCTATACAGAGTTTGTAGGCTTCCATTTTTCGTTTGGTGAAAGGGAAATCTTTTTTGTTCTCTAAAAGATTTTTGCATAGAGATAGTAATAATGATGAGAGTAACCAAAATTTCTATCTTAACCATATCTTTTTTAAAGAAAGATGAAGGGGGAAGTTATCAAATAACTCTCTCTCTCCCTCACGTAGAATAAATCCCTTGAGTATTCATATTAAAATAAAATTAATATAAATTTAATTCATAATATGTCTCATATAATATAAACTTTATATTAGATCATATATATTATAATCGATAGTTTAGATCTCTCATATGATCTATAATTTTAATATGAATCAAATCCATATTAATTTTAACCTATAGTTTATTTATGAATCTTATTCATATTATTATTATTATTTGAATCATGTTAAAATATTAACTTCTCTCGTAAAATTTTATATTATAACGTATCAAATACATTATATTAATTGTATAATATACAATTTATTCCCTTTGACCAATTTGAACAATTCAAATTAAACCAAAATAAATTTGATTCTCATTTATTCTTATTAAGCTAACAAGGGGATCTTATGGACCTACAGATTGAAGCTCTAATAATATGAGATCAATTAATTAAATTCTTTAATTAAATTAATCTAATCTCTATTCATTAACTATCGGTCATTCCACTAAAAGCTAATAGTTGCACTCTTCTTACTGTAGATATATTTTTATGTCCTTTAGATATAACCAATCAACAGTGCAATGACCCTTCACAAATTGCTGGTAAGTATAGTTAGGCCAAAAATTACCATTTTGCCCCTATAGTTACATCTAACTCAAATACTATTGATTCCTCTAATGAACAGTAAGTTATAGTCCCACTATAACTCAACTCCTCTTAGGCCAAGAAAGGGTGCGGCGTCACATTTTTCAAGCTTTGGAATCAACCTTGAAGAGAGCAATTTCTCTACTTACTATATCTATATATGAGTGAATTCCTTCTTATGTAGTTGTGTTCCCAGCTCCCCAATCAAACAAATCCCCATAATAGTAATCATATTGAATCGGTGAATTGGCTACTCTCACCCATACAAATCAAAGAACCACATTCATAGGCAGGAGTTCGCAACTCACTCAGGATTCAGGTCTAGTCACCTATGGTCATCCTGGTGAAATGTAGTCTTAGAGTAGTAATGGTGTTAATAAGAGAGACTATTCATTTCATGGTCGGGTCTTATACAAACTCTTTGTATAGAATACCCTTGCTCTAATGTCTCGATATGAATGATTAGATCAAACCATTTATAGCACTTTAGGACAATTGTAACAACTACAAGGCAGACCGTATTCGTAGTGTCACCAGAATAAGATATCTAGCCTTATCCATCTATTATAGACCATTTAGGTTATCACTTAAACATGATCCACTTATATGTCTCCACATACATGTTCAGTTTATAAAAGTAACCTTGGATGTTAGTTTATTGGTTTTATGGGTTAATGCAACTAAATGTCAAATAAAATAAAACACTTTATTTTATTAGATAAATAAAATGTTTGTATAATATATATATTAAAAACTACAAGACCGTGAGATTTAGGGCATCAACCTCAACAATCTCCCACTTATCTTAAAGCTAGTGGGTTGTACAACATAAAAGTTAAAACAATATAATAGTACACAAAACAAGAAACTAGGGCATACAATATGCACCCAGTAAATCTCTAACTTGTCGTTGATTAAATATGGCATGTCACGTTGACCTATATACTCTCTAGTGACCCTTAAACACCTTAGCCGTGAGGGGTTTTGTAAACAGATCAGAAACGTTATGTGTCGAAGCTATCTGTGTGACAATCACGTCCCTTCGATGCACTATCTCTCTAATCAAGTGATACTTGCGTTCAATATGCTTTCCACGATTGTGGCTTTTGGGCTCCCTAGAATTAGCCACAGCCCCACTGCTATCACAGTAAAGAGTAATTGCCTTTAACATGTTTGAAACAACTTCCAAATCAGTTAAGAATTTCCTAAGTCAAACAGCCTCTGTGGCAGCTTCACAAGTTGTGACATGCTCTTCCTCTATGATGGAGTCAATAATACATCCTTGCTTAATATTTCTCCAAACTACAACTCCTCCGTTAAGAGTGAACATTGAACCTAAAGTAAATTTCCTAGAATCTCTATTAGTTTGAAAGAGCCTGTGCTGTAAGAATCAAATCCTTAGAATCATACACAAGCATGTAGTCCCTCGTTCACCTAAGATACTTGAGGATAGTTTTAACGACAGTCCAGTGAGCTAATCCTGATTAGATTGATATCTACTGACTATCCCCACTGATAACAAATGTCAGGTCTAGTACATAACATTGCATACATCAAGCTGTCAACAGCTGATGCATAGGGAATATGTCTTATTTCTCAACCTCTTAGGTGTCTTAGGATATTGTTCCTTAGACAAAGCAACTCCATGCCTAAAAGGTAGTAAGCCTCTCTTGGAGTTTTTCATTGAATATTTAACAATTATCTTGTCAATATACGATGCTTGAGATAAAGCTAGTGATTTGTTTTTACGATCTTTAAAGATCTGAATGCCTAAAACAAATTGTGCCTCTCCCAAATCTTTCATTTGAAATTGGGCCTCCAACCATTATTTAATATCAGTTAGTACACTACATCATTCCCAATGAGTAGGATATCATCTATGTATATAACTAAAAAAGCTACTAAATTTTTAATGATTCTCTTGTAGACACAAGGTTCATCAACAATTTGATCAAGCCATAAGAATTTATTGCGGTATCAAATCTTATGTTCCAAGAACTAGAAGCTTGTTTTAATCAATAAATGGAACGATTAAGCTTGCAAACCTTTTGCTCTTGACCTAGAGTTATGAATCCTTCTAGTTGTTGCATATAGATGGTCTTCTCAAGATTGTCATTCAAAAAAGAAGTCTAAACGTCCATTTGTCAAAACTCATAGTCATAATATGCAATAATGGACAAAAATGTATGACTAGACTTTAACATAGCAACAGGTGAAAACGTCTCCTCATAGTCAACTCCCTTAACTTGGGTATAACCCTTTGTCACTAGTCTAGCTTTAAAAGTTTGTACCTTACCATTTGCACCCCTTTTTCTCTTGTAGATCCATTTACAACTTATAGGTTTTACCCCATCAGGTTGATCTTCAAAATCCCAGACTGAATTAAAGTACATAGACTCCAATTTAAGATCCATAGCTTTGATCCATTCATCTTTATCCATATCCTCCATTGCCTTCTCAAAAGTCGATGGATCCTCAATTTCGCCATCAGGTATGACAGTTAAGGTTTCAGTTAAACTCGTATAACGAATAGGTAAGTTCATAACCCTCCCACTTCATCAAGGTACCCTCAACGATTAAGATTGATGTGACCTAGTAGACGAACCGACATGAACAACTCTTATTAATGCATTAGGATCTTCAACAACTCTTGTTGAAGGTTCAGTAGTTTCATTAGAAAGTTCCTTTAATACTATCTTACTACCCGGTTTGTGGTCCTCTTTTAAAAATTTAGCATTTGTCGATACAAAAACTTTATTATCTTTAGGATCATAGAAGTAACCACCTTTGATTCCTTTGGAGTAGCCAACAAATAAACATAATTTTGAACGAGATTCCAATTTATTAGGATTAGTCTCAAGCACATGTGCTAGACGACCCTAGATTCTAAAATGACGTAAACTACCTTTACGATCATTCCATAATTCCAAGGGTCAGAAACACTTTTAGATAGAACATAATTCAAAATATAGACTGCAGTTTGCATTGCATAACCCCAGAACGAATTAAGAAAGTGAGTCTAATATATCATAAACCAAACCATGCCCAACAAGGTTCGATTTCCTTTATGATACACTATTCTATTGAGGTATACCAGGTGCTGAAAGTTGGAATACAATTTCGCATTCCATCAAATAGTCTTGAAATTTCAAATCCATATACTCTCCACCTCAATTAGATCAAAATGTTTTAATAAGTTTACTTAATGCATTTTCAACTTCAACCTTGTATTCCTTGAACTTTTCAAGCGCTTTAAACTTATTTTTTATTAAGTAAACATACCTATATCTTCAATAGTCATCAGTAAAAGTGATGAAATATTCAAACCTTCCACTTGCCTTAACATTGATAGGACCATAAAAATCTGAATGTACAAGTTCCAGGGATTCTTTGGCCCTGTGACCTTTTCCAGTAAAAGGTCTTTTGGTCATCTTACTTTCAAGGCATGACTCACATACAGGTAAAGAATTTTCTTCTAACTCACTTAGAAGTCTATTCTTTATTAATCTCTCAATCCTATTGAGATTTATGTGCTCTAATCTTAAGTGCCAAAGATGAGCATTTTCTTTTGGAGAAATTTTAAGTCTTTTATTTTGAGTCACTACAATTTTGAATATTTCAGTATTAAGGAGGGGTTTAGATGTTAACGATTTTAACACATAAAGATTATTTTCTAACTTTGTAGAACAAATCCCAACATCATTTTTTCAAACAAATACTTTATTTACATTTAAAGTTAAAGAGTGAGATTGTTCTAGTAAGCACTTTACAGAAATCAAATTCCTTTTTAAATTAGAAACAACATATACATTTTCTAATAAAGGAAAATATTTCTATAAACAAAGTCGAAGACCTTCCGCTACAACCGCTGAGACGACATGTCCAGTTCCAACCCGCATCATCATCTCTCCAATCTCCAACTGTCGTCATGAACTAATTTCCTAAAATAAAGAACAAACATGGTTAGTGGCATCTGAATCTATTATCCAGGCTGAATCATTATTTTCCACTAAACAAGTCTCCAGCACTAGTAAATCACATTTACCTTGAATGACCTTCTTCTTTTCTGCCAAGTACTTGGGAAATTTCTCTTCCAATGTCCCTCCTAGTTGCAAAGGAAACATATTTCCTTTGCAGCCTTGGCTTTCTTGTTCGTTTTAGCAACAGCGAGGTTAGCTTTATTTCCTTGACCACCCTTCTTCTTCTTTTTCGACTTCTTAGTGCCAGATGAAGAAGGCATAAACTTAGTTATGGAGGTTGAACCTCTATGAAACTTTCTTGTGGAAGTAGCAACATTTGCCTCTTCCTTCTGTCCCTTGGTTTTCATTAAAGACTTGAAAGTCTATAGCTTGTTGAGAAGGGTGGTAAGGGTATAAGCAATCTTATTCATAACAGCATTGCTTTTAAATTGCAGAAACTCTCTAGTAGAGATTCTAAAATAAAGCTAACCTGACTAGCTTCATCGATGACAATTGCATTCATTTCTGCCACGATGAAATAAACCATCATATTGGGAACATGTTCTCGCACGGAGGCTTCCTCGTTCATACAAACATTATAATATATTTTAGAGCATCATGCTTGATCTGATAAGAGGCCTAACCAAACATCTCCTGCATGGAGTCCATAATCTCATGAACAGCGAGCATTAATTCATGTTTTTTAGCCAATATTTCAAATAATCTTGCCAAGATGTATGCTCGGGCTTTTTCATTTGCCATGACCCAGCGCTCATGTGCTTCTCGGACAGTTCGAGTTGCATTAGCAACTGGGACTTGAGGACACTCCTCAACTAGGACAAATCTAAGGTCATCGATGATTAGCACAACGTTGATAGTGTTTTCTCAAGATGCATAATTATTACCATTAAGTTTATCAGCAGCGAGCATATTCAAAGTAGCACTCATCATTATCAAATTGCTGAAAACATACAATTTCTTTATATTAGTTATACTAGCCTTTTCCATATAGAAAACCAATCAATTTAGAAAACTTTTAATATATCCTAAGTGATATCTATTTTACAATGATGCTTCGTTGAGGTAGGATAAAAACCATCGTAGGCTGATTAATTATCCCTTTACTAATTGAGACAATCTCAACTAAATATTACACCAGAATAACTCTTATTCCTATAATGGTTAGTCATCATTGTTTAGTCATGAAATGATTCACTTAAAAATTTCTTGTAAGTATAACCCTTCATTTTAGATTCTAGAGTTCCATCCTAATAAGTAATCGTAGGGAAAAATCAATTGGAGCAAAAACCAAAAAAATCCTATTCATTTCTAAAGTTTATGTAAAATCTCATGCAAACACCTTCCGTAGATGGACACAAGCAACCATGCCTTGAGGTCGAGCATAAGAATTTACTAGAAACTAATGAAAGAGATCGCAGGATGTGTTGACACAAATCCCTCTCCCACTTACTATAAACATTATCTCCATTCATCTTGTTATTGACTTACGCAAACACCACCCGTAGGGGAACACAAGTAATGGTGCCTCGACCGAGCATAAGTCTCACGGTGTGAATGTTTAAGGAGAAATGTGAAAAGAAAATGAAGTATCATATACCCCATTTCCTCCCACTTAGTGTTTTACTTAAAATTAATTAACTTCAAAAATATGGCTAATTATTTTATCTAAGTTCATTGTTAAATTGGCCCAATATAACTCTTATATTTAATAGTTTAACAATATATGATTATTGTTCATCAAACACTTTGCTAAATATAATCATGTATTGCATGCTTATAAAATATTTGACTAATTCACCTTCCAGGTCAGTTCCCAGGTAGGGGTACCCTAGCCTAGACAGAACCTTCCGTAGACAAAGGTCCCTTATAAACAATTATTTTATAAATTTAATCATTTATTGATATCATTTTAAGCCTATTAAAACGAAAAAAGATTAATCATATTTATAATATAATTAGAAATATTATTCATTAAGGTCTAGGTGAATTAATTTTAAACCATTTAAAACTCTTTATTATAGATTTTAATTCTAAATTCATAAATTTATAACACTTATAGCAAAAGGAAACAATTAAAAGCTATAAACATGCATTTCTAATGTCATTTATTAAACATAAAAATTTTATTTACTAAGTAGTGGCATGCTCAATGCATTCCCATTTTCATCACACAATATAACAATTATATTAATGCAATGAAAATAAACACATCCATCAATCAAACTATACAATAAAACATTTTAAATATAGTATGATACATGCTATCATATAATATAACAATTATATTAAATATGATGCATGATCATGCTAATAATCATGCAACTAAAATATAACACTTATATTTAAGAATGATGTATGATAATTATAATCCTAAGGTGAGATTTTAAACTATATGACATACATTATGCATATAATTAATTTAATCAAACATCACATAAAAAAAATAATGGAAAACCCGGCACGATCTAGAGCTCAAACCAACAACCTACTATAACAATAGAGCACCAATTGCCACTACAACAAAACAATAAATCCATAGCGCGAATAAATAATATATTGTTTTTCAATTTTTTTTAAACAAACGTTGTGGCCACTATGTACAGATTTGAATCTATACAGAACTGGAAAAAGATCCTTCGAAAATTGCCATAAAAAATCGTCATTTTCATAGCAACACTTGCCATCAAAACGACACAAACTTACAAACTCGATTACAGAATTAAAATGCCCAAAACAACAGGCCCTTACATCAATCAAATTATTGAAAACTATAATCTAAGGTCCCAAAATCGAAAACATCTATTTTGCAAACCCACATTCACAATGCAGAAAGAAAAAAATACTAACCTTTTCTCTGAATTTTGTTTCAAAAAATTGAAAAAAATGCACGATTTGGCTTTGATTCCAATGGAAGGAATGAAATTCCTATCGCGGAAGCATATGAAAGTAGTGCAAATGGAATTCAATTTGAAAACAAAAAGAATTCAAAGAAAACAAAAGAAAAACCTAACATGCTTCTAAGGAGGAAAAGGAAAATGAAACTAACATTTGTAGAATATCCTTGAAACTCCTTGAATTATATCATATAATATAAACTTTATATATTATATCGTATATAATATAACCAATGGTTTAGTTCTCTTATATGATCTATAGTTCTAATATGAATCGAATCCATATTAATTTTAACCTATAGTTTATTTATGAATCTTATTCATATTATTATTATTATTTGAATCATATTCAAATATTAACTTCTCTCATACAAACTTTATATTATAATGTATCAAATACATTATATTAATTGTATCATATACAATTCATTCCCATTAATCAATTTGAACAATTTAAATTAAACCAAAATAAATTTGATTCTTATTTATCCTTAATGAGCTAACAAGGGGATCTTATGGACCTACAGATTGAAGATCCAATGATATCAGATCAATTAATTAAACTCTTTAATTAAATTAATCTCTATTTATTAACTATCAGTCATTCCATTAAAGACTAATAGTTGCACTCTTCTTACTGTAGATATATTTTTGTGTCCATTAGATATAACCAATCAATAGTGCAATGAACCTCCACAAATTGCTGGTAAGTACAACTAGGCCAAAAATTACCATTTTGCCCCTATAGTTACATCTAACTTTTTAAGTACTATTGATTCCTCTAATGAACAATAAGTTATAGTCCCACTATAACTGAACTCTTCTTGGGCCAAAAGAGGGTGTGGCGCCACATTGTTTCAGACTTGGAATCAGCCCTTAAGAGAACAATTTCTCTACTTACTTTGTTTATAAAGAATGTGTGAATTACTTCTTGTGTACTTGTGTCCTAGCTCCCTAATAAGACGAATCCCTAAAATGGTAGGCATATTGAATCGGTGACATAGGCCACTCGCATCCATAGAAATCGAAGGACCACCTTTATAGGTTCACAACTCACTTAGGATTGAAGTTAAGTCGCCTATGGTTATCTTGGTGAAATGTAGTCTCAATTAGTAACGGTGTTACTAAGAGAGACTATTTATTTCATGATCCGATCTTATACAAACTCTTTGTATAGAATACCTTCGCTCTAATGTCTTGACATGAATGATTAGGATCAAATCATTTGTAGCACTTTAGAACAATTGTAACAACTACAAAGCAGGTTGTATTCGTAGTGTCACCAGAATATGGTATCTAGCCTTATCCATCAACTATAGACCATTTAGGTTATCACTTAAACATGATCCACTTGTATGTCTCCATATACATCCCTCCACATACATGCTTAGGTTATAGAAGATAACATTGGATGTTAGTTTATTGGTTTTGTAGGTTAATAAAACTAAATGTTAAATAAAATAAAACACTTTATTTTATTAGATAACTAAAATGTTTGTATAATATATACAATTACAAACTACGAAACCATGAAATTTAAGGCATAAACCCCAACATTAAGTTCTCACCATATAAAGGTAATAATTCTAAGCCTAACTGTCAAATCTATAGCAAGTATGATCATGTTGTAGTGGTGTGCTATCATCGCTTCAATATAGAATACACAAGTGTTTCAACTAAGAACATGAATTAGGCACCGTTAGTCACAATTAAGCTTATAACAACACTACTTGAAGTTGTGGGGGACCTTAATAAGCTTACAGATAGTAGGGTCACTAGTCACTTAACTCTTGATATTGGAAATCTAAATATCAAATCTGAGTACAATGGTAAGAATTCTTTTACAGTTGGTAATGGACAAAAATTAAAAATCTTTCATATTGGACATAGTGCTATTAAAATTCCTTCTTTTTCTACACACCTTTCCTTAAAGAATATTTTTCATGTTCCAAAAGTTTCTAAAAATCTTATTATTGAAAGTTGAGACAAAAAAACACACACCGATTAACGTAAAAATCCGAGTACTGGGAGAAAACCACAAAATTTTGTTATTATTTTCTGATTATGATATAATAGGTACAAGAGGAGAACAAATAGAAAAATACAAAGACATAAGAAAAAGGAAAAAATATTTAGGGAAAATCTCCCAATGGACTAAGCCTACTCATTCTAACACTCCCTATCATGTTGAGACGTAAATATCAATGAGGTCAACTTGCTAACACAAAATTTGAAGTTTGGTATGAGAAGCGTCTTGGTGAGAACATCAACTATATGTTGGCTCGAAGAGATGTACGGAATGCATATGCTCCCACTGTTAAGTCTTTCATTAGTGAAATGTCGATCAATCTCAACATGTTTAGTTCTCTCATGTTCAACTGAGTTGTTAGCAATACTAATAGCGACTTTATTATCACAAAAAAACTTCATTAGTGTCTCACACTTCTAATGAAGACCAAATAAGACTTTATGGAGCCAAATTTCCTCACATATTCCTAAATTCATAGCTCGATATTCGATCTCAGTGCTACTTCTGGCCATAACACTTTGCTTCTTACTCCTCAAAGTTACAAGATTACCCCTCACAAAAGTACAGTATCCTAAGGTAGACTTTCTATCGATCCTGCCCAGTCAGAGTTAGTATAAGCTTCAACACATCTTCTGTCAGTCTTTCTAAAAGCCAAACCTTTACTAGGAGTTGCTTTTAAATACCTTAGAGTCCTATTAACTTCTTCTATGTGATCCTCATAAGGTGCCCGCATGAACCACACTCACGGTGCTCACAACATAGGAGATGTCAGGCCTAGTGTGAGATAAGTAAATCAGTTTTCCCATCAAACGTTGATATTTTCCTTTATCAATAGGAACTCTACTACCAGAATTTTTTAGTTTGGCATTAAACTCAAATGGGTGTCAGCAAGTTTACATCCTAGCATACTTGTCTCAACTAATAAATCAAGGGTGTACTTTCTTTTGGACATTCAAATACCTTATTTGGATCTAGCAATCTCCATCCCGAGAAACTAATAGAAACAAAACATGCACAATAGAAAAAGAACCGAGACTCTACTTTAAATGCACTTAATTAACAAAAAACCCTAAATGGTAAATTAAATTGAAATTAAGGTTTTCTAAGAAAACTTAATTCAAAGCTTTGATTGTTGCTTGAACCACTACTATGGTTAACCTACTATCCTCTGAACTGAGAACCGGGTTGTGGAACCCGTTGGATGAAGGAACCCAGGAGAGAGAAAAATATGGAAATGGAAGTATGTGGTTGGGACAATAAATCCTTTTTAATAAAAAAAATACTAAGGAAAATAAATAAGCACATTTTTTTATAGAGAAATCACATGCAAACTTACATGTGCATGCAAGCTCATAGGCCAACAACACATAACCCACTAACCATTAGTAGACGTAATGTCTTCATAATATGGTAACACCTAGCCCACAATAGTTAATGGGATTATCCAACAAAAATTTTCCACTAAATTTGGTCAAAGGGCAAAATTGTCTTTCGGTCAAAGTTAAACTTTGACTTTTGAAACTAAAAAATCAAACATTTTGTCTTTTTACAATTTTATCCGTCTTGACTAATTTCGACCTCCTGAGCATGAATCCGCATTCATTTTCTCAAGATTCAAACCACATTTGAATACATTGCCAGTCAAAGTTTGACTTTTTAAAGTCAAAAGTCAATATTCTCACTTTTTTACAACTTTCACTATTTCTATCATTTTCGAGCTTCCGAGTATGAAGTGAATTCTGTCTTGCACCCTATGTTCCCGGTTATCCACCCGATCTTACCCTTGAAATGGGAGGCTTATTGGGCCAATGCTAATGAGTTATCATCACCTATGCAAATCTAAGGATAATTTCGTGTGAACAGAAGTTCATAGTTAGCTCAAGATTAAGATTAAGTTACCTAGGTCATCAATAATCAAGATAGTCAGTTTTAAACAGTAAACGATATTATAACGTAAAAGTGACTATCTCATGGTTCAGTCTTATGTAAACACTTTACATAGGATGCACCCACTTTCATGTCTCTACCTTTATTCATATACTATAGTGGAAGAACTAGGTTTATCTATAGCACTTTTAGAAATCTCATTTAATACTAGTTTACTGCGAGGTTGATGATCTTTGATATGGTCCTCCTCTAAGAATGTGACATTTTTCGATACAAATACTTTATTTTCTTCAGGATCGTAAAATAGACCACCTCTTGATTATTTTGGATAACGTATGAATAGGCATAATTTTGAATGATGTTCCAATTTCTTAGGATTTTACACTAACACACGTGTTGGGCATCCCTAAATTCTAAAGTGACGTAAACTTCCTTTCCGCTCTTTCCATAGCTCATACGGTGTTTCAGAAACATTTTTAGAGGGAACATTATTCAAAATATAGGTAGCTGTCTTTAAAGCATATTCCCAAAAAGAATCTAGCAACTGAGCAAAACTCATCATAGAGCGAACCATGTCTAACACGGTTTCTTTTTTTAATACACCGTTCTACTGAGGCATACTAGGTGTAGAGAGTTGTGACTGAATTTCATGTTCTATCAAATAGTCTTGGAATCATAAGTCCATATACTCTCCACCTTGATCTGATCGAAGTACCTTTTATTGTTTTACCTAATTTATTCTCAACTTCAGCCTTATATTCTTTAAACTTTTCAAGAGAATCAGACTTATAATGTAATAGGTAGATATGATCATATTTTGAATAATCATCAATGAAGCTAATGAAATATTCATACTCCCCCCAAGTTTTGACATTCATTTGACATTCATTGATCCACAAAGGTCCGAATGTACGAGCTCTAAAGGTCCTTTAGCTCTAAAACATTCCAGTAAAAGTATCTTAGTCATTTTTCCTTCAAAACAAAATTCATAAGGAGGTAAAGAGTTATCTTCTAGCTGACTTAGAAACTCATTCTTAACCAATCTTCCAATCCTATTGAGATTTATGTGACCAAGTCTCAAGTGCCATAAATAGGCGTTAAAAGGAAATTTTCTTCTATTTTAGGTTTTAGCTGTTCTAAACATTTTAGTATTTAAGATAAAATTTTCTTTGGTTGGTCTTAACTTATATAAATTGCTTTCGAGTATAGTAGAACAGATCTGAATACCTTATAGAAAATGAATGCTTTGTTCCAAAATACAAGAGATAGATATTAAATTTTGAGGTACATACAAGACATTCTTAAGTGTGACATATCTATCTTCAAAATACAACTTTAAATCTCTCATTACTTTAGTTGAGACCATCTCTCCTGTTCCAACCTTGAGAGTGATCTCGCCTTCTGAAAGCTTTTTCCAATAACTATTTTCCTAAACTAAGAAGCAAATATGGTTAATGGCTCCTGAATCTAGTATCTAGGTTGAATTTTCATATTCCACTAAACATGTTTCAACAACTAGTAAATCATATTTACCTTGTGTTTCCTTCTCAGTCTTTTTCTCTGCAAGGTACTTTGGCCAAGCCATAGTGGTAACACTTACCTTTTCTACAGCTTTCTTTCCCACGTTTTGCTTGAGAGTCTTCCTTTTTTTTTCTTTTTTATTTGAGCATTAGGTTTTGAGGGTCAACTTTGGTTTTAGAGGACAATCCTTTTGAAAACTTCCTTGAAAACTTTCATATAAAATGGTTTAAAGCTCTTCAAAAGAGACTCTAAGATAAAGCTAACCTAATTAGCATCGTCGATGGCACCACCATTAACTTCAGAGATGTTGAACTGTATCATCATGTCCATGACATGTTCTCTAACAAAGGTCCCCTCCTTCATACGCTTAGTGTAAAGGTATTTGATTTCCTCGTTTCTAAGGGACTATTCTGGTTGCCCAAAAAATGCCCTTAATGAATCCATAATCTCTATAGCCATGGCTAAGGATTCATGTTTCTTTGCCAAAACATCAGACATGCTGGCAAGAATGTAGACACGAGCTTTTTCATTAGCCTTCACCCATTGATCATATGCTTTTTGACTAGTTCAATTAGCATTAATGGAGAGGTTTAAGGACATTCCTCAGTTAAGACAAATCTTAAGTCATCAACCACTAGTATCGTGTTAAGATTTGGATTTCATGCTGCATAATTATCGCCATTTAATTTTTTGGAAGCTAGAAGTTGAACTATAAAGTTATTCATGCTGAAAAAAAACAAACATGTTCTCTTAAAAAACAACTATAATCATAAAGAAGCCAATCTAATTTAGTAATTACTAATAATGTACCCTTCATTATTATATTTTGCAATGATATTTCAAAGGTTTAGAAAAACCTTCACGGAAGGGTAGCTGATTACTCTTCCTTTGAATCAAGACAATCTTGACTAGATGCTAACTCTAGAATGACATTTTATTCTTTACAGCACTTAGTTATTGCTAATTTGGTTGAGAATGTACTAACAACTTAGTAATTCTTGTAAGTGTAACCTGCCTTTTTTTGATCTCATAGATCAGAATCAACATGTTCTCGAAAGTGGAAAGTCAATATGAAAACCAATCTTAGAAAATCTATCCACATTTTGAGTTTGCGGTGTTCTAAATCCTATAATACAACCCTCTGAATGGAATGTCACTCTAGGGCAGACAAGCAGGTGTATTATAGGAATCTCACGGTGCGATCTAATAGAAGAGATCGTGGGATATGTTGTCACATATTCCTCAACCACTTACTATGAACTACTTCCCCTATTCACCTTGATATTGATTCATGCAAAAACTCTCTGAAGGGAGTCTGCTCCTATGCACTGCCTAAAGCCATACATGGACCTCACATTATGAACTCTTAGAGACGCTAGATGTAAAATTACACTACTTCTCTCTAGCTGAAGTGTTCTATAACGATTTTAAGGGTTTTCTATTACTTTAGGATTATATTTAGGCTAATTTAAAAAAATCCTAAGAGGTGAAACGTTCAAGTATAACCATTACACCGAATTTTAACCTACGATGTCTAGGTGATAAACCAGTTTTATTACCTCACACCTCTCACGCATGCTCATAAAACTAGGTTAACTAGGCTCAAGAACTTATTACGATCTCCAGATAGCAGGTGTTTCGTAACCCGTCAACTTAAGAACCTCCAACCTTAGTCATCTTATCTGACTTGTTGACAAGATCGAATCAGGTAGACCTCTTGTAACTAGCTTTACAAGATATCGGCCTATTTCTATGAAAATTAGAAGATATTTGTTTAACTTAGGTGAACATACAACTTATCTTTGTTATAGATTTTAAAGTCTAATTATTTTTATAACTCTTATAAAATTAAAGACTAACCTATAACATACATTCAACAACTATTATATAACATTTATATAAAAAATGATGACGTGGACAACTTTAGGATTGACGGTAATGCATTTACCGGGGTTGTCTGAAGGCGGCAGAATCATTCTTCTATGGTAGCACTAATCCGAGAATCGAGGGTGGTGGCGACGATGACGTTAAAACTAGTGGCTGCCTCTTTTGTTTGATTTTCATCACTAGTTGTGTGCCACACCCCGTTCCGCAAACACTTTCGAGATGTGGTATGACTTTGAGCAATTCTGACACGTTAAACACCAAAAACACTTAGCTTGAGGTCCTTAAGCTTAGCTTAATTGTTATGATTATTTTACACTAAAGCTTACACTCACATTTTAGGTGATATAAAGCACTTAACACAATGGAAGTTGGTGAAACATATCTTTTATTAACTTCTAAGAAGGCATTCTACATCACTTTACAAAATACATTAATACAAGACTTCAACTTAAAACAAGGCGCCTGGCAATCTCTTCTCGCCTAGCAGCTTCTCACCATTTCCTTAGTTTGGCCTTAACGTTTTATCACCTTAGGAGTGAAAACTTAAAACGTAAGTCAAAAAACTTAGTGGGAAGTTTTAAGAACGCCTTGTTTGTAATACATTTCATAAACATCATCATTACATATCATATCGCGTGAACATATCAAAACACACACTAGTCATAAAACATTCCTATCACCAAGGCCTTGAATCATTCTCTACGCTAAGACTCGTTATCTTGCATTTAGACTACTGCGATGTCCTTTTCATCAATAGGCTTCGAGAATATCCTAATTCATTCCTTGTTGCTTAGGCCACCTAACACAATACACATTTTTTATGCATTGGTCGACCTCATTCCACCATATAGTCCTTTTTTATATGGCTGCCTTTACTCCTTATGTGCACATAACAGTTGGCTCATTGATAGGGAGAAAACTTGAACACAATTTCACATTCATTTGGAACACATAAAACATACTTTTAACATAACATACACTTTCCATTTGAAATCTCTATGAAAACATTTATACATAAATCATCATTTCAAATAAGTATAACTTTAAAGAAAGCTTTCGATCTTATAAATACTTTGAAAGAAAATACTTATAAAACTAAGTTGCCTTAGCCCCGATTACTCATACACTTCTTCTTCTCGCGTAGTCCCTCAAAAACAACTTGTATACTTAGTTTTCTCTTCAGTCCTCTAGAGTAACACTCCTAAATAATCTGATTTCTTCCTCTATTTACACTAGTCCTAAAACGGGTTAGTCACTCTTAAACTCTTAATAACTTGCCAGCTCCTACTCTTAGTGGTGCACGTGGAAGCTTAATGTTTAACTTAACCATGCTTAGCTTAAACTTCTACACATGGCCCATTAAGTAATCTTCGAAAATTTTCCAAAATTTTCCTTACTTCTTCTCGCCTAACCTTCAGTTTAAAAGGACACTCAACCTACATTCTAATCTTCCTCACCTTCTTTTTATCTTTGCAAAGAACCCTCAACGCCTACTTCTTATCGCCTAAGTCAATTCAAAACGCCTTCCTTTTAAACACTTAGCCAAACTTTTAGCCCTTCTTAGATATGGGTTTCACATTGTTCTTCTAAGGTGTGTTCAATGTCCCTCTCTGATACCATATTGAAAGTAGAGACAAAGAACACACATCGATTGACGTGAAAACTCGAGTATCGAGAGAAAAACCACGATATTTGTTCTTATTCTTTTATGGCTATGATACAATAGGTACAAGAGAGGAATAAATAGAAAAATATAAATAAATAAATAAAGAGGAAAGAATATTAGGACAAATCTCCTATTGGGCAAAGCCCACTAATTTTAGCACTTATAAATACTATCAAGCTTACCTCTGACAACAATTGTTTTGTGGAATTTCACTCAACTAATTGTGTTGTAAAGAACAAAACATTAAAGAAAGTGTGCTAAAGCTACTATTCACTATAAGAAATGGGCCTAACAGCCCTTGTGGATAACCCATTTTAAATAGAGTTATTGAAAAATGAAAGGAGTAAATATCTTAAATTAGAAATTAAAAGGGTTTGCCCCAAAATTTCATCAAATTCTCTTTCCTTCCTTTTATTCCCCTCTCAAATTTCAGAAACCCCCTTCTGAAAATTTCCCATGCAACTCCCTCCTCTTGTCTCGCTCTCTTCCACTCACAATCTCTCTCTTTCGCACCTATACACCAACGAGGAACCTTTATGTCGTTCAACTTGCCCGAGATAGGCTGCGAACAATAAATACTCTCTCTATCTCTCTATCGCTTTCTTCCATGCACCTATGTACTACCGCCCAACCACCCACTTGCATCATTCAACTTGCCAGACGACAGCAGCACGCCACGCCAGCAAGCCGCACTTATTGTCTATGGCGAAACTATGTTTTCTTCACTAGTGCTCAGTTTTTTTATTGTCGAAAGTTGAACCCTAATGTGGAATCTCTCTTGTGTTGAGATATGTCATCAATAAAGCTCGATCTATGCCATTGAAGCTATTGTGGGTATGTTTTGGTGAGTATTTATGGTTTTTTTTGGAATTTTTTATACCAATAGGCTTTTGACTCAAATTAGTTGATAAATTTTCTCTTTTCAATAGATTGAAGTAGGATGAATGCTTTATGCAAGTCTCAAAAGGACAAAACGTTTGTTTATTACAATTTTATTGTTCGAACGTAGGTTTTTAGCAAAAAGAAATGAATAAGAAAAATGAAGGAGTTACATTAAGTGATCCATGCTTGTGTCAACCAACCAGGCATCGAAAGGAAAGGGTAGTTTAGGTGATATGAATTCTAGAAGACAAGAACGATTGGTGAGATTGTCAACTGAAGGACGAAAAGACGACTTTAGCGCCTCATAGCAATGATTCATAAGTCAGAGAATTAATGGCGCCTCAGACCATATGATATTCCATCGATCCATGCCTATAAATACAAGTCTCTCTCCTTCATTTTGTGTGTGTGAGGCTCCAGTGAAAGATCAACTTCATCCCTCGCCTTCCTTCTCGTGCTTTAGGTGAGAATTTAGAGTGAGAGATGTACAGAATCCAAATCTCATTCCCAAGAGATTGTGCTCTAAGACTTGTCTCATTTACTTTATTTTCATTTGCAATATTTATGTATTATATTTATATTTTGAACCTCATGACTAAGAGGTCTAAAGTTTTAATTATGAATACAAAGAATTTTGATTATCATTTTCCCATCTCTTTACCTTTCACTTAATTGAGTTTTTTATAATTATGAATAATTTAAAGTAGTGATAGTTCTTAGAGAGTCTGAATGATCTTATTATTTACCTTATTTAGCCAGAGCTTCATTCAACGTGTCATTCCATTCAGAGGAAGGAATGAAACATTGGGTGTTATTAGTTAAGAGAGTCAATAACTAAGATCTTGCTAAACAGGCAGTGAAGGGATTGTAGAGATGCAATCACTTCACTGAATTCCTCCTTAACATACATATCAGAAATATGAGTATGTGTGGCACCAAGGCATCAAAAGGCTACTTGCCTTAATATAGGATGGATTATAAACAATGCGACTAAACAAACTAGATGTAAATCAAATTGTAATTTCAAGTATTTGCATCCCAATAGTCAAAGGCTCCAAAAAGATGCTTACCTTAATTCTGGAATTAGTAGGTGCTTTTATTGTCTCAAGGAACTACTCATCCTTTGTATATAATAAACATATCGTGACATAATATAATGAACATTCCTTTCTTACACTCGCCTAATACAATTTGAGTTCTCAAATACATACCTAGTGATATGCCAAATATCGATGGAGGTAATGATTTGGATGAGAGTATCTCAACATATGTACGATCAGACTGTGAAGATACATGAATTCCTAAATAACACATTGTGGGTTGATTTCTACTTATTATGTAGATATATGCTATGTTTGATTTTATATGCCTAATATAATCTACATTCTAAAATTAATTTTTAATCTTTCTTCGACAGGATATTCTCCTTACACATGGAGCCAACGATAGTAAGAGACGATCAAGACAAGGAGGTTGGTGGAGCTAAGATTCATGGATTAGTTGTTGGAGTTGATGAACAACATGTAGAAAAGCCTAAACAACAAAGAAAGCGGGGACCTACGATTATTTTTGATGTGATACATGTTCGAAGTGAAGGTGAGAGGAAATTTGTAGAATACAATGAAGATGGCATACCCATGCATAAACCAACCACCCAACCAGCTCTTATGACATATGTATCTCATATAGGTATGAAGTCTATCAAACCAATCTATAAAACCAAAAGAATGCATTAGCTCATTTAGATGATGGGTACTTCCAAGTATTCTATGAATTGGAATAGCTCAGATTGAGTAAGGCAACAACCATGATTTCCAGGAATTACATAACATCGAGGTCCATCATATGGCTTTAGTTCGGACATCCAATAAGGTAATTCAGGCTTCTTCATTGCTATATGGTCTGCTTTATACCAAGGTGAAGGTTGAAGAGCATATTCGAAAGGATAAAAAAGACATCTTTCATATGTGAATGCTAATGGATTAGGATAACCTTGCATATACTTTTAGCAAGTAAAATGTTATTCTAAAAAATCTATCTAAACTGCACATGGTGTTTTAGAAATAGAGAGAGAAAAAATGAAGTACAAGAACTAAATGGGAATGGCTAGAAGAAGATTATCCACCTTACCCAAATGGATCGAGGTACATAGTGTCATTCGATATTGCTCAGTTTGTCATATCAAACTTCGAGAGACGTAAATTAAGGGTACATATACATTCACTTCAAACATTAGTTAAAATTCAAATGATTTTGGCTTAAAAGAGGGAACTATCATGTTTTTTTACAGTTCTTTAAGATGGAAGATGTGAGTACGGGGATGTGGGTGGAGCAATTCAACACCTCAAAAGCAGTGAGATGTGCATAGTTTTAAGTATTGTCAATTTGGATGCATAGAAGAATATTACACAGCTTATTATCAATCTCCAAGACAAATGATTTGCCTTTGGAACAAATTACCGAGGCAAGCGAAGCCTGAGTGTTGCAATATGAAATGTAGTGAATTATTTTGCCAAGCTAGTGAAGAATGATATCAATTAAAGCATAACTCAGTAGATAAGTCAATTATCCTAAACCTCTGGATGACTAATATTTGCATTAATCCTAAACCTCGTTTCTATTATCTGGATCAAAGCTTTCTAAGAATCTGATAAGAATGTTGAGTTCTAGATTCAAAAAGGACATTGATGAGAGAATATCTTTCATAGGATCCAAGACAAACAGAATTAGAGTAAAGCAATTTAGGGAAAATTCCAAAAGAAAATGATGAGACAAAACAATATAAAGTACTTTATATATCAAACTTCTCCTTCAAGTAGACTTACATTTGAAGCCATCATTACAAAAGTACAATCACAAACATATGATTTCATACTCAAAATTAAGAAGAAATCCAAAGCAGGAAGAAAATAAAACTCAACATCATATAAGAGCCACGTGGATTGAAATGTGATATAAGAGAACATACCTCGAAGTTTTTCAAGCCCTCATAAATAAAAACAAAAGAAAAAACACAATTTGTCAAATGTGTCACTTGCATTAATACAACTAAGCTCTAAATAAAACTTTACAACACAAAATCAATATAATTCACAACATAACCACATAGATAGGATCCAAATCGAAAATAAACTTAAAATTAAGAAAACTTAGTAAACTTTATACCAAATTTATAAATTGAAAAACTATTACCTGTCCCAAAAAACAAAAGAACTCAATAAAGACTAGTATCGATACCTAGAAAAACACAAAAAAGAGAAAATAAAACTAATAAATATCAACTTTGAAGATAAAAAACAACAATAACTATAGTTTGTTATCAACAAATTGAGTCCTGTTCTTTGGCTTCTGCACTTATTGTTGATTTCGATTCAAGTTAGCAGATAGAAATACTTGAAATTCATGTCGTGTCACATAACATAGCACCATAAAATTAACTTGCCCCATTGAACTTTTGCATTACTACATTAAAATGTCTCCTCCCATAATACCTTGTCCTATAAAAAGAACCACATTATTCACATAAGTTATGAGAATAACAAAAATCCTGAGATTATACATGCGAATTATTCTTTTATTCTTTTATCTTGCAAGAGTGAAGTATTGTTCCTTAGGCTTCTTTGTACCCTTCCTATATTTTCATAATGAAATGAAATATTTTGACAAGTGATGAACTTCTCTACCTAAATTTATAAATGAATCATAAAGCAATTTTGAACAACAAAATATCTAGCACTTCAAGACTATCAAAATGTAGATATATGGACATAAGCCTTAACGAGTTTTTTTTTTTTAATTAAGAAAGAAAGCAATAATTGTTAGGAACCATCTTTTGTACACAGAACCTTAAGGGAAAAGAAAGGAACTTCAAAGTTAATTGTATTGTAAGTCTCATAATGTTTGAGACCATGAACTTTGAGATAAAGAAAAAATTGAGATCATGAAAAAAAATTAAAGAATGTTTATCTTAGCTTAGGTAGTTATTCTGTATGTTATACAGAGATGAAGCTCACTATGATACTGTATAATATAGGAAAAAGAAAATCCTTAAAAAGAAGTACCAGATGTATAAAGAACCATAGTGTAATTCAATAATCTACCAAGCCAATGCTGCCAACAAATATAAAGGAAACCATCCAATTGGAAAAAAAAATCTGAAAAAAGAAAAACGGTATTCATAGCTCTCATCAAAGCACCTCACGCAAAGAAGCAATTAGCTATCAACAATATAGATCATATTTCAAATCAATAGTAGGAAATGAAATTCACCTCAAAATTACATCAAAACACGAATGTCAATCTCACATTAACAAACCAATTTAGCAAGGTTCAGAGTAAAATACAAATGGGTAAGACACCCACATGAAAACCCACTTAACATTCAACATAAGAAATTGAAAACACAATCCACAGCACGATGTAAATAGCAACAAGAGTATAGTAGTGGAAGAAGTTAAAAATATAATAGGTTGGTCGAAAACCAAGATCAAATCTAAGACGAAAAGAACAAGAAAGAATAAGAAGATAAAAAGTCTGAGTTTTTCCACCACTCACACAAAAAGTCTCAGCTCTTGGCCAATCCATTATGTCGTACCGATCCATCTGAACAGTAAAACGAGAATCTGATTTCAACAGAAATCAGTAAACCCCAGAACAAAGAAAATAGGTAAAAAGAAAGAGAGGAGACAAATCTGAAAAAAAAAAGAAGAGAGAAGCATAGTTGAAGAACCATATAGAGGAGCTATCACAATTCGGATGGTGGTGCGAGATGACTGACGCAAATGGAGATGATGGTGGAGATGATGGTGGAGATGACTGACGCGAACGGAACTATCACAATTTGAACGTCGGAAGATGGCGAACGAAGATGACGGCAGTGCGAGATGATGCGAGGGTTTTTTCGAGAGCCTTGGAGATGACTGATGCGAGCTTACCAATGGTTTTTCGAGGGATGAGCGTGTGTACGAAGAAAAGGGATTTTTTTTTTTTTAATTTTGGAATTAGGTTTTTTTTTTATTTGTGAAAATTTTTAATGACACAAAAATTATGTCATTAATTAACGACGTGAAAATTATTTCAAGAAAATTGTGTGAAGAAAAATTCTGCATTTTTTATTTTCAACGACACATTTTACTTCACCCCACCTTTTTTATTTTTAATGACACAATGTTTTGATTAGTAGTGTCATTAAAATCCATTTTTCTAATAGTGATTGGAGAAAATGGGGCGAAGCTAAACTCTTTTATCGAGTGGTGTATACACTACCACATCCCCATATCTATGCAACATGGACAGATGTGCTTGCAGAGAATTGAAGGAAAATATATATACCATAGTTGAGGTAAATTTGCTTATAGTTTTTGTACAAGTTTATTTAAATTGGCAATATAACACCAACTGATCTTCAATCTCAGGCTGCATTTATAATCGATAGTAGGTCTAGGAAGAGCATTCTTACGATTGTAGGGATAACATTCCGTCAATTTAAGCATTGGTTGACGAAGAGGCATATCTTGCCTTTCAGAAATGAACCTGAACTCTTGAGACAACCATTGGATATGTATTCTTACATTAACAAAAAATAGTGGAAATAATTTGTTAGATCTAGACTACGTCCACATTTTGAGGTATCAATGAATTTATTTATATTTTAGGTATTAAATATTTGTTAAGAAACTTTATAAAACCTCAATACAATGTTATATTATGTAGGACAAAAGAAAACTTCAACAAGAGAGACAAAAGAAGAATAAGTATAACCATCGACTTTCAAGAAAAGGTTATGCTAATCTTTGAGAGGAATTGGTAAGAAGTAGTTTATGTTTGAATTAGTCTTAAAAGCTTCTTAATCAATGTAATGAATGTATATGTTGAAATGTAGAAAAATATACCTTCAGAAGAAGATGATCTTGACCAAGCTAGCATGTGGAAGAAGGCTCGTGGAGATAAGAATGGATAATACGACAATGAAGATGTCCAAGAAGTCGTGAATCGTATAGTAAGACACATTACAATTTTATATTCTTTAAAGTTTTAAAGTTTTATGAAATTAAATTATATTTTTGTGCACTTTTAGGATGAGATCTTGAAGACTTGTGCTGATAAAGAGTCGTCTCCAAACGATGTTTTAACACAAGCTTTGGGTACACAAGAGAGTAGTGATGTGTATGTGGAGTTAGCAGGTTTGTCACCCCAACTGCTTATTTCCTCACAGCAAAGTGCTCAAAGAAATGGAACAAAGAAATTGAGAAGCTTAGTGAAGAGAATGAAAAACCAAAGAAATTGAGAAGCTTAGTGAAGAGAATGAAAAGCTTCACTTACGAGTTCAAGAATTAGAGAATATTTACATATCAACACAATCTACACCTGCACATGGATCTTGCTCTAGACCAAGATTGGAATACGATATACAATGTAAAAAAAATCTAAAACAGGAGAAAATGAATGTCACAACGAAGGTGGTTAAAGAGGATGCGAATGTGGATGTGATTATTCTAAATGATCAACATGATGATGCTACCGAGGTAATTAATTAAGTTTTAGCACAAATTGATGCATGAGTTTCTATAAGTCTTATAAAGTTTATTAATGTTGGATTTATGGCTTTCTTAGGTTTGTAATGAAAAAGAAGTTGTATGTGAGTCAAATATCAAGATGCCATTACCTTTGAAGACAATACTCAGGTTTGCAGAAAAGGTAATGGACAAAGATTCAAGGATTCGTTACCAACTACCATTCTCGTTGTTTGGTATCGATAAGAAGACTTGTGTTCTTCGAGAAGATATTATTGATTTTTGTAACATGTGAGAAGTCAAGACTTTGATATTGGTTGCATATATGGTGTAAGTACTCATTCATCTACTCTAATCTTTTTATATAAATACTTGTTTATTGACTTTTCTATCTTTATTAGGTATTTGCATTTACAAGATCATGTTTCAAATTACATCTTTGTTGACCCGTCCCTTATATATGTTGGACATAACACGCAAGAAGTTAGAGCTCGCAATATGTGCAGTACATTAGTGGCTTCAAAATGAAACGAACTCGTTTTGGCTCCATTCAATCCAAGGTAAGTAATAATACTATACTAATGAATTCATTAAAATAAGCTATAGGTGATTTTCTTCTTTGAATAGAACATCTTCTTTGTATTCATCATCTGGGAAAATTGGAGAATCTAGGTTATGAATTATGTGAAGGCAATATTGGGGGGAGGGGGGGTTCAACTTTCAATTGTTGTCGTCTTCTTTTGATTTACCGTAGAGAAACTGGTTTGTAGGCATCTTAGTTATTTGGGTTATTTATGTAGAGAAACAAGTTTTATGACATTAAGTTATATGAAAACAATCTACTTGTATTCTCTTTCTATGTAGTGGTCATTAGGCACTTCTGGCTATTAATGCATACGATAAGACAGTTTATTATCTTGACTCACTTCGAACAACATCAAGAGTAGATATTAGGTATGTAACTGACACGTAAGTAAGCTTCTTTAATATATGATGTTTTCCATTTAAAGTTCACTTCATTATAACGTGTAGTTGTTTCTTGACCATAGGGCTATTACTATCTTTCGATCTCATAAAAATATTCAAAAAAGTCGTAAACAACCAATATGGAAAACCGTGAAGGTAAGTGTACACATATTTATTCATTAACGTGTGATTGTTTCTTGGTAATATGCATTATATTGAATATTATGTGGTTGTTTCTTACCAATATGCATTATATTGGGTACTATGTGGTTGTTTCTTGGCAATATGCATTATATTGGGTACTATGTGGTTGTTTCTTGGCAATATGCATTGTATTGAAGACTATGTGGTTGTTTCTTGGCAATATGCATTATGTTGGATACTATGTATTTACAGTGTCATTTACAAGTTGGAGTAGTTGAATATGGGTACTATGTGATGAGATACATGAGAGATATAATCACCAATGGGAGCATAGTAGTCACATATTTGGTATGTTGTATTTAAATGATCGTTTGAATTAGTTTATATAATTCAAGTAACCAAAGTACTAACTTCAATATTTTGGGTTTCATATCAGATTGATACAAGGACCTCATATAGTCAACTCGAGTTGGATGAAGTGCGAGTGGAGCTTGTTGATTTTTTGGGTGGCCACATGTGATTATGGTGGTAGCTAAGTTCTTTTGGGTTAGATATACAAATTTTGTTGATACTAGATATATGTGAACTAGTTTTGTTGATATTTTGTTGATAGTGGATATAGGTGAAAGACTAGGTTTGATATGGTACACCTTTAGGCTACACATATATTTTGTTTATATCGATATAGATGGAAAATTTAGGCTATTGTTAGAAGTTTGGGCTACACATTTATATGTTGTAATTAAGTATGTAATGACCAACTTATATATGTATGGTTCATTGATATTATATATATGCAATTTCTTTAGTGGAAAGTTTGAGTTGATTTCAATTGTTTAATTAATGTGTATTTATGTTGTTGGACTTCAAAAAAGGTGCAAGACAATTTATATGGATATTTTAAGATATATATAATTTTTCATTTGAAAATAAAAAAATAATAAAAGAAGGAAAACTTTCGTAAATGTAAAAAAATACCAAACTATTTATGGCCCGTGTAACAAAGCCTATAAAGTTAGTCATTTTTTAAATATTCCAGGTTTGCCCTTCTATCTTTCTTCTCTTCCTCACGATGAAATCGTCTTCCTCGTGGGATTTCTTTCATCTTCCTCCTGCAATTTCTTTCATCGTCTTTCTTCTTTCCACTTCTTTTTTTTTTCTGTAATTTCTTTCCATCATCTTTTTTATTTTTCAATTTTTTATTTACGTCGTTTAATTTATCTTCCTTATTTTTCTCTTTTTTCACTATAATTTCTTTCCATCGTCTTTCTTCATTTTCTCTTTTTTTTTACGTCATTTACATTTGGTTAATCAAATCTAAACGACTGTGTACAAGAAAATAGTAAAATCTAAAAAATCGTGTATAAAGAATCTTGAAAAAAATCATTTAGATTGGAGTAGCCAAATGTAAACTATCGTGTAAAAAAGGAAACAATCGTGTAAAAAAAATAAAAGATCGTGTATAAAGAATCTTGAAAAAAATCATGTAGATTGGAGTAGCCAAATGTAAATGATCGTGTAAAAAAGTAAATGATCGTGTTAAAAAAGTAAAAGATTATATATAAAGAATCTTGAAAAAAAAATCATTTAGATTGAAGTAGCCAAATGTAAACGGTCGTTTAAAAAAAGTAAACGATCGTTTAAAACAAGTAAACGGTTGTTTAAAACAAGTAAACGGTCGTGTTAAAAAAATAAAAGATCGTGTATAAAGAATCTTGAAAAAAAACCATTTGGGTTGGAGTAGCCAAATGTAAACGATCGTGTAAAAAAAACAAATCATCGTTTAGACTAAACGATCATGTACCAAAAGAATTAAAAAAATCGTGTACTAAATTTAAAAAAAAAAATCATTTAGATTTAGGTCCCCAAATCTAAACGATTGTGTAACCAAATTAAACGATCATGTAAAAATAATAAAATATCGTGTATAAAAAATCTTTAAAAATATCATTTGGATTGGAGTAGCCAAATGTAAACGATCGTGTAAAAAATTAAATAATCGTTTAGAGAAATCTAAATGATTGTGCACCAAAAGAATTAAAAAAATCATGTACCAAATTTTGAAGAAAAAAAATCATTTCGATTTGGATCCCAAAATCTAAACGATCAAACCTAAACGATCGTGTAACCAAATTTAAACGTAACCAAATTAAACGATCGTGTAACAAAAATAAACGATGGAATTGAAAAGATAAATTGTAAATTTTTTGTCGCTTTTTTATATTTTTTAAAAAACCAAAAATGAAAAAAAAAACTTGACATGCAAAGCGTGTCAAGAGTAAACAAATTCTTGACATGTAGAAAATATCAACAAACCTTATATACTTGATACCTATAAACTGTCGAGTATAATTTCACTTAACGCGTAAAAACTGTCTAAAATAAAACCCCTTTATCTTGACATCGGATTACTTGATGTTTAAAAACTGTCAAGTAAACCTCTCTTATTCTTGACACTGGATTACTTGACACATTGAAAAGCGTCAAGTAAACCAAAACTAGATAGGTAAAAAACATTAAGTAAACCCAGTTTTATAGTAGTGCGAGCTCAGTTTAATAACTCTTGAAATATATTCGTCGTCTCCTCTTCGACACCACTATTGAACGACATGTCATTCTCTAAATCTGTTTCCTCCATTATTTCTTTGTCATGTTCGATCGAATCTTGTAAGTCATTTAACATTTCTAACATTTCATTATCTTCATGAAACAGATTACTATGGGTTCCTTTAATATGGAAGGGGTCATTACTAGTTTCTTCATGGAAAGAGTCATTACTAGTTCCTTCATCAAGTCTTTCTATACCTCTATACAAGTTCACTATCTCTTTATGATACACTCATTCTGTGTAGGAGGGGTACATTCCAATGGTTAGTAAATGTCTCTACACACCCCCTAATGAGTCCTAATTCAAGTCCATACATCTCTTGCATGGACACCTTATCCGTCCGTACTCATCGATGTGATACTTTGTCACGTCTAAGAATTTAAAAACTCCCTCTCTATACTCAATCAATAACTTATTCCTAATGTTCATCCAACTCTTGTCCATCATTAAACACCCAAAACAAAAATATGTGTAAATATCTTGCACTAAGGACAACCATAATTCTAATTAAATAAAAGCACTCCTACTTCTAACAAACAACTTGTGTGCACAAATAATAAACTATAGACTACCATAACTGCAAGATAGCCATAACAGATCAATATAATGTTTCAAATTCTTCAATTTCGTCAATATCATACGTTTAAAAATTTCATCAATATCACAATTTCAATCATTATTATCACAATTTCAATAATAATCATTCCCTAACATATTATAATTGTTAAAATTTTATTTACACGTAGAAATTGGTTCTTAAACAGTTAAATATACATTATAACTAAAAAAACTCTAACAATTTCTATTTACAATTTAAATTACAAAGATATTTACTTATTCAATCTATTAAATTTTATGCATTCTACAATATGCATTATTTTCTAACATACACATACAATATTTATACAATAATATACATTATTCTCTAACGTACACATACACAATTTATACAATATACAACATACAATTTATACATACAATCTAATTTATGCATACAATATACAATATATACATACAATCTAATATATATTTTTTAGAAACGCAAAAACGAATAAAATACACTATTTTTATCAATAGAGACGACAAACCAAATAGAGGACGGTACGAGGATGGTGGGCGACGGCAGCAGACTCAAAAGCAATGAACGACGGCAGACGACAATCCCTCTCCTCTATTTTATTTCTTTCACTTTTCTCTTTTCTCTTCTCTTCCGTGTCTCTGTGTTCTATGAACATAACTAAAATGAGAGGAGATCTCTTAATGTAGCTTGAAAACGTTAGGAGAACACCACACTTGAAACACCTTCACTGATGGCGTCGTTGGTTTTCCAAGCACTACCGATACAGTCACTTATGATGTCATGAGAAGTCTGTCAAAAGTAGTCAAAACGTCACACATCTCGCGACGTTACCTACCCTAAATCAGCAGAGGTATGACCTTTCACAACATCATGCAATTTGACATCGTGATATGGTTGTCAAAATATTTTAAATGTTCAACATTTGCCCACGCGGTTAAAGAAACGTCGGTAAAAGGTCAACCTCTCACGATGCTTTGTATGCGACATCGAGAGTTGTTCAGGTAATGGCGACGCATACATGCATGACGCCATGAAAAGTCTATATTATTATTTAAATTAAATAATTTCACGACGTCTCCTCGTTTGACATTATGGAAGCCTTCTTCTTGACGTCATGAAAATGTTAATCTTCTTCTGATGTTGTTTTTTCTGACGTCTCTTTCGGCATCGACAGACCTCTAATGTTTTGTAGTGCATACATGATCACATACAAAATGTAAACGATCTTGTTTCAAGATTCGTATACCAAGATCTTTTATATTTGGTACATGATCTTGTACCAATATCATTTAGATTAAGTACAAGATCATGTACCAATATGTAAACTGAAGGGAGAGAGCCCTTACACAGCAGAAGAATTACGGAGAGCTTAACTCAATTTAATTGGGATTATAAAAATACCAATACATTGACAAAAAATATAAAGAAACTAAATTCTATTATAAGGTTAAGCCTGATTCTAAAAATTAAATTACAGAGAGAAACTTACTCACGTTTGACGACTCTAAATCTACTAAAACTCAAAGTTTGGGCACTACCACTTGGAAATTTTCCTATTCTCTGGATTGAGATTTGGTTTGTGGGAACCAATTGGAAGGGAACTTCTTTTTTAGAGAGAAAATTTCTTTCAGAGAGAGTACACAGAAACAGAAGTTATAGAACACTTATGTTTTCTATTTGCCTTACGTATGACTCCAAGAAGAGGGAAGTTGGAGAGAATCAGAGAAAGCAAGAAAACCACTCACGTAATCTATTAATTTAATTTTATTAAATTAATAATTATTAAATTAATTAATTAATTAAATCATATTTAATTAATAGGAAAAATTTCATAAATGTAACAAAACACCAAACTATTTACGGTCCCTGTAACAAAGCTCATGAAATTAGCCATTTTTTAATTATTCCAGGTTTGCCCTTCTATCTTTCTTCTTTTTTCGCTGCGATTCTTTAATCGTCTTCCTCCTCGCTGCGATTCATCGTCTTTCTTCTTTTCCTCTTCTTTTTTCTGCTGCGATTTTGTCTTTCTTCTTTTCTTCTTCTTTTTTTTTTTCGCTGTGATTTGTTACCATCGTCTTTCTTCTTTTCTAATTCTTCTTTATACATCGTTTAAATTTGGGTAACTAAATCTAAACAACCGTGTACACAAAATCTAAAGGATTGTGTATAAAGAATCTTGAAAAAAAAAATCATTTAGATTGGAGTAGCCAAATATAAACGATTGTGTAAAAAAACAAATCGGTAGATAAATCTAAACGATCGTGTACCAAAAGAATTAAAAAAATCGTTTAGCCAAAACTAAACAATCGTGTAAACAAATTTAAACGATCGTGTAGAAAATAATAAACGATAGTGTAGCAAAAGAATTAAAAAAATTGTTTAGCCAAACCTAAACGATTATGTAACCATATTTTGAAAAAAAAAATCGTTTAGATTTAGACCCAAATCTAAACGATCGTGTAACCAAATTTACAAGTAACCAAATTAAACGATCGTGTACCAAACAATAAACAAATCTAAACGATCATGTACTAAATATATTATGCACGCGTTGTTGACGGCGTGATTGACGAGACATTTTTTGTATTTTATATGGTGGGGGTCTGGGCTTTTTCCGTTTTTGGAATTGTTCTATACAGTGTAAATACTTTGTTGCTTTGTTATATTTTTGAAAAGACCCTTAATTAATATTTCATTTAAATCATATTTAAATGAATATCTCTCACATAAACTATAGTTTAATCTAATTAATTTAATTAAATCAAATTTAATTAAATCAAATTAAACTACACTATTAATTAATTCTCTAATTAATTAATTGCTAAATAGATATTTAACTTAATCTACATTTGAATCATATTCAAATATAAATTTCTGTCATAACCTATAGTTTTAATGTGTATCATATACACATTAAATTTTAACTTATAGTTTTAATATAAGTATAATTCATATTAAATTAATATTTGAACTCATTCAAATATTTAATCTCTCATAAATTAATTTTAAATCATATTCAAAATTAAATTTGTATAGTAAAGTTTAATTAAAATATAAACTTTGTATTATAATGTATCACCATACATTATATTAATTTTCAAAGTAATTTTGAACATTTTCAAATTACAACCAATATAAATAAATCTCATTATCCTTTACGAGGTAGAAAGAGGACCTAATGGACCTACAAATCAGAAACTACAACGATATAAGATTAATTGGCTAAACTCATTAACCACATTAATCAATATACATTAATTGTGTGTACACTTCAGTAAAGACTCACATTTGAACTATTCTCACTGTAGATAACTTTAGTCCTTCACAAGTGTTCGTAACACTAGTTGGGTCATATTACCATTTTACCCTTAGGTTACTTCTAGTCCTTAAAAACTAGTGCTCCTCTTATGAACAACCTATTTATGGTCCAACCACTAAACAGAAACCCCTCTTGTTCCATAGAGAGGGTAGGGCCCTTTGTTCAAGTCCTAGAGACACCATTTAAGGGAACACTTATCTACTTACCCTAAAGTTAGGAATGAGTGAATTTCATCTTGTGTGATTATGTTTCCAGCTACTCGATCTTGTCCCCGAAATGATAAGCATATTGAGTCGATAATATGGTCACTCTCACCCATATAAATCAAAGGACAATCCATCACGAACAGGAGTTCATAATACACTTAGGATTAAGATTAAGTTACCTAGGTCATCCTAATGAAATAGAAACCTAACTAGTTAATGGAGTTACATCTAGTGGTTACTATTTCACGGTTCGATCTTATGCAAACTCATTGCATAGAATACCCTCACTCGCATGTCACCTACACAAACGCATTGGAACAGTGCGTTAGTATCAAATACAAAGTGAGTCGTATTCGTAGTGTTACCAGGATACGATACCTAGCCTTATCCTTATACTGTTTGATCCCTATATGTCTCTACATATTGTTCAAGACTCATCAAATAACTTACGATGTTAGTTTATTGGATTTAGGTTATTAAGACAAAACTAATAATATAATCGATAACACTTTTTGAAATTATAATAATAACACTTTATTAATGATGGTTAATGAATTATATTTACTATCTATGAGTTTTAGGACATAAAATCCAACATAAATGATTGTGTACCAAGATCTAGACAATTTTTGTTCAAAGATCGTGTACCAAGATCTTTTATATTCAGTACACGATCTTATGTGAAGATTTAAACGATCTTGGTTCAATAATCTGTACCAAGATCTTTTATATTTGGTACATGATCTTGTACCAATATGTACCAATATCGTTTAGATTATGATCTTTTAGATAAGAAAAGGAGATGGAAGCTGAATTTGAGAATCTGAATAATGACTCTATGGTCTAAATCCCTACCTTCAAATATTTATTCATATATTTTTTTGTTTTAAATTGTTAAGTTGTTAAATATTTAATTTTGTTTTTTCAGAGTCTCGAAGCACAGTGATGGAAGACCATTGGGTTATAAGAACAAGGTGTAACATAGATAATGGATTAAAGCATTTCACCTCATTTGAGTAACTCTATCTTTGCAGTTTGAGTAGAACAAATTTCTTGGGGCTTATAGTTCATTACATTGATGTGTAGACAACATTTGAATGATTTTTTTGTTTCTCTTTTTCATAATTTTAGTTACGTACATTTGATGATACCTACTGATGCAGAAGAAATTGCATATTTCTCCTTAATTGAAGTTTTGTTTGATGTTAATGCATAATGTGGATTGGTAGATCGATATGGGAAAGATCCAGTTTTCAATACCCTTATTTGTGAGTGGGTAGCTTATTTGTTCACTTTGAAATTTTGGAGATCAATATGAGAGTACAATGATGTTCTCCCTGTTAATATTCATGTCAATATTCTGTTTTCAAGTATGTGAAAATTTTCATTCTAACTTATCTTCGATCGATATGGGTGTTGTTGGCTTTAGCATTGGTTTGGCAGTAATGGTACTTTTTTAGGAAGTTTCATACTTGCTATTGTAGCTTGAATTTGAACTTCATTTGTATTTTAAATTTTATCCCCTTCCTAACACAGGGTCATTTCGATGATAGGGAAATAGAGCCATAGCAGAAATTCAGTTTGCAGATTACATATATCTAGATTTTGATCAGGTAAGCTTCTTCCTTATTGACATTTTTCCTACTACCTTCCAGTTTTGCACTATCTTCTTGATTAAGTTTTAGACACTTTGTGGAACAAATATAACCTATATGCAAAATAAATTTACTTTAAAGAGTTGGATCCACAACGTCATTCTTTTCCAGACAGCAGGTCATTTTATTTACTTTTCTACTGTTAATGCGATGTTGTTATGTAGTTGAAAAGGATGTTGTTCTGAGACTGTTTTCTTTACAGTAACATTATAAGAGTCAGAGACTTTATCAAGCATGTTTATGTGGATAGAAGATATAGTGGTGATAAAAGTTTTGATAGGCCACCTAGGGTAAAATCGGTGAGATGATGCTCAAAATCCTTCTTTGCTAATTTCTCTACAATGTATCTGAAGTTGAAAGAAGTAACATATATTACATGGTTTGTATTCTTCAATTGTGCTGTTGTCATTTTATTCTATATAGGATGAAAAAGAGGACAATTATGAAATCAGGAGAGCAGATACATGTATAAGGGCAGTATAAGGACTCTTGTAAATTACTGTGCATATATTTGCTTTACTACAGACCTATAGTTTTGCATATAAATCATGAAATATTTTTCTTCCTCGTGTACAAAAGGGTCAATATTTGGAATATAGCCTGATAAATATTTTTGTAGTTGAACAGTTTATTATACAAAACTATAGGTCGGTAAAAAAAACCGAAGAAGAAGAGGAAGAAGGAGGAAAAAACCCCGACCCGACCCGAATGCAAGTCGAGTTAGTCGGGCTCTGTTAATGAATAAACAATACATTTGAGGTTGGGTCGGTTTTAAAGGAAAATGGACCCAACCCAGCTCAATTACACCCCTACTAAATACACGGAATAACTCTCACGTGATCTACATCCACAAGAAAACATGCGACCAAATGGAGCTCATGCATACTTAGCACCTACCACAGTAACAACCTCTATATCCTCTCCTATGTGCACATAGAGCCACCCAACATGGGTTAAGCTAGGCTCGAAGCCATACAACAATCTTCCATCCACATCCTCACTTAAGCTCAGGTTCTCGAACCTCCGGTCACGACCTTTTTCAGCCTCGAAATCTCCTGACAACCATAGGTGATACTACAAAAACACATTTACATAGCCTTTAGGGTAATCACCAAAATTCATAAAAATCACATATTTCAAGTTTAAAACCAAACATGGTTAGAAACACATTTTCAAATCATTTTCAATCCTTAGTCATCATTACATATTTTTAGAACTCCTTCAAGTCTAATTATAAATCAACGAATGTTTTAGAAATTAGTTGTCATCTAAAACATGCTTAGTAAGTTTGGGTTCAACCACATTTCCGAAATACAAGAGTTCATGGAAAATTGAAAACCATATTTGAAAACCTTTCTAACACATAATCTATAAAACAACCATACTCGAAATTTTCATTCTAGAAAATATCATATTAGATTTGTAATGAAAATACTTGAAAATAGGCCACTCATAGTAAAAAACTCGATCCCTCGAAATTATATGCTTTCCCCACTTCAAATTGGTCTGAAACAATGATTTAAGGTCTCTTCGTCAGATGTCAAGATGTCACAACTATTTCCAAAACATGCGATAAGGTGAACTCAAACCATTTTACATTCCATAGATTCCAATTTCTCTTTTCCAAGACTTAAATTGAATTTTCCCTACATGCTTTAATCTCTGCTAAAAATCCCACCTTTGGACCCTTAAACATCACATTATACTCTTTAACAAAACGAGCATCAAAACTTAGTGCCTTCAATGAGTCTTTTACATTAACATGCTCTTATTCCCAATATCAATAATTTGAGAGATCTAGATCACTTAACAAACTCATCGTCAAACTAACGAGTCAACAACTTAAGAACTTACCCACACTTGTCCCAAACGATCTTAAGTGTGGTGAACAATACTTCCTAGTTCTCTAAAGTCTCAAATTTTCCAATCAACAACATGGTAATGGAATTTTCATGTTGAAACTAAATGGGTACTCACGAAACTTACCAAAATTATCCAAAATCTTACCAAACACTTATCGAAATAGCCTTAACCCTAATGGACAACATCCTAACGACTTTCTACCTCGAAAACAAGCATCCACCATTATGGGCTATTCAAATTTAACGCTTAATCTTAATGAGCATTCAAGAACTCTAGGAAAACTCAATAAAGTTAATCCAAACCTGAGCTTAGCAAAGTACACTTAACTTCGATGAACAACACACTACCTTCTAAATTTGAAATATAGCTTTCAACATCAAGGGCTATTCAATATT
Organism: Cucumis melo; assembly: GCF_025177605.1. NCBI lineage: Eukaryota > Viridiplantae > Streptophyta > Magnoliopsida > Cucurbitales > Cucurbitaceae > Cucumis > Cucumis melo. Next base: position 16,470,586 of record NC_066867.1, on the reverse strand, counting down.
AGCACTAGAATTAAATGGGTATTCAAGACCCAAACCATAAAGCTTGAAATCTTACATAAATTTATGTCGAACTCCAAAAAATTCACTCCTTCTCGACTAAACGGTAGCTAAATCCTTCCAAAAACTCTATGGGTATTATGAAAATCAAGTAGAAACTTAATGGGTAGTCGAAACTCATCAAGAAATCAAATTAACATAATTAAATCCTTACCCAAAACTCTAATTCACATCATAAAAAAATTTCACCTTTACTAATTACCAAAATCTTGACGAAAACATTATCGAACCCGCTCGACAGCAACTAAACAACACCACTACTCTTTAATCTGAACTTCTAGATTCAGCTAGGTTAGCGGTGGCAGATGGTGGCATAGCATGACGATCTGGGAGTGGTAAGCAGCATGATGCGACTCAAAGCTTGCTCGGATCAACGACCACAGAAGAAACGACATAGAACAGCCCGAGTTCAATTGATGGTAGGGAAGATTTAAAAGTCGATGGAGGCTGGCATGGCGCGCTGGTCGTCATCCAGTGTTGGAGGAGGGTTATCGGCTTGATGGTGGCATCGGCGTGAAGGAGAGGAAGAGAAGGCAGGCAAAAGAGAAATTTCGATAGGAGTGGGGCAGTCGACATCTCTCGAAGAATAAGGAAGGAGAAGAAGAGAAAAAATATATCCTATTTTTTAAAAACTTTAACAATAATAAGAAGATCTTAAGAAAAGACCCTTATGCCCCTCGCTTCATATTAAACTTACCTTTTTGCCCTTAGTTTCCTTCTTTCAACATTTAAATTTCCAAGTCTTATTCCAAACTAAATTTGTTTCAATTTCCTTGTTAAAACAAATCAACCTTAAAGAATTAACAAGTAGATTTAAACTTGTTTTTAACAACTTATGAAATATTAATATACATAAAAAGGACAATGGAAGGAGAGCTTCAGTATCATTCCCCTGGGTATAGGATAATTTGTATATTCCAAATACAGTGTATTTGAATAGCTAAAAAAATGAGACATGATATTGAAAATTGCACGAAGACAATGTATTTTGCAAACAACATTCAAATTTGGTAATTCTTAACTAAATCTGCTATTTTGTTGCTGGACAAGATTGCAGTAACCTCCCCTATAATAATGGCAGATACAAAATTTTCAACTTTGTTATATTTTAAACAGTTTATTAACAATTTATTAAATAATACATAATATATATTTTTAATAACAATTTAAATTTAAATTTTAGATCATTTTCTAAAATAATGTCAAATATAAATATAAGATTTTCAGTTTTTTTAATATTTTAAATATTTATTAAATAATACATAATATATATTTTTGATAACAATTTGGATTAAAATTTAAGAATTGTAACTATGCCTCAATGACATTTTTGCAATTATTTGAATCTTCTTCTTTTAGGTTTAAATTGAGAAAAGAAAAGGAGAAGATTGAGAGAGAGGGGGAAGCCGATGCAAGAGACAAACACAGTGAAAGGGAGAAAGTTTTTCTTGCAAACAATAGAGGTTTTTTGGGACTAGGGAATTCGAAGAGATAATTGGATTAAATTGTGGTCCACTCACCTCTATGGATATTTCTAAAGTAAAGGGTAAATTTTTGACAAAATACTCGATCAATGAAAACACTATTCGAAGGTCAAGGGTCTTATTCCTTTTTAATGAATTAAAAGAATTGAAGGATGAGGATAAAGTTAAGATGGCCAAAATTTACTTCCATGAGAATTTCTTATTGGAAAAACAAGTAAAAACAAGGGTAGATTTGGACCGCATCAACATCTTTCACCATCTTTCACCATCTTTCAACATCTTTCACTATTTTTCTACTCATTTTCCATTATCTTTCACCCGATTTTCATTTGATTTATATCTCACTTATCAATAGTTATTTTTTTGGTCGATCATCTCCTATTTGGAGTCTTTCACCCTTTTTCCGTCCACTTATCGAGTGAGTGCATATTTCGGTTTATTAATCCGCTCAAGTTTCTAATAAAAAAATATTCACTGTGAATGACCTTCAACTATTAGTTTCATGTTATTAATTTTTTTATTGAATTGTGAAATATAGTATACAATATATAATGAACTTTTTTCCCTTTCTTATTTAAATACTATTGTGCGGTTAATAAACTTCTTTTTTTACTACAACAAATAGGCCTTTTAATTGCTCTTGGGGATAGCCCATTTTAAATAGGCTATAAAAAGTGAGGGAAAAAATAAAGATTATTACTTGAAATTGAAAATAAAAAATAAAAAATTGCCCCCCAAAATCTTTTATCGTGCGCAAAGTCTCTTTTGGTCAAAAACCAATCGCTCAAAATGCTCACCCCATTCGAGAAAACTCATTTGAAATGCCCGCCATACATCGAAACTCCTATGTCGCTAGTCGCCGACGACGACTACCCACCCCAATGGATCCCCATCCATTCGAACCCCCCCCCCCCCACACACACACACCGAAACCCCCTGTCGCCGGCCACGCATGACTCTACTTGCATCAATTGTTGTCGACGACCTCTCTACTTACTATCTCTTTGCATCAACAACAAGGTAAATATCTTGCTCTTTCTTAGTGTTCTATTTTCTCTTTTCTGAATACTCTTGAAGTTTGTCTTTTACTTAAAAGTTGTGGATCTGTGTTAAAGAATTTAGTTGATTTCGTTACTCTTGGTATTTTAGCGATATCCCAATATCAAAATAACCATGAAAGAAAGAAAAAAGAAGAATGTTAGTTGTTGGTTGGTCATATGTAGTTTTTAAGGTTTCTGTTCTATGTTTATGTTATGTAGACATTTATCAATATCGTAAGCCCAAAAGAGATCAATGAAACTGAATCGGTGTTTTAACTTCTTCTTAGTTACCCACATTAAGACTCAACAACAAATGAATTATTATCATTATTTATTTAAATTGAAAATACTTAACTTATCAAGCTATATTCAGATAGACATAAATTGAATGAAAGATCATTATCAAATTTTCAAAGTCATGGTAATTAATTGTCTTAGTTGTCTCTTGTTTATAGTAAACTTTAATTCTTCATTCTTGTGCAAGCCAGGCAGTTATGAATTATTTTTCACCTTCTTTTGTATTTGTAAAAAGAGAAAGGGAGCAGAAAATGGAAAAGGTTAGGGAAAAGGAGGAGAAAAAGATGGAAGAAGAATAAATACGACGTTAATAAATTTGTTGTATATATCTTTTTTTTTTTTTTTTTTTTTTGTGTGTGTGAGTAAGAACGACAATTAAAAGAAAAATAATAAAAACACAAACAAGAATGTTATCCACGGAGGGTTCGGTTAAGAAGGAATTCTTTTTTATTTTCAAGGAAACGCAAAAGAAAAAGAAAAGTAATTGACTCTCAAAATTAAAATAAATATAATCACAATAGAACCCAATTCCATTTTTTTTTCCTTTTTTTCGGGGGGAGGGGAGAGAGGGGTTCGAATGAGAAAGAGTCCAACAATTTTAAGGTGAGTATATATGCTGATTTTAAAAATCTTCAAATTCACTCAAATCCATTCTAGAACATTTTTGTTTTGAATTCAAATCCTTTTATAATCTCTAATTATAAAAGAAATTAAAAATAAACAAAAAAGAAAGTCAACTTTCATTGTTCCAAAATTCAGACCAATGTCCCCATGCCTTCCCTATTGTGAAGAAATTGAACCATAGAAATAGCTTCCATTGTCATTAATGAATGCGCAAGTATAAACCATGGCCGACAACAAAAAAATCTTGTAAGTGAGATATTTGACATGTTTCATGACCATTTCACTAGAGACAACCTCAAAGCAATCTTAATGGTTTCTTTTCTTGATCTCTCTAATATTCTTCTAATACTTGTTTTGGACAACATCGGTTTTTCTTTAAGACAAGAAGTTTGAACCATTTTGAGTTATTCCATAAAATCAATTGACCGAATTTGGTTAAATCAACTTTGCCTTTTTCTTCTTCTTTACTCATATTGCTCACACTAATATCAACAATAATATAGCGATAAGGATATGGAAAGGGCATATGTATGTTGACTCTATGGCACTTAATTATCACTTTTTCTTTTCTTTCGTAGCTTTCTTCATACTTAGTTCTTTCCATTGTCTTCTATTCTTTTATTACTCTTGGCCTATTTGTGAACATTATCTTTGAATATATATATATATATATATATATATATATATATATATATATATATATATATATATATATATATTTCTACAGAGTATTGTCTTTGTTTCTATCCTTGTTGGGTTTTATTGAGTTTCAGGTGGACAATCCTAACATAGCCTTAGGTAAAGTGAGGCATTGAACTTAGATAAAGCCAGGCCTCCACCATAATGGGAATCACCTTATTTTGTTTTAATATATACATATCTATACACACATTTGAGAAGGAAATGCTTTACACACACACAAGAGACAATGAGTGCCTATGCAAGTTCTGCTCTCCTTGACTATTCTTGTGACTATTTCATGATCAAGTCAATTCCATCATGTTCTAAAGAGATATTGATACATTTGAAGAGTTTTATATGTTTTAGAAGTGCATCTTTATAGGTTCCAAATGCAATTTGAGACAACTCTTACTGGCAAGTTATAAGAAGCCAAACCTTTATACATAATGTCTGGAGAAAAATTGTTCAATAAATAGCGGGTTTATTTGAACAGGTACAACCACGTAATAATTTATTAGACTACCAATAATAAGAAGTAATTTTCCATTTTTAAATGATGAACATCTGCATCTTTTTTTAGAGCCACAGACGAGTATATGAAAGGAGCATGGGAGTTCGTAGAGAAAGTAAAGAAGGATGCAACATATGTGGATTTGATTATGTGCCCTTGCAAGGATTGTAGAAACATGAATCATCAATCCTTTGAATTACTTATGAGCATTTAGTAATTAAGGGAATGGACCCAACATATATTTGGTACCATTATGGGAGGAAGTTTGTGTAAGGGAAGAAATTGAGGATGTAGATATGTTTGATGTATTTAACATGTATCAATCTACATATAAAAGAGAATAAGTAAATGTTGAGCCTACTTTTTCAAGTACTGATAGTGAACTTCATCAAAAAAATGAAAAATGCAAAAGCTTCCTTATATCCCAGTTGTACAAAATTCACAAAGATGTCAGCTACGGTGGCCTTGTATAAACATAAAGCTTTGAGTGGTTGGTCTGATAAAAGTTGTAGTGACTTATTGGAATTATTGCATGATATACTATCTTCAACAATGTTATCCCGCAATCTCTTTATGATGTTAACATGGGATATCAAACGATTCATGCATGTGTAAATGATTTTGGTTTATTTCAAAAGGAAAATGAGAACTTAGAAATATGTCTGCATTGTGGTTTCCCTAGATGGTTGATGGATGCTCATACTAAACAAACTAGACAAGGTACGGAGAGCATTAGAAGTTATATTAGGTATGGTTGAAAAGCTTGTGAAATTCCCTACAACTTGTATGAAGAAATTGTGAGCTAAATATGAATGGAAGTAAGCTTAATTTTAGGAGCAAATCAGGGGATAGCAGAAGACTTGATTTTTTACTCTCTCTATTTCGAGCCATTTCTGTAGCAATCTGTTGAGAATCTCATTTTTCTTTTTTCAAGTAAGTTGTATAAAAGTTAAAAACCAAGAGTTTGATATAAAGCACATTAAGTTTGGTAAACTATTGAGAAAGTTATGAATGTTGGAATTTAAGTTATTAAATCTGAAAAATTCTGGGGAAATAGAAGAGATACTCTTTTATGCTTAAGTTTAGAATAGTTGAATGTCATCGTTTGTGCACCATCAAGAAGTATAAAGATACCTGACTATAAAAGATTTTGATGCTCAGTTTTGGTTGGTTTGACAGGCAAAGAGGAAATAAGTCGAATCTACACACCAGGGACTAGTTTAAGTCTTTAAGTGACAAAACAGATTTCAAAATAGATTTCTAAATTGTTATCTATAATTATATTTTTATGAATAGTACATGATTTCTATGAACGGTTTCAAGCATAAGTTCAAGCTTAAGTATCATGATGAAATTTATATATGAGCACGTTATTATCGACTTTCTGAAAAATAGCTGAAACCATATCATTTTAAGTAAATATTATTTTAAATTTTCAGTTTTCTACGAACAATCTAAGTAAGCTTGAACTTTATGAAAGATAAAGATAGCTGGCATGTTCTAATGTTTTTGTATGATTTTCTGATGTTTCTATTAACTACATGACTATGATGTTGAGTCCGAGGCTATATAGTACCATGTACACACAAGTTAGATTCCGTTGTTGATGTTGAGTGTACTCCGTAACAACGATGCTGCCTTAAGTGCTGGACGGGCCCCACTACGACAAAGACGATGGGAGTGCTGGACAGGTTCCACTACATCGTAAGGCTTATAAACGTTGGTTGTACTGGGTGTACACAACGTAGATTTGTCATGTTAGTTAAAATATTTTGATATACTTGATATGCCTTGCTAGATTTCAATGAGGTACAAGCTGAGTATTTGAGAAAGCTATTCTTATTATTATACATTTATATTTACAGCTTGATTAAAGAGATTTATGTGTGTAAAGTTTTCAGATGCTCTTATCTTTAGATTAATAGTTTTAAACTAAGTCACTCACTAAGCTTTATAACTTATCCTTCCAAAATGTTTAACCCACTTTCCATGTAAAGGTCGAGCTCTCGATGCCTAATAGACTGTCTTAATTTGCTTAAGCTCCCATATCGATTGCCAATATGTGGTTGGAGTTGTACATAGAGTCTGTTTTATCATGTTGAATATATCTCTATAAGATATAGATTCTCTAGAGTTTGTGTAAGCTCTAGGTGTTGCAGTTGTATAAACCTTTGTTGGTTATGTTGTTTTGGTTAAAGTGTCTCCATCAGGTTTACTTGCTAAATTAGTTATTTCAGGGCTGCACTCCATGCATGTCTATGATTGGTCTAGGTTTCACTATGTTATGTTGCATGTAAAATAGTTTATCAACAAGATTAGCGTGTTTATCATGTTCAAGAGTTAAACAAAGTCGATAGATATCGTTAGAGGAGAGTGATGTCAGTTGACTTCACGTCGTCTTTTCACTAAGCTACCAGGTAGCTAGGGAGGGGGTGTGACATATATATTGTAAATTACATGGCATATATACTCTATTCACTGTAAATTTTATTTATCGAAAAAGTTTACCATAAAATTTCAGCGGCATACTATATTTCTCAATTTCATACACATAATTAATAATATGAAACAAATATACACTCACCGAAAAAATTTGAAGGAGATGTACGACATAAGAAAAGAATGTGATAGAAATAAACCATGCATGGTAGAAACAAGATCAAAATTCTACCATAATTGCACTTAATTAGCATGGAACTTTGAAATTAGGTTTTTTTATATACTTAAAGTCGAAGCTTCGATTGTTGCTTGAACCACCACTAGGGTTATGGGACTCGTTGGATGAAGAAAACTAGGAGAGAGAAAGAAGATGGAAATGGTACAAAGCAATAGGGTTGGACTTTAATTTTAATTTTTAGAAAATACAAAGGAAAAACAAGCAGCCCAAATTTGGTCTTAAAAAATCGAACCCTTTCCAAAAGACAAAAGAGCCCAATTTATAGGGAATTTACATGCAAAGTTGCATGTAAATGCAACCTCATGGGCCAACAACACAAAGTCCACTTTCTCTAGTGAACTTTTTTGTCTTCATCAAATGAGAACACCTAGCCCACTAGAGTTAGTGTGATTATCCAACAAAATGTTGGATTTTCTCACTAACTTTGGTCAAAGGGCAAAAAGGTCATTTGGTCAAAGTCAAATTTTGACTTTTCAGACCAAAAGTCAATATTTTGACTTTATACAATTTTGTCCATCTTGATCAATTAAAACTTTGACTATTTCCATTATTTTCGAGCTTTCGAGTATGAATCTGCATTCATATCTTTAATATTTAAATCGCATTTAAATAGAAAGCTCTAGCTCTAATCTGATAATTGACGGCTATATCTGTAACGACCCAACTTTCTGGACTAAGCTGAGGTCACTACGTAGTACTAAGATTCGACAGTAAAATGCACAAGCTCATAAGAGATCGATTACAATTCATTAAAAACGTTTAAAATATCACAAAAATAATTTCGGGCCCTATTTTAAATCACGTTCCCAAGAGTTCCAAAATATAGTTCTCAAATCATCAAAACGCAAAACCACCAATCAAATGTTCTAACCATGACTCGATCTGACAAATGAAAAATAACAAGTAACAAAATACATCAGCGGAAGCATAAAGAAAACAAGATGCGTCCATATGGCCTTCACGCGTCTTTCTTGCCCCTCGCCGGTTTGCCCCTCGTCATACCCTTACCTGAAAAGTTAAAGAGAAAAAGGGTGAGTATAAAATATACCTAGTAAGGGACCCACTACTGGGCCCGTTAGGGTGATAACAGTTAGCTTCCTATTAAGGGGTACCCTACGTAAACAGTGTAGTGGTTCCGTAGAACGCACACATCAATCAGTCTAGTGATCCCGTCGGGTGTACATATCAGTCTAGTGATCCCGAAGGATGCACATATCAGTCTCGTGATCCCGAAGGATACACATAGTAGTCTCGTGATCTCGAAGGATACACATATCAGTCTCGTGATCCCGAAGAATGCACATATCAGTCTAGTGATCCCGAAGGATGCACATATCAGTCTCGTGATCCTGAAGGATACCGTGCCTATAAGGTACGCTACCTCATAGATAAAGCTAACTGTTACCCCTCATTCCATACTTAACCGTCTACAATAGTCACATCACAATAACATTCAAGTTAGCGTTTCAGTTTATAAGCTTAACCAGTCCGACAGTTTAAGTTTAATCAACAGTCTCCTCGGTCGCTATATGTATGTTCAAACCACACTTCATCGTGACATTCCCTAAATTCAGTCTAATAGTCAAATCACCACTTTGTAAATCCCCCTGAAGGTACTTCGTCTCAAATCAAACCCTAGCTCATCTACAGGTAATCTATTTTATGCATAACGTCCATATTAGGCATAACAGTCATATTCAGTTTACAGCACCGCTCAACCACGTATACACAATCTACCCAAGAGATTTCCAAACCCTTGGTACCTCCACGACATAATTCATAACCAGTATCTTGATAACAGACTTCAACTTTATATAACATTAAGATTTTCATAATCCATCGGCATTACTATTCCAATTGACAGCACAGCCCATCAACATAACCACAATACCCAGAACATCAGGCCATCAGTACCTATCAACAGAAAAACTCATTACATATATAATAGTACATAAGCTACAACTAACGGTCACGTTACCTTTAATCAGTCAAGAGCATATAAGTGATATGTACTAGTCAAACATGCGTCAATCAATTCAATACAGTTACTATTATATAATTCCCATGTGGGTTACTATGTTTCCAGTCTCGGTCCGAGGTTTAGTAGTAAGAAATCCCTTACCTGAGATGTAGCTAAAATCTCGTTCAAGTCCACGTCCAAATGAATCTACCTAAACGAAATCATAAGGGTTTAAACGATGACACTAGTAAAAGTCATTTTTAAATCGTCCTAAGCAACATCCGTCGACTTACCCGAGTAAAGAAGAGCTATCTCCAATTAAGCCTGTCGTGAAACCCAAGAACTCGAGCATCAACTCTCTAACACCTTTAAGGAACGAAAGGTAGTTCTATGTTTTATTCCAATATCTATACTCGAATCGGCTATAGCAACATTAGGAAACTCACCAAAATAATCCTTATCAAAGACTCATCGGAACACAACGTGGAAAGAAAACGGCTTAGGTGGCTCGGTGAACAGGGAGTTCAGCTTGGCTTGGAAGGTGGCTCGGCTCGGCTCAATTCGACTCTCGACTCGGCTCGGCTCAGTTTTCGACTCAGCTCGGCTTGACTCTCAGCTCGCGGCTCATGGCTCAGCTCGGCTTGGCTCGGCTCACGGCTCAGCTCAGTCCTCGGCCCGTGGCTCAACTCGGCTCAGCTTACGGCTCGCGGCTCGGCTCAGTCCTCGACTCGCGGCTTGCGGCTCGGCTCAGCTTAGATTCACGGCTCGGGTACAGCTCGGCTTGCTCAAAGTAGCCGGCCACACACGCGAACGGCTAGTTTTCTCTACTTCACTCGACGACGGCTGAAAGAGGAACATACGACGGCGAAAATGAGCAGCTCACATCGGTTCTTCTGGGCTGCGTCGGGTGGCGTACGGAGGAGAAGGAAGTTGGCGGAGGCGGCGATTGGACCGAAGAAGAACGCGCGATTGAAGGTAGAGACGGTCGGCAGTCGACTAGTTGCGTGAGACAGAGAGGAGGATCGGAAATAGGCGAACGCGAATGGCTGTACGTTGGCGTTGTGAGGCGGATGACGACGAAGACGGAGACGGCTGTGCTGGCGTTGTCAGAAAAGAAGGAGAAGGTTGGGGGCGACGGCTAATCGAGAGAAGAAATTGAAGAAGAAGAAGATAGAACGAGGAAGAAGAAGAAGAAAAGAAATCTGGGGGGGGGGCGCATGGGTAGACTAGGGTTTTTTTTAAAAAAAAAAACAAATATATATATATATATAATATAATATAATTAATAATAATACTAATATAATTTATATTATATTATTATTATATTAATTTATATCATATTATATTATTAAAATTCATACCCTTCATTTTTCTTTTCTTTTCTCCTCTAAACTAAACAAAAATTAACACAAAAAATTTTAAATTCTCGAAAAATTAACATAAAATGTTAAAACTTACCTCAAAATTTGAATCGTTACATTCTTCCCTCCTTAAGGAACTTTCGTCCTCGAAAGTTTTATTCCTCGATCAATTTTGGATAACGAGCTCTCATGTCATCTTTTCTCTCCCATGTAGCCTCTTCAACTCTGTGATTCCGCCATAAGACTTTAACCAAAGGAATCTCTCTATTCCTCAGCATCTTCACCTCTCTAGCCAACACCTCAATGGGTTGTTCTGTATAGCTCAAGTTTTCATTAATCTCTAGTGGCTCGTAATCCACTACATGGGATGGATCTGGCACGTACTTCCTCAACATAGAAACATAGAACACATCATGAACTGCCAAGAGTGATGGTGGCAACACCAAGCGATATGCTACAGGACCAATTCGCTCTAGAATCTCAAACGGCCCAACAAAACGAGGACTCAACTTTCCTCTCCTTTCAAATCGTAAGACACCTTTCATAGGTGCTACTTTCAAGAACACTTTGTCTCTCACATCAAACTCAAGATCCTTTCGTCTTACATCAGCATAACTCTTCTGCCTACTCTGTGCGGTCTGCATACATGATATAATTTTCTGTATCGCTTCGTTAGTAGATTGAACTAACTCAAAACCCATTAATCTCTGCTCACCCACCTCACCCCAGCAAACAGGGGATCTATAACATTTATCGTACAAGGCCTCAAATGGTGTCATGCCAATGGTAGCCTGAAAACTGTTATTATAAGCAAATTCCATCAAATGTAAATAGGAATCCCAACTACCTGGGAATTCTAATGCACAAGCTCGCAACATATCCTCTAAAACTTGGTTCAGAGGCTCAGTCTGACCATCAGTCTGTGGGTGGAAAGTCGTACTAAAGTCTAACCTCGTGCCTATAGCAGCCTACAAACCCTTCCAGAATTTGGAAGTGAAACGGGCATCTCTATCAGAAACAATCGACACTGGCAGTTCATGTAATCTCACTATCTCAGACATGTACAATTGTGCCCACTTACTAGCAGTATAGGTGGATTTCCCCGGAATGAAGTGTGCTGGTTTGGTAAGCCTGTCCACCAAAACCCAAATCACTGTAAAACCCCTCAGAGTTCTAGGCAGTCCTGTAATGAAATCCATGGACACGTTTTCCCACTTCCATTCCGGTACGCTCAAGGGTTGTAATAAACCTGCTGGTTTCTACCTTGGTGCTTTAACCTGATGACACACCAAGCATTTACTAACAAATTCTACCACCTCTCTCTTCATATTACGCCACCAGTAAACCCGTTTCAGGTCCTGATACATCTTTGTACTACGTGGGTGCATGGAAAATGGGGAACTGTGAGCCTCAGATAATAATTCTGTTTTAACCGCACTATCTGATGGCACACAGAGGCGCCTCTCAAACAAAAGTCCACCATCAAAGGATATGGAGAACTCAACAGCTTGCCCTGCTTCTGCTAGGCAACGCTTCTCAACCAAGTAAGGATCGTTACTCTGAGCATCGATGATCTTCTGCCTCAAAGTCGGCTACACCGTCAACTGGCTTAACTGCAAAGTGACTGCCCCTACTGACACTGCAATCTCAACCCTCTCAAAATCTCGATGCAATGGGGCCTGTCGGGTAATAAGTGCTGCTGAATGTGATACCTTTCTACTAAGAGCATCAGCTACCACATTCGCTTGCCTGGATGATACAATATCTCACAATCGTAATCCTTCACTAATTCAAGCCATCTTCGCTGTCTCATATTCAATTTCTTCTGAGTGAAGAAGTATTTCAAGCTTTTATGATCCGTGAAGATCTGTACCTTTTCACCATACAAGTAATGCCTCCATATCTTCAGTGCAAAAACTACTGCTGCCAACTCTAAATCGTGGGTAGGGTAAATCTGCTCATGACTCTTCAACTGACGAGAAGCATAAGCGACTACCTTACCTTGCTGCATCAAAACACAACCCAAACCTTTCTTAGAAGCATCACTGTAAATCACAAAACTCCCTGAACCATCAGGTACAGTAAGAACCGGTGCAATAACTAGCTTCTGTTTAAGGTTCTGGAAACTGTCCTCACAGGCATTGCTCCAAACAAAAGGAGTCCCCTTCCTGGTCAAATGAGTAAGAGGAGTAGCTTTACGCGAAAAGTTCTCCACAAATCGTCGGTAATAACCTGCTAAACCCAGAAAGCTACGAACCTCACTAACTGTGGAAGGTCGGGGCCAACTGGTGACTGCCTCTATCTTAGCTGGATCCACAGAAACACCAGCTTTAGAAACCACATGGCCTAAAAAGGATACCTACTTCAACCAAAACTCACATTTTGAGAACTTTGCATATAATTTATTAGCTCGAAGGGTTTCTAGAACCATGCGTAAATGCCCCTCATGCTCGGCCTCTGTCTTAGAATATATCAAAATGTCATCAATAAACACGATCACAAAAGTGTCTAGGAACTCTCTAAACACTCTATTCATCAAATCCATGAACACTGTCGGAGCATTCGTCAAACCAAAAGACATCACAATAAACTCATAGTGTCCATATTTGGAAAGAAAGGCTGTCTTCGGTACATCGCTATCCTTAATCCTCAGCTGATGATATCCTGACCAAAGGTCGATCTTAGAGAACATTGTAGCTCCCTGTAAGTGGTCAAACAGATCGTCGATCCTGGGCAAGGGATATTTGTTCTTAACGGTGACCTTATTCAACTCTCTGTAGTCAATACATAGGCGCATCGATCCATCCTTCTTCTTAACAAATAAGACTGGTGCACCCCAAGGTGACACACTCGGTCGAATAAAGCCTTTATCAAGCAACTCTTGTAACTGCACCTTCAGCTCTTTCAACTCTACTGGAGCCATTCTGTATGGGGCTCTGGATATAGGAACCGTACCAGACTCTAGTTCTATGGCAAACTCAATCTCCCTCTGAGGAGGTAACCCTGGAAGTTCTTCGGGAAAGACATCCGAATAGTCCCTCACCACTGGTGCTGGTGACAAGGACATATCAACCTCACTAGTATCCACCATACTCGCTAAGATACTCTAAGTACCCTGACTAAGCAGTTTTCTAGCCCTCATAACTGAGATTACCTTAGGTAACAACCTTGATCCTTCTCCCTTAAACTTAAAACTGGCCATCAAGGGAGGGTTAAACGCTACCTCCTTACGGGAACAATCTATGCTAGCATGGTTAGCAGCTAGCCAATCCATACCCAGAATTACATCAAAGTCGAGCATATCAAGGACCAACAACGTTACTTCAATCACATGACCTGCTATCTCAATCTGGCATGCCTTCACCTTTTCTTTCAACAACATATTCTCCCTAGAAGGAGTAGATACTGATAAAACATGGTGCAGGGGCTCTAACTCTAAGCGAGCATGCAACACAAATGCAGAAGAGATAAAGGAATGTGACGAACCAGAATCAAACAAAACTAAGGCATAATGCCCTAACACTGGAAGCATACCTGTCACCACCGTGCCTGCTCTCTCAGCCTCAGTCTTATTTGTAGCAAAGACTTTACCCTGATGTGGAGCATCTGCTCCCTGATTCTGTACACCCCCGGTAAGTCTCATTTGTCATCTATCAGCTGTATGCCCCTTTTGCCTACACTTGAAGCAAGTTCTGGTCCCAAATAAACAACGACCCAGATGGTGCTTCCGTACCCAGCTTGGTTTGGATTCGCGGCTTGGGTACGGCTCGGCTTGCTCGAAGTAGCCAGCACACACGCGAACGGCTAGTTTTCTATACTTCACTCGACGACGGCTCAAAGAGGAACGTACGGCGGCGAAAGTGAGCAGCTCACATTGGTTCTTCTGGGCTGCGTCGGGTGGCGTACGGAGGAGAAGGAAGTTGGCGGAGGCGGCGATTGGATCGAAGAAGAACGCGCGATTGAAGGTAGAGACGATCGACAGTCAACTGGTTACGTCAGATAGAGAGGAGGATCGGAAATGGGGCGGCCACGAACGGCTGTACGTTGGCGTTGTGAGGTAGATGACGACGGAGACGAAGACGGCTGTGCTGGCACTGTCGGAAAAGAAGGAGGAGGTTGGAGGCGGCGGTTAATCGAGAGAAGAAAATGAAGAAGAAGAAGATAGAACGAGGAAGAAGAAGAAGAAAAGAAATCTGAGGGGGGCGGCGCGCGCGGGTAGACTAGGGTTTTCTTTTTTTAAAAAAAATATAATAATAATAATAATAATAATAATAATAATAATAATAATAATATAATTTATATTATATTATTATTATACTAATTTATATCATATTATATTATTAAAATTCATACCCTTCATTTTCTTTTTCTTTTCTCTTTTAAACCAAACAAAAATTAACACAAAAAATTTTAAATTCCCAAAAAATTAACATAAAATGTTAAAACTAACCTCGAAATTTGGGGCATTACAATATCACATATACTTGTCGGTTTCTCACTTCTTGCATAATTCGAACAATTCGACTCATTCCATCATACTATTATAAGTTTATTCTGTATAAGCTAGCAAGAAAACCTAATGGACTTATAGATCATGAGCTCCGACGATTCAAGATTAACTAGCTAAACTCTTTTATACCGAACTAATTAATTAACATTAATTGACTAATGGGTCATTCCATTAAAGTCTCGTAGTTGTACTCCCTTCACTATAGATATATTTGTATCCATTTGATATAACCATGATCAGTAAATTAATCCTTCACAGGTTGCTCGTAAGTTTGGCTGGGTCAAAATAGCGTTTTCCCCGGAGACTACATCTTGCTCCTTAAGTCCCACCGATCCATTATTGAACAATTGGTCTAAGGTCCAGCCTATAAATCGAATCCCTCTCTGAGAAGGTGAAGTCCCTTGTTCAAGACTTGGATTCATTCCTTAAGAGAACAATCTATCTACTAACCCTAAAGCGAGTAGGACTGACTCTGACTTGTACCCTATGTCCCCAGCTATTCACCTTGTCTTACCCGTGAAATAGGAGGCTTATTTGGCCAGTGCTAAAGAGATGTCATCACCTATGTAGATCTAAGGATAATCTCATGTGAACAGGAGTTTATAGTTAGCTCATGATTAAGATTAAGTTACCTAGGTCATCAATAATCAAAATAGTTAGTATTAAACAGTAAACGACTTTATAACATAAAAGTGACTATTTCATAGTTCAATCTTATGCAAACACTTTATATAAGACACCCCCCACTTTCATGTCTCTACATGAATGATTCAGGATCACCTCGTTTGTACTAACTACAAAATGGGTCGCATCCCTAGTTTCACTGAATAAGGCCCTCAACCTTTATTCATATACTATAGACTATTTAGGTCATATACTCGAACTTGATCCACGTTTATGTCTCTACATGAAGTTCCAGTTTACTTAAAATAGCCTCGGAACCTTAGTTTATTGGATTTAAGATTATAATATTCAATTTCTCAATAACAACTTTATTGAATATAATATGACTACAAACTACAAGTTTAAGGACATAAATTCCAAGAAACTCGACTTAGACTAAAACTCCTAATAGGATAAAACAACATTGAATTTAACCATGAGAGATAAATAATACATATGAGTACAATAAACATATAAATATAAAAAACTAGGGCACATGCGTAATAAGTCTCCCACTTATTCTAGTTTACAAACATCGTAGACCTAAACTCGGTGACCCTCAAACACTATAGTCGTGAGGGCTTTCGTAAAAGGATCAGCAATGTTTTACTCAGAAGATATCTGGGTCACTACAACGTCACCACGATGTACAATTTCCTTGATAAGATGGTACTCCGGTTTGATATGCTTTCCCCATTTATGGCTTCTAAGTTCTCTTGAATTGGCAACTGCACCACTGTTGTCACAGTATAAAGTGATCAGCAGATGCATATTTGGAACAACTTCCAGATCTGTCAAGAATTTCCTTAGCCATGTTACTTCCTTTGTTGCTTTCAAAGCTACTACGTATTCAACTTTAATTGTGGAGTCGGCTATACAAGTTTTCTTTATGCTTCTCCACACTACTGCTCCTTCGTTTAGAGTGAATACTGATCTTGATGTAGACTTTCTAACATCTTTATCAGTTTGGAAATAAGAATTAGTGTATCTAGTAAGGATCAAATCCTCAGTACCATACACGAGTATGTCGTCTTTTGTTCTTCTAAGATATTTTAGAATATTCTTAACGGATGTCTAGTGATCACGTCTTGGATTGGACTAATACCTACTAACCATTCCTACTAAGTAGCAAATATCAGGTCTAGTACATAACATTGCATACATCAAACTCCTAACAACAGAAGGAATATTTCTTATATCCTCAACCTCTTGAGGTGTCTTAGGACATTGTTCCTTTGACAAATGAATTCCGTATCTTTACAACATACCCTTTTTTTTTACATTCATAGATCCACAGAGGTCCAAATGTACAAGCTCTAAAGGTATTTCGACTCTAAGACCTTTTCTAGTAAAAGATCTCCTTGTCATTTTTCCTTCAAGACAAGATTTACAAGGCAGTAAAGAGTAATCTTATCTAACTGACTTAGAAGTCCACTCTTAACCAATCTTCCAATCCTATTGAGATTTATGTAACTAAGTCTTAAGTGCCATAAATAGGTGTTAGAAGAAACTTTATGTCTTTTATTCTAAGTTTCAGCTGTTCTAAACATTTCAGTATTTAAGACAAAATTTTCTCTAGTTGGTCTTAACTTATATAAGTTGTTTTTCAAGTATAGCATAACAAACTTGAATACCTTTATAGAAAATGAACACTTCATTGATTTCAAAAGATATTTTATACATTTATTCCAAAATACAAGAGATAGATATTAAATTTCTTTTCATTTGTGGTACATACAAGGCATTCTTAAGTATGATAGACCTATCTCCAAAATACAACTTTAAATCTCCCACTGCTTTAGTTGAAACCATCTCTCATATTCCAACCTTGAGAATAATCTCGCCTTCTAGAAGCCTTTTCCAAGAACTATTTTCCTGAAATAAGAAACAAATATGGTTAATGGCTCCTGAATATAGTATTTAAGTTGAATTTCCATATTCCACTAAACATGTTTCAACAATTAGTAAATCATATTTACCTTATGTTTCCTTCTCTGCCTTTTTCTTTGCAAGGTACCTTGGGCAGTTCATTAATCATTGTCCATTTTGGTCACAGTGGCAACACTTACCTTTTTCTGCAGCTTCCTTTCTCTGGTTCTGTTAAGAGTCTTCCCCTTTCCCTTCTTTTTTATTTGAGCCTTAGGTTTTGAGGGTCCAGGTTTGGTTTTAGAGGACGATCCTTTTGAAAACTTCCTTTTTGTGGTAGCAACATTTGCTTCCACTTGGTTCCCCTTACCCATGGTAAGGTTTTGAAATCGCTGGAGCTCGTTAAAAAGGGTTGTCAGAATAAACTCAATCTTTTTCAAAGAGGCATTCGTCTGAAATGGTATGAAGCTCTTCGAAAGAGACTCTAAGATAAAGCTAACCTGATTAGCCTCGTTGATGGTACCACCATTTACTTCGATGATGTTGAAGTGCATCATCGTGTTCAGGATATGTTCTCTAACAGAGATCCCCTCCTTCATACACTTAGTGTAAATGTATTTGATTGCCTCGTGTCTTAGGGACCACTCTAGTTGCTTAAACATTAAATTAATGAGTCCATAATCTCCTTAATCGTGACTAAGGATTCATGTTTCTTTCTCAAAACATCAGACATGTTGGCAAGAATGTAGACACAAGCTTTTTCATTAGCCTTCACCCATCGATCATATACTTTTCGACTAGTTCGGTTAGCATTAGAGGCATGGGTTTGAGGACACTACTCAGTTAAAATCAATCTTAAGTTGTCAACCACTAGTATCGTGTTAAGATTTGATTTCCATGCCACATAATTATCGCCACTAAGTTTTTAGAAAGCTAAAAGTCTATTAAGCTATTCATGCTGAAAAAACAAACATATTCTCTTAGTAAAAAACTATAATCCTTTATGATCCAATCTATTTTAGCGATTACTTAATAATATATCCTTTATTATTATGTTTCGCAACAATATTTTAATAGTTTAGAATAAACTCCACTAAAGGGTAGTCGATTACTCCTCCTTCAAACTAAGACAATCTTGACTAGATGCTAACTCTAGAATAACTTTTATTTTTTATAGCACTTAGTTATCGCTACTTTGGTCGAGAATGTACTAACAACTTAGTAATTCTTGTAAGTGTAACTCATCATTTTTGGATCTTATAGATTAGAATCAACATGCTCCCAAAAGTGGTAAGTCAATATGAAAATCGATCTAAGAAACCTATCCATATTTGGAGTCACGACGTTCCGAATCCTATAATACAACCCTCCGAAGGGAATGGCTCTCTAGGGCAGACAAGCAAGTGCATTATAGGAATCTCACACTCTCCGAAGGGAGTCTACTCCTATATACGATCCAAAGCTCTGCATATACCTCACGTGTGAACTCTTAGGGACGCTAGAGCTAAAAGTACACTACTTCTCTCTATCTGAAGTGTTATATAATGGTTTTAGGGTTTTCTATTACTTTAGGATTATATTTAGGCTAACTTAAACAAACCCTATGTCTAGGTAAAATATCTTAACATAACTATTATACAGGATTTTGACCTACAATGTCTAAGTGATAAACCAGTTTTATTTACTTCACACCTTTCACGCATGCTCATAAAACTAGGTTAACTAGGCTCAAGAACTGATTACGATCTCTAGGTAGCAAGTGTTTCGTAAACCGTCAACTTAAGAACCTCCAACCTTAGTCATCTTATCCGACTTTTTGACAAGGTCAAATTAGGTGAGTCGCTTTTAACCAGTTTTACAAGATATCAACCTAATTCTATAAAAAAATTGGTTGATATGTTTAACCTAGGTGCGCATGTAACTTATCTTAGTTATAGATTTTAAAAGTTTACTTGATTTTATGACACTTATAAAAACTATTAAACTAACCTATAATATACATTCATGCATTATATAACCATTATATATGAAAAATTAATTAATATAGATTCTAATTTATTTAACCTTTAATTAAACATTTTTAATTAAATTAAACAAATCCAAAAATCAATAATTTCATTAAATCGTATTTAATCAAAATTAATGTATTAATTAATCATATTAATTAATTTCCATATTAATTAATTAAGCATGCAAACTATATAATATAACCATTATAAAATATATTCAATGCATGAACATGTTAACCTATAGTGAGATTTTAAATCTATGGCATACATTATGCACATACAATTTACAAAGAATTATAACATACATCACATACATAAATTAGTTGATAACACCCTAAAATGGACTGATTTTGGCCCCTAAATTAAGCTAACAACTAAATTTATTACAATAATAATTTGGTAGAATACAAAAAACCGCTCTTGGACCACTCGAACTGGTTGAAAACCATCAAATCTACACTGAACCGGTCTAAAACCACCTTATAACGGCCCAAAGATTAGTTGAGCCGGCCCAAAATAATTGACCCAGTAGGCAAAGAACATAGGACGCACGAACATGGGTTGAAAGATTCGTAGGCCAGGTAGGAACGCCCGATGCGCAATGACCCAAATCGGACCTGGGTTGGACAAAGCAGGGGTGCGAATCCTTTGATCCGTGTAGGACACGTGGAGCGCTGGAGGACTTAGGGTCTCAAATCGGATGCAGGTCAGGTTTTCGGATTTGGAAGAGTGATTCCAGGTTTGTCCTTCTAATTTCTTCAATTGTTCTCTTTTCTCTCTCCCAATTTTTATGATTACAACTTAATTACAACTCTAATGATCTTTAAAAAAGTATAGACCTTTAATAATATTATTTAAGCCACAAAACTCAGGTCAATTACAATAATTAATAAAAAAAAACTTAATTTAGGGCCAAAATCATAAAATATCCATTTTAGTTCAATAATAATTTATCTAATAAATTTAAACCCACAACATGCAACTGAGTAGAATTAAAGTATATGCTCCGATACCACATGAAAGAAATAAAACATGCACGGTGGAAACATAATCAAAATTCTACTCGAATTGCACTTAATTAGCATTGAACTCTAAACCGAAAAATACTTTAAAATTAGGGTTTTATGAGAATACTTACATTTGAAGCTTTGATTGTTGCTCAAACCACCACTAGGGTTGACCTACTATCCTCTCGACTCAAAACCGGATTGTGTGACCCATTAGATCAAGAAAACCAAAATAGAGAGAAGATGGAAATGGTACAAAGGAAGAGGGTTGGGATTGCCACTCAAACCCTTATGATTGTCATTGCCAATGCATCATCAACAACCTTTGGACACCTACTCAGCAGTGTTCTTATTGTCAAATTAGATGAAATAAACTACTCTTTATGGCATAACATGGTGATGTCAGTTCTTAACAGTCAGAAAATTGATGGATTTGTGCTTGGCACAAAGCTAAAACCATCCAAAGTTATCTTCTATGCGGATGAACCTGGAAGTTCTATGTTCAACTTGAATCTAAAATTTGAAGAATGGGTTGTTGTTGATTAAGCCGTTAGGATGGTTACTTGGATCCATGAGTCCCTCAATTTCCTGTGATGTCACAGGTTTCAAGACTTCAAAAGAGGTCTGAAAGGCATTAAAGGGTCTCTATGATGCATCGAGCAAAACAATAATTAATCAGTTACGAAATTCTTTACAAAATAAAAGGAAGGGGAGTATGAGAATGTCTAAATATTTAGGCATCATGATAGAAACCTCCGAGAACTTAAAACTGACAGATGAACTTGTTACTCTAAGCTATCTTATGTCTTGTGTTTTGT
Source organism: Cucumis melo (assembly GCF_025177605.1). Lineage (NCBI taxonomy): Eukaryota > Viridiplantae > Streptophyta > Magnoliopsida > Cucurbitales > Cucurbitaceae > Cucumis > Cucumis melo. The sequence goes on along the minus strand of NC_066867.1, from coordinate 16,449,021 downwards.
CAAGTTTAGAGGTCGAATATTTGCCAATTGTTTGCTTTATAGAAGAAAAAAAGGACATTACATGGCAGGAACTCTATTCAACACTTTTAACATTTGAAAACACACTGGCAAGGTAGAATGTTGTCAATTCTACTAGTGATGCAAGTGCAAATACTGCTTTTTAGAGGTCAAATTCATCTGGAAGTAGTCAAAACAGTGGTAATTAAAATAGAAACAACTGGAAGTTTGACAACAATAAAAAGGAAAGTACGAGAGGGCAAGGATGTAGTAATGGAATTCCCATAGCGAAAGCGTATGGATGCTGTGCAAATGGAATTCAATTTGAAATAAAAAAGAATTCAGAGAAAACAAAAGAAAAGCCTAAACATGCTTCTAAGGAGGAAAAGGAAAAAGATACTAACTTTTGTAGAATCTCCTTGAATTTCCCAAAGCACACCACGAAGTTCTTTTCATTATTCTAAATTAGATGAAAATCTATACAGAGTTTGTAGGCTTCCATTTTTCGTTTGGTGAAAGGGAAATCTTTTTTGTTCTCTAAAAGATTTTTGCATAGAGATAGTAATAATGATGAGAGTAACCAAAATTTCTATCTTAACCATATCTTTTTTAAAGAAAGATGAAGGGGGAAGTTATCAAATAACTCTCTCTCTCCCTCACGTAGAATAAATCCCTTGAGTATTCATATTAAAATAAAATTAATATAAATTTAATTCATAATATGTCTCATATAATATAAACTTTATATTAGATCATATATATTATAATCGATAGTTTAGATCTCTCATATGATCTATAATTTTAATATGAATCAAATCCATATTAATTTTAACCTATAGTTTATTTATGAATCTTATTCATATTATTATTATTATTTGAATCATGTTAAAATATTAACTTCTCTCGTAAAATTTTATATTATAACGTATCAAATACATTATATTAATTGTATAATATACAATTTATTCCCTTTGACCAATTTGAACAATTCAAATTAAACCAAAATAAATTTGATTCTCATTTATTCTTATTAAGCTAACAAGGGGATCTTATGGACCTACAGATTGAAGCTCTAATAATATGAGATCAATTAATTAAATTCTTTAATTAAATTAATCTAATCTCTATTCATTAACTATCGGTCATTCCACTAAAAGCTAATAGTTGCACTCTTCTTACTGTAGATATATTTTTATGTCCTTTAGATATAACCAATCAACAGTGCAATGACCCTTCACAAATTGCTGGTAAGTATAGTTAGGCCAAAAATTACCATTTTGCCCCTATAGTTACATCTAACTCAAATACTATTGATTCCTCTAATGAACAGTAAGTTATAGTCCCACTATAACTCAACTCCTCTTAGGCCAAGAAAGGGTGCGGCGTCACATTTTTCAAGCTTTGGAATCAACCTTGAAGAGAGCAATTTCTCTACTTACTATATCTATATATGAGTGAATTCCTTCTTATGTAGTTGTGTTCCCAGCTCCCCAATCAAACAAATCCCCATAATAGTAATCATATTGAATCGGTGAATTGGCTACTCTCACCCATACAAATCAAAGAACCACATTCATAGGCAGGAGTTCGCAACTCACTCAGGATTCAGGTCTAGTCACCTATGGTCATCCTGGTGAAATGTAGTCTTAGAGTAGTAATGGTGTTAATAAGAGAGACTATTCATTTCATGGTCGGGTCTTATACAAACTCTTTGTATAGAATACCCTTGCTCTAATGTCTCGATATGAATGATTAGATCAAACCATTTATAGCACTTTAGGACAATTGTAACAACTACAAGGCAGACCGTATTCGTAGTGTCACCAGAATAAGATATCTAGCCTTATCCATCTATTATAGACCATTTAGGTTATCACTTAAACATGATCCACTTATATGTCTCCACATACATGTTCAGTTTATAAAAGTAACCTTGGATGTTAGTTTATTGGTTTTATGGGTTAATGCAACTAAATGTCAAATAAAATAAAACACTTTATTTTATTAGATAAATAAAATGTTTGTATAATATATATATTAAAAACTACAAGACCGTGAGATTTAGGGCATCAACCTCAACAATCTCCCACTTATCTTAAAGCTAGTGGGTTGTACAACATAAAAGTTAAAACAATATAATAGTACACAAAACAAGAAACTAGGGCATACAATATGCACCCAGTAAATCTCTAACTTGTCGTTGATTAAATATGGCATGTCACGTTGACCTATATACTCTCTAGTGACCCTTAAACACCTTAGCCGTGAGGGGTTTTGTAAACAGATCAGAAACGTTATGTGTCGAAGCTATCTGTGTGACAATCACGTCCCTTCGATGCACTATCTCTCTAATCAAGTGATACTTGCGTTCAATATGCTTTCCACGATTGTGGCTTTTGGGCTCCCTAGAATTAGCCACAGCCCCACTGCTATCACAGTAAAGAGTAATTGCCTTTAACATGTTTGAAACAACTTCCAAATCAGTTAAGAATTTCCTAAGTCAAACAGCCTCTGTGGCAGCTTCACAAGTTGTGACATGCTCTTCCTCTATGATGGAGTCAATAATACATCCTTGCTTAATATTTCTCCAAACTACAACTCCTCCGTTAAGAGTGAACATTGAACCTAAAGTAAATTTCCTAGAATCTCTATTAGTTTGAAAGAGCCTGTGCTGTAAGAATCAAATCCTTAGAATCATACACAAGCATGTAGTCCCTCGTTCACCTAAGATACTTGAGGATAGTTTTAACGACAGTCCAGTGAGCTAATCCTGATTAGATTGATATCTACTGACTATCCCCACTGATAACAAATGTCAGGTCTAGTACATAACATTGCATACATCAAGCTGTCAACAGCTGATGCATAGGGAATATGTCTTATTTCTCAACCTCTTAGGTGTCTTAGGATATTGTTCCTTAGACAAAGCAACTCCATGCCTAAAAGGTAGTAAGCCTCTCTTGGAGTTTTTCATTGAATATTTAACAATTATCTTGTCAATATACGATGCTTGAGATAAAGCTAGTGATTTGTTTTTACGATCTTTAAAGATCTGAATGCCTAAAACAAATTGTGCCTCTCCCAAATCTTTCATTTGAAATTGGGCCTCCAACCATTATTTAATATCAGTTAGTACACTACATCATTCCCAATGAGTAGGATATCATCTATGTATATAACTAAAAAAGCTACTAAATTTTTAATGATTCTCTTGTAGACACAAGGTTCATCAACAATTTGATCAAGCCATAAGAATTTATTGCGGTATCAAATCTTATGTTCCAAGAACTAGAAGCTTGTTTTAATCAATAAATGGAACGATTAAGCTTGCAAACCTTTTGCTCTTGACCTAGAGTTATGAATCCTTCTAGTTGTTGCATATAGATGGTCTTCTCAAGATTGTCATTCAAAAAAGAAGTCTAAACGTCCATTTGTCAAAACTCATAGTCATAATATGCAATAATGGACAAAAATGTATGACTAGACTTTAACATAGCAACAGGTGAAAACGTCTCCTCATAGTCAACTCCCTTAACTTGGGTATAACCCTTTGTCACTAGTCTAGCTTTAAAAGTTTGTACCTTACCATTTGCACCCCTTTTTCTCTTGTAGATCCATTTACAACTTATAGGTTTTACCCCATCAGGTTGATCTTCAAAATCCCAGACTGAATTAAAGTACATAGACTCCAATTTAAGATCCATAGCTTTGATCCATTCATCTTTATCCATATCCTCCATTGCCTTCTCAAAAGTCGATGGATCCTCAATTTCGCCATCAGGTATGACAGTTAAGGTTTCAGTTAAACTCGTATAACGAATAGGTAAGTTCATAACCCTCCCACTTCATCAAGGTACCCTCAACGATTAAGATTGATGTGACCTAGTAGACGAACCGACATGAACAACTCTTATTAATGCATTAGGATCTTCAACAACTCTTGTTGAAGGTTCAGTAGTTTCATTAGAAAGTTCCTTTAATACTATCTTACTACCCGGTTTGTGGTCCTCTTTTAAAAATTTAGCATTTGTCGATACAAAAACTTTATTATCTTTAGGATCATAGAAGTAACCACCTTTGATTCCTTTGGAGTAGCCAACAAATAAACATAATTTTGAACGAGATTCCAATTTATTAGGATTAGTCTCAAGCACATGTGCTAGACGACCCTAGATTCTAAAATGACGTAAACTACCTTTACGATCATTCCATAATTCCAAGGGTCAGAAACACTTTTAGATAGAACATAATTCAAAATATAGACTGCAGTTTGCATTGCATAACCCCAGAACGAATTAAGAAAGTGAGTCTAATATATCATAAACCAAACCATGCCCAACAAGGTTCGATTTCCTTTATGATACACTATTCTATTGAGGTATACCAGGTGCTGAAAGTTGGAATACAATTTCGCATTCCATCAAATAGTCTTGAAATTTCAAATCCATATACTCTCCACCTCAATTAGATCAAAATGTTTTAATAAGTTTACTTAATGCATTTTCAACTTCAACCTTGTATTCCTTGAACTTTTCAAGCGCTTTAAACTTATTTTTTATTAAGTAAACATACCTATATCTTCAATAGTCATCAGTAAAAGTGATGAAATATTCAAACCTTCCACTTGCCTTAACATTGATAGGACCATAAAAATATGAATGTACAAGTTCCAGGGATTCTTTGGCCCTGTGACCTTTTCCAGTAAAAGGTCTTTTGGTCATCTTACTTTCAAGGCATGACTCACATACAGGTAAAGAATTTTCTTCTAACTCACTTAGAAGTCTATTCTTTATTAATCTCTCAATCCTATTGAGATTTATGTGCTCTAATCTTAAGTGCCAAAGATGAGCATTTTCTTTTGGAGAAATTTTAAGTCTTTTATTTTGAGTCACTACAATTTTGAATATTTCAGTATTAAGGAGGGGTTTAGATGTTAACGATTTTAACACATAAAGATTATTTTCTAACTTTGTAGAACAAATCCCAACATCATTTTTTCAAACAAATACTTTATTTACATTTAAAGTTAAAGAGTGAGATTGTTCTAGTAAGCACTTTACAGAAATCAAATTCCTTTTTAAATTAGAAACAACATATACATTTTCTAATAAAGGAAAATATTTCTATAAACAAAGTCGAAGACCTTCCGCTACAACCGCTGAGACGACATGTCCAGTTCCAACCCGCATCATCATCTCTCCAATCTCCAACTGTCGTCATGAACTAATTTCCTAAAATAAAGAACAAACATGGTTAGTGGCATCTGAATCTATTATCCAGGCTGAATCATTATTTTCCACTAAACAAGTCTCCAGCACTAGTAAATCACATTTACCTTGAATGACCTTCTTCTTTTCTGCCAAGTACTTGGGAAATTTCTCTTCCAATGTCCCTCCTAGTTGCAAAGGAAACATATTTCCTTTGCAGCCTTGGCTTTCTTGTTCGTTTTAGCAACAGCGAGGTTAGCTTTATTTCCTTGACCACCCTTCTTCTTCTTTTTCGACTTCTTAGTGCCAGATGAAGAAGGCATAAACTTAGTTATGGAGGTTGAACCTCTATGAAACTTTCTTGTGGAAGTAGCAACATTTGCCTCTTCCTTCTGTCCCTTGGTTTTCATTAAAGACTTGAAAGTCTATAGCTTGTTGAGAAGGGTGGTAAGGGTATAAGCAATCTTATTCATAACAGCATTGCTTTTAAATTGCAGAAACTCTCTAGTAGAGATTCTAAAATAAAGCTAACCTGACTAGCTTCATCGATGACAATTGCATTCATTTCTGCCACGATGAAATAAACCATCATATTGGGAACATGTTCTCGCACGGAGGCTTCCTCGTTCATACAAACATTATAATATATTTTAGAGCATCATGCTTGATCTGATAAGAGGCCTAACCAAACATCTCCTGCATGGAGTCCATAATCTCATGAACAGCGAGCATTAATTCATGTTTTTTAGCCAATATTTCAAATAATCTTGCCAAGATGTATGCTCGGGCTTTTTCATTTGCCATGACCCAGCGCTCATGTGCTTCTCGGACAGTTCGAGTTGCATTAGCAACTGGGACTTGAGGACACTCCTCAACTAGGACAAATCTAAGGTCATCGATGATTAGCACAACGTTGATAGTGTTTTCTCAAGATGCATAATTATTACCATTAAGTTTATCAGCAGCGAGCATATTCAAAGTAGCACTCATCATTATCAAATTGCTGAAAACATACAATTTCTTTATATTAGTTATACTAGCCTTTTCCATATAGAAAACCAATCAATTTAGAAAACTTTTAATATATCCTAAGTGATATCTATTTTACAATGATGCTTCGTTGAGGTAGGATAAAAACCATCGTAGGCTGATTAATTATCCCTTTACTAATTGAGACAATCTCAACTAAATATTACACCAGAATAACTCTTATTCCTATAATGGTTAGTCATCATCGTTTAGTCATGAAATGATTCACTTAAAAATTTCTTGTAAGTATAACCCTTCATTTTAGATTCTAGAGTTCCATCCTAATAAGTAATCGTAGGGAAAAATCAATTGGAGCAAAAACCAAAAAAATCCTATTCATTTCTAAAGTTTATGTAAAATCTCATGCAAACACCTTCCGTAGATGGACACAAGCAACCATGCCTTGAGGTCGAGCATAAGAATTTACTAGAAACTAATGAAAGAGATCGCAGGATGTGTTGACACAAATCCCTCTCCCACTTACTATAAACATTATCTCCATTCATCTTGTTATTGACTTACGCAAACACCACCCGTAGGGGAACACAAGTAATGGTGCCTCGACCGAGCATAAGTCTCACGGTGTGAATGTTTAAGGAGAAATGTGAAAAGAAAATGAAGTATCATATACCCCATTTCCTCCCACTTAGTGTTTTACTTAAAATTAATTAACTTCAAAAATATGGCTAATTATTTTATCTAAGTTCATTGTTAAATTGGCCCAATATAACTCTTATATTTAATAGTTTAACAATATATGATTATTGTTCATCAAACACTTTGCTAAATATAATCATGTATTGCATGCTTATAAAATATTTGACTAATTCACCTTCCAGGTCAGTTCCCAGGTAGGGGTACCCTAGCCTAGACAGAACCTTCCGTAGACAAAGGTCCCTTATAAACAATTATTTTATAAATTTAATCATTTATTGATATCATTTTAAGCCTATTAAAACGAAAAAAGATTAATCATATTTATAATATAATTAGAAATATTATTCATTAAGGTCTAGGTGAATTAATTTTAAACCATTTAAAACTCTTTATTATAGATTTTAATTCTAAATTCATAAATTTATAACACTTATAGCAAAAGGAAACAATTAAAAGCTATAAACATGCATTTCTAATGTCATTTATTAAACATAAAAATTTTATTTACTAAGTAGTGGCATGCTCAATGCATTCCCATTTTCATCACACAATATAACAATTATATTAATGCAATGAAAATAAACACATCCATCAATCAAACTATACAATAAAACATTTTAAATATAGTATGATACATGCTATCATATAATATAACAATTATATTAAATATGATGCATGATCATGCTAATAATCATGCAACTAAAATATAACACTTATATTTAAGAATGATGTATGATAATTATAATCCTAAGGTGAGATTTTAAACTATATGACATACATTATGCATATAATTAATTTAATCAAACATCACATAAAAAAAATAATGGAAAACCCGGCACGATCTAGAGCTCAAACCAACAACCTACTATAACAATAGAGCACCAATTGCCACTACAACAAAACAATAAATCCATAGCGCGAATAAATAATATATTGTTTTTCAATTTTTTTTAAACAAACGTTGTGGCCACTATGTACAGATTTGAATCTATACAGAACTGGAAAAAGATCCTTCGAAAATTGCCATAAAAAATCGTCATTTTCATAGCAACACTTGCCATCAAAACGACACAAACTTACAAACTCGATTACAGAATTAAAATGCCCAAAACAACAGGCCCTTACATCAATCAAATTATTGAAAACTATAATCTAAGGTCCCAAAATCGAAAACATCTATTTTGCAAACCCACATTCACAATGCAGAAAGAAAAAAATACTAACCTTTTCTCTGAATTTTGTTTCAAAAAATTGAAAAAAATGCACGATTTGGCTTTGATTCCAATGGAAGGAATGAAATTCCTATCGCGGAAGCATATGAAAGTAGTGCAAATGGAATTCAATTTGAAAACAAAAAGAATTCAAAGAAAACAAAAGAAAAACCTAACATGCTTCTAAGGAGGAAAAGGAAAATGAAACTAACATTTGTAGAATATCCTTGAAACTCCTTGAATTATATCATATAATATAAACTTTATATATTATATCGTATATAATATAACCAATGGTTTAGTTCTCTTATATGATCTATAGTTCTAATATGAATCGAATCCATATTAATTTTAACCTATAGTTTATTTATGAATCTTATTCATATTATTATTATTATTTGAATCATATTCAAATATTAACTTCTCTCATACAAACTTTATATTATAATGTATCAAATACATTATATTAATTGTATCATATACAATTCATTCCCATTAATCAATTTGAACAATTTAAATTAAACCAAAATAAATTTGATTCTTATTTATCCTTAATGAGCTAACAAGGGGATCTTATGGACCTACAGATTGAAGATCCAATGATATCAGATCAATTAATTAAACTCTTTAATTAAATTAATCTCTATTTATTAACTATCAGTCATTCCATTAAAGACTAATAGTTGCACTCTTCTTACTGTAGATATATTTTTGTGTCCATTAGATATAACCAATCAATAGTGCAATGAACCTCCACAAATTGCTGGTAAGTACAACTAGGCCAAAAATTACCATTTTGCCCCTATAGTTACATCTAACTTTTTAAGTACTATTGATTCCTCTAATGAACAATAAGTTATAGTCCCACTATAACTGAACTCTTCTTGGGCCAAAAGAGGGTGTGGCGCCACATTGTTTCAGACTTGGAATCAGCCCTTAAGAGAACAATTTCTCTACTTACTTTGTTTATAAAGAATGTGTGAATTACTTCTTGTGTACTTGTGTCCTAGCTCCCTAATAAGACGAATCCCTAAAATGGTAGGCATATTGAATCGGTGACATAGGCCACTCGCATCCATAGAAATCGAAGGACCACCTTTATAGGTTCACAACTCACTTAGGATTGAAGTTAAGTCGCCTATGGTTATCTTGGTGAAATGTAGTCTCAATTAGTAACGGTGTTACTAAGAGAGACTATTTATTTCATGATCCGATCTTATACAAACTCTTTGTATAGAATACCTTCGCTCTAATGTCTTGACATGAATGATTAGGATCAAATCATTTGTAGCACTTTAGAACAATTGTAACAACTACAAAGCAGGTTGTATTCGTAGTGTCACCAGAATATGGTATCTAGCCTTATCCATCAACTATAGACCATTTAGGTTATCACTTAAACATGATCCACTTGTATGTCTCCATATACATCCCTCCACATACATGCTTAGGTTATAGAAGATAACATTGGATGTTAGTTTATTGGTTTTGTAGGTTAATAAAACTAAATGTTAAATAAAATAAAACACTTTATTTTATTAGATAACTAAAATGTTTGTATAATATATACAATTACAAACTACGAAACCATGAAATTTAAGGCATAAACCCCAACATTAAGTTCTCACCATATAAAGGTAATAATTCTAAGCCTAACTGTCAAATCTATAGCAAGTATGATCATGTTGTAGTGGTGTGCTATCATCGCTTCAATATAGAATACACAAGTGTTTCAACTAAGAACATGAATTAGGCACTGTTAGTCACAATTAAGCTTATAACAACACTACTTGAAGTTGTGGGGGACCTTAATAAGCTTACAGATAGTAGGGTCACTAGTCACTTAACTCTTGATATTGGAAATCTAAATATCAAATCTGAGTACAATGGTAAGAATTCTTTTACAGTTGGTAATGGACAAAAATTAAAAATCTTTCATATTGGACATAGTGCTATTAAAATTCCTTCTTTTTCTACACACCTTTCCTTAAAGAATATTTTTCATGTTCCAAAAGTTTCTAAAAATCTTATTATTGAAAGTTGAGACAAAAAAACACACACCGATTAACGTAAAAATCCGAGTACTGGGAGAAAACCACAAAATTTTGTTATTATTTTCTGATTATGATATAATAGGTACAAGAGGAGAACAAATAGAAAAATACAAAGACATAAGAAAAAGGAAAAAATATTTAGGGAAAATCTCCCAATGGACTAAGCCTACTCATTCTAACACTCCCTATCATGTTGAGACGTAAATATCAATGAGGTCAACTTGCTAACACAAAATTTGAAGTTTGGTATGAGAAGCGTCTTGGTGAGAACATCAACTATATGTTGGCTCGAAGAGATGTACGGAATGCATATGCTCCCACTGTTAAGTCTTTCATTAGTGAAATGTCGATCAATCTCAACATGTTTAGTTCTCTCATGTTCAACTGAGTTGTTAGCAATACTAATAGCGACTTTATTATCACAAAAAAACTTCATTAGTGTCTCACACTTCTAATGAAGACCAAATAAGACTTTATGGAGCCAAATTTCCTCACATATTCCTAAATTCATAGCTCGATATTCGATCTCAGTGCTACTTCTGGCCATAACACTTTGCTTCTTACTCCTCAAAGTTACAAGATTACCCCTCACAAAAGTACAGTATCCTAAGGTAGACTTTCTATCGATCCTGCCCAGTCAGAGTTAGTATAAGCTTCAACACATCTTCTGTCAGTCTTTCTAAAAGCCAAACCTTTACTAGGAGTTGCTTTTAAATACCTTAGAGTCCTATTAACTTCTTCTATGTGATCCTCATAAGGTGCCCGCATGAACCACACTCACGGTGCTCACAACATAGGAGATGTCAGGCCTAGTGTGAGATAAGTAAATCAGTTTTCCCATCAAACGTTGATATTTTCCTTTATCAATAGGAACTCTACTACCAGAATTTTTTAGTTTGGCATTAAACTCAAATGGGTGTCAGCAAGTTTACATCCTAGCATACTTGTCTCAACTAATAAATCAAGGGTGTACTTTCTTTTGGACATTCAAATACCTTATTTGGATCTAGCAATCTCCATCCCGAGAAACTAATAGAAACAAAACATGCACAATAGAAAAAGAACCGAGACTCTACTTTAAATGCACTTAATTAACAAAAAACCCTAAATGGTAAATTAAATTGAAATTAAGGTTTTCTAAGAAAACTTAATTCAAAGCTTTGATTGTTGCTTGAACCACTACTATGGTTAACCTACTATCCTCTGAACTGAGAACCGGGTTGTGGAACCCGTTGGATGAAGGAACCCAGGAGAGAGAAAAATATGGAAATGGAAGTATGTGGTTGGGACAATAAATCCTTTTTAATAAAAAAAATACTAAGGAAAATAAATAAGCACATTTTTTTATAGAGAAATCACATGCAAACTTACATGTGCATGCAAGCTCATAGGCCAACAACACATAACCCACTAACCATTAGTAGACGTAATGTCTTCATAATATGGTAACACCTAGCCCACAATAGTTAATGGGATTATCCAACAAAAATTTTCCACTAAATTTGGTCAAAGGGCAAAATTGTCTTTCGGTCAAAGTTAAACTTTGACTTTTGAAACTAAAAAATCAAACATTTTGTCTTTTTACAATTTTATCCGTCTTGACTAATTTCGACCTCCTGAGCATGAATCCGCATTCATTTTCTCAAGATTCAAACCACATTTGAATACATTGCCAGTCAAAGTTTGACTTTTTAAAGTCAAAAGTCAATATTCTCACTTTTTTACAACTTTCACTATTTCTATCATTTTCGAGCTTCCGAGTATGAAGTGAATTCTGTCTTGCACCCTATGTTCCCGGTTATCCACCCGATCTTACCCTTGAAATGGGAGGCTTATTGGGCCAATGCTAATGAGTTATCATCACCTATGCAAATCTAAGGATAATTTCGTGTGAACAGAAGTTCATAGTTAGCTCAAGATTAAGATTAAGTTACCTAGGTCATCAATAATCAAGATAGTCAGTTTTAAACAGTAAACGATATTATAACGTAAAAGTGACTATCTCATGGTTCAGTCTTATGTAAACACTTTACATAGGATGCACCCACTTTCATGTCTCTACCTTTATTCATATACTATAGTGGAAGAACTAGGTTTATCTATAGCACTTTTAGAAATCTCATTTAATACTAGTTTACTGCGAGGTTGATGATCTTTGATATGGTCCTCCTCTAAGAATGTGACATTTTTCGATACAAATACTTTATTTTCTTCAGGATCGTAAAATAGACCACCTCTTGATTATTTTGGATAACGTATGAATAGGCATAATTTTGAATGATGTTCCAATTTCTTAGGATTTTACACTAACACACGTGTTGGGCATCCCTAAATTCTAAAGTGACGTAAACTTCCTTTCCGCTCTTTCCATAGCTCATACGGTGTTTCAGAAACATTTTTAGAGGGAACATTATTCAAAATATAGGTAGCTGTCTTTAAAGCATATTCCCAAAAAGAATCTAGCAACTGAGCAAAACTCATCATAGAGCGAACCATGTCTAACACGGTTTCTTTTTTTAATACACCGTTCTACTGAGGCATACTAGGTGTAGAGAGTTGTGACTGAATTTCATGTTCTATCAAATAGTCTTGGAATCATAAGTCCATATACTCTCCACCTTAATCTGATCGAAGTACCTTTTATTGTTTTACCTAATTTATTCTCAACTTCAGCCTTATATTCTTTAAACTTTTCAAGAGAATCAGACTTATAATGTAATAGGTAGATATGATCATATTTTGAATAATCATCAATGAAGCTAATGAAATATTCATACTCCCCCCAAGTTTTGACATTCATTTGACATTCATTGATCCACAAAGGTCCGAATGTACGAGCTCTAAAGGTCCTTTAGCTCTAAAACATTCCAGTAAAAGTATCTTAGTCATTTTTCCTTCAAAACAAAATTCATAAGGAGGTAAAGAGTTATCTTCTAGCTGACTTAGAAACTCATTCTTAACCAATCTTCCAATCCTATTGAGATTTATGTGACCAAGTCTCAAGTGCCATAAATAGGCGTTAAAAGGAAATTTTCTTCTATTTTAGGTTTTAGCTGTTCTAAACATTTTAGTATTTAAGATAAAATTTTCTTTGGTTGGTCTTAACTTATATAAATTGCTTTCGAGTATAGTAGAACAGATCTGAATACCTTATAGAAAATGAATGCTTTGTTCCAAAATACAAGAGATAGATATTAAATTTTGAGGTACATACAAGACATTCTTAAGTGTGACATATCTATCTTCAAAATACAACTTTAAATCTCTCATTACTTTAGTTGAGACCATCTCTCCTGTTCCAACCTTGAGAGTGATCTCGCCTTCTGAAAGCTTTTTCCAATAACTATTTTCCTAAACTAAGAAGCAAATATGGTTAATGGCTCCTGAATCTAGTATCTAGGTTGAATTTTCATATTCCACTAAACATGTTTCAACAACTAGTAAATCATATTTACCTTGTGTTTCCTTCTCAGTCTTTTTCTCTGCAAGGTACTTTGGCCAAGCCATAGTGGTAACACTTACCTTTTCTACAGCTTTCTTTCCCACGTTTTGCTTGAGAGTCTTCCTTTTTTTTTCTTTTTTATTTGAGCATTAGGTTTTGAGGGTCAACTTTGGTTTTAGAGGACAATCCTTTTGAAAACTTCCTTGAAAACTTTCATATAAAATGGTTTAAAGCTCTTCAAAAGAGACTCTAAGATAAAGCTAACCTAATTAGCATCGTCGATGGCACCACCATTAACTTCAGAGATGTTGAACTGTATCATCATGTCCATGACATGTTCTCTAACAAAGGTCCCCTCCTTCATACGCTTAGTGTAAAGGTATTTGATTTCCTCGTTTCTAAGGGACTATTCTGGTTGCCCAAAAAATGCCCTTAATGAATCCATAATCTCTATAGCCATGGCTAAGGATTCATGTTTCTTTGCCAAAACATCAGACATGCTGGCAAGAATGTAGACACGAGCTTTTTCATTAGCCTTCACCCATTGATCATATGCTTTTTGACTAGTTCAATTAGCATTAATGGAGAGGTTTAAGGACATTCCTCAGTTAAGACAAATCTTAAGTCATCAACCACTAGTATCGTGTTAAGATTTGGATTTCATGCTGCATAATTATCGCCATTTAATTTTTTGGAAGCTAGAAGTTGAACTATAAAGTTATTCATGCTGAAAAAAAACAAACATGTTCTCTTAAAAAACAACTATAATCATAAAGAAGCCAATCTAATTTAGTAATTACTAATAATGTACCCTTCATTATTATATTTTGCAATGATATTTCAAAGGTTTAGAAAAACCTTCACGGAAGGGTAGCTGATTACTCTTCCTTTGAATCAAGACAATCTTGACTAGATGCTAACTCTAGAATGACATTTTATTCTTTACAGCACTTAGTTATTGCTAATTTGGTTGAGAATGTACTAACAACTTAGTAATTCTTGTAAGTGTAACCTGCCTTTTTTTGATCTCATAGATCAGAATCAACATGTTCTCGAAAGTGGAAAGTCAATATGAAAACCAATCTTAGAAAATCTATCCACATTTTGAGTTTGCGGTGTTCTAAATCCTATAATACAACCCTCTGAATGGAATGTCACTCTAGGGCAGACAAGCAGGTGTATTATAGGAATCTCACGGTGCGATCTAATAGAAGAGATCGTGGGATATGTTGTCACATATTCCTCAACCACTTACTATGAACTACTTCCCCTATTCACCTTGATATTGATTCATGCAAAAACTCTCTGAAGGGAGTCTGCTCCTATGCACTGCCTAAAGCCATACATGGACCTCACATTATGAACTCTTAGAGACGCTAGATGTAAAATTACACTACTTCTCTCTAGCTGAAGTGTTCTATAACGATTTTAAGGGTTTTCTATTACTTTAGGATTATATTTAGGCTAATTTAAAAAAATCCTAAGAGGTGAAACGTTCAAGTATAACCATTACACCGAATTTTAACCTACGATGTCTAGGTGATAAACCAGTTTTATTACCTCACACCTCTCACGCATGCTCATAAAACTAGGTTAACTAGGCTCAAGAACTTATTACGATCTCCAGATAGCAGGTGTTTCGTAACCCGTCAACTTAAGAACCTCCAACCTTAGTCATCTTATCTGACTTGTTGACAAGATCGAATCAGGTAGACCTCTTGTAACTAGCTTTACAAGATATCGGCCTATTTCTATGAAAATTAGAAGATATTTGTTTAACTTAGGTGAACATACAACTTATCTTTGTTATAGATTTTAAAGTCTAATTATTTTTATAACTCTTATAAAATTAAAGACTAACCTATAACATACATTCAACAACTATTATATAACATTTATATAAAAAATGATGACGTGGACAACTTTAGGATTGACGGTAATGCATTTACCGGGGTTGTCTGAAGGCGGCAGAATCATTCTTCTATGGTAGCACTAATCCGAGAATCGAGGGTGGTGGCGACGATGACGTTAAAACTAGTGGCTGCCTCTTTTGTTTGATTTTCATCACTAGTTGTGTGCCACACCCCGTTCCGCAAACACTTTCGAGATGTGGTATGACTTTGAGCAATTCTGACACGTTAAACACCAAAAACACTTAGCTTGAGGTCCTTAAGCTTAGCTTAATTGTTATGATTATTTTACACTAAAGCTTACACTCACATTTTAGGTGATATAAAGCACTTAACACAATGGAAGTTGGTGAAACATATCTTTTATTAACTTCTAAGAAGGCATTCTACATCACTTTACAAAATACATTAATACAAGACTTCAACTTAAAACAAGGCGCCTGGCAATCTCTTCTCGCCTAGCAGCTTCTCACCATTTCCTTAGTTTGGCCTTAACGTTTTATCACCTTAGGAGTGAAAACTTAAAACGTAAGTCAAAAAACTTAGTGGGAAGTTTTAAGAACGCCTTGTTTGTAATACATTTCATAAACATCATCATTACATATCATATCGCGTGAACATATCAAAACACACACTAGTCATAAAACATTCCTATCACCAAGGCCTTGAATCATTCTCTACGCTAAGACTCGTTATCTTGCATTTAGACTACTGCGATGTCCTTTTCATCAATAGGCTTCGAGAATATCCTAATTCATTCCTTGTTGCTTAGGCCACCTAACACAATACACATTTTTTATGCATTGGTCGACCTCATTCCACCATATAGTCCTTTTTTATATGGCTGCCTTTACTCCTTATGTGCACATAACAGTTGGCTCATTGATAGGGAGAAAACTTGAACACAATTTCACATTCATTTGGAACACATAAAACATACTTTTAACATAACATACACTTTCCATTTGAAATCTCTATGAAAACATTTATACATAAATCATCATTTCAAATAAGTATAACTTTAAAGAAAGCTTTCGATCTTATAAATACTTTGAAAGAAAATACTTATAAAACTAAGTTGCCTTAGCCCCGATTACTCATACACTTCTTCTTCTCGCGTAGTCCCTCAAAAACAACTTGTATACTTAGTTTTCTCTTCAGTCCTCTAGAGTAACACTCCTAAATAATCTGATTTCTTCCTCTATTTACACTAGTCCTAAAACGGGTTAGTCACTCTTAAACTCTTAATAACTTGCCAGCTCCTACTCTTAGTGGTGCACGTGGAAGCTTAATGTTTAACTTAACCATGCTTAGCTTAAACTTCTACACATGGCCCATTAAGTAATCTTCGAAAATTTTCCAAAATTTTCCTTACTTCTTCTCGCCTAACCTTCAGTTTAAAAGGACACTCAACCTACATTCTAATCTTCCTCACCTTCTTTTTATCTTTGCAAAGAACCCTCAACGCCTACTTCTTATCGCCTAAGTCAATTCAAAACGCCTTCCTTTTAAACACTTAGCCAAACTTTTAGCCCTTCTTAGATATGGGTTTCACATTGTTCTTCTAAGGTGTGTTCAATGTCCCTCTCTGATACCATATTGAAAGTAGAGACAAAGAACACACATCGATTGACGTGAAAACTCGAGTATCGAGAGAAAAACCACGATATTTGTTCTTATTCTTTTATGGCTATGATACAATAGGTACAAGAGAGGAATAAATAGAAAAATATAAATAAATAAATAAAGAGGAAAGAATATTAGGACAAATCTCCTATTGGGCAAAGCCCACTAATTTTAGCACTTATAAATACTATCAAGCTTACCTCTGACAACAATTGTTTTGTGGAATTTCACTCAACTAATTGTGTTGTAAAGAACAAAACATTAAAGAAAGTGTGCTAAAGCTACTATTCACTATAAGAAATGGGCCTAACAGCCCTTGTGGATAACCCATTTTAAATAGAGTTATTGAAAAATGAAAGGAGTAAATATCTTAAATTAGAAATTAAAAGGGTTTGCCCCAAAATTTCATCAAATTCTCTTTCCTTCCTTTTATTCCCCTCTCAAATTTCAGAAACCCCCTTCTGAAAATTTCCCATGCAACTCCCTCCTCTTGTCTCGCTCTCTTCCACTCACAATCTCTCTCTTTCGCACCTATACACCAACGAGGAACCTTTATGTCGTTCAACTTGCCCGAGATAGGCTGCGAACAATAAATACTCTCTCTATCTCTCTATCGCTTTCTTCCATGCACCTATGTACTACCGCCCAACCACCCACTTGCATCATTCAACTTGCCAGACGACAGCAGCACGCCACGCCAGCAAGCCGCACTTATTGTCTATGGCGAAACTATGTTTTCTTCACTAGTGCTCAGTTTTTTTATTGTCGAAAGTTGAACCCTAATGTGGAATCTCTCTTGTGTTGAGATATGTCATCAATAAAGCTCGATCTATGCCATTGAAGCTATTGTGGGTATGTTTTGGTGAGTATTTATGGTTTTTTTTGGAATTTTTTATACCAATAGGCTTTTGACTCAAATTAGTTGATAAATTTTCTCTTTTCAATAGATTGAAGTAGGATGAATGCTTTATGCAAGTCTCAAAAGGACAAAACGTTTGTTTATTACAATTTTATTGTTCGAACGTAGGTTTTTAGCAAAAAGAAATGAATAAGAAAAATGAAGGAGTTACATTAAGTGATCCATGCTTGTGTCAACCAACCAGGCATCGAAAGGAAAGGGTAGTTTAGGTGATATGAATTCTAGAAGACAAGAACGATTGGTGAGATTGTCAACTGAAGGACGAAAAGACGACTTTAGCGCCTCATAGCAATGATTCATAAGTCAGAGAATTAATGGCGCCTCAGACCATATGATATTCCATCGATCCATGCCTATAAATACAAGTCTCTCTCCTTCATTTTGTGTGTGTGAGGCTCCAGTGAAAGATCAACTTCATCCCTCGCCTTCCTTCTCGTGCTTTAGGTGAGAATTTAGAGTGAGAGATGTACAGAATCCAAATCTCATTCCCAAGAGATTGTGCTCTAAGACTTGTCTCATTTACTTTATTTTCATTTGCAATATTTATGTATTATATTTATATTTTGAACCTCATGACTAAGAGGTCTAAAGTTTTAATTATGAATACAAAGAATTTTGATTATCATTTTCCCATCTCTTTACCTTTCACTTAATTGAGTTTTTTATAATTATGAATAATTCAAAGTAGTGATAGTTCTTAGAGAGTCTGAATGATCTTATTATTTACCTTATTTAGCCAGAGCTTCATTCAACGTGTCATTCCATTCAGAGGAAGGAATGAAACATTGGGTGTTATTAGTTAAGAGAGTCAATAACTAAGATCTTGCTAAACAGGCAGTGAAGGGATTGTAGAGATGCAATCACTTCACTGAATTCCTCCTTAACATACATATCAGAAATATGAGTATGTGTGGCACCAAGGCATCAAAAGGCTACTTGCCTTAATATAGGATGGATTATAAACAATGCGACTAAACAAACTAGATGTAAATCAAATTGTAATTTCAAGTATTTGCATCCCAATAGTCAAAGGCTCCAAAAAGATGCTTACCTTAATTCTGGAATTAGTAGGTGCTTTTATTGTCTCAAGGAACTACTCATCCTTTGTATATAATAAACATATCGTGACATAATATAATGAACATTCCTTTCTTACACTCGCCTAATACAATTTGAGTTCTCAAATACATACATATTAATCCTTCCCATTTCCCCTTTCGCATCACACTTAGTGCAAATAATATTAGATGAATTAAGTAATACTGTGAATATAACAATATTGTATGGATACCACATGAAACTAGTCCATGCGTTATAATTAGAAGAAACCAAAAGTTCCCTATATTCGACCCTAGCTTACCCAAGAAACCTTCCTTTCCGCTTACACTTAGGCAAAAGAGAGGAAAACTTGTGCGCAATTGACACATTTATAAAATTAAGCAACCTCAACTTAGTTCTAACTTAGTTGCATACTTAGAGCTTTAACTTTACATTCATGATAGCATGAATTTGAACGCATATATATACAAACAAGCAGCATTAAAGGATCTTGGCAAGTTACCTTATTTCTTAGGAATACAAAGTATATAACATATCTTCTACACAGGTTAGAATTAACTCATCTAAAGCCATGTCGTATACTAGCTGTAACAGAAAAGCATTTAGTTCCTAATGAGGAAGAACTTATGGTTAATCCAACTATGTACAGAAGTGTTAGAGGTGCATTACAATTAAGTCAACTTCTTCAATAACCTACTTCACTTCATTGGAAACTTGTAAGAAGAATTCTAAGGTATTTGAAGGGAATTCTTGGCTATGGATTTCATATTCTCAATTCAGATAATTATCATGTGACAGCTTACTCAGATGCATATTGGCTTGTTTTCTTGGTGATCGACGATCAATAGCAGATCATTGTGTTTTTATTGGTGATTCTCTCGTATCCTGGTCTTCAAAGAAACAATATGTTGTAGCAGGATCAAGTAAAGAATTAGCAAAGATCTCTTGCACATATAGTTGTTGAAATAAGTTGGGTTTAATTATTACTTGCAGAAATTTAGTATCCATCTTCTTCAATTTCAGTGATATGGTGTAACAATATTAGTGCACTTTCCCTAGTTGCTAATCTTGTGTTTCATTCCAAAGGTAAGCATGTTGAACTTGATTTGCACTTTGTGAGAGATAAAGTTCTGGCCAAGCAATTAGATGTTCGCTATATACCAACAAATCAACAACTTGCTTATGGTTTAACAAAGTCATTGACAAAATTCAAGTTCTGTGAGCTTCAGTCCAAACCCAATGTTTGTTCATCACCCATGAGTCTGGGGGGTGGTTGTTTCTTATCAAGTTTGACAGAAGTTAGTTTTGTCATATTTTCCTCTTATTTGTTTATAATTTTATATTACTTCTAATTTGCATCAGTTATTACTTCAGTTTAAAATTGTTTAAGGTGGTCAGTGGTGTAAGTGGTTACAAGAGGTTATTCACCCTTGTTTTCTCCTAAGCACTCATTATAGTTGTAATCTTGAGAATATTTAAATCCATCATCAATGAATATGATATGCTTTTCATTATTTTAGTTTCACCCAAGATTTTATTTAAATTTGTTATCATAAAATCCTTTTAACATGCATCACTAATATGTAAAGTATAAAACCGTACCTAATAAAGAAAGAAGTTTTAAAAGATTTTAAATCTTAATAACTTTTTGAAGATTTTCCTTATAGCAATTGAAGTTTAAATCTGTCCAAAATTGGAAGATGGTTTTCATAAAAAAAATATTATAGTGTATCTTTCAAAAGGAAACAGCAAATTAAATAGATAATGGGCCTCATAGGGTAAGAAGAATGATGTTTCTTTTCAGCCAGGCCTAGCTCCGGGCCCCAGTTTTATCAATAAATCGGAGCGCGATGAACTCCCCAATCCAACGGCCAGGAATCCACGTCATGACGAAGAGCGCATCCTTCTAACGTCTATATTTCACCAACGGTCGAAAACTCAAAAATATAGAGAATTCCCCATTTCCTCTCCATCTCAATCTGCACCTCATTCTTTTCTCTTTAATCAAAGAAAAACCATTCTCTTCATTTTAGCCCTTCGTCATCTTCTTCTTCCTGCAAAACCCCTTTATATTTTTTTTCCATAAAATTTCACATATCCAGAATTTAGAAATGACTCTTCTTGATCGCCCTGATGACATTGAAGCCCCAAACATTCAGGTCTGGAACAATGCTGCATTTGACAATGGAGAATCCGATGTTAGAACCGTTTCTTGGTCAAATATGCAAGATTCCTACAAGAATCAATCTTCCCAACCATTGCAGAGTGATTGCAGCAAAGAAAATTTGTGCCCTTTGAATTTGAAGACCCCTGCTTCCGGCAAGTACCCTGTTTCTGTGAAGCCGCTCAATCGTAATGGCGTCGTTGAAAATTCACAACGGAAGCCATTCAAAACGCCTCGTATGGTCTCAGCCAAAATGTATGGTGACAAGGGGAAAGAAGAGGAGGAGGTAATTAGTAAGAAAAGAAATGTTGATGAAGAAATCGAAGAAACAGAGAGGGAAATCAATCGATTAGCGACAAGGCTAAAAGCTCTTCAAATTGAAAAGGCCGAGCAAAAAGCCGTGAGAACAGCAGTTCAGAGGGGTGCAAGATTCGTGCCCATCAGATCGGTTGATTCGAAAGCAAGTAGCAAGAATTCAGATGGGGTTGGTAAAATGTTTGAAGACTCTTTAGTTGAACCGAAAATTTGTAAAAACAGAGGCTTAAGTTTGGGGCCGTCGGAAATCCACGGTGGCATCGAAGCACGACGGCAAGGGAAGACAGAAATCACGCCAGCTCAGCGAATTCAAAACCGTCGCCAATCATGCCTTCCAAAATTACTAGATATTGACGAAGTGAAGGCGAAGAACAGAAGAGGAAACAGCTTCAGCCTTAGCCCCAAATCGAGGAGGACTTTGATCAAGGCTCAAACTGTACGGAAACCAGCCACCACTATCGTATCAAAACGGCCGGTAAAAAAAGATGGGGTTTTTGAATCAATTCAACCAAAGAAGCTCTTTAAAGACGTTGAAAAATCAGTACCACCCACTAGTGTCAAAAAGCCATTGAGAACTGGTAGGATTATAGCGAGCCGTTACAATCAGACAAACGAAAGCAGCCAAGTACCCACAGAGAATCGTAAGAGATCTCTGCCAGGAAATTGCAAAGACGATGGAAGCAGTAGGTATGACAAGCGGCGATCTTCGTCGGATCTTAGCCAAAGCAAGGCACCGCAAAGCAGAGTGAAGAAGCGATGGGACATACCAAATGAAATAATGATTCTTCAACAAGAAATGGAAGAAACATGTTTGGAGTCAGTTTCGAAGGTGGGCGATAAGCTTCCGAGGATCAGAACGACTCGCTGTGCGAATATGAGCCCAAGGGACTCGGGACCGGCCAAGAGGGTGTCTGAATTGATTGGGAGTAAGACAAGTTTTTTTGCTGATGAAGAGATGGAAGCATTAATCTGTCAGAAGTTGAATTTTGCAGAGGATGAGGAAGAATGAAATGAAACAATGACGTTTTTTTTTATATCTTTTAAGTCAGTATTTTGTGAACCATAACTCCTGTTATGGAAACAGGCAAAGCTTCTTGTTTGTAGACTTGTGTTTGTGTAAAAAATAAAGGATCAAACTTTCATTTTTTAGCAACTTTTTCTAATATAAATGGGGCTACATGAGTCGTAAAATTTAAATTTGAATTCAAATGCAATTTTAAAAGTAATGACAAAAATGGGATCTGATGAGATCAAATGTTGTTCAATTTGAAGAGTTTGGGTGTTTTGAAGTAGGAGATATCAGATTCTGCTTGAATCCCTGCCAAATACAAATCTTCTGCCCCAATCTGACATGACCAGAATCCTTGTGCGCCAACTTACTAGCTTGCTGTAAAAATACAAAAACAAAACATGAGACAACAAGACTTTCATGCTGAAAAATATGCTTCAAATCATGTTTCTGGTTTTAAATTGAATGAATCTTGTTACCTGGCATAGACAGAGTACCAAAGCCACTGGGTGCTATGACCAATTGAGATCCAATCCCCAGGTAGTTGAGCTGCAGTTTGTTCTCCCCCAAGAGGAGCAAACTGCCCAAAATGCTTGTACCTTTCACAAAAACCAACCGAATTTCAGTCTTCAAATACCATAAACTCACTCATTTAATTTAGTCTTTGTGATTTTTACCTGAAGGGATGAAATCTGTGGCGTCCTGTCCCTCGAAATCGGAGAGGGCCTTCAGGGTACTTTTCACATTGATCCATCCGGTTGAAGCAGCTTGCAAGATATTCACCTTGTTGAGCAGCAACCTACAAAATTCCCGAAAAGGACTTAATGATACAGTAGTTGAAGCAGCACTAGAACAAAAGAGATTTGGAAGCCAATATGATCGAGATGTATGTGTTCACTTGAGCAGTAGCAGGGAGATTTTTCATCTGAGAATCGACTTCAGAAAGTAAGGACTTAAAGCTCTCAATATCCAGTTCGGTCGACTGTTTCTGTGTGTCGGATTGTGTCTTTTTCAACAAAGCTGCAAAGTTCTTCATCTGCTTCTTCTTCAGATAGATCTCAACTTGAGGGTACCTCTCACAAATGTCATCTACGACTTCTTGAAATTCTTGCAGGGCTAAAGCTCCCGACTTATCCTTGTCTGCCTTACTGAATATTACTGCAATATCTTCCTGCAAGCAACAGATTATCAAAAGAAAGATGTGTGAAAGTGAAGCAAATAGAAAAAAACTCGATCAACAATTACCATGACTCTTCTTTGATTTACAGTGGCACAATCACCAAGAGCGTAGACGCCATCACATCCTTCAACCCTTAGCCACTCATCAGTTGCCAAAGCTCTTCTGTTAGTCTGACCAATCTGCTTCATGAAATCAATGACTTGAGGACGAGGGCCTATGCCGGTAGACCAGACAACCATTCCAAAAGGAATGGATACAAATTCACCGGTTGCTCTTTCTTTTGTGGAGATTTCCTTATCAGTTACTTTTACGACCATGGAACCAGTTTTTAGTTCAATCCCATCTCTTTGAAATTTTTCTTCAGCAAAAGCAGTAATTCTCTTGTCAAACCTATAAAAAAAGTGCCCTGAATTTGATGCTCCAAAGTAACGAACCGTATAAAACTATACCGAAAGAACATTAAACAATTTCCTTACATGTTCAAAATATGATCTCCTGCCTCCAAGAGGGTTATTTTCACGTAGTCTTTCAATGAAGGATACAATGCTGCTAAATCCTCAACTGCGAAGTCATGAAGCTCTGCTGCAAATTCCACTCCAGTTGGACCACCTCCAACTATTACAAAGTGAAGAGTTCTCTTCTTCTCTTCTTCACTTAGATTTGGAAGGCTGGCTCGCTCGAAACAATCAATTACAGTCTGACGAATCCTCTGAGCATCTTCCACTCCCTATGTAAAGTTTCAATTTACTTCAGTTTGTTGTACAAAGACATTGCCATTGTACAAAAATAATATACCTTCAAGAAGTGAGCATTTTCCTCAACTCCGGGTATGTTGAAAGTGTTGGATTTAGCTCCCATGGCTATAATCAGATAGTCATAATCAACAGAAAATTCTTCTCTGCCACCCAAATTTGTGTCTTGAATTGATCTACAGAATACCACCTTTTTCTCTGCATCTATCTTATAGCACTCAGCTTCCCTAAATTCAATATCCAGACCTTTCTGCAATGTAAATCATCATTATATTAACAGAGCAATGGCTAAACCAATAATAAAGCCAAAAACTTTTGTTCACATGTAAAGTTCGAGTGAATTTCATTCAGACTATCTTAAACAAAACAAATCTGACTACCTTCTTTGTAATAGTACGAATCGGTTCAACAATGCTGCGAGCTTCAACCGTGCCACACGTGACACTAGGAAGCAAAGGGGTGAAAGCAAAGTAATTATGAGGAGAAATAACATGAACATCATAAGATGAACTCTTGAGATTCTTCAAAAAACTTGTGCCAGCCCATCCTGTTCCAAGCACCACTACTTTCTTTTTCTTGCAGTAACCATCTTGTTGGAATGCATCGGCGTACACAGAATGATACAGAGATCTGCCATTAGTAGCTGCTACCAGTCCACCACCACTGCAGAACAGAGCAATGTTATATCTATATTTTCCATTATAAGTAGAATTGCATCCATAAATTGAATATATACAATCTAAAAAACATGTTCTATTTTTCTTGTCAGACATATGATCATTTGTTTAACTCATCATCAATCCATATTTTATTGGAATTCAAAAAAGGAATTTTGGACAAGGAATTTCAACCAACAATACAATTGAGAATACTTCGGAGAATGGCTAGATTTTTTTCTCTTTTGTGAATTCAGTAACATGTAGGTACCATATTTGAACATTTGATCAATTGAATCCAAAGTACAAGCTCGATTTGGTATCAGCTAATTCCTCAGTAATAGAAACAAGTTTAAAAAAATGTATTATGATATGTCCACTTTCCGTGAAAAATAATCAAAGGTTATACAAGTGAGGGCAACCATCTTCTATTGATAAGAGGCTTTTAGGGTGAAACCAGAAACAAAACCTCATACCATTGTGAAGATTTGTTGGAGAGTCCGTTCTTTCAAACACAAACTATTCATATATATTCACCCTTCAACAATGAAAAGAAAAAAAGAGCAAAAGAAGATATAAGAATATTGCAGAAGACCGGAAAGAGAAGAGTGAATAAAAATTATACCTGACAGTGAAAACAATGAGAAGCTTAGATATGGAAGGATGATCACGAAAAGCATTAGAAGCTTTGGTGTAGAATGAATTCCACCTCATAGTGAAAGCCCTGAATGTCACTCTTTTCCCAGAAACAAAAAAAAGAAAGAGAGAGAGAGAAGGAGAGATCCGTATACAACAGTTATGTTATTAAGCCTTAAGTGAAAGAATGTTTTCTTTATACAGCAGAGAGAGAAAAGGAAGGAGTAACTGCCAAGTAAAGAAGAAGAAGAAGAAGAAATAGGTTTTTATTTTAATTATAATTTTACATTAATGAATAAGATTCACCATTTATTTTCATGGCCAACAAAGTGGGAAAGAATGGCAAGTGTCGTTGACTGAGACAGAGATCTCCTTATATATATATATATATACTCGATTTATTCCCTAGTTTGTAGGTAGTTGATGAGCCAATGAATATTAACATCCAACCAAAAAATTAGGAATTAAAATCTCACTCAACCAATTTACACCATAATCATATCACTTCCCTCTAAATTTAAAAATAATCTAAACGTTTTTTTTTCAAAACTTGGTAGACAATTTTTTAAAATTCTTTTACTACAGGATCGTTTAATTTTTTTATACAATCGTTTAGATTTTTTTACACGATCTTTTTAATTCTTTTGATACACGATCGTTTAGATTTGTCTACCGGTAATTTATTTTTTTTACACGTTTACATTTGCTACTCTAATCTAAATAATTATTTTTAAGATTTTTTATTCACAATTTTTTAGATTTTGCTATTTTTTTGTACACGGTCGTTTAGATTTGGTTATTCAAATTTAAACGACGTAAAAAAGGAAAGGAAAAGAAGAAAGACGGAATGAAATCACAGTGAAAAAAAAAAAAGAAATACGATGGAAAGATTAAATGATATAAAAAAGAATCAGAAAAGAAGAAAGACGCTGAAAATATTAAACGACATAAAAAAGAATAAAAAAAGAAGAAAGACGTTTGAAAGAAATCGCAAAATCATAAAAGGAAAAAACGATGAAAAGAAATCACAGCCAGAAAAGAAGAAAGACGATGGAAAGATTCAACAATATAAAAAAACAATTGAAAAATAAAAAAAAATGATGGAAAGAAATTGCAGGAAGAAGATGAGGAAAGAAATTGCAGGAGGAAGACAATTTCATTGCAAATAAGAGAAGAAAGATGGAAGGGCAAATATTTAAAAAATGACTAATTTTATGGGATTTGTTATACAGGCCGTAAATAATTTAGTGTTTTGTTATATGTATGTAAGTTTCCCTTATAACAATAACAATAAATGGTAGCTTGTAAATCATATTTAAAATCATCATTTAGAAATCATGTTGTCACTCACTGATGGTAGCTTAAACCCTCAGTTTGTAAATCTACCCGATCTCCTCTTGACCTGAAATAATGGGAAAAATTCATTTAAATCCTTTTTATCTTAAAAATATCAAAACGTTGCTTAAAATTTCCCAAAATATTGAAAACAACTCGAAAACACCCATTTGACATTGTTGGCGCGTAGAGGGAGGGCAATAGAGCTAACACATGCGGGCATGGCCTAGGCAGACCAACCGTGTGCTAACCTCGCAATGAGGCTTGCCGGCGCGCACCTCATGCTTAACGCCTGACCATCTGACATGCCACAGTGTGGCCTTCACGCGTACGCTGGACTTGCCATATGCTTGCCTGGTCACGCGCCCATGTGCATGGCCTATCTTGCACGCAAGCTATGTGTCCAACACACGTCCAACACCCAAAATAACCTCTTTTAACCCAAAATGCGTGCCCATCTCGCCCAACAACCCTTGACGTTCGACCAACCACCCACACTATGCATAACTCACTTTTTTAGCCAGAATCTTACTTTCACTTTAGAGCTTAATATCTTAAGATCCACAACTCAAATGAAAATATTTCCTTCTACAAAGTTTCTGGAAAATGTATTAACTGTTACCTCAAAGTTTCAGCTAAAACCTTCATGTATTGGGCTTTGTAGCCTCCTTGAAGTGGAAACTACTTAAATTTCTCCCGAGAATGACCTTTCTCTCTTCTTTCAACTCAAACTCGACCTTCCTCTTGCCAAATTGAACTAGTAGCCCCACCTTAGAAAATATACTCATTTTATAAACTTTTTAGACCCATTTTAGCAAAATTGTATGAGTACTTTGGGAGAAATTGCAATTTGAAGTGACTTATGTATACTGAATCGTGCATGAAAAGTTCTTGAGCCCTCCTACTTGCCGAAGTCTAACCTATGCATACACATGACACCTAGAATCCACTTAACCGACTCACCATCTCGCCTAACTTCACTCAGAAGACCCAACCAAAATGTCTAAGTGTTAGTCTCAAGCCAAAACGCCTTGTCAAATGTCGATTAACCTCTCTTGACCTAGCCACAAGCTACCAAACGAATGTCTAAGCCAAACTAGCCTCTAAGGAAATCTTCTCGCCAAGCCAAAACGCCTAACAAAACTCTAAAACATGTATTCTCGCCTAATCCACAACCAAAACGTCAAACATCCTTTAGAGGTTATTTAACCCTTCTCGGCCACACACCACAACACCAACTTGCCACCCACTCATGTCTAAACGCCTAACATCATCACCTTGCTGAAATAACCTCTTTATTTCCTCATCTTTTGGCTATCCACCAAGCTCAAAATGCCTAGACCATGGACTTGGCCAAATTTTTCCTCTTTTCCAAACTAACCTCCTCAACTCTTAAATCATTAGTCACTTAGCTTTTCTTCTCTCCACCTACCATGATGCACTTACGATGACACTTTTAAGGCACAACCTCTCGACGCCATATACCCACACTTGTTCTCCTTTAGGGATACAAATAATGGAAGTTATCTCGCTAAGGTGGAGTTTGTCTCCAAACTCCTCCTTGTGTGCGCTAGCCATATCCTTGCTACTTGTCCTCTTGTGTAGTTGGTGATAAACACTGGTCAAGTGATGACTATAGCTCAACTAGCGTGATAAGGATTATAAGCTAACCTTCTTATCAAGAACTTATCATAGGACTTAACTACAAATAACACAAAGATAGATGAACAGTAAAGAGATAGATGATTGAAACGGTATAATTATGCAATGTATTAAAGAATATAGGCCTTAAGCCACTATATAGTATAAACAAATACATTACAAAGAAATACAAATAATGGAAAGTGTAGAAATGACATTACAAGTTAGGGGAGATGGGGAACGAGATCTTCTTCACTCAAACTTCAAGCTTTCACTCTTAGACTGACCGGAGAAGATGAAGAACTGCTTTACAGATAGTGGAAAGGCTAATCCTCTCTACCGCTCTCTATTTTTTGGCCTATTCGGGCCTACCCTTGTTGATAGAGATGGAGTCCTTTATATAGGCACATTTAGGTGGGAAATCTAATCTTTTGAACATGTTAGGGGCCGAAAGCTGCCTCTGTATTAAATCACATCAACTCCAACTACCACTTTTGTCTTCTAGCGAACCTCTTCTCGCCTAGTCTTCGCACGAGCTCCTCTGCAATTCGCTAGCTTTTTTTTTTGTTCCCAATCCTGCGTTAAGACACCAAAAACAAGGTGAAACAAGCATAAATGCTTATGTAAAGACTATAAGCTATACATTTTGACACATTTCTTATGTGTTTTGGATTCATTATTTTATCTAAAAGACTATAATAACTTGTATTTCTACAAGTTATCAAACTACGCGTTTTGATACTTTATCGTGTGTTATGACTTCATTATTCTACCTAAAAGGCCATAATAACTTGTATTTCTACAAGTTATCATCTATCATTGTAGGTCAATCCCGTTAACAATATGAAATACCAAGTGATTGATGTGACTACTCAATATGTTGTGTACTTGCCTTTGAAGATTTGTGTTGCAGGATGTGGGATATATTGCAAATACCATGTTCATATATTTATGTTGTTTTGACCATCAAGCATTTGTCAATAAAGTCACATGTCTCTCCTTTTTATTTGAATAGCACTTTGAGTTCAACATATAGAAGATTTATAAACCCCTGGGGCAATCATCGATAATGGAAAATACCTGAAGATGTTAGATCGATTGTGATTCTCCTACCTATTGTCAAACGTGCAGTTGGTCGTTGACTTGAGAAGATTAAAATTCCTTCTAAAATGGAGTTCAAAAAACATGTTAAATGTGGCCGTTGTAGACAATTTGACCATAATCGGAAAAGATGTAAGCTTTCCTTATTGTAGTAGATCGATCCATTGTCGAATGATATTTATTTATTTTTTAATTACCATTGTTTTTTAATTTCTTTTTATGTTTGATATTATTGAAGACTTTTATTATGTCATAGACAGTGTATCATATTTCAATTATGGGTTTACATTTTTTTATCCCTCATCTTTATATCGCTTAATTATTTACTATAATTAACATAAGTTTAGATTTTTCGTGAATTTATATTTTTTTATTCTATGTTCTATATGCACTTTATTATATTCGTTCGTTTATATATGTCTAATTATTTCTTGTATGCCAATTATTTTTTGCATGCCACATTATAACATCATTTGCAATTCAATTCGAATGTATCAATCACCACATATACATCGATTTATTTAATATACACTACAGATTAGATCACTTATTTATTTCACCTATTAAATCAGTGGCTTATCAATGTCCCTGAATCTTCAATTATGTCATATACTACCCTGCACACATAAAAAAACTATTTGTCCAAGTTTATAAATTCATACAACTTCAAATTTTGAGAAAAATAGAAATAAACTAAAAAATCTATATATATCAAATTTGTTGTCATATCATTCATATACCCTTACATCTAAGCAATTTTCATAACCAATGTTAAAGAGATAAATTTGTTTACAAAAAAAAAAAAAAAAGCATCATCTTGTTGTGTCTAAAATAGCCCAAATTTCATTTCCAATTTCTTTACCATAGCATGGCATAGATTCATTTTCTTCATATTTTTATGCAAATTATGAAACTAGGCTCTGATACAAGAACAATGCAAAGAAACTAGTTAAAACAAAGTCCAAACAAAGAAAAACGAGTAATTTGAAGATCAAAGATAAAATTGTAAATAATTTGAAAGTTTTCATATTTTCGCGAGCACAATCCTCTTCAAGGTCGCAAGTTCGAACCTCAGCTGCCGGTTGCTTTGTTTATGCATGCATGAAATGTTTGTTCATGGTTATGTCATGTAAGTTCTAAATGGTTGACTTAGTAGGCGATTAGGATAGGATTATTCGATAAAAAGAGCTTCCTATCTATGCGATGATTTACAAATAATAAACATGTAGTATAAGTTTTCCTATCACTTGCCCAAGTGTAAGTGAAACGATAGGTTTCTTGGGTAAGCTTAGGGTCAAACTCAATGAACTTCTATCAAACCTTAGTTATAAAACTTACTTCTCATCTAGACGGTATATAAACTCTATACAGTAAAGAAATGACATAGTGAAATGGGATAAATATGCAATGTATTGATGAATATAGGTCTTCAGCCATTGTGCAATATAAAGAATAATATATTACAATGAAAGTACAAGTGGGAAGTACGAAAGGTGGGTCGAGTCATAGAATGCCCAAACATTCCACGACTCATTTACAAGTTAGGGGAAAGAAAATGATGGTTCTCTCTCTACTTTTCTCTAAGCTCTATGCTTATAGTTGATTTGAGAAGAGGGTAGAAATTTTTCAAAGAAAGCGGAAAGGTCTACTCCCATGGAGTTCTCTAGGTTTTGGTCCATTCAAACCAACGAGTTTACATGGTAGGGATGAGGTTCTTTTATAAGCTACCTTGGGTGGGAAGCTTCTATTCTTCTACACATGGCAGCGCCAAAAGTAGCATTGTCAAGTTACATCAACTCCAACTACCATTCTTGTCTTCTAGTGAATCTTCATCGTGTGATGATGTGGTTCCTCGCCTAGAGATGTTTAATCACTAGATAAGCTTCCTATCGCGTAGCTTTTACACATGCTCCTCTGCGATTCACTATCTTTCTTCTTTTCTTATAATCCTGTGATAAAACATTGAAAACAGGGCATAACAAGCATGAAGACTTATGAAAATTATATTCTATTATATTTATAAATTTGTAATAGAAACTACACATTTTGACACTTTTTTCTCGCATTTTGGCTCCATTGTTCTGCATCTTGGCTCCATTGTTCTTCCTAAAATGCCATAATAATTTGTATTTCTACAAGTTATAAGTTGTGTGCAGTTTTCTTTTGCATTTTTGAGTTCAACATCAGTGGTTCGAAACTCAACACCTGCAAATCAAATTTCTCACCATTTTTCGAAAAGCAACTTCGTAAATACTATGAAATATTCTTCGACATGTGTCACCTTCCACCGCGGGTGCGCCACCTCGAGGTCGTGGCTTTGAATCTCCACATCTACGAAACAACTTTTCAAATGATTTTTTGATGGCAAAATCGTAATATCATTAAAACTTTCTGAAACACTCCATCGATTTCACCTAAATTCATCCGGGCAAGTTTCAGGTCAAGGCTTCAAATCCAGTCGACGGTTATTTATATATTTTTCTTTCAATACTTTCCTTTTCTCCTAATTTCACATCCATTCATCATAATTTCAATCTCTCTCAATTTTGTATAACCTTCCTCTAAAGAAAAAAACTTCCCTAATTTTTCTCTTAAATCTCTCTACACATATCCATTTTCCAGCAGATTTGTTTGATCCAAATTGAGGGGTAAGTTCTTTGTGAGGTAAGGGGCATTGAGATTTGCTTATCTTTCTAGGGTTTTCATTAATTTTGTCATTCTAGAATTCCTTTAATTTTTTTCGAGAACATTATTTCTATTTTATGTATTTTGATTTCAAATTAATTCTTTAAATTTGTTTCTTGAATTCTTGAAACATCTGGTGTTTTTTGTACGTAATATATATTTCTTTTGAGAAATTAATGTTCAATTTTGTTAAAATGCTTTTACATTTTTCATTAGAGTTTTTATACCAATTCTTGAACATAGTCTGATTTGAGTTCTTCTTAGAATTTCTTCATTTTCTACATAATTGAAATTGACCCCACATTTTGTTGACCAACATTCATTGATTGAATTCAGTTTACTATTTTCCTCAAGCATGAAATGTATAATTTTTGTGAAAATGAAGTCAAGAATTGATTGCAATATTACTCTCCAAAAATCTTGCATTTAATTCCTTTTATGATTCTAACATTTATTTTGAATTTGGTAATTGTCAAATTTTTCCAATTCATAATCTTGGGAAAAGATTTCTTTTCTCTTATATGTTTGTGAATAATTGTGTTTAAAGATGCAAGTTCCGTAAATGCATGATGTTTATTTCTCGTCGATTAGAGGTCTTAAATCTTGTACAAATTGTTTGGGTGGCTTGGTCTTCAAAATGTAGAGTTTATATATATGAATGTATATTATAAAATTGGGGCAAGCTGGGCTAAATCGACCCCATGTTTGCTCAACTTGAAGATCCAACTCAATTTTTCCACTTTTCCAATCCAACCTAACAAAAATTTAACCCAATCTATTCGATTTGTGTTGGATCATCTGGATTGGTTGGATTACAGAATTTTTTGAACACCCCTAATTAAAATATATATTACAACTTATTAATATTATAATTCATACACATTGTCATGACATTTTTTTTTTCAGATTTGTAATAAATATGTAAAATCTTGATATTTAACATTTGAGTTTGGGAAACTTACATACATGTAACAAAATACCAAACTATTTACAGCCCGTGTAACAAAACCCATAAAGTTAGTCATTTTTTAAATATTCTAGGTTTGTCCTTCCATCTTTTTCTCTTCCTTGCGATCAAATCGTCTTCTTCCTCTTGCGATTTCTTTCATATTCTTCTTCCTGCTATTTTTTACATCGTTTTTCTTCTTTTCCTCTCTTTTTTTTCTGCAATTTCTTTCCATAATTTTTCTTATTTTTCAATTCTTTTTTTGCGTCGTTAAATCTTTCCATCGTCTTTCTCTTTTCTTCTTTTCTTTTCGCTGCGATTTCTTCCCATCGTCTTTCTTCTTTTCTGATTTTACAATTTCTTTCAATGTCTTTTCTTCTTTTTTGACTCTTTTTTACGTCGTTTAATATTTTCTTCGTCTTTCTTCTTTTCAGATTCTTTTTTACGTCGTTTAATCTTTTCATCATCTTTCTTCTTTTTTTTTTTTGCTGTAATTTCTTTCCATTATCTTTCTTCTTTTCCTCTTCTTTTTTTACGTCGTTTGAATTTGGATAACCAAATCTAAACGACCATATACAAAAAAAATAGCAAATCTAAAAAATGGTGTATAAATTTTTTGAAAAAAATCATTCAGATTGGAGTAGCCAAATGTAAATAATCGTGTAAAAAAAATAAATCATCAGTAGACAAATCTAGACGATCGTGTACAAAAAAATTAAAAAAAAATCATTTAGTCAAATCTAAACGATCGTGTAGAAAAATCTAAACAATCGTATAAAAAAATAAACGATTGTGTAGTAAAAGAATTTAAAAAAAATCGTTTAGCCAAATCTAAACGATCCTATACCAAGTTATGAAAAAAAATCGTTTAGATTTGGGGACAAAATTAAACGATAGAATCTAAACGAACCAAATTTAAATAATCGTGTAACAAAATTAAACGATAGAATTGCAAAAATAAATTGTAGTCATATCTAACGATCGTGTACCGAACAAGCCAAATTCAAATCTAAACGCGATCGTGTAACTAAATTTAAACGTAATCAAATTAAACGATAGAATTGAAAAATAAATTATAGTCATATCTAAACGATCGTGTACCAAACAATAGTTAAATCTAAATGATCGCAAATATCTAAACAATCACAAATATATTACGCGCGCGTTTTTGACAACGTAGTTGACAAAACATTTTTTGTATTTTACATGGTAGGCCTCACACGGTAAGTCTCTAGACTTTTTCTATTTTTGGAATTATTCTATACCATATAAATACTTTGCCGCTTTTTTATACTTTTTAAAATACCCCAATTTTAGTTATTAAAATGTGTTATAACAAATTTAAGTATTTTAAGTTAATAAATAACATACTTAGAAAAAGAAATAAATAACCCAACAACCTAACCCAAATGTTAAACCAAACCTAAATTTTGAAGGTTGGATTGGGTTGAAAATCTTATTTGGATTATTTAGGGTGTCGATTTAACCTTTCCGAAAATTCAAGTTGGTCCAAAAAGTCTCTTCAATCAACCCCAACCCAACTCATTTACACCCATATATCAAATTACTCATTTAAATTTTCTCAAAATTAAATTTTACAAGTGAAATAGAAAAGAATTTGTTCTCATAAATTTTTAATAACATTCCCATACACAACTAAACACATACATCCTAAATTTCCAACGATCTTATTTCAAGACTGATTATTTCTAGACATTCTTAATTACCACTAATCTTATTCTCATCTCAATTTTCTCGATCCAAATGGCCCGTAACTCATGTAAATGTCGTTTCACTGTGTATGTTCTCCCTGAAGCAGGATCTGGCTTCACAACATCTCAGATACGTTGGATGCTATCATCACGTCTCAACCAAATTATTAATTTAATTTCTTCAAGTAATAAACACACACTTCTCAAATACTACATTAAGAACCCATCAACGGTTCTCAATCAATCCTGATAAACAACCCAACTACTTCCAGGTACTACCTTAACTCTCCTCTCTTTCATTTCCCTCCTCATTCTTTGAGCCTCCTCATGCCTCCCTACACTTGCATACATTTTAGCCAACAGCACATAATTCGCAGCATTTTCAGGCTCTATTTCAAACAAAGCCTTCCCTGCAATCTCCGCCAGCTCTAACTCTCCATAAATTCGACAAGCCCCGAGAAGGGCTCCCCAAGCTTTAGCCGTCACCCTCACTGGCATCTCACGAATAATGTCATGCGCCTCATGTAATCTTCCTGCCCTGCTCAATACATCTACTAAACAAGAATAATGATCACTGCTTGCTTGCAGACCATAATCTCTCTGCATACGATTAAAATAATCCAATGCTTCATCAGCCAACCCCACGTGACTACAAGCTTTCAACACCCCTATAAATGTAATCGCATCAGGCTGCACTTTACTCAATTCCATTTGTTGAAAGATGTTTAAAGCAGTACTGGCTTCCCCATGAAGAGCATGTGCTGATATTAAACTGCTCCATGCAACTACATCTCTTTCTGTCATATTATCAAACACATTGTGCGCATAAGAGAGACATCCGCATCGTCCATAGGCCTCAACAAGGCCACTGCTTAACTGAAGATGACCACCAATATCGTTTCTCATGGCAAAACCATGAATTTGTTTAATCAAGTCCAAAGATGCAACTCCAACACTTGCAGGTAATAAAGCAAGAAGGGTAATTAAATTAGGCTTCAACCCACATTGTTGCATTTGCCTATAGAAAGCAATGGCCTTGAATCCATCCTCCAATTTCGATAACCCTGCAACTATTGGATTGAAGGACGAAGCATTTGGAGGGACATCCATAGCTTCAAACAATTGCAAAGCACCAAATAACATGTTTGAGTGCACGTAGAGTGATAGCATGACATTCCACACAACAACACTTCTATGGGGAATTTCGTCGAACAACTTTCGTGCAAGTGAAACAGACAAAGATTTTCCGTACATGTCAACAAGGGCACAAGCAACAAATGGGCTTGAGAGTAAGGAGGATTTAGCGGAATGAGCATGGATGGCAATGCCCAAATGTGGTCTTCGGAGGGCGGTGCAAGACTTGAGAACAAGAGAGAAGACATGGGCGTCTAAAGCAAGGGCTAGTGAGGCCTGCATGTGGTGGAAAAGAGAAAGAGTCTGCTCGTGGCTGCCATGTTTGGCATAAAAGCTCAATTGCTTACTGTAAGAAACCAAACGTAGATAGCTTGAACCCATTTATTTATTTCTGCTCTGCAAAGACACAAAAGCTTCTGCTTTCATAGGAAAAAAAATCAACGCACTGGAGATCTGGAATCTTTTTAATTTCACTAATTTCCTAGCCGAACTTGAATCTTTTTTTCTCTATGAATCATTCGTTATAGTGATCAGTACATTCTTGCTTATTTGAATTCTCTGTTTAAAGAACAAAGACATACGAAAAAGGCCAAAACAAATTAACAGAACATAAGATTCAATAACAAAACAGGGACTTAGCTCCACAAAGTCTCAAAAAGATGGATTGAATCAAATCAGGAAAATTAAACCATTATTGATCACTATAACAAACAGCTGGAGAAGAAAAACAAAAACAAAATTCAAATAAATATGCTCAGAACATCTATACTGAGGTAGGTGGAATTGATAGATATTGAAGGCTCAGATTAATGTAACAGCTTTATCAATCATCAAATTCTGAAGCAGAACTGGCATTATAAGGTGAAGTTCAATCCTCACTGCCAAACTTGAAAACAGTACCTAATATAATTGGGTATAAGAATATGTATAGCGGAAGTTTTTAGAGGTACAAACATTGAACATATAGGCCCCCACGCGATCACCGCCGAAGACTAAATTTCGGCCTCTATGACTAGCTCCATTTTCATATGCTTAATCTGCAGAAAACAAGTTAAAGATGTAGTGAGGCCCCCAAAAAGGAAATTAAAAAAAAAGCTACTAATCAACCACAAACATAATCGAAGGCGAACTTTGTTGGATGGGATGTGGCCGTTATTTCACACACATCAGCCGTGTAAAAGAGCACGGCTAACCTGCAACACTAAACGGCGACAGACTAGCACGAGCAGTGGGGCTATCACCGTCAGCGAGATAATCAGAATTCAGAGTAGCCCGGGGATGATCAGGCATATGATAGTTGAATTGAAAATAATGAAAGAAGAAAACCTTGGATCGGCTTATATCGGCTGCTCCGACGAAAAAGCCCTACTTCATCCCCGCACTCGACGTGGACGCAAGCCTGTTTTGAGAATGAAGGAACCTTGCTTTACTTTCTAGTGAAATTTTGGCAACTACGGGGAATTTTGAGAAATAGGACCTGCAATTTTTTTGTTTTACCTTTTAAAAGTAGTACAGTTTTAGAATGATTTGTAAACTTGTGTTTTTTTTGTTGAACTCTCCACATCCTTCACAAATTTTTAAAAATAATTTCAATGTAATTTCTCGTTCCTCTCGGCCAAGTTCAACATCGAGATTGTGTGATTTAATTTGAAACAAACCATGAAGTGGAGCTCTTGTTTAAGAAATTCCAACATATTTTTCTTTCTATGACTAAAAATTGAGCTTTAATTTAAACAAATCTACATTATATTTGTGTTAACCATTGAATGAAGTGTTTATTGCGTGCCAATCAAACAAGTTAACTAACAACCACCTCAACTTTTATTCTAAAAATTTTGCCAGAAATTGAACTCAACCACTATAGATTGAACTCAACCACCATAAACTTATGAATATATGATGGAAAATCATCAAGACAAGGTGAGACCGAGGAAGATTTTGAAAAGATAAAATGAAAGATTTTGAAGAGCTTTAAGGTTCTTGCTTATGCTTCCAAGAAACAAAAGCTTGTAAGCAAAATTATTCTAAAATCCAACAATTAGTATTTGGTGTTAAAACTCGGGGTTACCTTGGGGCATTTTGGACTGAGAACAACATAATTTACCAAATGAACTCAAGCAACATTGGTTCGAGATACTTAAAAATTGAGTTGAACTTAATTTCTCGGTCCATCTCGCCTGAGTATGGCATTACGATTGTACGTTGCATCAAATGACCAAAATACCCCTAGAACCTCAAACATTTGATATTCTCACAAAACTCTAAACCCTAAACACTTTTTTATTTTGGTTGAGAACTAAATGAGATTGCTTCTAAAATATTTTGAATTCCCCTAATTCTTGCTTCTCGAAATTTGAAAAAGCCATCCTCGAACTCAATTCGCTCAAGGTGAAATACTTTAACAATTACATAGTTTAGGTTTTGGTTTTTAGTTTGAAATCTGAGATAGATGGAACACTCTGTAGTTTTAATGTTCTAATGTAGTTGCATGTTGAGTTGATCTAGACTAGTTTTAATGAGGTTATTGTTTTCCCAATCTCCTTCGATGAATCTCGGCGATTTCTATTGGAATTTATGTCCTAAAACTCATAGTTTGCAGTTAAATTATATTATATTCAATAAAGTGGTTATTGAGGACTTATTAGTGAAATTTGAATACTATAATCTTGAATCCAATAAACTAAAATCCTGAGGCTATCTAGTGTGGACTTGAACTTTATGTAGAGACATAAAAGTGGATCAAGTTCGAGTATATAATCCAAACAGTCTATAGCGTATGAATAAGGTTGGGTGCCTTATTCTGGGAACACTATGGATGCGACCCACTTTGTAGTTAGTACAAATGATGTGATCATGAATCATTTATGTAGAGACATAGAAGTGGGGGCATCATATGTAAAGAGGACATTTCTCCCAATTCCCTCATGCGTTTTGGCTGAAATTACTCTCAAAAGTTCACAAATTGAGTCTAGTTTTTAGGTTGAGGCTACCGGATGAATTTTAGCATAAGAGGATTGAGTTTAAGCTGAAGAAAGAGAGAAAGGTCAGCTTTCATAGTAATTTGAGCACTTCTAGAAGGCTACAAAGACATCCTTTGAGAGCTGAAATTTTGAGGTCATCTATAGACTAAGGGCTTAAGCTTGTATCTGTGAGTAAAAAATGAATTTATTAAAGTGATTTTAAGCATGTTCTTAAGGTATTGTTTATGAATGATTTGAATTAAATGTTTAAGTGATTTATAAATAGTTTCCAAAGCATGTGATTTAATTAAGGTATTTATTCAAGCATATTGTTTACTTAGAAATGTTTATGGCATGTTAGAAAATGAGTTTATCAAGGTATTATGTGATTTAAAGGCTCTTTATGCAAAAGGATCTTAAAGAGGTTTAAAGTTATGGTTTTATAAATGTTTTCTCGGAACCAAGATATCTCAAAATAGTCCTTAACGGGGTAGGACAAAGGGCGCTAAGGAAAGGTAAGGACACTTATATGTAGGAATGAGTTAAGGATGTCTACCTCGTAAGAAAAAGTTAGGGATGCCTACCTTGTAAGAATATGGATTAGGGATGCCCGTCTCTGAAATTTATGGAGGAGTTGGTATCAAATAACCTCTACCATCTCGTAAGAGTAGATACTTGAGATTCAAGCAGGAAAAACAAGGATTTAAGTTACTATTTCCTAAATGCTTTGAAGTTTAAGCTTTCATGTTATTGTTTATCGTTTATTGTTTCAAAGGATTTATGAGTATTATTTCTAAAAGGTTTATGAAAGTTATTTAGAAAACTGTCACTCACTAGGCTTGTTTAGCTCACACTCTTCAAAGTGTTTTCCCACTTTCAAGGTAAAGACTATGTCATCGGAGCCTGAATTAGTGTTATCTGTCTTCTGGAGGATTTTTCTTTAAATATCGTATGTGTCTTGTAGTTTTGTATCTATGTTAAGTTGGTCTTTTGTGATATCAGACTTAGATTTGGGAAGGTTGGTTTTGGGTTTTATTTATATAAATGAAGTTGAGTTATATCTGTAAGAAAAACTTACATAACTTTTGTTTTAGGAGAAGGATTTTACTTAGTTGTGTTTAAAAATTATGTGTTTTAGCTTCCGCTTGTTTATTGTTTAAAGGAAAAAGTTTAAAGGTCAGTTGGTGTTGCTCTTGAAGGGGGGCGAGGATATCAGTTGGCTTCACGCCTCATCATGGGGTCGAGTAAGGAGGTGCTAGGAGTGGGGTGTGATAGTGTGCGCCTGGTGCTATGCGCCTATGGCATGCCCCAGGCACCATTATGCTTCCCAAGCTAATCCCCCCTCGACGCTCGACCACCCAGTGAAATGCCTAGAAGTTGGGTTTTTCGACCAGAAACATAATTTGACTTTGGATCTTAATAACTAAATATGTAGAACTCGAATGACAAAACTTTCTTCTACAAAGTTGCTTAGAATTGTCTTAACTTGGTTACCTTCAACTTTCAGCTCCAAATTCCAAATGATGTGCTTTGTAGTCATCTAGAAGTGTACCTTGTTTAGATTGGTTCGAAAATCTACCTTTCTCCCATTTTCTCAATTCAAACTCAAACCTCATTTGTTCAAATTCGTCCGGCAGACCTAGTCTAGAAACTAAACTCAATTTTAGAGGTTTAAGAAGTGAAAACAAGGAAATGATACGAGTGGATGTGATGCTCTTATTCTTCAAAGCTTCTCTATTTATAGAAAGGCTGCATGGTTTGAGATTGACATCTCTAACACCCACCTCATGCTTGGATGCCCAAGTCTTCACTCCCTTTCTTAGTCTACCCTAGGCATGTCCTAGGTGCCTTGCATGCACTTCATCTCCTACTTAATAGCAACAAAACCTCTTGTCATGACATGCTTATCACCAAGCCCCGAGATAACTTGGCCAATACTTATCGCCAACTACCCGAGAGGGCAAATAGCAAGGATATAGCTAACGTGCGCAGGAGTTTTGAGATAAACTCCACCCTAGCGAGATAACTTCCATCATTTGTATCTCGAAAGGAGAACAAGTGTGGGTATTAAGCGTCAGGAGGTTGGCACCCTTAAAAGAGAAGTTCTATTAGCCTTATAAGTGAAACCTTTTAGATTTGTCTCGCTTAACCAAACTTAGTCATTTGAAGATACTGAGAGGTGCTCGTCTTAATCATAAGCTAGTTATTTTAGACACATCGCATCAAAGCTTTTGCATAGTCTAAATGCCTAGTAATGCATAGAATTCCTCCATTTTCTATTATACAAGTAAGTTTGCAATTCCATCCCGCCTCTATATTTATCCCCTTTTACAAATTCTCTAGTGTATATAAGTAGATGTAGCTTAAACTTATACTTCATCATAATGCAGATAATTTTTTTATACCACTTGAGTGATAAGTGAATCCTAGAACTAATCTTTGATATCAATTCCTTGTGTTCGACTCTGGATCATCCAGATAAACCTATTGTTTTGCTTATAAATGGGTAAGCAATAAGAAAATTTGTAATCAGCGATGACTTAGCAATTACACAAGCTGTGAAACATGGTGAGCATATCGTTATTATTAATATTTTTATTATTTTAATATTATATCTCAAAATAGAGTTGTACGATATAATTGATGTTTGTCGTTTAACTGCATTCGAAAAAAGAAACATTTGTTTCCCATACTTCATTTCGTTTCAATGCTATTATGTTGGTCGTCACTTTTTTAAATCGATTGTTAACAATACGGAATTTTTTGATATTGTACTTACAACCTTAATTTAAAGAAAATACATGTAATTTATTTCGCACGTAGCGCATTAATTAATTTCTTGGCACGAAAAGCTTGCGTACAAAACGTTCAAAATTAACATCGTATTTACAAATGTTAATGAAACATGTTTCCCAATAAAAATTCCAAATTTCGGTAAATAAAATATGAATATTTGTATATTGGATTTACAATACGAATTAAAGAAAAATACATTTGTAAAAATTTAAAAAAAATAATAAATTTTTTTAAATCGATTTTTAACAATATACAATTTTCTGATATTGCACTTACAACATCAATTTAAAGAAAATACATGTAATTTCTTTCCCATGTAACGCATCAATTAATTTTTTGGCACAAAAACTTGCGTACAAAATGTTCAAAATTGATATCGTATTTACGAAAGCTAATGAAACATGTTTTCCAATAAAAATTTCAAATCTTGGTAAATAAAATAAGAGTATTTGTATATTCGATTTAAAATATGAATTTCAAAAAAATACATTTGTAATAATTTTAAAAAATAATAATAATTTTTTTTTGTCATATTCCTTCCTACTTATTCCTTACCCCAAACAAGGATTATAAATAATTCATCATAATCCTTTCACTTATTTCTTCTCCCAAACAAGAATTATTATAATCTTTTCCTTTTCATAAGCCCAATTTTCCTTATTCCTTTCTCCCCTTATTCCTTTCGTTCCCCCAAACATCCCCTAATATTCTTCCTTCTCTTTACTTTTCATTTTTTGTATTTCATTGTAATGTATAGTGTTCATATTATACAGTGGCCTAAGGCCTATATTCTTTAATACATAACATATTTATACCTTTTCATTCTTTTAAGGTCCAACTGTCAATGTGTTATAAGTAGTTTAGTCATGTATTCTTATCATCTGTCATTGATAAGAAGCCTAGCTTATAAGGTACTTTATCGCGTTAGTTGAGCTATAATCACTGCTTGGCCAGCGTCTATCGCCAACTACTCGAGAAAGTAAGTAGCGAGGATATAGTTAACGCACACAAGCAAGAGTTTGGACACAAACTCTACCTTAGCGATCAAACCTCCATCATTTTGTTGGAATTTATGTCATAAAACTCGTAGTTTGTAGTTTAAATTACATTCTATTCAATAAAGTAGTTATTTATGACTTATTAGTGAAAATAGAATACTATAATCTTCAATCCAATAAACTATGGTCCCTAAGCTATTTAGTGTAGACTTAAAATTCATATAGAGACATAAACTATGGATCAAGTTTGAGTATATAGCCTAAATACTCTATAGTGTATAAATAAAGTTGGACGCCTTATTCTTGGAAAATTATTGATGCAGCCTACTTTGTAGTTAGTACAAATGAAGTGATCTTAAATCGTTTATGTAGAAACATGGAAGTGGGGGCATCCTATGTAAAGAGTTTACCTAACACTGGAACCATGAAATAGTCAATGACTTTTAAGTTATAACATCGTTGACTATATAAAATTGACTATTTCGACTTATTGATGACCTAGGTAATGTAATCTAAATTTTGAGGTAACTATTAACTTTTGTTCAAACGATATTATCCTTAGATCTGTATAAGTGAGGGTAGCTCAACGACGCTAGTCCAACAAGCCTCCCTTTTAGGGGTAAGACCAGGTGGATAGTTAGGGATATAAGGTGCAAGACGAAATTCACT
This sequence comes from Cucumis melo, assembly GCF_025177605.1. NCBI lineage: Eukaryota > Viridiplantae > Streptophyta > Magnoliopsida > Cucurbitales > Cucurbitaceae > Cucumis > Cucumis melo. The sequence goes on along the minus strand of NC_066867.1, from coordinate 16,405,221 downwards.
CTTACCCACTTTAAAGTTATTAGATAGGTTGTTCCCTTAAAGACTAAATCCAAGTCTTGAACAAGAGGCCCCGTCCTTTTATTAGCCTAAGAGGGATTTGGTTTATAGGGTTGGACCTTAACCAATTCTTCAATTGTGGATCAGTGGGACTTAAGGAGGAAGATGTAATCTCAGGGGTAAAACAGTCTTTTGACCCAGTCGAGGTTACGAACAATTTGTGAAAGATTAACTTATTGATCATGGATATATCAGATGGATAGAAATATATCTATAGCAAGAGGAGTGCAACTATGGGACTTTAGTAGAATGACCAGTTAGTTAACGAATGTTGATTAGCTCGATCTAATAGGGTTTTAGCCAATTAATCTCATATTGTTAGAGCCCACGATCTATAGGTTCATTAGTTTTTCCTGCTAGCTCACACGAAATTAACTTAGAACAGTATGTTGGAATAAATCGAATTATTTGAATTAGGTAAAGAGAGAGAAACCGATGAATATATGTAATATAGCCTTTGGTTATCAGTTTTAGATAGAGCTTTATGTTTTAATGTGATTTAAATATTAGAAGTATGAATATAGATTCATATTCGAAAGCTCAGAATTGGTGGAAATTGTCAAAGTTGTGAAAAGTCAAAATGATCACTTGAAGACACGAATCGATTGACTGACTTTATATTCAAATGTGATTTGAATTTCGAAAAAAGGAATGCGGATTCACGCTTGGGAGATCAAAATTAGTCAAGATGGAAAAAATGATAAAATGTTAAAATGTTGACTTTTGACTTTGACTTAAATGGGCAAATAACTATATTGGCCTTGGACTAGTTAGTGGAAAAATCCAACATATTGTTGAATAATCCCAATAACACTTAGTAGGATAAGTGGCTACATAAGATGGAAACCTAGCCTACTAAGTTCCACTGATGATTAGTGGATTATTAGGTGTTGAGATTTAATAAACTAATTACATGCAATTTTGCATATAATTAGTCTATCTAAAGGGTATTTTTCAATTTGAATTTTTTTTTTCATTTTTGTAATTTTGAATTACAAAATTAAAGCTAAAATTATATTTCTGTTTATCACAACCCTTAAACTCTCCCTCCAATTTCCATCCCTTTCTCAAATTCCTTCACCTAATCGGGTCCCACAATCCGGTTCTATGTCTGGAGAATAGTGGATCAACTATAGTGAAGGTCTCAGTTCGAGTTCATGAGGAGATTATCAAGGAATCGGAAGCTACAAAGGCATGACTTCTTTTAACCCTAATTTTGTTTTAATTAGGGTAATTTTCATGTTAATTTCTAAAATAGTGTAGATGTAATTAGAGTAGAATTTGATCTTTAATTCTACTGCACATGTATCGTATTCCATCACTTTTGTGTCTTGAAAGGAGAACAAGTGTAGTGACTTGGCACTGAGAGGTTGCCACCATTAAAAGAGAGGTAATGTAAGTCTTATAAGTAATAACGTATAGATAGCTATCATTTAACCAAGCTTTATCATTTACATCCCGAGAGGCGAGCAAGTGTGGCTTTTAAGGCACTCGTCTTAATCAAAATCTAGTTGATTGATCTATATCGAATCAAGGTTTCTACATAGCTTAATCGCCTAACAATGTGAAGACATTCCTTCACTCTTACTTAATACAAGTTAGTTCACATTTCCATGCCTCCACCACTCTCACCACCTTTTACAGATTCTCTAGTGTAGATATTAGTTTAGCTTATATACACTTTATACTGTATAGATAGATATTTTATACCACCGTGATAAAGAAGTAAGCTTTATAACTAACATTTGATATCAATTCCCTATGTTCGACCCTAGACTTTCCAAGAAACCTATCTTTCGCTTACACTTGGGAAAGCGATAGGAAACTTGTACTTAATGAGGATTTAGTAACTATGCAAGAATTAGAGACATAGTGAGCATCTTACATGCAATTACCATGACTCGCTGTGTAAAGGTTAAGACTATAAACATAATAAACAATGAATCCTTGAGTTGAACCTAAAGCCAACAAGCAAATGAAACTTTCATAAGTCTCCACAAATGTTTTACCCTGTTTTCTGTGTTTTATTGTAGGTTTATAAGGAAAAGAAGAAAGATAGTGAATCATAGAGGGGAACGTGCTATGTGATAATAAGCTTGTTTGGCGACTAAACATCTCTAGGCGAGGAACCATATTAGTACGTGATAAGGATTCACTAGTAGACAAGAATGGCAGTTGGAGTTAATGGGACTGGACAAAGGTTGCAACCGGTGTTGACATGATCAGAAGAATAGAAGTTTTCTGCCGAAAGTAGTCTATAAAAGGACTTCATCACTACCGTGTAAAAGAGAGGTCTGAATGGACCAAAACCTAGAGAGCTCCATTAGAGCTGGCGGAAAGGACTAGTCTTTCCACCTTCTGTAAAGAACTTCATCCTCTTCTCTGGTCAATCTTGTAAGTAAGAGCTTAGAGAGAGATTAGAAAGAAACCATCATCTTCTTCCTCCTAACTTGAAAAAGAACCAAGGAATGCTTAGGCATTTTATGGCTTATCCCCTTTCTTACTTTCCATTTTTGTATTTCATTGTAATGTATGAGTTTATATTGTACAGTGACCGAAGGCCTACATTCTTTAATACATTGCAAGTTTATTCCTTTTTAATCCACCATGTCTTTACTATTCATCTGTCAAAGTGTTATAGGTAGTTTAGGCTTGTGATGAGTTCTTGATAAGAAGTCAAACTTACAAGGTTTATCGCATTAGTTGAGCTTAATCTCATAGCTTGGCCAGAGTTTCTTGCAAACTACTCAAAAGAGTAAGTAGCAAGTACATAGCTAACGCGCACAAGAAGGAGTTTGGAGATAAACTCCACTTGGTGATTCAACCTCTATCATTTGTGTCCCAAAAGGAAAACAAGTGTGGTAACTTGCTGTCGGGTGGTTGTCACCCTTAAAAGAGAGGTAATATGAGTCTTATAAGTAACAACTTCTAGATAGTTGTCACTTAACTAAGCTTTATTATTTTCATCCCAAGAGGCGAGCAAGTGTGGCGTTTAAGGCGCTGAGAGGTGTTCGCCTTAATTAAAAGATAGTTAACTGATCTCTATTGCATCAAGGCCTACCGCGTAGTTTAATCGCGTATGATGCAGAGACCTTTCTTCACACCTTCTTAATACAGGTTAGTTCACTTTCCACTCTTATCCCACTTCTTTCCCTTTACAAAATCTCTAGTGTAGATAGTAGCTTTAGTACACATACATACTTTTACTTTATATTGCCTAAATGAGAAGTAAGCTTTATAACTAAGATTTGATAAAAATTCCCTGAGTTCGACCCTTGACTTTCTAGGAAACGTATCAAGTCGCTTACACTTGGGCAAGTAATAGAAAAACTTGTTCTACATGGTTATTGTTTGGAAATTAGCAACGATATGTAAGAAGTACCTTTTATCGCATACTCCTAACCTAATCACGTACTAAGTCAACCACTTAGAGCTTAACCACATATAACTATGAACAAATGCACACATGTGATACAGACACAAATGGACAAAGTTGCGACAAGAGTTTGAGGAGTGTCTTCTTGTCATAACCTTGTTTGTTTGTGTCTGTATTGCATATGTGCATTTGTCCATATTTATATCGCGTTAATCTCTAAGTGTGGACTTAGTAGGCGATTAGGATAGGATCATGCGATAAAAGGTGATTCCTACCTATGCGTTGTTGATTTCCAAACAATAAACATGTAGTACAAATTTTTCTATCACTTACCCAAGTGTACTCGAAAGATAGGTTTCTTGGGAAGTCAAGGGTCAAACTTAGAGAATTTCTATCAAAACTTAGTTATAAAGCTTACTTTTCATGTAAAGGATCTACAAAATCTATACAGTATAAAGTAAAAGTGTGTTTATGTACTGAACTTAATATCTACACTAGAGTTTGTAGAGGGCAAGAAGTGGGATAAAAGTGGAAAGTGAACTAACTTGTGTTACGAATGTGTGAAGGAAGGTCTCCGCATTATACGCAGTTAAGCTACATTGTAGGCCTTGATGCGATAGAGATCAGCTAACCATTTTTTAATTAAAGCGAACACCTCCCAGTGCCTTAAATGTCACACTTGCTCGCCTCTTGAGATACAAATGATAAAGTCTAGTTAAGCGATAGTAATCTAGAATTTGTTACTTATTAGGGTCATATTACCTCTCTTTTAAGGGTGGTGACCTCTCGGTGTCAAGTCACCATAGTGTTCTCCTTTCGGGACACAAATGATGGAGGTTAGATTACCAAGGTGGAGTTTGTCTCTAAACTCCCTCTTGGCAAAAAATGCTAGCAAAGCTATGGAATTAAGCTCAACTAACACGATAAACCTTGTAAGTTAGACTTCTTATCAAGAACTCATCACAAGCCTAAACTACATGTAACACTTTAACAGATGAATAGTAAAGACATGATGGATTGGAAAGGAATAAACTTGCAATTTATTAAAGAATGTAGGCCTTCAACCACTGTATAATATAAACTCATACATTATAATGAAGTACAAAAATGGAAAGTAAGAAAGGTAAGCCAAGCTGCAAAATGCCTAAGCATTCCTTGGCTCTTTTACAAGTTAGGGGAAGGAATACAATGGACTCTCTTTTTAATCTCTCTCTAAGCTATCACTTACAAAGTTGACAGGAGAAAAGGATGGAAACTATTTACAGAAGCTATAAAGGCTAGTCCTTTTTGTCGGTTCCAATAGAGCTTCTAGGTTCTGGTCCATTCAAACTCTACTAAGTTACTTGGTGTAGAAGGAGGCTTTATATAGACTACTTTCGACAGAAAACTTCTATTCTTCTGATCATGTCAGCGTCGATTGCAGCCTTTGTCAAGTCATATCAACTCTAACAACCATTCTTGCCTTTATTGAATCTTCATCCTGTGCTGATGTGGTTTCTCGCCTAGAGATGTTTAGTCGCCAGACAGGCTTTTTATCGCGAAGCACGCCTTCCTTTGCGATTCACTATATTTCTTCTTTTCTTTATAAACCTGCAATAAAACACTGAAAAACAAGCTAAAATAGGCTAAAATAGGCATGGAGATTTACGCAAGTTGTATTCTCTTATATTTATGAATTTACGTAGAAGCTACGCGTATTGACACAAAATCTTCCATTTTGCCTCCATTTTTCTAAATAAAAGACCATAATAACTTGCATTTTTACAATTTATCAGATAGTTTAGTCTTTTCGTAAAGGGGTTATAGCTACAATTAAATGGAAATATAAACTTAGATTGATAATAGTTTGTTGTTTTCTTTAAAAAAAAAAGGAAATATTAATACGTGTTGTACATACTTTGTTTATGTATTTTTGTAAAGTACTTTAAGAAATATAAATATAAAATAAGTTACGTAACTTCTTGTCTTATTGATTGATTGAATTAAAATAGTTGGACTAAGGACAAAAGTTAAGATATCATGTATAAGTAAGAAGTATTTACAGATGTTTAAAGATATTAGTAATTGTAGGAAAGTCAGGATGCCTCACCACACCAGAAGAGAAAATATAGGAAAGACACAAATGCCTACCACAAATATGGAAGAGGATCAAATTCTTGAAACGAAGTCAAGTACAAGACAACGCAGCCAGGAATGGATGGATAGAGTTACCAAGAAATGGTTCAAAAGTTTATAGAATCTTTTGGGTCAATCCAAGTCGGATCTAACATGAAGCATAGCATTTAAAGATTAAAATCTTTATGTGCTATCAGGTTTCAAGGATCCACAAATTTGGATGTGTTTGAATTTATGTCCTAAAACTCGTAGTTTGTAGTTTAAATTACATTCTATAGTTATTGAGGACTTATTAGTGAAAATAGAATACTATAATCTTGAATCCAATAAACTAAGGTCTCGAGGCTATCTAGTATAGACTTGAACTTTAGGTAGAGACATAAATGTGGATCAAGTTTGAGTTTATAGCCCAAACAATCTATAGTGTATGAATAGGTTGGGTACCTTATTCTGGGAACACTATGGATGCGGCCTGCTTTGTTGTTAGTACAAACGATGTGATCCTAAATCATTCATGTAGTGACATGACAGTGGGGGCATCCTATGTAAAGAGTTTACATAAGACTGGAACCATAAAATAATGACTTTTAAGTTATAACACTGTTAACTATATAAAACTTACTATTTCAATTCTTGAAGACCTAGGTAACTTAATCTTAATCCTAAACAAACTATGAACTTCTATTCAAAAGTTTGACCTTAGATCTGCAGAGGTGAGGGCAGCTCAATGGCACTGCCTAACAAGCCTTCCATTTCAGAGGTAAGATTGGGTGGATAGCTAGAGACAAAAGGTGTAAGACAGAATTCACTTTTACCCGCTTTAGGGTTACTAGATAGGTTGCTTCCTTAAGAACGAAATTCAAGTCCTAAACAAGGAGCCCCACCCTCTCGAGCCAACAAGAGGGATTAGGTTTATAGTTGGACCTTAAACCAATTGTTTAATAATAGATCAGTGGGACTTAAGGAACAAGATGCAGTCTCGGGAGTAAAATAATATTTTGACCCAATCAAGGTTGCGAACAACCTGTGAAGGATTAACTTACTGATCATAATTATATCAAATGGACAAAAATATATCTATAATGAGGGGAGTGCAACTACGGGACTTTAGTGGAATGACTTGTTAGTTAACAAATGTTGATTAGCTCGATCTAAAATGGTTTAACTAGTTAATCTTGGATAGTTGAGTCAATGATCTATAGGTCCATTAGGTTTCTTTGCTAGCTCATATGGAATTAACTTAGAACAATATGTTTGAATAATTCAAATTGTTTGAATTTGGTAAAGAAAGAGAAACCGACGAATATATGTAATATAGCCGTCGATTATAAGTTTGAGATAGAGCTTTATGTTTAAATGTAATTTAAATACCAGAAATATGAATACGGATATATATTCGGAAGCTTAGAATTGATGGAAATGGTTAAAGTTGTAAAAAGTCAAAATGTTGACTTTTGACTTTGAAAAGTCAAACTTTGATTGACTTTATATTCAAATGTGAATTGAATTTCAAAAAAATGAATGTGGATTCATGCTCGGAAGGTCAGAATTATTCAAGATGGAAAAAATGGTAAAAAGTAAAAATATTGACTTTTGATTTGTTTTGACTTGAAAAGCCAAAGTTTGACTTTGACTAGAATGGTCAAATGACCATTTTGTCCCTTGACTAAAGTTAGTGGAAAAATTCAATATTTTTTGGATAACCCCCTAACTTGGGCTAAGTGGAAGCTCATGGTGATGCCACCAAGCCCTTTAAGAGACACCAATTGTAAGTGGAAAGTGAGGTGTTGGAATTGGGTGAACTAATTACATGCAATAGTTGTATGTAATTAGGTTATTTAAAGCCATTTTTTCAAATATTGATTTTTTTTTTTGAAATTTTGGTTATTTTTATTTTTACAAAAATTATGCCAAATTATTTTTTCTCTCCTAAAATCTCAAACCAAAATCTCACATCCATTTTCCATCTCTCTCATTTTCTTTCACTAATCCGGTCCCACAACTCGGTTATAAATCCTGAGAATAGTGGGTTAACACTCGTGGTGGTCCCGATTCAAGTTCGTGAGGAGTTTATCGAGGAATCAGAAGGCTTCGAGGGTAAGTTTTTATTAACCCTATTTTAGTTTTAATTAGGGTAATTTGCATGTTAATCTCTAATAAGTTAGATTCAATTAAAGTAAAGTCTCGATCCTTATTTCCACTGTGTTTGTATGCTTTCCATCAGAATGATGCTAAAGTATGATTATATCTATTGAAAAAATAATTCGAAGTAATGAATTGCCTACAGGAAAGAAAAATTAAGTTAGTCACTTTTTTACTTTAGAAGGAAGCAAAAGGTTGGTGATCGAAATCGATTAAGGCTCCTAGGAGATATGAACACTATGAGTTGGAAATTATTTGGGAAAATATTTGAAGATAAGCATTTCTATAAAGTTCTTCATCAAACTTTCCATATAAGAAGTGGAGAAAATTCTTGAAAGAAGAAGAACCTTGGTTGCCATGAAGTGATTTGATCGGGAAGCTGAAGAAGATTGAAGAAAAATAGCAAGCTTAGTAGATTTTTGGGTTAATTTGTTGCAATTTGGTGTTTTAAAGAGGAGATGGTCCCCAAGAGGAGATGTTCCATTCCTAGTGATTGAGCATATAATGACAATGCTCACAAACGTGATCTTCTAGGTAAGTACAATGTAAGTTTTACTTTTAATGTGGCTAATTTGACTTCTTTTGATGTAAGACATGAAAATGAAAACCTTGATTTGAGAACAAATTCTTTTAAAGAGAGAGAGGATGAAGTGAATTAAACCATAGAACCTTTGCATGTGCCTGAAGAACCAATTACAAGAAGCAAGATAGAGAAGATTCAAGAGATTTTCACACTACACCTTTAAAAGCTAGCAAATCCACATCTAGCAACAAATCATTTTGATATGAAAAATTATATACAATGTTAGTTTAATGAATCAAGATGAGAATAGATTAAAAATGAAATGAAAAAGTTCAATAGTTTTGAATATGGCATAGAGGACAAAAAAAGTGTGCAGATTTTAAGAAGAATATGTTGTTAATTGTGCAGGGAAAACGTGATGTCAAATCATGTCCAATGTGCACATCAATGTTGTTGCCTTTTAAAGGAGTTATATGCAATCTCATTTTAAGTTTCTAGGTCTTACTTTGATCTTCAATTAGCATTTATGTGTATTTCAATGACTTTTGAGCTTCCATCTTATGCACGACCATTTGGCTTATAGAATAGCTTACAATGCTCTTGAAAATTCAAAATATCAATATAAAAAAACTTGTGCTTATTCAACTCTTTTGATGTAGTGATATCTTTTCAAATCTTGTTTTAGATTAGATGTTAAAATCAATTCGTTGGATTAGTCTTGATCAAGCTGATTCTAGAGTGAGTTGTCTTAGGATCTAAGAGTGACCATTATAGATTATAGGTTTGATCTAAGTTAGCTTTCTTTGTGAATTTTTGCAATGATCCTAAAAGGACCTCTAACTTTGCATCTAAAAAACATAACAGACGCTTATAATTATGTTATGAGAATTTGTATTCAAAATCACTAGAAAGGGAAAAATTAGGAAGCATAAAGATCCCATAAAAATAAGAGAACACATAAGAAATATGTAGATGGTAAATGGGTAAAGTACACCATCAAGGACTCGAGTCCTTTAAACATTTTTTGTAAAACTCTAAACCCTAAGAAACTTGGGTTTTCCAAAAGAGTTTGAAAGACTAGTTTTAAGTGAAGTTAAGTTGAAGGATAAGCTTGAGAAGTGTTATTGTAAGTGTGTCATGGTAGGTAGAAAGAAGGAAAATTAAGAAAGAATGGTTAGAAGTTAAGGAGGTGAAGTTGGAAAAAGTGGGAAAATTGGCCAAGTCCTTGGCTAGCTAGGCATTTTGGGCTTGGTAGGCGGCCAAAAGAGAAAAAATAACCTCCAAAGAGGTTATCTAGGTGTCTAGACAAGGGTAGGCAACAAGCTTGAGTTGTGTGAGTGTGGTCGATAAGGAATAAATAACCTTTAATTGTGCTTGGCGAGATGGTCTTGGCTAGGCAAGAAGTTTTGTCTTGAGAGGTTATTGGGCATTAAGCTAGGTGGCCAAGAGGCTGAAGTTTATGTCCTTAGAGGTTAGTTGGACGTTTAAGTTTTTCTTGGCTATGCGAGAAGGTCATGATCACGCGAGAAAGGGCTTGCGACCATGTCAAAGGAGGTTTAACAAGGCATTTAGCTTCTTGATTGACACTTTGGCATTTTGGTTAGGTGAGATGATGAAGAAGTGGAGTCAATGAAGTGCTTTAACGATGTCATATGCATGCCTAAGTTAAATTTTGACAAGTAGGGGGTGTCAAGAACTTTTCCTGCAAGACTTAGTATAAATAGGTCACTTCATAACAAAGTTTCTCTCAATTCACTCATATATTTTGACTGAAATTACTCTCAAAATTTTACAAATTAAGTCTATTTTCTAAACTAGGGTTGCTGATTAAATTTGAGAAGAGAAAAGTTGTGTTTGAATTGAAAGAATGGAGAAGGGTCATTCTTAGAAGGAATCTGAGTAGTCTTCATTCCAAGGGGGCTATAGAACTCATATCGTGAAGTTTTTGGCTGAAATTTTGAGGTAAGAAAGCTAAGACATTCCTCAGCAACATTTTAAAAAAAAATATTTCCATTTGAGTTATTAAATTTAAGATATTAACGTCTAAAGTAGAGTTAAGGTTCTGGTCGAGAAATAAGTTTTGGGCAGTGTTGGTGGTTGGCTGAGTGAAAAGGTTTGCTAGGTGAGATAGGCGTGAATTTTAGGTTGAAAGAGGTCAGCGTGGTGCAGATTGGCTTATATTGGACGCATTCTCTATGTAAGGCAAGCAACGCGCAAGGTGCGCGACCAGGGAGGTGAGTGACAAAACCTACACCAGAGGAAGGGCCATACAAGCCACTGGGTACGCGACCAAGCACTACAAGAAGTGGAGAGACTTTTGATGCATAAATACGTTGACGGAAGTGGTCAAGACGTCGAGAACCAAATTCTCGATGTAAAAATGGACGTTAGGATGACTGCCGAAAGAAACACGTAGGGATACAAATTCCTGACGCGTCACCAATAAGGCGTCGAGAATAATCTTCTCCCGATGTCATCTTTACCGACGTCTTCAATACATTGGCAATAAGGCATCCCGACGTCCACAGTTCCTAGGTCAACTATGCGTCGAAAATAATGACTCCAGATGTTTGTATATCCGACGGCATCCATGCGTCAGCAATAACCATCCCCAATGTGATGTTTGCACCATATTCCCGACTTATGTACTGCGTCGAAAAATATTTTAAATATATAATTTATTGTTTTCTTCTAAAATATTTTCCTGTAAGATTTATTTCCTGAAATATTTGCATTTGTTTTTTATTTAATTAAATAAAATTCAAAATAAATTAGTAAATTACGAAATACAAACACAAATTCAACAAAAATAATTAAATATTCATAATACAAAAAAGTTCAAGAAATGTAACAAAGTTCATAATACAAATAAAAAATATTCCTCGTTAAAAAAAGCGCAAAGAAAGTCGTACTTCATAATGTACGTCTTCTAACGAGTTTCGTACGCTATTCTACATCACGGGTCCTACAATGATACAAAAGTGGCTATGTTTAGTACATATATATGCATATCATCACTGTATACTGTCATCTACATTTTACCTTTTGAGTAACCTGATCGTCTACCCAACATCGTCTTGCATATCTCATCCCTAGAGAGTGGTTGAGTACCCTCTGAGGTAGGCTGGGACTAGAGTTCTAGCATTTGATTTTGCAACAAATTTAGAAACTATCTTAGTAAGTAAAAAATATATTATATATTAAAGAGGACAAATAAGAACAGAAGAGTTGATTGGATAACTTATATCGCATCCTCCGCAACCTATGCACGAACATCTCGCCTTGAATGTATGTTTGCCGGAACAACTCCACACGATCTATTGGCTCCCCTCTTTGCTCAACGAGCTTGTACTATCGTTGTAGAAACAACTTTGACCCGCTGTTATGATTGTAAGGTTGCTTCTGTCTAGCATCCTTGTTCGTCTGTGATTGCTCCTCATGAAAATAATTATATTGTTTATTTCTCATACATATTAAAAGTTGAAATCATAATTAACCATAACAAATGGTTCAGTTGCTCACCTGGAATCCACAGCTCATGTAGTGGTTACAGAGGTATATATTGTCAATCCTCATCACGTCCCACCAATAGGCGTGGTGGGTTGGCACGAGCTCGTCCTCTAGAATGGTATCATTATTTTGCTCATCTTTTGTGAATCGAGCCTGAATACCACTTAGGTAAACGCGAAAAAAAAGTGTTTGATTCATTCATCACATACACTTCTGCAATGGACCCCTTAGGACATGCTTTGTTTCTAACATATTATTTTAAAGTGCGTAAACTTCTTTCAACGAAATACATCCAATTGTAAAAAATTGGACCAGTAATCTTGGTTTCGTATGGTAAGTGAATGGCTAGGTGTACCATAACGCTAAAGAAGGTAGGTGAAAATATTCTTTCTAACTTACAAAGTATGATTATGATGTCTGCTTGCATCGGTCTAAATCACTTGCTCTTATTGTTTTGATGCACAAGTCACAAAAAAATTACATAGTTTGATAATATCAGTGTACACGTTTTTTGGTTAGAATGCTCGAAAACCAATAGGTAATAGTGGATGTAATAAAACATGACAATCGTGCGTTTTGAGTCATGATATTTTTTTCTTTCTTTCATGCACACATCCCGATATATTGGAAACAAATCCATCGAAAAACTTAACTGATTTCAGGAACTTGCAAAACTCAACTCGTTCACTGCTAGTCAATGTGTAGCTCGTGTGGGGCTTGACCAACCGGTTACCAACTTCTATAAGGTATAAATCATTTCTTATCTTCAAATCATAAATCCTTTCTTATCTTCAGATCTTGTACGTCCAACCGAGCATTGTGGTATCCTTAGTTTTTCCTTCAATATTCAACAACGTACCAACCAATTGTCACAAACATTCTTCTCAATATACATTACGTCAAGTTTGTGACGTAACAGTAATCTCGACCAGTAAGAAACTAGGGATAGTACTACTACACATTGGAAAAGGTGCTCTTAAGAGTTCTAATAATACGTCGAACGACTTGTTACTCCAACCATTTAGAACCTTCACATGCATCAACTTAACCAAAAAATTCAAGGAGGAAAATTCAGAACAACCGAGGTACAACTCATTACGTGTTTCATTCAATAAGTCCTTAAATATGTTTGTTGTATCTTCATCTATATCTATCTCAATATTCCTTGGCATTTCATCCTCCAAACGACCTTCCTACGTTTCCTCTTCTTTTTCAATAGGCGCTTGTAAATCATTTAGCATACCAAATATATCATCTTTTTAATCAAACTACCTACTACTAGTTCCATCATCAAAAGGGTTACTACTAGTTCCTTCCTCAAAATTTTATGTACCTCTAAACCTTAATGACTCTCCATGATACACCCATTCTGTGTTGTAGGGGGATATTCCAATAGTCAGTAGATGTCCTTCCACACCCTCTAGTGAGTTCCAATTTGTGTTCATACATCTCTTGTATGGACACCTTATTCGTCCGTAGGCATCAATATGAAACTTGGCAACTTCTAAAAATTAGGTTACTCCCTCTCTGTACTCAAGGGAAAACTTATTCCTAAGTTTCATCCAACCCTTGTCCATCGTTTAAGTCTCTAAAACATATTCCTCTTCTCTCACATCCTAAACTTACTCTCCTGAATATACAATCTCTCAAAATTTTCATTAAAACTAACTTCAAACTACAGAGACTACTATAACTGTAGGATAGCCAACACAACTTAGTTAACCACAAACAACTTTAATCTTCGCATCCTACCCACCCCCTTTCAACAACACTACCTTACAAGTTATCCTACTATCATCCGTTCAAACTCTCATAAATATAAATAAATTCAAAATAAAAAAGTCTACCATAACTGTAGGATAGTCATCCCAAATCAATAACAAAGTTATTTAAAACTACTAAGAAATAAACTACTAGAATTGAACTAAAGGCTACCATAACTGCAAGATAGTCAAAACAAATCTTAACACAAATTACAGAATTTTTAACACAATAATAACCATCGCCTCCCCTCCCCCTCAAATTTTCAACCTTAATCCCTTAAATTTCCAATTCAAACCCCTCTTCAAAATTTCAATTCAACCCATCTCCCCTCTAATTTTCAACCTACCCCCTTCAAATATTCAATTAAACCCCACTCCCCCTCTTCAAGTTCAACTCATATATTCAAATTTTTAATTCTCCAAATCAATTTCTCAAATAACCCCTCTTTTTAACCCACATTCAAAATTCCAACATCAAAACCCAAAATCTATTCCTAAACAATATCTTAAAACTAATTCATCATTAAAATCCTAAAACTAATTTTTAAAAACAAAAAACTAAACTATTTAAACTCCTAGCCTAACTAGCATTTAAGGTTTTAGGGTTTTAAACTTACCTTAAATAGGGATGTGCGGTGGTAGACGACGGGAAAGGCACGATGACAGGCTCACGACGACGACGACTAATATTTTCTCGTCTCTTCGTTTCGTCGGCCGAACTTTCCTCTTCCTCTTTCTCTTTCTTTTCGGTTTTGTGTTTCACAGAATTGAAACATCTTTTTATATGAGAACTCCCGATGCAGCATGAAAACGTCGGAAGCTCCCCTTACTCCCAACGCCATTCTCGATGAATCACTAATGACGTCAGGAATAGTTAAAACCATTTGTGATGTAATGCGTGAGGCGTTGGAAATCTCTATATGTTTGAAGATTTTCGACTACGAGTTCCCAACACGTGCACGGAATATCGGGATAAGTTATATATTTTGTTTAATTTCTAATTATTCCCGACGCTCTATACCCAGATGGCGGAAATGTGTTCTTATTTTTCGACGACTCTATCATGGCGTCGTGAAAAGGAATAATAAAATAATGTGTTCGCCTTTGCCTGACGTGTGGAAAGTGGCATCGAGGGAAGGCGTCTCTCCCGGCGTTCTTTCTTCTGACGCCTTTTTGTGCGTCAGAAAAACCCCAATTTCTTGTAGTGAAGTGAGGCGTGTGGTGTGCCCCTTGCAAGGTTAGCACATGGCAAGAGGCACACATGTCAATGGATGATTTTCGTCTGTTTTTTGTGATTTTTGGGAAATTTAAGTGAAGTTTTGATATTTTCATGACTAAAAGGAATTATTTTCCATTATTTTAGGTCAAGAAGAGATTGAGCAAGTATACAAACAGAGGGTTTAAGCTACCATTTGTGACTGAAAAAAAAATGAGTTTAAAGTTGATTTCTAAGCATGATTTACTATTAAATGTTTTAAGCGTACTTTGATGTTAAGATGTTTTGTTATGCTGGTTTAGAAAGTGTTTCCAAAGCATGAGTTTAGAAATATTTTGACAAGCATGTATTTCATGATGAATTT
This sequence comes from Cucumis melo, assembly GCF_025177605.1. NCBI lineage: Eukaryota > Viridiplantae > Streptophyta > Magnoliopsida > Cucurbitales > Cucurbitaceae > Cucumis > Cucumis melo. The sequence goes on along the minus strand of NC_066867.1, from coordinate 16,390,155 downwards.
GCTGATGAGATTTACAAGCAAGTATGTTTATGATAAGTTTCCTAAGTATTTAAGTTAAAGAATGATCATAGCATGTTTTAGACTACCTACAATGTTCTAAGATATATGTAGTAACCCTTCGAGGGATATTGCATGTGAATAGAAGTTTCTTTGATGAAGGTATTTAGTACGTACCTAGTTTCCTATCATTGGGATAGATTAATGAAATAAGGGTTCCACAGATGCCTAGTTTCCATCTCATCGTAGCTATAATGAGCCATGACACTACTAATGTCTAGTTTTCGACTTGTAAATATCATATAACGGGATAGGGATTTCATGCCTAGTTTATTGTTTTCGTCCGGTGGTTCTTCTCGGTATAGTAACTGAATGAGTAACTCTAAGCTAAACATTTCAAGTTTTATATATTTTATGTGAAAGAGTAAAATTTTTAAGACTTGCTATTTCAAAAGTATGTTTTATAAAATCGTTGCTCACTAGGCTATTTAGCTCACCCTTTCCAAATGTTTTCCTACTTTTCAAGAAGAGATCGTGATCCAAGAGCTTAATCGTTGTCTCCAGTCTGCTGTGTAAAGTTGTTGATAGTTTTGCTACTGTTGGTCAGTACTTAAGTTCACTCATGTGTTGTAAATAAGTTATGTTTAGAGTTAAGTTGGTTAAGATGTTTTCCGTTTGGTTTAGAATTGTTGTCTTTGGTCGATCTCCTTAGACATTACATCGAGATTCTACGATATTTTTTTATCTTTTAAAAAATTTAAAATCACACTATCAAATATTAAATAAAAAAAGTAGTGAACCATGTAGATAACCAATATTTGAAAAAGAAAATTCTGAATTTCGGTTCATTTAGGGAAAATTGTAACAAAAGCTTAAAAATTGATAATTTTAGACTTTCTCTATACAATTTTATCTAGGATGAACCGAGATCAACAAAACATTTTTCAAATATTATACAAGTTAATTCTCGTCAAATTTTCAATTATAATTTTGTCAAATTTTATATAAAAATGTTATTGTAAATTTATTTATATAATTATGAAACACATAAATTAGAATAAAATTTTGAAAATTGTATAAAAAATTGATTTAAGATGGAATGAAAATTAGTTAAAATTTGATATAAAATGAAAGATGATTTGATATAAGATTGTGAAATATTATAGACAATCAGTTTTATATAAAAATTAGTTAAGGTAGTTAAATTTGAAAAATGGGCATAAATATCGGTTTTCAAATTTCATATAAAAATTAGTTAAGATATGAGAAGATAAAAATTATCAGAATCTTAGTATTTAAATAAAAAAAAATGGATAAGTTGAAAATTTTTAATATTTTAGGAAGATGAGGATTAGGGGTGTAAAGGGGTTGGGTTGGGAGGCATTCTCAACCCAACCCATATTTTTTGGTTGGTTGGATTGGCAACTCGAGAATAAACGAAGTTAATTTGGGTTGGGTTGGGTTGAACCGAGACCCAACCTAACTCGAAAAAAGCCAAAATTTTCAATCAATCCAACCCAATTCACATTTTAAACTAACCCAACCTAACTGATGTAGTATGAAATTGATATAGTATAGGTGGGACAGTTCGGATTGTCGGATTATTCGAGTTATTTTTACACCCATAACGGGTAGGGGCGTTCGCGGTTCAGTTTAGTTAGGTTTAAAGTTAAAACTGCACCGAACCGAAAAATGCAAAAAAAGAAAAAATAATCTGAAATTGGACCGAACTGCTCATCTATGTCAAATGAATCAAAATCAAACTACTTATGCATGTATAAAAGCGAATCAAAATCGAACCGTGTTGGAATTTATGTCCTAAAACTTGTAGTTTGTAATCATATTCTATTCAATAAAGTCGTTATTGAGAAATTAAATACTATAATCTTAAATCCAATAAACTAAGATCCCAAGGCTATTTTGAGTAAACTTGAACTTTATGTAGAGAGATAAATATGGATTGTTCGAGTAAATAGCCTAAATGTCTATAGTATATAAATAAAGGTTGGGCGCCTTATTTAGAGATACTATGGATGCAGCCCGCTTTGTAGTTAATACAAACGTTGTAATCCTGAATCGTTCATGTAGAGACATGAAAGTGGGGGCATCCTATATAAAAGGTTTATATAAGACAGAACCATGGAATAGTCACTTTTACATTAAAACGTCGTTTACTGTTTTAAATTGACTATCTTGATTATTGATTACCTAGGTAACATAATCTTAATCCTAAGCTAACAGTGAACTCCTGTTCACACGAGATTATCCTTAGATCTGCATAGGTGAGGGCAACTCATTAGTGTTGGCCCAATAAGCCTCTCATTTCAAGGTAAGATCGGGTATATAGTTGGGAACATAAGGTGCAAGACAGATTCACTCCTACCCGCTTTAGAGTTAGTAGATAGGTTGTTCCCTTAAGGACTGAATCCAAGTCTTGAACAATGGAGTCCCACCCTCTCATTGGTCCGAGAGGATTCGATTTATAGGTTATACCTTAAAACCAATTGTTCAATAGTAGATCAGTGGGACTTAAGGAGAAAGATGTAGTCATAAGGGTAAAACAGTACTTTTCGACCCAGCCAAGCTTACGAACAATCTGTGAAGGATTAACTTACTGATCATGGTTATATTAAATGGACTCAAATATATCTATAGTGAGGGGAGTGCAACTAGAAGACTTTAGTGGAATGACTCTTTAGTTAACGAATGTTGATTAGCTTGGTATAAAAGAGTTTAGCCTGTTAATCTCGGATCGTTGAAGCCCTTGATCTATAGGTCCATTAGGTTCCCCTACTAGCTCATATGGAATAAACTTAGAACAGTATAATGGAATGAGTCAAATTGTTTGAAACATGAGAGAAGAGAGAAACAGACAAGCATGTATGATATAATTGTCGGTGTTAAATTACTAATAGAGCTTTATGCTTAAATAGGATTTAAATATTAAAGATATGAATGTGGATACATACTCGGAAGCTCGGAAAAGATGGAAAAAGTCAAAGTTGTAAAAAGTCAAAATATTGACTTTTGACTTTTGAAAAGTCAAACTTTGATCGACAATTTATTCAAATGTGATTTGAATCTTGAGAAAATAAATGCAGATTCATGCTCGGAAGGTCAAAATTAGTCAAGACGAACAAAATTGTTAAAAGTCAAAATGTTGACTTTTTTTGTTTGAAAAGTCAAAGTTTGACTTTGACAAAATGACAATTTTACCCTTTGACCAAAGTTAGTGGGAAAATCCAACATTTTGTTGGATAAACCCACTAATATAGTGGGCGAGGTGTTAGCAAACTATGAAGATATTAAGCTCACTAATGGTTAGTGGGTTATGTGTTGTTGGCCCATATATTTGCATGCACATGTAAAGTCTCTATAAATTGGGCTCTTAGGGCCTCAAGTAAAAAGGTTGGTTAATTTTCTAAAGAACAAAAAATTAGGCTGTTGTTTTTAAAACCTAAAAAATCCAATTTTTATTTTCCATATTTTCTCTCTCTCGCTCTCGGTTTCCTTCATCCAATGAACCCACAACCCGGTTCTAAGTTTAGAGAATAGTAGGTCAACGCTAGTGGTGGTTCAAGCATCAATTGGAGCTTCGAATGTAAGTTTTCCTAAAAACCCTAATTTTAACCTTTTTTCGGTTTAGAGTTTTTTTTTGTTAATTAATTGCAATTAGGGTAGATTTTCGGTCTTTCTTTCGCCCTGCTCGTTTCATCTCTATCAAACCGTTTATGCATAAATATTAGAATTAAAATCCTTTATGAACATTATACATAAATAAAAGTCCTAAAATAAATATAGATTAAATTATTCTGTACAATAATTAATTACATGATATAAAAGTTTTAAACATTAAAGTTTGAAAGTCCATCAAATAATTCGTACAAAGTTACACTTATACCATACCCCTAACTTATACTTATATATCTAATTATTATATATATATTTTTAAAATGGTTCGGTTCGGTTTTAGAAACGATTTAATGTCTTGAGTTGAACTGAGTCGCATAAAAATCAGTTTCAATTTAACACAAATCGAATTGAACTGCATGTATTCGGTTTCAATTCAATTATGATTCGATATGTCAATCGATTTGGTATTCAAACTACCCCTGCTAAGGGGGATGGATCCATGAAAAATCTTTAAACCATTTAAAAGAAAATTGCAGTCCATCCTTAGTTTCCCAAAATAGTATATTTGAAATTGCAAAAATAAAATATGGTGGAGCACAGGCCCAGACATTTGGGCCATGGCCCATGTGCACATTGGAGATATCCCTCTAGCTAGGGTTTTTAGCAGTCTATATAAAGCCGCATCAGGTCGCTTCAGTCTCAGACCAAGCTTGCTTCCACTGCGAGGATGGAGTAGGGTTTTTTAGTCGAAGCAGTCGATTTAAACCAATTCAAGGTTTATCTTTTCATTGTTCTCCATAATTTTCTAAACCAATTCTATGCACGATGCACCCCGGGCTACTCTTATTATCTCCATGACGGTGATAGCCCCATTGCTCGTGCTAGATTGTCGTCGTTTAGTGTTGCAGATTAGCCTTTTGCTTTTTTCCACGGCTGATCTGTGTCAAAACAACGGCTACATTTCTTTATCATGCTTACAACAGTTTTGTTTGTGGTTACTTAGTAGCTTTAGGGGGGCCTCACTACACCTTTAGCTTGTTTTCTGCAGATTAAGCATATGAGAATGGAGCTAGTCATAGAGGCCGAAATTTAGTCTTCGGCGGTGTTCACGTGGGGGCCTATCCTTTCAATGTTTGTGCCTCTAAAAACTTCCGCTATATATATTCTTATACCCAATTATATGAGGTTTGATCTGAGCTTGAGTTTTGTATTGATATGGGAATTATTGGCGATGATTATATGTTTATCCGCGCTTCCGAGGTTAAACAATGAAGCTAGACTAAATGAAAGGTTGAATTTCTTAGTATGAGCCAGTTTTCTTCTATCATGTTTTGTTAAATTTTGGATCTTTTCTTGTGTTTTCCAATCATGGCCGTGACGATGGAACTTCAGCTTATAATGCCAGTTCTGCTTCAGAACTTGATGATTGATAAAGCTGTTTCAGTAATCTGAGCCTTTGATATCTACTAATTCAACCTAGATGTTTGTGCATTTTTCCAGTAATTATATTCTCATATAGTTGTTTTCCTATCAAGGTTTCCATGTCTAGTCTATACACTATATTATTACGATGTGTTTGAGGCAGGTTAAACATAAATTGTGTATTTTAGTGTAAGGATAAATTTATTATTGGTTGAGACCCTTGATGATTCTGACCAACTTTCTGAGATGTTGCGAAGCCAAGACCCTGCTTCAGGGAGAACCTACTTGGTGGAATGGCATTTATATGAGTTACGTGGATTAGACTGAGGTTTCCTGTAGAACAATTAAATCATTTTTTAAGTGTAAGAATAAATTTATAATTTGGTGGAGACCCGTGATGATTCTGTCCAACTCGCTGAGATGTTGTGAAGCCAAGACCCTGCTTCAGGGAGAACCTACTTGGTGGAATAATATTTATATGAGTTAAGTGGATTTGACTGAGGTTTCAGATAGGACAAAAAAATGTTTTTAAGAGTAAGAAATAAATTTATAATTTAGTAGAGGTCTGTGGTGATTCTGTCCTTCATGAGATGTTGTGAGTTATATGGATTTGACTGGTTTCGTTTTTGTCTGTTTTTAATTTAAATTCACAAACCCGTGTTCTTCGCATATTCACATCTTTTGAGTTTAACTATACTCATCCCTTTTTCAATATGGGTATGTAGTCTGAAAAACTCGAATATTTTGTGTTGTCATCAGCTTCTTCTCGCCTGACTTAGGAGACTGGAGTTAAATAACAGCACCAAATTTTCTAATATATTTGGAAAATTTATATTGTTTTTTTTATTGCTTTTACAATCACTTTGTATTGCTCAAAGGCTTCTTTCACTAAATTGTACGTTGTTGATTGATAGTTATGTGTGATGACAATATCTAGCAAGCTGAAGAATGACCGCGTGAGAAGTTGTACTGTCTGAAGTTTCAGATGGAGGTTTGTAGATGTACTTTGTAGATGTACATGGTGTACTTGTTGGTTTTACTCTCAGCTGATGAGTACGACGAAGGCATGAAGATATTTTGGAGGTCTCGATTTCTTAGTGTGCCTCCTTTCTTCTGCTCTGAATCTCCCTCTCGTCATTGTTATTTGATTTATTGTTTTAGATATATTTGCATAGTTTTATTATTTGTTGTATTTTTAAAAAGGTTGATTTATGAGTTTTCTTTGATTTCTGAATCTGAATTACAGATCTTTATTCTATTTGCGTATGTAGGAGATAATTTGAACCTACCAGCAACCTTAAGACTAAGAATGAGCTTGTTTATTTGGATTGTAAACCTGGTCCTGATTTATATGATCCGTATATTGTGTAGCAAGCAATTCAAATAAAACAGCATATTGAATTGAATTGATGTTTAGGAGGAATGAAATCTGCGAATTTGGACAGGCAATGCACGCCTGCCGTGCTTTGCTTGAGCTTTCATCCTTTTCCCATAAATTTATATGGCCAAATGTTTATATGATTTGGGTGCACCATGGTGATCCCTGATCGAACCATTGTGGCATTTTGGACATCAATAATGATATATCCAACAAGCTCTGTTGTCCAATGAACAAGGCTTGTCGAATGTTTATTCAAGGTTGCATCCTCAGTCGATCAACAAATATTTATGTATTAATTGCCACCAACTAACATCAATAGTATAGGATATCATTTTGCACAGGGAATTTCCAATAAGGTTCTTTTATTTTCCAGACAATCACAAAATCGTAGACCATATTCACCCGATCACTTGATGTTCGAGGAGAAATTTCAAGCTTTTTGGATCTATTTGAATGTTAAATGTTTGACCTAATTGATAAGGTTGTCATTTTTGCACTGTAGAGACTATAGCCTAATATTCTTACTTATGTACAACTGAATCAATGTGTAAGGTGGAAGAACTTGACTAACATAAGCTATTAGTCTAAGAGATTTCATGAGGACAACTTCAATGTCCACTCTTGATGTATTTGTTTTGACCACCAACATTGGAAAAAAATGAAGAATATTCGGCCTTGCTTTACAATAAAAATCTCCCCAAGTTGTTGTCTCAGAGGTAATGACACTGCACCATAGTTGATTACAAATTTTTGATATATATTACCTGTTAGACCTAGAAATTGTCAGACCCCCTTCCAGAAGTCTTAATTTAAGAGACGAGAGATGCTATCCTTTAACTAGTGATATAACTTAAACTCAGACTAAAAGTATATAACACATACATCCTTAATACAAGGTCAAGTAGCCGTGTCGCCCTGTACTAAGAACAACCAAGTTCTAATAAGTTTAATATAAACAATATATGTACAAACCATAGTACAAAACATCCTAAAGAATGACATTGAACAATTCATAACTTACTTGACCTTAGCTATGTTCACTCTGCACCTCATTTTAAATTAAGTTAATCAGACTAACCTATGTAAACTTGCTTGTTGTTGAGTTGGGGATCTAGAGTTGGATTTAGGTATTTAGTGTTGTGTTTCCTTTATAATCTTATTGTATGGGTTTACACAAGTGAGGTATGTGAGCTGAATTCCTATCGTAAACTTGTCTAAATGATGAGTCATGGTCATTGCATGCATATGTCTCTAGGTCAGTTATGCAATAAAAGGTACAAGCTTTTGTCCTCGTGTAGTTACTAAGTTCTTGGTGAGTATAAGTTTTCTTATCATTTGTTCAAGTTTACTACACTAGAGCTTTTGTAAAAGGTGGTAAGAATAGTGAGAAGATAGGGAATGAACTAACTTGTATCAAGGAAAAGTAAAGGAATGTATTTGCGTTGTTAGGCAATTAAACCATGCGGCAACCTTGTGATGCGATAGGGACCAATTAATTAGCAAATTAAGGTTAGCACCTCTAAATGCCTTAAATGCCACACTTGCTTGCCTCTCGAGTTGCAAATGATAAAGCTTAGTTACCTCTCTCTCTTTTAAGGGTGACAACCTCTCGATGTCAAGTCACCACACTTGTTCTTCTTTCGGGATAGAAGTGATGGAGGTTTAATCATCAAGGTGGAGTCTCTCTAGATTCCTTTTTGCGAGCTAGCTATATCCTTGCTACTTGCTCTCTCGAGTAGTTGAAGGTAGACTCTGGCCAAGTGATGAAATAAAGCTCAACTAACAGGATAAACCTTATAAGCTAGACTTCTTATTAAGAATTTACCACAAGCCTAAACTACTTATAACACATTGAAAAATGAATAGTAAAGGGATGATAGATTAAAAGGGGATAAATATGCTATGCATTAAAGAATGTAGGCCTTAGGCCACTGTACAATATGAACATCATACATTACAATGAAATAAAAAAAATGGAAAGTAAAGAAATGAAAGATGTTACAAGTTAAAGGGAAGGAAATAGTGGATCTTTCTCTTGTTTTCTCTCTAAGCTCTCAATTACAAGATTGACCGAAGAAGAAGTGAAATTTTATAGAGGGTGAAAAGGCTAGTCATTTCCACCGGCTCCAACGGAGCTCTCTAGGATTTGGTCCATTCAGGCTAGACACTTTACTTGGTGTAGAAGGAGACTTTATATAAGCTACTTTCGACGAGAAATTTCTATTCTTCTGATCATGTCAGCATCGATTATAGCTTTTGACGTCACATCAACTCCAACTACCATTCTTGTCTTCTAGTGAATCTTCATTGCGTGTTGATGTGGTTCTTTGCGTAAGGATGTTTAATTGCCAAGCAAGCTTCTTATTGTGTAGCACACGCTCCTCTGCGAATTTCTTCTTTTCCTTACAATTTTGCGATAAAAAACTGGAAATATGGTAAAATAGGCATGGAGATTTGTGCAAGATTTCTTCTCTTATATTTATGTATTTGCAGTAGAAATTACGCGTTTTGACACATTATCATGCGTTTTAGTTCCATTCTTCTACCTAAAAGGTCATAATAATTTTTATTTCTACAAGTTATTTATAAACCTCTTACCCATAATTAGAACAAGTTTACCTCAAAATTTGGGCATTCTAAACTCTTTCGAACTTCTTGAATCAATGAAACTCTCTACACGCAATTTTTTTTTACTACAACAAACATCCACAAAAACTTGCTTATCTCCCTCATTTCTTTATCGAATTACCTCAAATTTCTTTCTTTTAATTCTTAAGAAATCCATTAACTAACTAATCTGTGAATTTGGAGCTTTAATATCACTTGGACTAATCAGAGTCAACCTCAAAACGACCTTGCTCTCATTTATCCGAAATCCCTTAAAGAATTAAGTTCCTTATTATTCCAGCTATTTCAAGCATGAATTAGCTTTTACACCCTTCATAAAAAATGTAAAGAAGATCTTTTATCTTATTGATAACTTGTAGAAATGAAGTATTTTTGCCTAAGAATAGAAGAAAACAAAGGATAAAGTAAGTGATTTGATTAACTTGTGTATCGTGTCTTGCAAAGAATTTTATCTATATTTTATCGCATTTTTAATGTTTTTATCGCAGGATATAAGCAAAAAGAAGTAGACCACGACGATCTAATGCATTATTAGACAAATTTAGTTGGCGGGAATGTTAGAGAAAGGACAAAAAGACGTATAAGTGGTGTCGATGCAACTTTTCAGGAGCATTAATGACACGTGGATGTCTTGTCAACATCATTCAACGTGTATAAATAGAGGTCTCTTCTTTAGAATTCAGTGTGCATTGTTTGGCTGGAGAGTAAGTTCATTTCGTCCATTCTTTCTTCTTCCTTTGAGTTTAAGTGAGAGCTTAGAACAAAAAGGGAGAGAGACTTATTCCCCCTCCATTTCTCCATTAAGATCAGACAAAAATCAGAGCCAAAGAGTATGAGAATCATACTCTAAGGCTTGACGCATTTCTCTGCATCCCATTTTCTATTTATCTTGTATTCCTTTGTAAAATGTATTATATGAACGAGAGACCTAAAGCTATGTCTATAAAAGTACTATATTTACACCCCTTCCTGGATCACCTACTTTCCCAGAAGGTAGCGTGATCTCAATTGAAACCATCCCCTTTTGAGACAATTGCAGTTGACCCTTGACATGAAAACATAAAATATTTGCCAGTAGAAGTTTTTAAACTTAGGAACAATCTTAAAAATTAGTGTAACCCATTTGGAAATGACTTTTATTAAATACCAAGTAAAATGTGTAGAACATGAAATATAAACTTTTAATAAAAGATAACAATATTTTTAATAAAACATTTTTCTTTCATGTCTGAAAACTAATTTGGCCTGGCAACAATAAGTTCAGCACGTGGAGATTCACAATCTGTACCTGGAAAGACAGAAAACATTATGAAAGAGTAAGTCAAAAAGACTTAGTAAGTAATAGTTTTATAAACAAGTTTGCATAAACAGATTAACATAAAATTGAAGCTTAAATAATATTTATCAACAAATAGTCATTTCATAACATGATACTTAAAACATTGAACTTTTGCATAGCTTTGGAAGACAATGATCCATAGCCATAGGCGGTATTAAACCTCTTCGTCCTAAGACAAAACAGTCGATTGGAAACAACTTTCACTGTAATCTCCTCCTTTAAGGCATAAAAATATACCCTTCCTAATGGCCTATAAACTATAGGCTCGTCAAAGCTACCATCAGTATGGAGTTAACCACATACATGTATACAACAGGTCTCATGGAATATTCAGGGTAGGATAAACATATTTAAAAACAATGAAACATTTCTTTTGCTTTTATAGTTCATCAAGAAATCTTTCAAACATAACATTTCTTTTGCTTTTATAGTTCATCAAGAAATCTTTCAAACATAACATTTCTTTTGCTTTTATAGTTTATCAAGAAATCTTTCAAACATAGCATAGTTTGAGAAATCAGTTCAATAATTGTAAAATATGTCTTTGAACAATAACTTGGAAAATAACTTTTATAGCTTGAAACCATGTTTAATAAATAGCTTTCAAATCAATGTGTTACTCATAATACTTGAACTAATACTTAGATTAGAAATTCCTTTGAAGTGTCCTCGTCTTGAAAAATCCACATTTAGTCCTTAATTAATCCTTTGATCATGAAAATATCCAAAAATTTTCTTAAAATTTCGAAAAATAACAAAACAGCCTAAAACAGCCCAAAAATGAGGTGTCGCGCGTGTCTTGGCCGCATTTCTAGTGTGGCCCTCATGTGTGCCTTGCGCGCTTTGTGCTACGCGCGCAGCCCTGCATGCTAACCTCCTCACAAGGTCATGATCGTAGTTCGAGCGCATTCGTTGCTGCTCGACTATGTCATGTACCTTAATTAAGTTTAGATAACCTCTTTGAAATTTAAAACCATGCTCATCTCTCCCAGTCATGCTTGACACTCGGCCACTATCCATATATACTTTTTCATCCAAAAATATGATTTGAATTTGAAAAATCATAACTTTAAATCCAGAAATATTTTGGAAAAACTTCCTTTTACAAAGTTACTCTAAAATATTTTAGCTTCCTTACCTTAAAATTTTAAAGCCAAAATCTTTCTGATGCATCTTGTGGATAGCAAAATGTCTACCTTATTCAGATTCTCCTCCAAAATGCATTCTCGCCTTTTCTTAGTCTAAATGCCAATGTTTTTGCCTTCAATTTTTACAGCAGCCCAGTTCTATGAACTAGACACAATTTTTAAATTTTTTAGAGTGGTTTGGGGTAAATGACACAAGTGAATTGTTAGAATTTCTTGAGTGAAGTTGTCTATTTATAGTGAAACCTTGTATGGAAATTAAATGCTCCTCCTACTTGCTTCATCCACCTTTTAATCTCCTTAATCCACCTTCTGCTTCTAATCCATCTCCACCTTGGCCCCAAAAAAATATGTAATTAGCTTAAGGCACCTGAATTAACTTTAAATCACTTGTCTTTAGCTTGGCACATAGCTTGTCTAAAACGTCTAGCCTTGTTAAAACGCCAACTAACCTCTATTATTCGCTTTTGCTTAATGTCACTAGGCTCTTCTTTCCTTGATTGAGAATTTTTGGATTCATGACTTATCTGTGACTTGACTTGCAATTCCTTTTGTTTCTCCAATCTTAATTAAGGACATTCTCTTTTACAATGCCCATACCCTTTGCATTGATAACAAATATCTACTCCAACCAAACATTGATCTCAGTGAAATCTCCCATGGTTGTGACAATAAGATCTTCTAATTGTGCCAGCTAATGATTTCTTTCCTAACTTCTTAGTGATTGCAACCGATTTAACTGATTGAACAAGACTTCTTTGTTGTTGATTTGGTAAATATTTCTTATATTCACCTTCCATTTCTGATGTCTTTTAGAAGAAATAACTTGCCTTTGCTTTTGTTCTTTTATTCTAAAGTAGTGTTTTGAGAAAAATTATTCCTCAAACATTTTTTGAAATTTTCTCCAACTTGACCTTTCTACCCTAGTCAAACTTCTCTTCCTACCAATCTCTTGCTTCTCTTCCTAACATAGTTTTTGCTAGTTTGACTTCTTGGTCTTGAGGGCATTTGATAATTCTGAAGCAATCAATCAATCTACTAATCCATTCATATGCTTTGGTCGAACTAGTTGATCCCTTGAACACTTCAACTCTTAAATTAGCTTCTAATTCCCTACTAGTACACATGTTTCTATAATCCATTTGATCTGCGAGTGGCAAGATTTCTTTACCTTAACAATTTATAAAAACAAAATTTTTACTTACATAGCTTTTGGCAAGATTGTGTTTTGGTTGCTGTTTATGTACTTTGCATGCCAATCAAATTTTATTTTAAACTCAATTTTCTGTTCCCTAAGATTTTGCTCCGATACCACTTGTCACACCCCCTCTCGGATCACCTGCTTAGACCCAATGGTGGCGTGATGTCAACTAAAACCGTCCACCTTTGAGACAATTCTGGCTGACCCTTGATATGAAAACATAAAACATTTGTCAGAGGAAGTCTTTAAACTTAGGAACAATCTTAAAAATTAGTGTAACCCATTTGGAAATGACTTTTATTAAATACTAAGTAAAATGTGTAAAACATTAAATATAAATTTTTAATAAAAGGTAATGATACTTTTAATAAAACGTATTCTTTCATGATTGAAAACTAATTTGGCCTAGTAGCAGTAAGTTTAGCATGTGGAGATTCAAAATCTGTACCTAGAAAGAGGCAAAACATTTTGAAAACGTAAGTCAAAAGACTTAGTGAGCAACCGAGAAAGCACTCTCGAGGATTGTATGGACCCATTTCTTTTCTGATCATTCGAATGGTTATCCTAGTTATAACTAGATCACTATTGGACCTAAAGATCAACACAAGACCACGTTTACATGTCCCTATGACATGTTTGCATTACGTTGTATGCCTTTTGGCTTATGTAACGCATTAGGGGACATTCAAAAGGTGCATTATGGCTATCTTCTCAGACTTTCTAGAGAGATCAGTTGAGATCTTTACAGATGACTTCTCAGTTTTTTGGGATTCTTTCAAAGAATTTTTGGGTAGTTTGGAAGAAGTGCTAAAAAGATGTGAAAAGACACACATATTGCTCAATTGGGAGAAGTGTCATTTCATGGTCACAGAGGGAATTATGCTTGGGAACATGATCTCTAATGCAGGATTAGAAGTGGACCCCAAAAAAATTTATATGATAGCAAATTACCACCGCCTTCAGATGTCAAGCAATTGAGGAGCTTTTTGGGACATGTTCGGTTTTATAGAAGATTTATTACAAAATTTTCCAAATCACCAGTACCCTACTATGCACCGATAAACCCTTTAACTTCGATGAGAAATGCAACCAGGCATTCTAGACCTTAAAAGATGCATTGACCTCAGCGCCTATCCTCATCACTTCTGATTGGTTACAACCATTTGAACTCATGTGTGACGCGAGTGATGTGGCACGCGGTAGGGGCTATACTGGGTCAAAAGAAGGATAAAGTGATCAAGCTCATATGCTACGCGAGCCAAACTCTTAATGATGCCTAAGAGAATTATACAACCACTGAGAAGGAGTTGCTCGAAGTAGTCTTCGAGATAGAAAAGTTTAGGAGTTACATTGTTTGCTCTAAAGTTATGGTATATTCTGATCATTCTACGATTAAATATCTTATGGCGAAAAAGGGATGCCAAATCGCAGTTAATCAGATGGGTGCTATTGCTCCAAGAGTTTGATCTGGAGATTGTAGAACGCAAAGGTGCCGAGAACCAAGGGTAGATCACTTATTGCATCTGAGTAATGAACCATTTCAACACAAGAAGAAAAAGATTGAAGATGGTTTTCCTGATGAACAACTCTTCCATGTTGAAGTAAAAGAGCCCTAGTATGTCGACATAGTCAATTATCTAGTTAGCAAAACATGGCCACAGGACTTCAACAACCGACAAAAAAGAAGTTATTTCATGAATTACATTTCTATAGATGAGATGAGCACTTCCCTTACAAGTTGGGGCTAGACCAAATATTGAGAAGGGTATGTCTCTAAATATGAAACAACTGAAATAATCACCAAGTGTCATGAAGCACTTTATGGTGGATACTTTGGTGGACAAAAGATGGCTTCAAAGGTCTTGTAGAGTGGGTACTTCTGACCCACTCTATTTCAAGATGCGAGGAACTTTATGGTCAGCTGTGATCGGTGACATAGAATAGGAAACATGTCTCATTACAATGAAATGCCCTAACAGCCCATCCTGGAGATTGAACTCTTTTATGTGCTAGGAATTGACTTTATTGGACCGTTTCCTCAATCTGGTGGCCACTTATACATATTGTTGGTTGTGGACTATATCTCGATGTGGATTGAAGCTGTCTCTTACATCAAGAGTGATGCGATTACAGTCCATAATTTTTTGAAAAAGATTATCTTCACGCGTTTTGGGACACCTCAAGCCCTTATTAGTGATGAAGGCTCTCATTTCATTAATTGCATCATGGCTAAACTACTCGCGAAGTACAACATTACCCATAAAGTCGCAACTGCTTAGCACCTTCAAACAAATGGTCAAACAGAGGTCTCCAACAAAGAAATCGAGAAGATTCATTGATCTACATGACGAGTCATTGATCATGGTCATTCATACTAGATGCTCTCTATGTATCTCTTCATCATGTAACTCCTAAGTCCTCGTTGAGTACAAGTTTTTCTATTACTTTTCCAAGTATAAGTGAAACAATAGGTTTATCTGAGTGATCCAAAGTCGAACACAGGAAATTGATATCAAAGCTTAGTTCTAGGATTCACTAGGCGTTTAGGCAGTATAAAAGAATAAACTATAAAGTGTGAATGAGAGTAAGTTTAAGCTATATCTACTTATCTACACTAGAGAATTTGTAAAGGAGAATGAAGATGGATGCGGATGGTGTTGTGAACTAACTATATCTACTTATCTACACTAGAGAATTTGTAAAGGAGAATGAAGATGGATGCGGATGGTGTTGTGAACTAACTTGCATAAAAGGAGTGAAGGAAAGTCTATGCATTACTAGGCGATTAAGCAATAAAACATTCCTGGTGTGATATAACTTAGTTAACGAGCTTATGATTAAGGCGAGCACCTCTCGGTGTTTTTAAACGCCACACTTGCTCACATCTCTAGATCCAAATGACCAAGCTGCGTTAAGCAAGTGATATCTACAATGCTTCACTTATAGTACTTATAGAGTCTCGCATTTAAGGGTGACAACCTCTCGGCGCCTAATACCCACACTTAGTTTCCTTTCGATACACAAATGATCGAAGTTATCTTATCAAGGTGAAGTTTGTCTCCAAACTCCTACTTGCGCGTGTTAACCAGATCCTTTCTTCTTGACCTTTCAGGTAGTTGGTGATATACACTGACCAGATGATGAAAATAACTCAGCTAAACGTGATAAGAAATATAAATGAACCTTCTTATCAAGAATTTATCATAAGAATTAAACTACAAATAACACAAAGATGGAGGAACAACAAAGAGATAGAGGATTGAAACTGGTATAAATATGCAATGTATTAAAGAATATAGATCTTCAGCCACTATACAATATGAACAAATACATTACAAAGAATGGAAAAAATAGAAATGAAATTACAAGTTAGGAGAAATGGGAATGAGATCTTCTTTACTCAAACCTCAAGCTTTCACTCTTTGATGATCGGAGAAGATGAAGAAAAACTTTATAGACGGTGGAAAGGCTACTCCTTTCCACCACTCTTTAGGGTCAGGCCCCTTCAGGCTCAGACACTTTCTTGATGGTGATGAAGTTCTTTATGTAGGTAGATTTAGGTGAGAAATCTGATCTTTTAGACATATCAGCGTGGAAAACTGCCTTTGTGTTACGTCACATCAACTCTAACTACCACTTTTGTCTTCTAGCGAACTTCTTCTCACGTACTGATATGGTCTTCTAGCCTAGTCTTCATACGAGTTCCTCTACTATTCACTATCTTCTTCTTTTGTTCATAATCCTGTGTTAAAACACTAAAAATAGGGTGAAATAGTCTTGGATTCTTATGTAAAGTGTATTTTCGAATATTTATGAATTTACATTATAAGCTATGCGTTTTGATACATTTCTCATGTGTTTTGATCTCATTATTCTATCTAATTGAAGCATTTTGATTTTGAATTTTTTGATTTTGCTTCTGATTCACGGAACGCTCGTTTGGGGTTAGCTTTAGATGGATTTAATTCGTTCGGTCGTATGAGTATCCTATACAGTATATGGCATGTAGTGTTAATTCCTTACAATTTGCCACCTTGGAAATGCATGAAAAAGTCAAACTTTTTCATGTCATTGCTCATTCTCGATCCAAGATTTCCTGATGCAATGACGTCGTACGATTATCTGTCAACCTGGAACAGGAGGAAGATCGAGAAGTCAAAGAAGTCCTTGGTGACAGAGTAAGGAAAAGTAGAAGGCCCACGAGGGAGATACATAAATTCCTAATGAAGTGGAAGAACCCCCTCGTGGAGGTAACAATCGGAGAACATGTCGAAGATCTTGAAGCGTGAAAGCAAAAGATCGAAGAGCTCCAGCTTCGCCAGTTGACAGGGACGTCAACAGTTTAAGTGGGGGAGAATGTCACGGGCATACTTGTCCAAGGTGTTATTTACCTATGGCGTATGCTCGAATACCCTTAAGTTGATTTGTCTTTATGTCTTATAAGTAGTTTAGTCTATTTCTTTCATTTTCGTGTCGTTGAGCCACAATTTGACATTTCGGCTTTTTCATATGCAAGCCTGCCAAGGCCAAAAATCTCAATATGTACTATAGGGGGTAGCACACTACTTGAACCCTCGCCTAAGCCTTGTTGCGCTCTTTGCAATCTAAGCTATTTTCTTTGCAATTGACTGTCTTTAATGTTTTCTTTTATGATGTTTTCAACAATTTATTTTCTCTCTCCCGTTTTATAAAATAATTTTCCCAAGAACGTGGAGGAAGGCTACATCATACTGCAAGCTTGTCCAAAGATTTCGAATATTGAACGGCTGATTTGTTGATCGAGTATAACAAGTACCACACAATCGTGTTTGAAAGGCTACGATTGTGACACCCAGCACTCCCATCGTCTTTGTCGTAGTGCGGCCCACTAGCACCCACCAGCATCGTTGTTACGAAGTGCACTCAACGTCAACAACAGAATCTAACCTATGTGCACATGGTACCATATAGCCTCTGGCTCAACATCTTAGTCATGAAGTTAACAGAAAAATCAAAAAATCATATAAAAACATTAAAATATGTTTGCTATCTTTATCTTTCATATTAAGCTTTCTCAGATTGTTCGTGGAAAACTAAAAACCCAAAAACAATACTTGCTTAAAATGATATTGTTTCAGCTACTTTTCAGAAAGTCAATAATAACGTGCTCATATATAGATTTCATCATAAAACTTAAGCTTGAAACCGTTCATGCAAATCATGTACTATTCATAGAAATATAATCATAGATAAAAGTTAATAAATTTGTTTTGTCACTCACAACCTTAGGCTAGTTCCTTGGTGTGTAGACTCGACTTATTTCCTCTTTTCCTGTCAAACAAACCAAAACTGAGCGTCGTCTGGTATTTTTACGCTAACTTTTGATGACGCACAAACGATGACATTCAAATATTTTAAACTTAGACATAAAAGAGTATTTCTCTTATTTCCCCAAAAATTTCCAAATTTAACAACTTAATTTCAAACATTCATAACCTTCTCAATACTTCACCAAAATTAAATCTAATTTATATCAAACTCTTCATTTTTTACACCTCTACAACTTACTTGAAGGAAGGAAAATGAAATTCCCAACCGATTGCTACAGAAATGGCCAGAAACAGAGAGAGTAAAAAATCAAGTCTGCTGTTATCCCCTGACTTGCTCTTGAAATTAAGCTTACTTTTAGTCATTTTTGGCTCACGATTTCTTCATAAAAGTTGTAGGAAATTTCATAAGTCTTTCAACCATACCTAATAGATTATTCTTTTATACTACCTTATTGATGAGTAAATCCAAGAACTAATCTTTGATCAATTTCCTGTGTTTGACTCTGGATCATCCAGATAAACCTGTTGTTTTGCTTATACTTGGGCAAGCAACAGAAAAACTTGTACACGACAAGGACTTAGCTTTAATACGATGAATAGAGACATTGTGAGCATTTTACATGCAATGATCATGTCTAAGCGCATAATGAAGAGATTTAAAATGAGCATTTTGCGTGCAATGATCTTGAATCAATGACACATTATGAAGAATGAAATATAGTTTACCTCACTAAGTTCGAAACCAACGAGCAAATTTTTGGCACCGTTGCTGGAAAATTGATTTTTCAAACTTAGGAATAGGATTTTACTTTGATTTTGGGAAAAATGCTCAACTTTGGTGAATCACACGTTCAGCCGAAGAACACGTGAAGAGGTTTTAAGATACCAGAGTAATCTGTGCTTACTTGAACCAACCCTAAGGTTGAGTGTATTTTTCGAACACTGAAGGATTCAACATAATAAATTAAATTCAATTTGACTACGCTGCTGAGATCCTTAAACACCTCAGATCTTAAATGCATAATTTGTTGAAATTTAAGAACCTAAAGTAAGGCGTCAAAGAAAATGTCCATGAAGAGAGTTCAATAAGATCTATATCTTTACTAACTACGCGATTAAGGATCAAGATCATTTGAGCATTACGATGAACGATTACAAGCAGAGGCTATTGCGATGATCAATCAAGACGCAGAGAGCCATGTTTCAAATGATCCACAAAGTTTAGGAGAAGACTACAAGGCTATGGAGCTATGAGGAGGAACATGTGATGATGCACAACCTTCCTCGCCAAAGAACCCGAACGCAAGGATACACATGTAATGTATAAATTTCCCTTATTCTATCTAGCATGTGCATCCTCAATTTTGTATTCTTTTTGTATATTACGCCTGTAATTACTTTATACTTGTAAAATAGTTTTGAACTTAGATTTGTAAATTCATCTTCTCAAGTAAGGGAATTCAAGTTATCTCGTGAAACCTATAGGTTATTAGGAAAGGATGAATAAAATGAAGTCATTTTACGAAAAGGATCGCATCAAGATACAATAGGCTTTTTGACCTTTTTGTAGGATGAAGCTGAGCTTAGGGCTTCATCGAGAATCGTTAGGGTTTACAGGAAGCGAAACGTCTCATCAATCTTTGAAGTTCTTAAACTTCTAAGAAGTAATGAGTACATCGTACCTCGAGCATTGAACCATCTATGTCAAGTTTTCATGTCACCTTATTATGACAAGACATTAACTGCACGATAACCAATCCTTTAACCCTAGTCAAGCATGTTTATTTAAACCACCTGTAAACCTTGAATCCTAACGCCAAATGCAATGTTTCACTCAACTTCAAGCACTCATCTTCTCTAACTATCAGTAGTTCTCCTTTGTTCTCACTTTGTTAAATTCCTTTCTTCTCTCAGTTATCATGAATGAGAATATTTTTCTTACCGAAGCCCTCAAGAAATTTCAAGTTCTAAAGGACGAAGCAAGTTCGTCTATCTAATGAAGTAGTTAGCATTCACCATTCGACGAACCTATGCTGAAGCACTACAAAATGGTTGCAATCAATTGAGTGATGGTCAGACTGTCCAAGAACCAATTGAATCGCCTTTATAACCTAATATCTGATAAAACTACAAAAGATGAAGAGGGGTGAGAAATGTTAGGAAAGATTAAGGGAGAAAATAGAGGAATAAAAGAAAATGTAAGGAAAGAAGTAGAAGAAAGTTAAAAGATAGAAAGGAATATAAGAAAATGTAACGAGGAAGAAGGAAAAGAAAAAGCAATACAACCAGGTGAGGAAGGAGGAATAAATCTCCCACTACAAAGCACTTCCTCACCTATTGCAAAATATAAAAGGTTGGGCAAAGAAGAAGAGAAAGAAAAAGTGGAGGAAAAAGCCGCTGAGATGGGGTTTAAGAAAGAAAGCGGCAGAATTAGTCCTTTGGAGGACGAAGTGCCAAAGCTCAAGAAGAAGAAAGTAGAATGTGTTAAAGAAGTCCTTACAGGCACAAGAAGAGGCGAGGCGAAAAGAAAAATCAAGCAAAACGCCTCAAACATGGGAAGAGGAGCAAGACAAGGAGGAAGCCTTGGGATCGAAAAAGAAAAGGCTAAAGACTCCTAGGAAATCTTGTCACAAAGTTCCAAGAAGAAGAAGAGAAGGTCAGCTGATTTGACCTCCACCCCACAATCCAAATCCTCCAAGGACAACCTCTTTCAAAGTCCCTACAAATCTAACACACAAACTTCCTCCCTAAAAATCCCAAAAGTCCAACCTCCAAAATCCAAATCACCTACTTTCTCCATAACAATTCAAAACATTCTTTAACGATAAGAAACAAATACTCTAGCTCTTGTCGTCGACCCAATCAGCCAAACTAAACTGACGGAAAGATGTGACACGCAATTCAACGCTTTATTGAAATATTAGCATATGTCAGTGTGTGTTGCAATCCCAACACCATAGGTTCCATAGAGTTTGGTAAGACCCCTGACGCGATTTGACCGGATGGTGCGAGCAAGGGTGAATATGCAACCACAACACCAAATTCCACCACCTCCTCTACCGCAAGCTTAAGCAGGGGAAAATTTTAAAATTTTGTAACTATTCTTTTTTGTAATTTTAACTTTTACTTATGTAATTTGTACTTCTTTATAATTATGTTCTCTTCAATATAAAGTACAACTTTTGATGCAATTCTTTCGCATTCAGTCTTTCTTGTCGCACGTTTAGCTCCCTGCATTGTAGCACTTTAATTTTTCCTTGCAACTCAATGATAACTTCAGTGAAATAAAATACACAAAATAAGGTTTCATTTATTATTTAGGGATTCAACTTGTTAAGGAAATTTACTTAGGAAATAATTCTAAAGTTTATTAGGCGAGCAAGCTTTACCTTAAACCTCTTTTGTAATTTTTTCTTACAAAAAAACTTAGCATTCAATTTGAGTAATGATGATATTGCTAATCTCTAAATTTGGGGGTGTGCGAGGTTAGCAATAAAGCTTTTGAAACTTTTTGGAAATCTCATCAAGGCATTCTAAAAATAAGGTGTTTTAACAAAAGTTTAAATAGTGCCAAAAAGCCAAAAATTTTAAAATTTTTGTATTTATTTATTCAATTAAAATAACAACTCCAATGTTGCCTCCTCTTACAAAAATAAGCAAAGCTTTAAAAGTAAAAATTTAGAGAGTTGAGTAATAAAAGGTGATAAGAGTTATAGTTGAGAAGAGAAACAGACTCATAGAGAGCTTATGACTTTCCACTCAATGCAAAACCTTCTGCAAGTATAATAAAAAACATTCTTTCGCTAAATAAAAGGATTCAAAAATCTTTGAAAACTTTAGCCATTTCTGATTTTGAAAATAAGATTCTTGTGGAAATGAACAATGGTGTTTTGAGTATTAAGCTTGCCACGTTTTGAACTTAGAAATGTATTCATAGCAAAAAGTACACAATAAGAGTGAACCTTGAATAACAAATAAAACTTGATTGCACTTTGAGAAATTTAGGGAAGCAAGGAGGAAGGTAAGTCTTTTATGAGGATTTGTCCTTGAGGATTTTTTCTTGAGGACAAGCATAATACGAAGAGATGCTTGAGGATAATCATTATTCTAAATTTAGGGGTGTAATAACTTGTAGAAATACAAGTTATTGTAGCATTTTTTATAGAATAACGAGGCCAAAATATAAAAAAAATGTATCAAAACACCTTAATTATGTGAAAAAACATAAGTATTTAGAAATACACGTTACATAAGCATCTATGTCTATTTTACCGTGTATCAGTGTCTTAACACATGAATAAAAGCAAAAAAAGAGATTAGTGAATTGCAGAGGATATCGTGTAAGAGCTATATGAGAAGAGCCTGTCTGGCGAGAACAAATGCTAGACGAGGAGCTTCATCATTAAGCAAGGACGGTTTAGTAGAGAACAAGAATGGTAGTTGGGGATGATGTGACTTGACAATGGTAGCTTTCAACGCTGACATGATCAGAAGAATAGATGTTTCGTGCAAAAGTTGCCTAAGAGGTCGGTTGTGTGAAAAAAGCCATATAATTGTGTCCGGCCAAGGTCTAAATGAACCCAAGAGGCCAGAAGAGGCCAAAGTCTAGAGAGTGATGGAAAGAAGTGTCTATAAAGAGATTCCTTCTTCTTCTAATCTTAACTGAATGAATGCATCTCGCAAATGAAGAGATTCCTTCTTCGTCTGTAAAGAAATTCCTTTTCGTTTGTAAAGAGATTCTTTCTTCGTCTGTAAAGACCTTTCACCAAGAGGGAACTCAATGAATGCATCTTGCAAATCAAGTTGAGACCCTTAAACGCCTAAGGTCTTAATTATGAAGCTTGTTAAAGTTTAGAAACCCATATAAAGGCATCAAAGAAAGTGTCCCTATGGTAAGTTTAGTAAGATCTATATCTTTACTAGCTATACGATAAGGACTAACAAGGATCATTGAACAATGCGATGAATGATTAGGAGAAAAGGCTTATTGCGATGAGCAATCTAGACACAGAGAGCCATGTAACAAATGATCCAAGCAGTTCAGGAAAAGAGAATACGCGGCTAGGAAGCTGTGAGGAGCTGCATGCAATGAGACATAGCCTTCCTTGCCAAAGAACCTGAATGCAAGGATGCATTTATAACATAAATTTTCCTTATCTTATTTATCATGTGCGTCCTCAATTTGTATTCTTTTTGTATATTATACTTGTAATTAGTTTTTCTATACTTGTAACTATGATTTTTGTAGTTTAGTTTTGTTAGTATTCTTTCCAAGTTAGGGAGCACGAGTTTTCTTGTGAAATATTTAGGTGATTTAAGTTAGGGTTTTGTGAGATGATGTCACCAAGATGCATTAGGCATTTTGAAATTCTCGCAAGGTGTTGAGCAAAAGGATTTCGTTCGTAATTATTTAGGATTTTAGAGATCGTAAAACGTCACCTTTTGAATTTCAAATTTGATATGTAATGATTGCACTGTGCATCGAGAACCCAAACGTCTGTGTCAGACATCACTTCACATTTATTTTGCGTGATGTTAACTGCGCACTTAACCAAACCCTAACCACAATTTAAGTTTCCTTTAAAAGCCATTTTAAAACCCTAATCGAAACTTTTTTTTGCCGCACAATTTCTTTCGAGCTTTTCAAATTTCTTTAAGCTTTCTAATCATCTTCTCCGGTGACACATTTAAATAGTCAATATAAGGGTACTAATGACAATATACTCGTGTCGAGTGATAGATAACGGTGACACATATAAAGCGTCAATGTAAAGATATTAATGACAATATGTTGGTGTTAAGGTATAAATAACGATGACACATTTAAAGCGTTAATGTAAGGGTATTGATGAAAATGTATTTATGTCGAGTTATAGATAACGGTGACATATTTATTATGTCAAGGTAAATGTATTAATGACATAATTTTTATGTCATCTAAGCATATTTGACGACATGTTTTCCGAAGTATCGTTTGTTGGAGTTTATGTCCTAAAACTTGTAGTTTGTAGTTAAATTATATTATATTCAATAAAGTGGTTATTGAGGACTTATTAGTGAAAATAGAATATTACAATCTTGAATCCA
Source organism: Cucumis melo (assembly GCF_025177605.1). Lineage (NCBI taxonomy): Eukaryota > Viridiplantae > Streptophyta > Magnoliopsida > Cucurbitales > Cucurbitaceae > Cucumis > Cucumis melo. The sequence continues at coordinate 16,366,013 of NC_066867.1, read as the reverse complement.
ATAACCTAAGGTTCGAAGGCTATCTAGTGTAGACTTGAACTTTATGTAGAGACATAAACATGGATCAAATTCGACTTTATAGCCCAAATGGTCTATAATGTATGAATAAGGTTAGAGCCTTATTCTGAAAATACTATGGATGCGACCCACTTTGTAGTTAGTACAAATGATAAGATCCTAAATCGTTCATGTAGAGACATGGAAGTGGGGGTATCCTATATAAAGGGTTTACATAAGTCTGGAACCATAAAATAGTCACTTTTAAATTATAACATCCTTGACTATATAAAACTTACTATTTCAATTTTTTATGACATAGGTAACTTAATCTTAATCCTAAGCTAACTATAAACTTCTGTTCAAACGGTATTATCCTTAGATCTGCATGGGTGAGAGCAGCTCAATGGTGTTGACCCAACAAGCCTCCCATTTTGAGGGTAAAATCGGGTGGATGGCTATGGACATAGGGTGCAAGATGGAATTCGCTCGTCCCCGCTTTAGGATTATAGATAGGTTGTTCCCTTAAGAACTGAATCTAAGTCTTGAACAAGGGGTCCCACCCTCTCACTGGCCTAAGAGAGATTCAGTTTATAGGTTAAACCTAAAACCAATTGTTCAATAGTGGATTAGTGGGACTTAAGGAGCAAGATGTAGTCTCGGGGGTAAAATGGTATTTTGACCCAGCCGAGATTATGAACAACCTATAAAGGATTAGCTTACTGATCATGGTTATATCAGATGGATGTGATTGATGTGTTAAAGTCAATGTTAACCGAAATTTTCGAGAAGCATATGATCAATGTGTTAAGGCCAACGAAAAGGCCCGTGTCCATATTCTTGTCAGCATGTCTGGTGTTTTGGCAAAGAAACATGAATCTTTAGTCATGGCTAAAGAGATTATGGATTCATTGAGGAAGATGTCTGGTTAGGCTTCATGGTCCCTCATACACAAAGCAATTAAGTACATTTACACTAAGCAAATGAAGGAAGGGACCTCTGTTAGAGAACATGTCCTGGACATGATGATGCACTTCAATATCACTTAAGTAAATGGAAGACCCATCAATAAGGCAAATCAAGTTGCTTTATTTTATAATCTTTTCGAAAGAGTTTTGTACCGTTTTAGATGAACGTGTCTCTAAATAAAATAGAGTTCACCCTAACCACCCTTCTACATGAGCTCCAGCGTTTCCAGAATCTTATCATGGGTAAGGGGAAGGAAGTGGAAACAAATGTTGCAACCACAAAGAAAGAGTTTATAGGAGGATCGTCCCCTAAGACTAAAGTTGGACCTTCACAAATGAAGAAGAAGGAAAGGGGAATACTCCCAAGAATAGTAAGGGAAAGAAAGTTGCTAAAGGTAAATGTTACCACTGCAACCAGAATGGGGATTGGCCAAGGAATTGTCCAAAGTACCTTGTTGAGAAGAAAGCACAAGGTAAATATGGTTTACTAGCTATTGAAACATGCTTAATAAAATATGATACTTCAACCTGAATACTAGATTTAGAAGACTACTAATCATATTTACTTCTTATTTCAAGAAACTAGTTCTTGAAAAGCTAGTAGAAGGTGGGATCTTCCTCAAAATTTGGAGCAAAAGAGGTTGTCTCAGCTAAAGTAGTGGGAGATCTAAAGTTATTTAGATGGATATTTCATACTTAAAAATATTTTTTATGCTCCTCAAAAGTTGAGGAATTTAATATCTATTTCTTGTATTTCATACTTAAAATATTTTTTTATGCTAACAAGGGGACCTTATGAACCTACAGATTGAAGCTCTAATGAAATGAAATTAATTGATTAAACTCTTTAATTAAATTAATCTATATTCATTAACTATTAGTCATTCTACTAAAGACTAATAGTTGCACTCTTCTTACGGTAGATATATTTTTGTGTCCATTAGATATAACTAATCAACAGTGCAATGACCCTTCACAAATTGCTCGTAAGTGCAGCTAGGCCAAAAATTATCGTTTTGCCCCTGTAATTACATCTAACTTCTTAAGTACCACTGATTCCTCTAATGAACAATAATTATAGTCCTACTATAATTGAACTCCTCTCAGGTCAGAGAGGGTGTGGTGCCACATTGTTCAAACCCTGGAATCAGCCCTTAAAAGAGCAATTTCTCTACTTTCTCTATCTGTAAAAAATGAGTGAATTTCTTCTTGTGTAGCCGTGTTTCCAACTCCCTAATCAGACGAATCCTCAAAATGATAGACATATTGAATCGGCGACATAGGCCACTCTCACCCATGCAAATCAAAGGACCATCTTCATAGGCAGGAGTTCACAACTCATTTAGGATTCAAGTCAAGTCACCTATGATCATCTTAGTGAAATGTAATTTCAACTAGTAACGTTGTTAATAAGAGAGACTATTCATTTCATGGTCCGGTCTTATACAAACTCTTTGTATAGAATACTCCCACTCTAATGTCTTGACATGAATGATTAGGATTAAATTATTTGTACCACTTTAGAACAATTGTAACAACTACAAAGCAGGTCGTATTCGTAGTGTCACTAGGATAAAGTATCCAGCCTTATCCATTTACTACAGACCATTTAGGTTATCACTTAAACATGATCTATTTGTATGTCTCCACATACATGTTTAGGTTACAGAAGATAACCTTGGATGTTAGTTTATTGGTTTTGTGGGTTAATGCAACTAAATATCAAATAAAATAAAACACTTTATCTTATTAGATAAATAAAACTTTGTATAATATATACAATTACAAACTATAAGACCATGAGATTTAGGCATCAACCCCTAATAATAACAAATGTACATAATATATTTGAAATGAAGTGTTCATTTTCTTCTAAGTGTATTTAGATTTGTTCTACTATACTTATTAACAACTTATATAAGTTAAGACCAATTGGAGTAGAATTTTGTCTTTAATACTGAAATGTTTAGCATAAAAGACAAAAAGGTTTCTTCTAATATGTATATATAGTACTTAAGATTTGGTCACATAAATCTCAAATTGGGAGATTGGTTAAGAGTAGACTTCTAAATTAGTTAGAAGATAACTTTTTACCTTCATGTGAGTCTTGTCTTAAAAGGACTAATGACCAAGAGACCTTTTACAAAAAAAAAAAAGTCTCATAACCAAAATACAACCAGAGTTCGTAAATTTGAACCTCTTTGGACCAATGAATGTCAAAGTTCAAAGAGGATATGATTATTTTATCAATTTTGTTGATGATTATTCAAGGTTTTGTCATATTTATCTATTGCATCACAAGTCTAATTCTCTTGAAAAGTTCAGAGAATGTAAGACTGAAGTTGAAAATCAATTAGGTAAAAGTATAAAGACACTTCAATCAAATTGAGGTGAAGAGTATGTGGACTTAAGAGATTCAAAGACTATTTGATAGAGTACAAAATCTAGTCAAAACTCTCTATATCTAGTACACTTAAGTAGAACGATGTATCAGAAAGAAGAAACTAAAGCCTTGTTGGACATGGTTCGCTTTATAATGAATCATCAAATTACATAGTATATTAATATTGAATAGGATTTCCAAAGACGTTAGAGATAAACCTACTTCATCCATTAAAGTAGTTGAAAAAACTAGGAATCTGGTTAGTTACATCTTTCTCAAAAATTGAGAGTGCCTCGAAGTAGTGAGAAGGTTGTTCATCAGCCTGACCGTTACTTAGTTTTATCGAAAACTAAATCATTAAGTTTGATGATTTAAGAGGATCCATTGACTTATAAACAGACAATGAGTGATGTAGATTATCTAACTAAACGTCAAGAAATAGCTAGCTACACAATTTCAAATAAAAGATTTCGAAATGTGCAATGTGTTCTCAAGATCCAAATTGTTTGGAACTACAAGAAAAAAATACTAGCCAGTATCAAACATCTTATATAAACAGAATGTTGTCTAGATATAAATTATAGAATTTTAAAAGGAATGGATTGTCGTTAAGAACATCCTAAATAGTTTAGAAAAATCAAAAGACTACATGCTCATGTATAGAACTAAGGATCTGATCCTTACTAGTTCGAGTATATAGCCCAAACAATCTATAGTGTATGAATAAGCTGGTTGGGTGCCTTATTCTAGCAACACTATGAATAAAACCCGCTTTATAGTTATTACAAACGATGTGATCCTAAATCGTTTATGTAGAGACATGGAAGTGAGGACATCCTATGTAAAGAGTTTACATAAGAATGGAACCATGAAATTGTCACTTTTCAGTTATAACATTGTTGACTATATAAAACTGACTATTTTGATTTTTGATGACCTAGGTAACTTAATCTTAATCCTAAGCTAACTATGAACTTTTGTTCAAATGGTATTATCCGTAGATCTGTATGGGTGAGGGCAGTTGAACAGTGCTGACCCAACAAACCTCCCATTTTAAGGGTAAGACTGGGTGGATGGCTAAGAACATAGGGTGCAAGATGAAATTCACTTGCACTCCCTGTAGGGTTAGTAGATAGGTTGTTCCCTTAAGGACTGAATCCAAGTCTTGAACAAGGGGCCCCACCCTCTCATTGGCCAAAGAGGGATTCGATTTATAGGTTAGACCTAAAACCAATTGTTCAATAGTGGATCGGTGGGACTTAAGGAGCATGATGTTGTCTCGGGGGTAACTTACTAATCATGTGAAGGATTAACTTACTAATCATGGTTATATCAGATGGACAGAAATATAAATGTAATTTGAATATTAAAAATATGAATACGGATTCATATTCGGAAGCTCGAAATTGATGAAAATGGTCAAAATTGTAAAAAGTCAAAATGTTAACTTTTGACTTTGAAAAATCAAACTTTAATTGGCTTTAGATTTAAATGTGATTTGAATTTCAGAAAAATGAATGTGGAGTAATGCTCGGGAGGTCAAAATTAGTCAAGACGGACAAAATAGTAAAAAGTCAAAATATTGACTTTTGACTTTCACTACAATGGTAAAATCACCACTTTTCCCCTTGACTAAAGTTAGTGGAAAAATCCAACATTTTGTTGTATAATCCCACTAACTCTTAGTGAGTTAAGTGGAAACTCATGGTTCAGACAACAAGTCCACTAAGAGAAATTGGAATGGTGATAAAAACCACTATAAAGATTTAGAGAAAATACATGATTTGACTAGGATATTTCACGAATGTCCTAAATTTTATTTATTTTTATCTTGATTAGGATTTCCTATATTTTTAGGACAATTTTAACCTTATCATTAACATTAATTATTTAGATTTTTCCAAATTGAAATATATATTTTTTCTTATTACTTATTTACATTATATTGCTCATTATTGTCTAAGTTCTAATTTCCTTAAATATTATAGTAATTAATGTAAAATTATCATTGTAATGAATTAAACACTACCTTATTTCCTTAATTATAATATCATTCATTATTAACAAATATGGAAATAATTTTTAAAAAAATATCATAATGAATTTCGGTAATGAATATTATATTTCATATTATTTTCATCACCCCCTAATTCATCCAAGTTTTTCATTCGACGCCATCAACTTGTTATTCTTCAATTTCATTAATTTCTTCAGTCAATCTCGTTTTCTTCGAGTAAGCCTGATTTTGTCATCGAAAAATCAAAACATTCTTTCAATTTTGGTACATCCAATTTCCTTATTCACATAATTCTATTTCCTCCAATTTCATGCAACAGTATATAGGTAAGAAATCAAAGAAAATACTAATCGAATCAAGAAAAACATAAAGGAAACCATACAAAACATGAAGAAAAAAACTGAACTATATGTGTCACTAAATACCTGTTATTGTATATATACAGATGTATATATTGATAACATCATCTGTGTATGAAGTGATATATAATGAAATTCAACTACAATTTTTGTATTATTGAATATATGCAGCAGTAAATATGTAACAAACCATAAAACATAAATATGAATAAGATGTATATATCTAATAAATCACATAATAGAAGTAGATTAAGCAGTGGTATATAAATCTATATATTGTTCACGAAAACTTTACTAAACAAAAATGTGAATAAGATGATCGGAACATGCCGTGATTATTGAATCTATGCAGTAGTATATAAATTGAGTAAGAAAAAATTATAGAACATGAGAAAAAATTTGTGTATGTATTATTCATTATATGCAATAGTATATATGTAACAAATCACAAAACATAAATGTATTATTCAGTAGCATATGTGAAAAATCGAAATAGGAGGAACGTTACCGAAATATAGGTTATGAAACAGAAGAAGAAAGAGCAATTTTTTTAAGGAAAAAATTATAATGCTACGAAATGGAAGAATAAATAATTTTTTTTAAAAAAAAAGACTAACCGTATCACAAGAAGCAAATCGGAAGGGAAGAAGGAAGAACAATATTTTTTTTGTAATAGAAATCAGAGAAGAATGTCGACGCCGTAATTGATGATCGTGAGAAAATAACTTTTGGTTGGATATGAAATTAAAAATATTTATTTGTAGGATAATTAAAAATATTATTACCATATAAGATAATAATTTATACCATATTTAAATCATTCTAAAGATAATAAATATTACATTAGTAAATACAAATATATATGTATTCATAATTAAGGAAGTTATAATTGATATAATAAATATGGTTGTTGATAATTAAGGAAAATATTATTCAATATTAATTAAATTTGGGTTCTAAGGTAAATTCGTTTATTCTTTTGTGAAAAATGTTAGCCCATTCAGGATTTTTATGAACTATATTAGAAAGAAAGACTTATTGTGTAATACCATATAGCAATTTAGGCTATTCTAGTTGAAACCCCAAATCGAGGAAAATGAGGTGCTGCATTTGGGAGAACTAATTGCATGCAATTGGGTTATATTTAAAGATATTTTTTCAAAATTTTCAAGACTTGTGGTTTTTTGCTTTATTTTTTATAAAATTTTAGTCAAATTTATTTTTCCTCTTCAAAATATCAACCTAATTCCCTCCAAATTTTCACATCTCTCTCTAATTCCTCCACATTACGGGTCCCACAACCCGATTCTAAGTCCGGAGAATAATGGGTCAATGTTAGTGGTGGTCCCGGTTTGAGTTCGTGAGGAGACTTCGAGATTTCGGGAAGCTACAAAGGTAAGTATTCCTTTAACCCTAATTATTTTATTTAGGACTTTCTTATACATGTTAACTTCGAAAGTGTTTAGGTGCAATTAGAGTGAAACTCGATCCGTAATTCCGTTGTGCATGTATTGCTTTCCATTATCATTAAATAGCCTTTTCTGACAGGAACTTCAATAACGCAAAAATTGTATCGTTGAAACTTTTTATGACGTTGTTAAAACCTAAATTTCTAGTAGTGTTCAAGATCATTTATGTAAAGTATTCTAATTTGTTAGATTTGTCCCTCCCCGTTAAAGATGCGAAAGCCTAAGATTACATCCCGTTAGTTTAGTGCATAAATGCTTTGGATTATGCTAATAAGAAGAGTTTTACCTTAATTGACATTTGTATATAGTAATGAAGAAGAGGTAGGTGGTTAATCCTAATTCTATCTCTACTGTAAAAAAAATGGTTTCAATTTTTTCTCCAACACAAATATGTGTGTTTTTCTAAACTTAAAATTGATGAAAGAATAGGGGCGTGTAGTTGAGTTACTTGGAGAAGAGGTTTGATTACTTTGCCTATTAAAATTTTTCATCGTTTCTAATTGAACCTTCAAGTTTAAGAAGTTGCCAATTGGGGAGACGCGTCGCAGTTAAAAGAAACTGAACATAGAATGCCGGCCTCGAATGGAATGGGACTAAGTTACAAAAGATAACTTAGTTTAAATAAACTAATACACTTTTGTGTTCAACCAATATGCACGTTGGCCGAGGATTTTTATTTCTATACGGTAAAGTCAAAATTTTCATTATTTATTAGAAAAAGTTTAGTCGTATATGATATAAAATTTAAAGTTCATACTTCTATTTTTTGTTTTAGTTTTTTGAAGTTTAAATGGATGACATATTTGACAAAAAATATATATATATATATATATACATTTTGGACTTAATTAAACCTAAACGTTGTTTCAAATGTTGGCTAAATTAACCCGTTTGTTGGATCTAATGGTCATGCCAAAGACACAATATTGTTAGGATCAACTTTTGTATTCAATTTTAAATTAGGATACACATCGACATTTAATTGATCTAAAATTTGATAATTATTCGTTATTAACTTAAGAAATAGCACGATTTATAATTGATCCTTCGACTAAACTATTACAAAATGAGTCGAAGATTAGCCACATATTTTAAAGCTAAGGGTAATGTTTAATTATTCAACCACACGTATATTTAGAAAAGTAAAATTTACTAAGAACATTTTGAAAAGCTAATTCAACATATATAATAAACAATCATATGTTGGTTCATTCAAATCAATGTCTCCTGATAATGTAAGCTTCCATTTCCCCATTTACATGACAGGTGTCGCACACCCACGTAGTTCACCGAGCAACTAACTACCGAAGCCGGCAGCCTCCAACGATACAAAACGAAACCATGCTTCGTTTTGTTCATAATCCCCAAATAAAATTCAAATCTTTAACCGTATTATTTCGTTGCGATCTCCTCTCCTTCTCAATTCAACGTTATTTTTTTTCTCACTCGACGGGATCATCAAGGAACAGAAAACCATATCTCCGATTCTTTTAAATCTTTTTTCCTTCCTTAAATTACTCCCTAAAAAACAGAGCAACTTTTTGAAACGGGACTTCACTTCCAGGTGTTCGTGAAACGATGAAGAATGACAACGAATCGCAGGTTTCCGATCACTTTCAGAGACCCAGAAAGCCGAAATCGCGTGAGGTAAGTTCCCGATTTCTCTCGTCGGCCTATACAACTGAGACCACCACTGCATCGTCGTCGTCGTCGTCTCCCACTCAACCTCTTTCGCCCACTCATGGGAAATCAAGATATGATGCTCGTAAGCACCGAGGCCAACAAGGGTCCTTACTTGTTCATGGACTCTGGCCTTCTTCGACTACTGAGAGATTCGATACTCTGGCTGATCATCTCAGAAATGAACGATTGAAGGACGAGAAATTCTCTGGAAATCCCTCACTCAATAAACTGAGAGGTTCCAGAGATTTGAGTAATTTCGAACCAAAAGAGAGATTCGCCAAAGAAAACGATAGACCCATTATTGGCGGTTCTTCGAGATATTGCGGGAAACTACAGGGGAAAAACGTAAGCTCTTCATTGTCGAAATTACCAGTACAAAGCTCTGAATCTGCGAGATTGTCAGTGGATGAGAATGCTCTGTTAGGAAGATCATCTAGAAAACGATCAGACAATTTCAAGAACAGTTTTGACTTAGAATCGGATTACAACGATATTAGGTCTCCAATGATGGTGGGAAAAACGCCGACTATAGTCTGCCAGAGATCGGGTTTGGTGGTTCCTTCCAAGTATATGAATGATGTAACATCACGAAGGCTTCAAAGAGGGTCTTCTGATTCAAGCCTCCCAACTCCTGTTTCATTCGAAGGTTCTCCAACAGCAAAGAAAAATTCTGTAAAATACCCAATACAACGAGCTAATTCAATTTCGGGACGTGGGAGTTCAAGGTCGCAGTGGGCATTATCGCCTGGACGGTCAGGTTCGCCGATGATGTCAGTCGAGAGCAAGGAAAAATCCATGTCGTTTTCTAGTCTAAAACCCATAACAACTTCATCAAAAGGCGCAACAGGTATGGAGAAGTTACTTAACTTGGGATTGGACTTGTTCAAGAGCAGAAAATCTTGGATTTCCACCACATTATCCCCTGTAAGACCAGTAGTTTCTGATAATGTTCATCATCTTAGAATGTTACATAATCGATTGGTGCAGTGGCGTTTTGCCAACGCTAAAGCTCAGTCTGCAACTGAAAACTTGGCTAATTTAGTAGAGGTATATAAAGATTGTTTACACTCGATTGAAATATCATGTGGGTTAACCATAAACTATAATCAAATTCCTCTTTGTACAGAAAAATTTGGCAAGTACTTGGTATAACATTGCTAAGTTGCAGCAGTCAGTTCAACAAAAGAAGTTGCAGCTCCAAAAAGAAAAGCTCCAATTCAAGTTGAACTTCTTTCTCCATTCTCAAGTGAGTAAAGGGAATTAACTCCCTTACACTTCTAATATGGCAATGCAACACTGAAATTTATTGGGTTTCTATCTATTTTGCAGCTGAGGCCATTGGAAAGATGGGGAGCTATGGAAAGACAACATTTAACTGCAGTTTCTATGACCAAAGATTGTTTACATTCTGTTATCTGCAGGGTGCCACTCACTGAAGGTGCAAAGGTAAAAGAATTAGTAATTGAAACGTTATCTTGTTTGTGAAAGTGAAGTTTCAAAATCATTGTTGCAGTACAGATTGATGCTCAAAAAATTTCCATGGCATTCAAGCAAGCTTCTGATGTTGCAATCTCTATGATGTCCATGGTGACTATATACGCGCCAGTGGTAAAAGGCCTTATAAATCATTTCTCTATGTTCATATAATAGAACAATTCTCCGGATGTTTTAAATGAATTGTGATTTATACAGGCCATGAAAACTGCTTCCTTGCTTTCAGAATTAGCAAGAGTGGTGATACATGAGAGATTGCTTTTAGAGGAGGTATTTGAACTCCACCAAACCGTATCAGCACTAGAGGTACAAACGAAGAAGAAAAGAAATAAAAGTGCCAACATTTTTTTGTTGTTATATCACCTTAAATCACTGATTGACCCAAGATGGTACCAAAGCAAATGGTCTATAAGATCAAGTGTTTAACCCTTAGGGTCGGTGATTTAAGGTTTTTCAATATATAGATGAGTTGACTTTTGTGGTTATAGACTTACAGTGTTTGCCTGTTAACTCTGTTGTTTTCTTGTATGGTAGATGGAAGAAATGAGTTTGAAAGGTGCTATTATTCAAATGAAAACAAGGCAGCATCATCATCTGAAGCTACGAGGAAGAAATATAGAAACTCCAATTACATGACTTGTTAGACCATTGACTAATATAGGTGGCTTCAAGATCATTTATGTACACAGAAAACATGAGTGTGATTAAAGCTGTGAAAGCCTGAGATTACTGTCATTACATCTCTGTTAATCTAGTGCATAAATGCTTTTGATTTTGCTAACAAGAAGAGTTTAGCTCAATTAGCATTTGTATATAATAATGATGAAGAGATCCATGGTTAATCCCATTTCATTTTTACGGTAAGGAAATAGTTTAAATTTTTTCTCCAACACAAATATTTTTGGTTTTTTAACTTAAAATTACAGCAAAAGTAGGGGCATGTAGAGTTACTTGGAGAAGAGGTTTGATTAATTTGCCTATTAAAAATTTTCATTGTTTCTAATTCAACCTTTAAGTTTAAGAAATTGCCAATCAGAGAGATATGTTAGATATGTTGCAGTTAAAGAAAGTGGACATAGAATGTCGGCCTTGATTGGACGGGGACTTAGTTACAAAAACTAAGAGTCCATTTGGCATTTCATCTTTTAATGTTCCTTATTTTCTGTTTCTTGTATTTTAGAATAAGAAACATAATTGTTTCTTGTTTGATTATGTTTCTTAAAAAACAGAAATAGAAAACGTGCTTGATAACTATTTCTCGTTTTTTCTTTCTTATTTCTTGTTTTCTTAATAATATCTTACATTAAACATATGTCGACTTAAACATATGTCGACTTACATCTAATTCAATTGAACATTAAACAAAAATGTCTTACATTAAACATAGAAAAAATATAAAAAGTTTATATCATTTTATATAAATAAGTCCCCGTGCATAAATAAAAACAATAACATGAACATCAAATTGTATCTATCCTTCATTTATTGCCCAAATTTGATAGGCAATATCATCTTTCACTGGAGGAATTTGTTTTAGATGATGTCGATTCACATCTAATTCAATTATATCACTCTACAAATTGGCCGACAAATTCCATGTATCTTCAAAGATCATTGATTCATTGCTAAAGTCGCTGAATAAGTCTTCTTGATGATCGTTCAATCTAATGTAATTGTCAACATGCTACCAGTATATATTTCTGTGTCTTGATCAGATATGAAGGGATTTGCTTAAGAATAGGAAATTGATTCATTTGCGTTTTAACGAGACATCATCTTCCTATTTCTCTTCTTCATCTTTACCATCCACTTTTTCAACATCTGATTTACCATCTTGTTTGGTTTTAAGGCGTTTTAGCTTAACTTTGTTCTTGTGGATGGCAATTATGTGATGAAGGGTTGAGGAGGACTAAACTTCATCCTTCACCTTTACCTGAGGAAGTTTATCTAACGTCGGACATGCCTTTAAGCACAATTTATCAATCTGGTGTGAGAAAGATCTTGCTCTGCGGGGATGCTTGACCCATGCTATGATGTGCTCGCTTATTATCTCGCCTATGTGTACTGGTATTTCCTCTATTATGCAGTAGATCAACATTATTCGTTCCATGGAGATGGTGCTATCACGGCGAGTAGGCATGATCTTCTTCTTCACAAATACCAACCAAATGATGGCTTTTATGTTTAGGTTGTGCAGAAACTGGTACTTCCCTCTTGACGTTATATACCATTTTGTCCAGGGCCAAACAACTCTCTTCGTGTGTCTTCTAAATCTTGCTCTCGAGGGTTTTTGAAATTTTCATGCCCTACTTAGTTAGCCTCTAACCCAAAGAGCTCATTGATTGCGCCTGGCCTAAAGTTTACTTTTTTCCCTTATACTATGGCATAGTGTTCTTCTTTATTGATGTATCCTTTGTAAAACATCTTTACTATGTCAAGTCTTATTGCGGTCACCCCTTGGAAAAATCTTTTCCACCTAAACGTTTTTATGAGTGTCTCAAGGAACTTTGGCATGGTTCCTTGGTATGGATAGAGCCACTTCTTTATCATAAATTTTTTGCTAGCTAGGGAAGTGGAGAGTGGTCCTTCTAAATCACTTTTCTTGGCCACTTCCCCTTCATCTTCTTGAGACTTTCTTTTTGCCTTTCCAGCTCGTCTCTTTGTAAATTACTCTCAGAGCCTTCTTCTTCATCGTAACCTTTCTTTTTTCACGGGTCTTACCCCCTTGTCCTCCAAATGACTTAACTCCTCAATCTCTTTCTTAAACTCCTTGGAATGCTCATCAAAAGTCTTTTCTTTGTCTTTGTCTTTTCCCGCGAAGAGGGCTACTTTCTCACCCTGGTTAAGAAGCTCTTCTTGCTCCCTTATCTTTGTTTCCTTCTCCTCCTCTGCTAGGGCCTTAACGTCCTCTACCTTCACCTTTATTTTTAATAGCCCAAACTTCACCTTCTCTGTTTTTTTGCATATTTTCTTCTTGTGCCTCCTCGCGCACTTCCTTTTCCTTCCTTCTCGCCTCATCTTTTTCTTTCTTCTTCTTTTCATCTTCTCTCTTCTTTTCTTCCTCCTCCTTCTTTTCTTCCTTTTCCTTCTTGATTTTTTCTCTTTTCTCCCTTTTCTCCTTTTCTTTTCTTCTCCTTCTTTTCGCTCCTTCTCAACCCTTTCTTTTTCTACCTTTTCTTTCTCTAGCCTTGCTCGCTCTTCTTGTTCTTTTTTTTCTTCTCTCTTTCAAGTCTCTCCAGAGACTATTATGAGAAGGTCAGTCAGCTTATCCTTAGGGAGTTAAATTTCTACTCCATTGATCACCACCTTCTTGAGTGGTCTTTCTTTCGTTCTTTGCTCCGACACACGACCGTCGGGTGAGGTTTTCTCAACTCCTTCATTAGATGGGCTTACTTTAGTCACGGTTGCTTGGTATTTCTTGAGGGCTTTGGTGAGGGCTTACTTTCCAAACATGATTAATAGGAAGGATAAGGAATTGAAATGAAATTTAAGGATTGGATAAGGAAAACTTATTAATTTCACTGGAGAAGGTGATCGAAAACTAGAAAGCTTGAGAACTTAGATGATGGTTTGGCTAAAAGTTCCTAATAAGGGTTTAAGGAGAGTTTATGTAGGCATGGTTCTTGATGGAGATAGAGTTCTTTATATAGGCAGATTTAAACGGGAAATCTAATCTTTTAAATATGCCAGCATCAAAAGTTTCTTGTGTGTTAAGTCACATCAACTCCAACTACCACCTTTGTCTTCTAGCGAACCTCTTCTCACCTACTGATATGGTTTTCTCGCCTAGTCTTCGTGCGAGTTCCTCTACAATTCGCTAATTTCTTCTTTTGTCCGTAATCCTACGTTAAGACACTAAAAACAGGGTTAAACAGACATAAATGCTTATGTAAAGTGTATTTCCAAATATTTACGAATTTACAACATAAGCTACGCGTTTTGACACATTTCTTATGTGTTTTGGTCTCATTATTCTATCGAAAAGGCTATAATAACTTGTATTCTACAAGTTATCATAGATACACTTTACATAAGTATCTATGCCTATTTCACCTCGTTTTGAGTGTCTTAACGCGGGATTAGGAAAAAAAAGAAGAAGCTAGCGAATTGCAAAGGAACTCGCCTAAAGACTACGCAAGAAAACCTTATCAGTAGGCGAAAAGCGGTTCACTAGAAGACAAAAGTGGTAGATGGGGTTGATGTAACTAGATAGAGGTAGTTTTCGGCACTGCCATGCTCAGAAGATTAGATTTTCTGTCTAAATATGCCTATATAAAAGATTACATCCCTACCAGACAATGAGGTCTGAAGGGACCAACAATAAAATACGAAGGCTTGAATAAGCCAAAACCTAAAACTTGAATGAGCCACCATCTGTAAAGCATTTCTTCATCTTCTTCAGTCAGTCAACAAGTGAAAGCTTGAGGTTTGAGTGAAGAACATCCCATTCCCCATCTCCCCTAACTTGTAATGTCATTTCTATTCTTTGCATTTTTTGTATTTCATTGTAATGTATTTGTTCATATTGTACAATGGCCTAAGGCCTATATTCTTTAACACATTGTATATTTATGCTTTTCAATCTATCATATCTTTACTGTTCACCTGTCCTTATGTTATTTGTAGTTTAAGATCTATGATAAGTTTTTGATAAGAAGGTTAGCTTATAACTCTTATCGTGTTAGCTGAGCTATAGTGATCGCTTGGCCAGTGTTTATCGCCTACTACTTGAGAGGGCAAGCAGCAAGGATCTGGCTAATGCACACAAGGAGGAGTTTGAAGACATACTCCATCTTGGCGAGATAACTTTCATCATTTATATCCTGAAAGAAGAACAAGTGTAGGTATATGGTGTTGAAAGGTTGTCACCCTTAAAAGAGGAGCTTTATAAGTCTTGTAAGTGAAATATTCTAGATATATCTTACTTAACTCAGCTTAGTCATTTGGATCTCTAGAGGTGAGCAAGTGTGGCATTTAAAGACCCTGAGCGAAGCTTGCCTTAATCATAAGCTAGTTAACTGAGTTATATCGCATCAAGATTATCTCATTACTTAATCACCTAGTAATACATAGACTTTCCTTCACCCCTTCTTTTATGCAAGTTAGTTCACAGTCCCATCACACATCCATCTTAATCTCCCTTTACAGATTTTTTAGTGTAGATAAGTAGATATAGTTTAAACTTATACTTCCTCATACTGTATAGATAATTCTTTCATATCGCCTAAATGAAGAGTGAACCCTATAACTAAGCTTTGATATCAATTCCTCGTGTTCGACCTAGATTACCTAGGAAACCTATTGCTTCGCTTATACTTGGGCAAGCAGTAGGAAAACATGTACTCAACAAGGACTTAGTAATTATATGACAATGTGAGACATAGATAGTATATAGCATGTCATGACCATGTCTCATTGCATAGAATAAGATACACAACACACAACACTACATTAAGTATTGAGTCAGAATACATAACACCATTTAGCCAAGTTATATCATTTGCATCCCGAGAGGAAAGAAAGTATGGTGTTTAAAGCACTGAGAGGAGCTCGCCTTAATCAAAAGCTAGTTAACTAATCTTTACCACATCAAGGCTACTGCATGGCTTAATCGCCTAGCAATGCAAAGACATTCTTTCATTCTTTCTTAATACAAGTTAGTTTATTTCACATCTCTCCACCTTTCGTATCACCTTTTACAAAATCTTTAATGTAGATATTAGGTTAGCTTAGACACATTTACTTTATACTGTATAGATAGATATTGTATACCGCTTAGATGGACAAGTAAGCTTTATAACTAAGATTTGATATCAATTCCATGTGTTACATCCTGGAATTCTCAGGAAACCTATCGTTTTGCTTACACTTGGGAAAACGATAGGAAAACTTGTACTTAACGAGGATTTAGTAACTACACGAGGATTAGAGACATAGTGAGCAGCTTGCATGTAATGACCTTGATTCGCCATGTAGAAAGGGTTGTGATATGAATTTAGCTCGCATATTCTAATCGTGCAAACTCATACATTAAGACTAAATAGAACAAACACTAAATCCCTGAACAAATTCCTAAATTACCAACAACCAATATAGGTCTTTTGATTTTCCTAAACTATTTTAGGATATTCTTAACGTCAACTCATCCCTTCTAAGTTGCTAATGTCAGGTCTAGTACATAACATTGCATACACCAAACTCCCAACAATGGAAGCAAGGGGAATATGTCTCATATCCTTAACTAATTGAGGTGACTTAGGATACTGTTCCTTAGACTAATGAATTCCATATCTGTTATGCAATAGAACCTTTTCGGAATTCTGATTTTTATATCTAGACAATATTTTGTCCATAAAAGATGCTTAGAGATATGGGTAGCATTTTGTTCTTGCATTTCCAAACAATTTGGATCCTAAAAACACATTGCACATTTAATTTCCAAATCTTTTATTTGAAATTGCATAGCTATCCATTTCTTAACGTCAATTAGACAATCTACATCATTCATTGCTTTTTTATAAGTTAATGGATACTCTATACCATCATCAAGTATGATGATTTAGTTTTCGATAATGAACAATCGTCCCACTACTTCGAGGCCTTTTCAACTCTTGAGAAGGATGTGACTAACTAGATTCCCTAGTTCTATCAACTACTTTAATGGATGAACTAGGTTTATTTGTAACATCTTTAGAAATCCCATTCAATACTGAATTACTACGTGGTTTGATGATTCCTAATGTGGTTTTTCTCTAAGAATGTGACATTTGCCGATACAAAATCCTTATTTTCTTGAGGATCAAAGAGAAAAGCTGATCATAGAGCTAACCATGTCCAACAAGGGAAGGTTTCTTCTTTTTGCTACATTATTCTGCTTAAGCGTACTAGGTACAGAGAGTTGTGTTGTGACTAGATTTTGTGCTCTATCAAATAGTCTTAGAATCATAAGTCTACATATACTCTCTACCTCGATCAGATCAAAATGTTTTTATATAGTTTTACCTAATTGATTCTCAATTATAGTCTTATATTCTTTGAACTTTTCACGAGAATTAGACTTGTGATGCAATAGATAAACTTGACTAAACCTTGAATAATCATCAACAAAATTGATGAAATATTCATACCCTCATTGAACTTTGACATTTATTGATCCACAAAAGACCGAATATGTGAGCTCTAAAGGTATTTTGGCTCTGAAACCTTTTTCGATAAAGATCTCTTGGTCATTATTGCTTTTTAAGACAAGAATCACATGAAGGTAAGAGTTATCTTCTACCTAATTTAAAAGTCCACTCTTAACCAATTTCTCAATCACATTGAGATTTACATTACCAAGTCTTAACTACCACAAATAGGCATTAAAAGAAATCTTTTGTCTATTATGCTAAACATTTCAGTATTAAAGATAAATTTTGCTTCAATTGGTCTTAACTTATATAATATTGAGCATGCATATTCCCAAGTTTATCATATTCATATGTTTATTGTACTCATATGTATTTTTCTTTCTCGTGATTAAATTCAACGTTGCTTCATCCCACTAGGAGTTTTAGTCCAAGTGAGAATTTATTGGAATTTATGTCTTAAAACTCGTAGTTTGTATTCATATTCTATTCAATAAAGTCATTACTAAGAATTTATTTATGAGATTGATTACTATAATCTTAAATCAAATAAACTAAGGTCCAAGGCTATTTTGAGTAAACTTGAACTTTATGTAAAGACATAAATGTGGATCAAGTTCAAGTATATATCCTAAAACGGTCTATAGTTTATGAATAAATGTTAGGCAACTTATTTAGAAACTCTATGGATGTGGCCCGCTGTGTAGTTAGTAAAAACAATGTGATCCTAAATTGTTCATGTAGAGACATGAAAGTGGAGGCATCCTACGTAAAGTGTTTACATAAGACTGGAACCATGAAATAGTCTTTTTTTTTTCTTATAACGTCGTTTATTATATAAAAAACTGACTATTTTGATTATTGATGACCTAGGTAACTTCATCTTAATCCTAAGCTAACTATGAACTTCTTTTCAAACGAAATTATCCGTAGATCTACGTAAGTGAGGGTAGCTCATAAGTACTGGCCTAGTAAGCCTCCCAATTCAAAGGTAAGGTCGGCGAATAGCTATGGACATAAGGTGCAAGACAGAATTCGCTCCTACCTGCTTTAGGATTAGTAGATAAGTTGTTCCTTTAAGAATTGAATCCAAGTCTTGAACAAGGGGCCCACCCTCTCATTGTCCTCGAGAGAGATTCAATTTATAGGTTGACCCTTAAACCAATTGTTTAATAGTAGATCAAGGAAACTTAAGGAGTAAGATGTAGTCTTGGGGGTAAAACGATATTTTGACCCAGTTGAGGTTATGAACAACCTATGAAAGATTAAATTTGACTTTTTCAAATAAAAAATCAACATTTTGATTTTTTACCATTTTGTCCGTCCTAACTAATTTCGACTCCCCGAACATGAATCCATATTCATTTTTCTAAAATTCAAATCACATTTGAATCTAAAGCCGATCAAAGTTTGACTTTCAAAATCAAAAGTCAACATTTTGACTTTTTACAACTTTAACTATTTCCATCAATTCTAAGCTTCTGAATATGAATACGTCTTCATATTTTTAATATATAAATCATATTTAAACATAAAGCTCTATCTCAAACTGATATATAACTAACGGCTATATCACACATATTCGTCAGTTTTTCTTATGCACGGCCCAAAACCCTGCATAGACCTCATGGTGTGAACTCTTAGGGACGCTAGAGCTAAAAGTATGCTACTTTTCTCTAGCTGAAGTGTTCTATGATGTTTTAAAGGGTACTCATAAAAATAGAATCATAAGGCTAACTTAAACATGCCCTATGTCTAGGTGAAAACATCTAGCATAACCATTATACCAGATTTTAACCTATGATGTCTTCCATAAATTGTCAACTTCAGAACCTCCAACCTCAGTCATCTTATCTGACTTGTGACAAGATCAAATCCAGTGAGCCTCTATAACCAGTTTTACAAAATATCCAACTAATTCTATGAAAATTTTGGTTGACATGTTTAAC
This sequence comes from Cucumis melo, assembly GCF_025177605.1. NCBI lineage: Eukaryota > Viridiplantae > Streptophyta > Magnoliopsida > Cucurbitales > Cucurbitaceae > Cucumis > Cucumis melo. Next base: position 16,346,567 of record NC_066867.1, on the reverse strand, counting down.
CTAAGTGAGCATGCAACTTATCTTTGTTATAGATTTTAAATATCTACTTGATTTTATAACACTAAAAAAACTATAGACTAACTTATAATATACATTCAACATTATATAACCTTTTATAAAGAAATCAATTAATATGGAATTTAATTAATTTAACTTTTAATTAAATCATATTTAATTAAAGTTAATTTTCATAAATATAACAAACTACTAAAATATTTACGACCCGTGTAACAAAGCCCATAAAGTTAGCCATTTTTTAAATATTCTAAGTTTGCCCTTTCGTCTTTCCTTTCCCTTATGCTGCTACTTTTTTCTATCGTCTTTCTTCCTTTCCTCCTTTTTTTTATCGCTGTGATTTCTTTCCATTGTCTTTCTTTTTTTCTCTTTTTTTTTAACGTCATTTAGATTTAAGTAACGAAATATTATTTCTTTCTATCGTCTTTCTTATTTTCCTCCTTTTTTACGTCGTTTAGACTAGGATAACCAAATTTTAAAATATCGTGTACAAAGAATCTTGAAAAAAATCGCTTAGATTGAAGTAGTCAAATTTAAATGATCATGCAAAAAAAGAAAAAAATAAACGATCATGTGCCACAAGAATTAAAAATAATCGTTTAGTCAAATCTAAATGACCGTGTACCAAAGAATCTTGAAAAAATAAATCATCGTGTAAACAAATATAAATGATCATGTACTAAAAGAATCTTAAAAATTTTTGTTTAGCCAAATCTAAACGATCGTGTAATAAATTTTGAAAAAAAAGTCAAATCTAAACAAGTGTGTAGCCAAATTAAACGAACATGTAACCAAATCTAAACGACAAAATCTAAACGATCGTGTACTAAACAATAGCCAAATCTAAAAAATCGCGTACTAAATATATTATGTGCGTTATTGACAGCGTGATTGATGGGGCATTTTTAACATTTTTCATTATGGGCCTACGAGATTTTTTCGTTTTTGGAATTGTTCTATACGGTGTAAATATTTTGCCGCTTGGTTATATTTTTTAAAGACCTCTTTCATTAAATTAAATTAAATTGGTCTTTTATAAAATATAACAAATCCGCAAAATATTTACATTGTATAGAACAATTCCAAAAACAGAAAAAAATTCATAGGTCCACAATGTAAAATACCAAAAATGTCCCGTCAACAACGCGGGTAATATATGTAGTAAGATCGTTTAGATTTGGCTATTGTTTGGTATATGATCGTTTAGATTTGATTGTATAGATCTGGGTTGTCAAATCTAAACATTTTTTTTTCAAGATTCTTTGTTACACAATTGTTTGTTTAAATTTTGGTAGCCAAATTTAAACAATTTTTTTCAACATTATTTTGTACACAATCGTTTACATTTGGCTACATGATCGTTTAGATTTGGTTACACGATCGTTTAGATTTGCATAAACAATTTTTTTAAGATTTTTTGTACACGATCATATATATTTTGCTACCCAAATCTAAACGATTTTTTTAAGATTCTTTGGTACACATTCATTTAGATTTGGCTATTTTTTGCACCCGATTGTTTAGATTTGGCTACCTAAATCTAAACGATGTTTTTTTTTCAACATCCTTTATATTTGTACACGATTTTAAACAACCAAATAACAGTTTGATAAAATTTTAAAAAAATAGATCTTTTATATTTGGTACACAATCTTGAACCAAATAACAATTTAAAAAAATAAAAGAAAAATTGCAAAAGAAGGGAAGAAAGACGATGGAAAGAAAAAAGATCGCACAAGAGGAAAAGAAGAAAGACGATGTAAAAGAAGGAAAAACCTAGAATATTTAAAAAAAATGACCAACTTCATGGGCTTTTTCATTTTGTTATCCAGGTTCTAAATATTTTGTAAATTTTATGTATTTATAAAAATTAACCTAAATTAAAGGGGTATTTTCAAAAATATAAAAAAGCGGCAAAATATTTACACTTTATAGAACAACTCCAAAAATAAAATTAAAGTCCAGAGGCCCACTGTGTAAAATACCAAAAATGCCCCATCAACAATGTGCACGTAATATATTTGCGATCGTTTAGATTTGGTTATTGTTTGATACGCGATCGTTTAGATTTGGCTACAATTTATATGCGATCATTTAGATGTGACTACAATTTATACGCGATTATTTAGATATAGCTACAATTTATCTTTTCAATTCTATCGTTTAATTTTGTTACACGATTAATTTGGTTACGTTTAAATTTGGTTACACATTCGTTTAGATTTGAGGACCCAAATCTAAATGATTTTTTTTTCAAAATTTGGTACACGATTTTTTTAATACTTTTGGTACACGATCGTTTACTTTTTTTTACACGAACGTTTACATTTTGCTACTCCAATCCAAATGTTTTTTTTTTAAGATTCTTTATACACGATCTTTTTTTTAGATGATCATTTACTTTTTTTAAAATGATCATTTACATGGCTACTCTAATCTAAATGGTTTTTTTCAAGATTCTTTATAGACAATCTTTTATTTTGTTTTACATGATCATTTATTTTTTTTACACGGTCGTTTACATTTGGCTACTCCAATCTAAATGATTTTTTTTTCAAGATTTTATAGACGTGATCTTTTACTTTTTTTAAATGATTGTTTACATTTTTACACGATAGTTTACGTTTGACTACTCCAATCTAAATGATTATTTTTCAAGATTCTTTATACACTATCTTTTAGATTTTGCTATTTTTTGTACACAATGTAAAAAAAAAAGACAATGAAAAGAAATTGTAGCGAAAAAAAAAGATTAAGAAAAGTAGAAAGACAATAGAAAAGTGAAATATAAAAGAGAAAAAAAGAAAAACGATAGAAAGATTAAATGACGTAAATAAAGAATTGAAAAATAAGAAAGATGATAGAAAGAAATTGCAGGAAAAAAAATAAGAAAAAAGAAAGACGAAATCGCAGGAGGAAGACAATGAAAGAAATAGTAGAAGGAAGATGAATAGTGAGGAAGAAAAGAAAGATTGAAGGGCAAATTTAGAATATTTAAAAAATAGCTACATTTATGCGCTTTATTATACGGGCTGTAAATAGTTTGATGTTTTGTTACATTTACAAAAGTTTCCCTAAATTAAATCATATTTAATTAAATTAAATCATATTTAATTAAATTAAATCACATTTAATTAAATTAAATCACATTTAATCAAATTTAATTTAAATAATTAATTAACATGCATACTATACATTAGAACCATCATAACATACTTTCAAATTATGAACATGTTAACCTAGGGTGGGATTTTAAATCTATATAACATACTATATATACCTACAATTTAAAGTTAATTAAAACATGCATCGCATGCACAATTAATTAAACACCCTAAAATAGGTTTTAGATTCTAAATTAAGCTAAAAGCTAAATTATTACATTAATAATTTGGTCCAGTACAACACAGCTCCCGAAGAACTCGAACCGGCTGAAAAAACCTTCAACAGAAGCTGAATCGGACCAAAACCACTTTGAACCGATCCAAGAAAAGATGAACCGGCCCAATAATGAGTGAATCGGCCCAAAACCACTAAAAACAACTTCACCGGCCGCGCGGGTCATCAACCGAGTCGTAGAGCGGGAGTCGGGCGCGCAGGTCGCTGGCGGGTCACAAACGTGGGCCGTGCGGACACTTTGGGCTGGGCCGAACAAGGATTTGAGCCGCGAGTGGGCCAATTCGAGTGAGGAGCAGGCCTGGGGCGTGCAATGGAGCGGGTCAGGTCGGGCACACTGGGTCTAAATTGGGTATGGGAGGCAATTTCCGGGTCTGTCCTTTTTTTTTTCTTCACAAAAATAGCATTTCTCTCTCCCAGTTGAACAAATACAACCTAATTTTAACTCTAGTGACTCTAATAGAAAAATATAGACCCTTAACCAAATTAATTAGACCACAAATTCAAAGCCAATTACAGTAATTATTACAAAATACACCTAATTTAGGGCCAAAACCATAATATATCCAATTTAGTTCAACCACACAATTTATCAAATAAATTGACACCCACCATATGCAATTGAGTAAAACTAGCATACTTTGATACCGTATGAAGAAAAACAATAGACATGCACAGCAAAATTACAGATCAATTCTACTATATTTGCATCTAAACTAATTAAGAGATTAACATGCTTCAAGACTACCCTAATTAAACTAAATTAGGGTTAAAAAATACAAACCTTTGAAGATTCTCGTTTCTCATAATCTCCTCGTGAACTTGAACCAGGGACCACCACTAAAGTTGACCCGTTATTCTCCGAACTTAAAACCTAGTTGTGGGACCCATAAGGTAGAAGAAATTGAGAGAAAGATGGAAATTAAAAAAGGAGTTAAGAGTTAAGATTTGAGAGAAGAAAAATTTTGATATTATTTTGTAAGTCAAAATTTCAAAATTTATCAAAAGTCTCAATTAATTGAAAAGGAGCATATTTATAAGCAAATTACATGCAAAAATGCATGTAATTTGTTCATAAAATCTCGACACCTAATATTCCACTAACCATTAGTGGAACTTAGTGGACTGTCTACGTATCATGTAGCTACTTATCCCACTAACTTAGTTTAAGGACAATATGGTCATTTGACCATTCAAGTCAAAGTCAAACTTTGACATTTTCACGTCAAAAATTAACATTTTGACTTTTTACTATTTTGTCCAACTTGACTAATTTCGACCTCCCGAGCATGAATCCGCATTCATTTTTCTGAAATTAAAATCATATTTGAATATAAAAGTCAAAAGTTAACATTTTGACTTTTTTACAACTTTGACTATTTTCACCAATCCCGAATTTTCAAATATTAATCCATATTTTTATTTTTAATATTTAAATCATATTTAAACATAAACCTGTATCTCAAACTGATAACCGACGACTATATCACATATATATGTCGGTTTCTCCCTCCTTACCAAATTGGAACAATTCAAATTATTCCATTATATTGTTTTAAGTTAAATTCATATGAGCTAGTGAGAAAAACTAATGGCCTATAGATCATGAGCTCCAATGATCCAAGATTAACTGGCTATACCCTATTAGCCCAACCTAATCAACATTCATTAACTAACGGTCATTCGATTAAAGCCTCATAGTTGCACTTCCCTCACTATACATATATATATTTCTTTTCATCTAATATAACATGATTAATCCTTTCACAGGTTGTTCGTGACCTTGGTTGGGTCAAAATATGGTTTTAGCCTCAAGATTATATGTTGTTCCTTGAGTCCAACAGATCTACTATTGAACAATTGCTTTAAAATTCAACCTATAAATTGAATATTTTTTGAAGCAATAAGAGAATATTAATCCTTATTCAAGACTTGGATTTAGTTGAAAAACCTATCTACTAACCTTAAAGCTTTCAAAAACGGTAAAGATCTTCCTTATGTAGAATATGAGGCCTTGGATTTCAACGGCGCTACGGAGCTTGTCAAAGACAAGAAAATTCCCATCGTTGGTTTTCAAAAGTCTGCGTTGGAGCTTATCAGAGAATTCACCAATTTAATTGATAATTTTCAATATTCCTCTACCTCTCTCCAATTTATTTCCTCAAGCATCTCCATGTTTCTTATCACTGTCTTATTCTTCTCTTTAATTTGCAGGCACTAGCAAACCCTGCACTTTGATTTATAAAACTGAGTATTAGAACCCTCTTAATGGTCAACCATGGGGGATTCATATCGATTATCTTTTCGCAAGCCGATTCGCCGAGCTTCTGATTCATAAACCTAGCGAGGGTTTCCTTCTCTATCTCCTCGCCGTGCTTCTTGCCCCAATTGTAATTTTGATTTCTCTGACACTATTTTCTTTGTTGTTTCTTTATGTTTTCAAGTGTTTTTTTTTTTTTTTTCGTTTTTACCGAGATGGTTGATCACGAAGTTGGTAGAATTCCACGTGAGGAGGACAAAAATGGACAAATACGGTATGGTGCCAAAACATAGCATTCTATAGGACGTCACTTCATGTAGATACACAGTATTGTCTGAGAGATTCTACGAAAGAGTGGAGGAAGGAAGTATAGTTTTGAAGAAAGCATCAAGTTTCAGCTTCTGTGAAGAAGGTATCATGATCGAAGGAGAAACCAAACCGATTCGCTTACATTTGGTCATTTTGGCATTTTGATATAAGGGGATTTGAAGTATAGAAATATTTTTGCTTCCTCTACTTTTCGGGATTACATCAATTTTGGTGATGCAACACTTCCCCTGTACAGGTTAGTCTTTTGTTCCTGACTTGTTTGAGTTCAAAGTTTAAATTTGTTTTAGCTTGCGTTCAGGAAAGGATGACATTTGTATGCTGATTAGATTTTGGTGTGGACTAGTTTAGCTTACAAAACGAAAATCAGAAAAAAAAAAAAAACAACAAAATGGTTTTTATTATAGAGAAATGAAATCTTAGCTCCATGCATATTCACCAAAACACTGGAAACCAACTTGAATTTATCCCAATGTGATTGCTGACCAAACTGTAATATCTGCAATGACTTGAGTATGAATTGCATGCAAAAGTTCAAATACGACACCATGTTAAATCACCACTTAATCCTAAAATTTACTCATGGTAGTTTATTGGTAGGATCCCAATCACCAAGAAAACACATAGAAAATATATTGCAATGTCAAGAGAATTTATAACATAACTAACAATAACTTTTGAGAAGGTTGTCTATCTCTCAAGTTCCACAATTCCACCAAAATGATCCATTCTTCTAAGATCCCTAACCACCTTGACCTCTCTATACATAACCAAACTACTTGCATCTAAATACCACTGTGCCCCTACTAATATTCTAAAGATACTGATCCTAGTACAAGTAGTGCTTTCACATCCATCGGTACGTTCTAATTAATTAAAAAATATATAAATATAACCAATAGTGTACAATGGTGATTGCAACAAGTTGACATTACTTTCTATAACAATCGATCTTTTCACTGTAGAAGCTAGTACATACTACATTTGAGTATATAACTTGAACTTCCATTTATTTAATGTGGGATCATGAGTGGACTGCTAATAGGAAAATCATATTGCAATTCACACATGTTCAAGAAGGGGCTTTGAATTTATTATTTGTCTTCAATTTTGACCTTATGATGTTAGTATTTTGCCTTACCATAGATTTAATAAAGGAACCGAACAATTATCATCGGAGAATATTATATGTACACGAAAGGTATCCCCTTAAAAATTTTATGTGAATATTTGAGTCTCTTTTTGTGTGTTTAAAATTTTATGCTAGTCTTGTTGTGTTATTGATTTGGAGTCTATTTTATGACTTGTATCTTATTAAATCTATTGAACAATAAAATGTTACATTTTACATATTGATCTTGTCCTGTCAGTTGAATTTATCACTCATAAGTTTAGATGGGAGAATGATAAGTTCTTTTTATCCATACTTATGATTTAGTACTTGATGTGATGGAGCGGAGAGAGTTAATCTTATTGTTACATAACTAATTATAACGGAGGAAGAGAGGTTGCTTAACTCACTTGCGGTAGTAATGGGTTTTGTGTTAAATCACTTGTTACATAACTAATTACTATAGAGTTGTCAGCTTTATGAATATTTATACATGACAATTTTGTAAGACATGAATGTTTTTCGTTAAATAATTGTTATTTTTTTAATCTATTGGGTTTTGTTCTTTGTTTTAACATAGGGTTAAATTTGATTCTTTTCAACGAAACTACAAGATAATATTATCATGACTAATGTGAAGTTGTATATATGTCTAAGATTAAGTAAATCATATACCGTGTGGAAGGCAAAGTGAGCTAATGATCATCTTTCTTCCCACTTCTTTTAAGATAGCACATTTGGTAACTTACTTTGTAAGCCTTGTTATAGTGAACATGGTTATTTTGTTCTAGCATATGTTGTAACTTTGCAACTTTATATGAAAACTTGTACATGTCATTTGTAGTTAGTTAAAGTGTTGGTTTTATCTTTTCTATATATATATATATATATATATATATAATTAATGGGAAAAAAATCAAGAGAAGTAGTAGGAAAGGTGAGATGAATGAAATTATTTAATATTAATAAATGTCAAATCACACGACGTTTTGTAGGGTTCGTCGTATGTTATGACGTTTTTGTTTAATATGTCGCAAAAGGACTTCTCTTACTTGGTTTTAGGTTATATTAGTTGTTAATAGATCTTTTGTAACACAGAATACTATCTTTAGTGATAAATTTTATATGTGCAAAATTGTAGTGTAACCATAAATAATACTAAGGGTGCGTTTGGGGGAAGGGTTGATTTAGGGAAAGGTTAGTGTTAAGATAAAATTAGTGTTAAGTTAAACCTAGTTTTATCATAACCCTTGTTTGGGGGAAGGGTTTAAAAAGGTAGTTTTATGATAATATGTGTTTGGGGGAAGGATTAGGTGGGAAGAGTTAATGGGAATTTTATGATAAAATGTGTTTGGGGGAAGGGTTAGGTGGGGAGGATTAATGAGGATTTTATGATAAGATGTGTTTGGGGGAAGGGTTAGGTGGGTAGTTTAATGAGAATTTTATGATAAAATGTGTTTGGGGGAAGGGTTAGGTGGGTAGTTTTATGGGAATTTTATGATAAAATGTGTTTGGGGAAAGGGTTAGGTGGGTAGGTTTATGTGGATTTTGTGATAAATTTTATTTGGTAAAATTGTTAAATGGGTTGGGTTAATTAATTTTTTTATGTGGTATAATATTTTTAAATTAAATTGTAAATATCATAAAAAAATTATTGCATATTTTTTACGAAATCCTCGAATCCGTCTTATTCTCCTATTTTATTTGTTGTATGTGTAATGTTATTAAATTAATACATACAGTTGCCCAAATTAAAATAAATTTGTGAACATATTGTGATAAATTTATTACAATTAATTTTTTATAAAGATAAAAAAATTATTCAATATTTCTAATCGGCGATAGCGAAGTCATCCAATTTTAAACCTATATAAATAGCCGTTATAACGCTTTTGGAAAATTGTGACTATTTTCTTTTATTTAAAATAAACATTACCAATGAGGAAAAGAAGTTCTTGACAATAGAAAATGCATAAATAGTCAACATCATACAGAAAAAAACGTAAGGAAATAATAAGAAACAAAAACTATCTCTCTATGTCTCGTAGGAGGACTCTACAGAATCCCTCCCTTTCATCCTCAGGCATGAGTACGAAACCCCGAAGGCCGTCCATACGAGACAAAAGATGCCTTTGCAATAACGCCCTATCCAAACTCGTAAGTTCTGGCATCTCACGCAATATGCGGAAAAATTCCGTGCGCACGTGGTTGTCATTTGCAAGGTTGCGTGCTGGCCACTCCGCAATCTGCCTGAGTTGCTCGTTTGTTTGGTCGAGCGCCAGATGTATCGCTTCAAGCTCGAAGTCTCGTTGACTTCCCCTCTTCCTCTTCGATCCACTTGATCCGGTCCTACCCTCTGAAGCGCGAGAAGGTCGGGATGATCGTCCTGCGAGATGTCAACTCCCTGGCTGTACACGGGCTGGAAGTCCTCGTTTCCATCCCCCATATCAAATCTGTCATATCCGCCACCAGGCTCGTTAGACCCCACGTCCGCGAATGTCTCAGCGAACCGACCGATCGCCCTATCGCGACCAAATACATATGTAAGCTCGTCGTAATACGGGAATGGTTTGTTCAGGAGTCTTTTCGCTGCAGGATGCGACTGGGGGCACAAAAAAAAATATGACGTATGAGTACTAATTGAAAATTTGTTTACTAAATGTACATTGTGAACGTTGTGTCACGTTTAAATTATATTCCATACCCTAACCCAATTATCAAATAATTCCTTCTCCACAACGATACATTTCTCTTCATCGTTCCACCCAAAGCCACTGCACGCTGGGCCCCGCATTTCGGCAATGGCCTGGAACGTTCGCTTCAGTGTCTTGATCCTACAATCAATTATAGTTGTTGCTCGTACCTGACATCCAGGTAGTTTCTCCGCCATCATGCGTACCAACTGCGCAAGGTATCCTGGGCGGAATGTACCATTATCTGATTTTCAGCCCCCCATTGACACTAGCTCCATTAAACATTCCACAAGAGTCCCCTCCTCCTCCCTCGTCCAAACATGTCTCGGGGCACGATTTGAGGTTGACATACTGAGAATGAGAAATTAGAAAAAATACATGCAGTACGTAAGTAATTTCACCATTAAACTCCAAAATAAACTAGGCATGATACAAATTATGGCACGCGTACAATTCATATGCAACAGCCCATATTAGTTTTTACAGTACATGTTAGACACAATAGAATTGCGACGAAGTCATAAAAAACTTGTTATCTAAATTTGTCTTAGCTAAGCGTTACGGAACTGCCAATCGGTGAACATCGATGCGGCTAGGTCGTCGCGCCACTGAGACCACTCGTTTGTTGTCTCAATGTACTGAATGTCTTCTGAAGCGGTGGTCGTCGCGTACGTGGAGTCCCCCTCGTCCTCGTCCTCAACGTCGTCGCAATATGTCATTTCCCTGTTGATCAAATTGTGAAGCAAGGCACATGCTAGAATGGTGCGACACTGGACTTGCAGGGGATAGTACGACTTTCCACGAAGAATGGCCCAACGACCTTTTAGAACATCGAACGCGCGCTCAATAACATTCCTTGCGGAGGAGTGCTTCATGTTGAAGTACTCCTTTGCATTTGTTGGCGCATTTGCAGCACCACGCCACTCTTGCAAATGGTACCGCTGGCCTCTGTACGGGGCGAGAAACCCCTCCGCGTTTGGATATCCAGCATCGCACAGATAATAATATCCTGTTATTAAATGGTTTGTTTATGAACTTTAAATAGGTAAGTAGGAAGCGACGGTGTTTTATTATAAACAAGATATACCCTTTGGCACTTGTAGTCCATTTTCTCGTGAAATCGCATCACGTAGGATCCGCGAGTCTGCTGCAGATCCTTCCCAACCGGCGATGACATAAACGAAATCCCCTTTCGTGTCACAGACCCCAAGAACGTTTGTGGCAATTTCCCCCTTACGCGTTCTGAAAGTAGGCCGATCTCCTGCGGGGACGTTGGCCTTTATGTACGTCCCGTCTAACGCGCCAAGGCAGTTCTGCAGGTTGAAAGAAACACGATGAATTAACTGCGATGTACCTAAAGGTCAATTATAGTGAACTTCTATGATGCCCACCTCGAAACACTTCCAACGTTGATCATTGCAGTTACTTGTTACCGGAACAGGTCTCTTTATCAACTCCTCGTACAGTCGAAGAACAGCCAACAATACGATGTTGAAATGTCGAGATACTGTCTCACCGGAGCGTACAAATTCTCGTTGTATGACGCGGTTCTTCACGTCATAAGCGAGGACGTGCAAGAACATTGCTACCATTTCCTCAACATCGACAATTTCAGTTGAAGAAAGACCAGCGACATTTCTAAGTAAATGGCATAGAATTGCGAATGTTCGCCTATCCATCCGCGTGCTTTGCCGACACACAAGATCTGACTCGTGTATCATGCGAAAGTAAGCAAGCTCCCTAATTCTATGGCGTGTATCGGGCGGTGTATGTGGGAGACGCTTATTGTTGTTCATTAATATCTCCAACGTTAGTAAAATCTGACGTTGGGCCAACGTGAATGCAGTTAGAACTCCAATAAGTGTTTGTTCATCCATTACAATGTATGTAAAGTTCCCTAAAAACATGTACTATTTAAATTAGTACAATATCGATATATTGTGAAAAGATATGTAAACTTAGTAATATCCATATTTAGTAAAACTATAAACATAGAACAAAAAAATTAGATTATGACTGACGAGAACATTGAAAACCGAACAATAGTTTGGAATTTGTAATTTGAAATTATGACTTATAATTTTATTTTATTTTCAACAATTTTTACGATCTATTTTAGTTCTAAAATAAGTATTTTAAAAATAGAAATAAAATTGGTTGAAAATAAAAAAAAAAATCAACAAAACATAAAGAAGGTTAAAATAAAAGAAAAAAGTTTGTGGTTAAAATATAATTTCATACAAATGTGTGAGAATAAAATAACTTTAGAAATAGTTGAAGTTTCAAAAGTATAAAACTAAATATAAAAATTGTTATTAAATGAGGCTTAAGAACATTAGAATCGAGAATAGGAAAAATCTTTGAAAATCACCAACATTTATTTTCTTTCTTTAACGTCACAATATGCTACATAACCTATTTTCTTTTTTCTTTTTAGGAAAAAACCTATTTTCAATGTATATATATTTTTGAACTAAATTTTAAATTTTTAGATGAAGAGAATATTTTGAACTAATTTTAAATTATTTAGAATCTATATGAATTTTTTTATGACTTCTATATTGCTCATAATTACTAATCTCAATATTTGATCTTTAAATATAAATGAATAAAATATCAAATATTTCAAGTGAAATAAATAATATATCATTTCTCTTTTTTTATGAAACAAATAAATACATTTTCCTTGGAGAGTTTTTGTATCTCTATTTTCTCAACCTATGTCCATTTTATTAGGTCTTACAACTTGCAAAACTTTTTATAAGGCCACGAACTCTCAATTGTATATACAATAGTTTTTATTAGACTTTTTAATTATTTGTTGGTAGAAAAATAAAAGTTAGAATTTATGTTTAAAACGTTTTGGACTAAATTATTAAAACAAAAAATGTCATTAAACTTTGGAACGTGTCTACTCCTAAATTTTCAAAGCTTCAAACACATTTGTACAAACTTTATTACTATATAGAAAAAAATTGTTAAAAAACAGAAAATTAATAGGATACATTATGTAACAAAATTAAACCAAATGTTCTATATACATATTATAAACGAAACAAAATGTTAATTATAAAATTATACAAAACCGGAAAAAAATGAACAAAAATAAAATACATTATCGAAAGCCTACAAACGGCTATTACAAGAGTACCTCTTCAAATAATTTCGAACTCCTTCGTCGCAACGTCCTACATAAGAGAAGAAGATGATTATTATTTGTAATTAAAACACAATAAAAAATGTATGAAAAAAAAATAAATATGCATACCTTTTTATGACGAAAAATATTACTCCAAATGAAGATTGAATCGGGAAACCGTAAGAATAAGATTAATTTTAATTTAGTAGCCTCAGATTTTTGATTCCATTCAAAATAATGAATGGAATTCCATCATAGTTATAGAAAAAAAAATAAAGGACAGAAAGGTATAGAAAACATATCGCAAAAACCATACACTAAAAAGACATGGAAGAGACAACCTACATGGTAACGGTAATGAATACAAAAGATAAGTTACAAGCACAGAGAGGGTACAAAATATACATGGTAACAGTAAAGAAGAAGAGGACTTGCAAAATATAACTTAGAACCACAGAGATGATACAAAGAGGGAGAAGAATGCAGTGAATCAAAAGAGGAAAGGTGGCAATATATAGGGGAAAGATGGGGCAAGTTGAGAGGACTTGGAGGAAGGTAAACAAAAATATGAAGACCAAAATACCAAAGTACAACCAACTATCAATAAAATACAGGCCCTATCTCTCTGCTACAACTAACATAAAGCATAGCATAGTCAAAGGCTATATACTGAAACCTATACCAAAACCATACCCTACAAAAGCATGGAAGAGACAACACTGGACAGAAAGGAAGAAGAGACAACACTGGACAGAAACAATACAGACAAATAAATTAACAATGTAACAATACAGACAAATAAATTTTGTAAATTAAAGTAAATGAAAGTAAATGAACAGAACAATAAAACAGAATAGAAGGATTGTAATAAATTTTGTAAGCAAATGTGAAGTCAAAACCATACACTAAAAAGACATGGAAGAGACAACACTAAAGCAATAAAGACATGGCAAAAGAATACAGAGAATACATATAGAGAACAATACAAGAATTGAAAAAAAATGTAACAAATTTTTAAATGAAACAATTGTACAGAGAGAGGTAAGAATAAAACAATTGTAAAAAAATACAACAATTGTAAGAAAATTGGTAAGAATACAGAGAAGACATGTTACACAAATTCAGTATTACACAAATTCGAACTCATCATGGCCGGAACTACATACATTCATTACAAAATAACACATAGGTAAAGAATACAGCACACAGAACACATAGGTAAACAATACAGAACACAGAACACATAGGTAAACAATACAGAACACACAACACATAGGTAAACAATACAGAATACAGAACACAGAACACATAGGTAAACAATACAGAACACAGAACACATAGGTAAACAATACAGAACACACAACACATAGGTAAACAATACAGAACACACAACACATAGGTAAACAATACAGAACACACAACACATAGGTAAACAATACAGAACACACAAGACATAGGTAAAGAATACAGAACACATAACACATTGGTAAAGAATACAGAACAATTCAGCACAAATTCGAACTCATCATCGGCTTTAAAAAAAAGTGGATTGAGAACTCCAATACCTCCCTACCAAGCTCCAATGGCAGAGTGAAGAATCTGTCCTATTGCCAATCGAAAGACCGGAGAGCATAATCGAACCACGGCGGCAAGGAGGTTTGAAGGAGCGAAAACCCACGATTCCAAAAAGGAAATCGTGTTCGGAGCCAACGAAATCGTCGGCTTCAACGAGCACAGAAGTCCTTTCGGAGTGAGAGAGACGGATGAGAGAGATTTAGAGAGAGATTCGGCGTAACGAAATCCGGTTTCATCGCGAAAACGCAAGGACAGAATGGATTAAAGGATGAAGACGATATTGTGAACATTCGTTGAGGGAGAAGACGAAAGGAACGAATGGATTAAAGGATGAAACGAAAAAAACCAAAATCGACCGGACAAAAGAGAACGAACACAAACCCTAGAAAAGTTGAGGGAGAAGACGAAAGGAACGAATGGATTAAAGGATGAAACGAAAAAAACCAAAATCGACCGGACAAAAGAGAACGAACACAAACCCTAGAAAAGTTGAGGGAGAAGACGAAACGAAACATCCTTTCGTTGAGGGAGAAGACGAAACAAAACATCCTTTCGTTGAGGGAGAAGACGAAACGAAACATGGATTCGTTGAGGGAGATGACAGAAAGAAGAGAAAAAGGAAAAAAATTTCGAGGAAGAAGGGTTGAGGAGAAGATTGAAATCGGTTTGAAGGAAGAAATCGAACACGGATTGCGGGGAAGGACGAAACCGGATTCACGAAAACGGGGAACACGCGTATCACCGTTCAAAGGGGAAGAGGAAATCGTGTTAAGGAAACCCTAAAACTAGGGTTTCCTTAACATTGGGCCCAAACGGGGGTTAGGGTTGGGCTAACCTAACCCCACAGCCCAAACCCTAACCCCAAACAGCCCCTAAAATATCAATAAATTACAAATTTAAAGGTACGATATCATTTGTTGGAGAAACCCCACACTCGACAAGAATTAATAAATAAAAAATATAACTAAAAAAAGATTCTACAGAAATAAAAACCAAATAATGTACTTGGAAAACTTCAAAGTCTTCTATAGAAATAAAAATCCATGGTGTTCCCTAAATATATTTCATTATATGGAAAATTTATTAGAATCACACACAACTTCCTCCCCAACCCCTGGATACAAAAAATACTCTCAAAGTTATACGCCACTCACATTATTAGAGTTAATATAATAGGTCTGAAGTGTTTCTTATTAGGACAAATTTGAAACATGAGTCATAAGATTCTTTTTATAATGCTTGAAGTTGTTTCACTTTTGTTGTATATTTAAAATGTGTGGGATCATTTTGTTAAAATGTTATATATCCATGGTCTTAACTCTAACCATGCCCTGCCACTTTTGATTGAAAATAGATTTTGCATATATTTTTAGAATCATGTGCCTTTGTCATATGCAAGTTGGAATATAATGGCCAAAACACATATCCTTACATATTAAAAAAATCCTAGAAACTAAAAAGCTAGGAGTCAATTACCTTTTCTTTTATGATATAAAATATAGATGAAATGTGTGATTGTGAACATAATGACTAATATAAGGTAGTCAACAGAGGTAAAACATAACTTATCTACTAAGAACCCTCCGTTCCAACACGATCAAATTTCTCTATTTTAATATATATATCGAAATAAGAATGAGTGAGCGGAAACAAAAAGGTAAAGAAATGGAAATTTTTCGTTGGCCAATTAGAGAGAGCAGAACTAGAGAGAAGAAGAATTGATTTTTACACCACCAAATTTAGGCGACCCACGTCAATTATAAATTTGGACACCAATTTAATTTTTTTAAACGTTATTCTGCCTTTTGTTTTTTTAAAAGCTATATTGGAAAACTGTAAAAGGACACATTTGCTGTTGTGTTTCTTCAAAGTGGTAAGAATTTTAAACTTTAAATTTTGATATATGTTTTTTATGTATATAAATTTGAATATTTTTATGTAATTTGTATAGTTTTTCTACTCGTATTAATTTTCATAGGTTAATAGATCGATATTGTTTGACTTTTATATTATTTACATCGATTTGCATTTTTACTAAATAATTTTGTTCAATAATTCAAATGTATTTTTCGATTAAAAAAAGTGAATGACAAGAGTTAAAATCTAGGTGACGAGATATGTTTTTACCAACTTTACAATTTGTCATTTGAAATAAAATAACAAATCATGTGACAATGATTCAATAAACTCAATCAGATAAACTAAAAATAGCATATCGGCCTCTCACATTATCACATGATTTTTATTAATTTGGTTCAGAAGAAAGTGAAAAGAAAAAAACAAAACAACTTCAACTAACCAAAACCACCAAATGGAGGTGCTGAAATTGCAACACAAGTTTTATTACATAGTAGAGGGATGAGAGGTTTGGTTTTACCAATTATCAGGGGAGGCATAGTCTGTAGGGCGATGAGGGACAAACAAGTTAGCAAAGAAGCCCTTCTTCCTTCTGGGGTTCCACCCTATGTCTTTGCACACTTGATCATTGTAATGATGATGCAACATGCCAATGCAACCTCGCCAATAAGACTCTCCTGAGTAAAGCTTTAGACACCTCTCCCAGTTTTCTATGTCCTTCTCCATCTCCTTGATGCTTGGTAGCTTGAATGTACCGGCAAGAAACTCCACCAACCATCGACACCTTATCTCTGAGGTGTACAAGTTCGAAATGCTTTCTGTAAGTCCAATCACGGCTACTTGTGGGATTCTGGGATGAATACATAGCCTGGAAAAATGGAACAAAAACACACATCTCATTGGGATTCAATGTTTATGGGGATACCTTCCATGCACCTATAATATTATCCAATGACAACTGTCTGATTCCTACCATATTTGGTTATTAGCAGATCTCTTATTAAATCTCTGGTAAGACAAAACACTAACATCATAAGTTTAAAATTGAAGATAAATAATAAATTCATCAAGCCCCTTCTTGAACATGTGTGAATTGCAATATGATTTTTCAATTTGCAGTCCTCTCATGATCCCACATTAAAGAAATGGAAGTTCCAAGTTATATACTCAAATGTAGTATGTACTGGCTTCTACAGTGAAAAGATCGATTGTTGTAGAAAGTAATGTCAACTTGTTGCAATAAATTAGCAATAGTTTGGTACTGTACTCAACTTTTATAGTTGATTTGGATAATTCTCTTCTATTTTTCTTGAAAATAGTATGCTCAATATGCACAATATTAAGCCATATCGATAAAATTGTTGATAAGATCATCGCCATTGTATGCTATCTGTTATATTTATATATTTTTAATTAATTAGAACATACCGATGAATGTGAAAGCACTACTTGTACTAGGATCAGTACTTTTAGAATATTAGTAGGGGCGCAGTGGTAATTAGATGCAAGTAGTTTGGTTATGTATAGAGAGGTCAAGGTGGTTAGGGTTCTTAGAATAATGGATCATTTTGGTGGAATTGTGGGACTTAAGAGATAGACAACCTTCTCAAAAGTTATTGCTAATTATGCCATAAACTCTTGACATCGCAATATATTTTTGTGTTTTCTTGGTGTTTGGGATCCTAACAATGAACTACCTTGAGTAAATTTTAGGATTAAGTGGTGATTTAACATGGTGTCGTATTTGATCTTTTGCATGTAATTCATACTCAAGTCATTGCAGATATTACAGTTTGGTCAGCAATCACATTGGGATAAATTCAAGTTGGTTTCCAGTGTTTTGGTGAATATGCATGGAGCTAAGATTTCATTTCTCTATAATAAAAACCATTTTGTTGTTTTTTTTTTTTCTTCTGATTTTCGTTTTGTAAGCTAAACTAGTCCAAACCCAAAATCCAGTCGCACACAAATGTCATCCTTTTGTGAACACAAGCTAAAACAAATTTAAACTTTGAACTCGAACAAGTCAAGGACAAAAGACTAACCTGTATAGAGGAAGTGCTGCATCACCAAAATTCATGTAATCCCGAAAAGTAGAGGAAGCAAAAATATTTTTATACTTCAAATCACCTCTATATCCAGTAGCCAAAATGACCAAATCTAAGGGAATCGGTTTGGTTTCTCCTTCGATCATGATACCCTCTTCACAGAAGCTGAAACTTGGTGCTTTCTTCAAAACTATACTTCCTTCCTCCACTCTTTCGTAGAATCTCTCAGGCAATACTGCGTATCTACATGAAGTGACGTCCTGTAAAATGCTATGTTTTGGCACCATCCCGTATTTGTCCATTTTTGTCTTCCTCCTCACGTGGAATTCCACCAACTTCGTGATCAACCATCTCTGTAAAAACGAAAAAAAAAAAAACTTGAAAACATAAAGAAACAACAAAGAAAATAGAGTGTCAGAGAAATCAAAATTACAATTGGGGCAAGAAGCATGGCGAGGAGATAGAGAAGGAAACCCTCGTTAGGTTTATGAATCAGAAGCTCGGCAAATCGGCTTGCGAAAAGATAATCGATATGAATCCCCCATGGTTGACCATCGGGAGGGTTCCAATACTCAGTTTTGTAAATCAAAGTGCAGGGTTTGCTAGTGCCTGCAAATTAAAGAGAAGAAGAAGATAATGATAAGAAACATGGAGACGCTTGAGGAAATAAATTGGAGAGAGGTAGAGGAATATTGAAAATTACCAATTAAATTGGTGAATTCTCTGATAAGCTCCAACGCAGACTTTTGAAAACCAACGACGGCAATTCTCTTGTCCTTGGCAAGCTTCGTAGCATTGTCGAAATCCAAGGCCGCATATTCTATATAATGAAGAGCTTTACCGTTTCTGAAAGCTTTAGGGCCGCCATTGGGAGGGAATTTCGGGATATTTGGAATGTCGCCGAATTTTCCTGTGCAGAGTACTACGAAATCTACCACCTCCTCCTGCAAATCACCGCCGGTGTTATGGAAAAACATAGAGGGGCACAAATGCAGGCGTAAGTAAACTTATTTCTTTCATTATTCAAAATGAAACTATTTTACACGTTTTTTCTTCATCAATTAATTTGAAAGCTCAATGCATCATTTTTACTGATTTAGCATTTTAAAAATTCAAAATTATAAAAAAGACCTCCAACTTTGCATCTTAAAAAAGGGATGGGCCTACAAAAATGTTGATTATGAAGCTACTTTTCTTCATCCATGGTTGCATTTTCTTTCTACATCTTCCATTATTATTTAGTGCATGGTTGGTATGGAAGTTAAGTTGCTCATTGTGTGATTTTTTGTGTATATTTAAAGGTTGGTCGTTGAAATTGTCTTAGCAGCCTATGTAATTCATTCAAATTTTAAAATTTTAAATTAACAATATATATATATATATATATATATATATATATATATAAAAGATTAATCCGTTAAATTAAAAACTTACGGACGATCTTGACATTAGCATCTTTTAAATTTAGTCATTAGATATACTTTAAATTTTATACAAACTTATATTTTAAATCAAAATCAAGTGGGCATAAAATTAGAACAAAGATGCATAATAAACTTATATTCCCATTTTAGCCTTTTTATTTTGGAATGTCCAATTTTAGTTATTGCATTTTTAACAAAGTATAAAAGTAGTCATCTTATTAGTTTATAGTTTGTTGTTCAATTATTTTTCTTAAAAAGAAGGTTAATATCCATTAAGACCTTTAAACATTTTGCAAATATATGCACATAGTTTATTTTCTTCCATATATGGACATTTAGTTTCTAAGAAAAGATATATTTGACTTATTTTTTAGTTATTAATTTTTTAAATAATTTATATTGTCTAAAAGGGGCTTGCGGAAGAAATTTTTTATCTCTTCTCTTTTAATTTGCACATTTTGTACTGATAGCTGGAATTATGAGAATTTCAATCTTTGATCTCAGTACTACATTAGTGACAATTATACATATCATACATATGTATATGCGTATAGATATACTTACGTGTGGGTATATATATATATACACACAATATTTTTGCAAGTTTTTCTTTTCCATTTTGCAAGTCTGTGGGTTGCCTTCTTGCAATTTTTCTTTTATGGACCTTTATGCTCTTTTTATTCCTAACTTGTAAACACATATTTTTCTATTCTTTAGGTCTTTCCTAACTTTCTTTCCCTCCAGGTGAAAGGGAAGGGGAAGGGGGCAATGAAAGGTAATCTTTTTTATATCTATATCTTTATTAATTGAAATATATTTTTTTATTCATTTATGTGAGATTGATAAATTGAATAGTTATTTTTTAAGGAAGGTTAAAAGTAAAGATGTGAAAGAAACAAATAGATTTTTATTTCTTATAAAAGTTTTTAATAGATGACTCAAATATTTCCCATCCCCTTACAAGTTCCCCACCCTCTATTTATTTGCCATGAAGAATAGTAGAATAAAACAATAGAACTAGTTAACAATGCGGGTAAAATAAATTGAAAAAAAAAATGAAATAACCGCAAAATAAACTCTACAAAATTCCAAATAAATATCGCCACAAATTAAAAAAAAAAAAAAAAAAAGAATTGAAAGTAAGAGAGAAAAAGAAACACCTAAATAAATCCCAAAATATCCCAATTTTAAGGTATTAGAAAATTGTGTGGATTCAATTGCATCTGCATATGAGTGAAGTAAAATGTCAATTAACTAAAATTGTGGTGATCAAAATCTTAAAGGCAAAATGATTCTTTTAGTTATTTGATAAAGAATCAATTTACCATCTAACCTTTAATTAAAAATTATAATCTAAACTTTTAAGAGTGAATTTTTTATTTATGGCAGTCCAATATTTAAATATTGAAGTCATTTCATTATTTCCTACCAAAATATGCTCGAATTATTTTTAGAAGTTTAGAAATCAAAATAGAACAAATACAGAGTTCAGTGACCAAAATAAGATTTATACCATAGAAATATTATTATTTGCTTGTTACGTAGTCGTGTGTATTTCAAACCAAGAATATAATAAATTTGATTAAAGAAGTTTTATAAGACATGGATGAGCTTAAGAAATGTACATATAAACAAATATATATTATAGACTTAACGTTGTAATTGTTTTATTCTATTCTTTAAAGAGGCTTTTGTAAATATAGCAAAAAAAAATTATGAAAATAAAGTCAATGTAACTATGTACATTTTCTAAATTGCAAAAATAGCAAATTTGAAAGCAGATAACTCTATGATAACCTACTGACCATAGTCATCATATTTGCCATATTTGCACTATTTTTTTCTAAATTTTTTTGTTAGCTTGTACAATTTCTCTTCTTTAAATTATTGAGCCATCTCAAAACTCCCTAATTATTTGAATAAAACAGGTCCGTTTGGAAGAGTCTATATACATGTGTGTATATAAAACCAAGCAAGTACTCTTATATAATTTGAGAAAAAGAAAATGATTAGTTGAACACACCAAGGGAAAGTGTTAAAAGGAGGATGTGTTGAGAGTGATGAGAAACAAGAATGTTAAAGTGAGTGAACCTGGAGTGGAAGATTAGTTCGAGCATCAACGAGACTGAGCTTCCATTTACTCCGTTCAGAAAAAGCGTTGCCAGAGCCACTCCAATAAGTCCAACTATTGATCTCCTCATCGGAGAATCCTTCGTATTCGATGCTTAAGACTTTTGTGTTGAGTCTGATATACTTAAACAATCCAAAATGTTCGGCGTAAGATTTGAGGTAATCAAGAACTTGATCATACCTTGGGTATTCTTCTGTCACCGATTTCGGCCAAGGAAAATCGGAGAGCTCAAACATTTGTCTACGCGTTTGTAATACCGTCGACTCAATGGTGTCATTCCAAAGGCCACCAATCACGTCTTTAGCTTCGAACACAATTGGGGTTAATCCTTTGGATAAAATTAATTTGCAAGCTATTAGTCCGCTTAATCCAGCACCCACGACCGCCACTTTCTTTGTTTCCATTGTCTCCGATATCCCCCGGAAATAATCTTTATTCTTTCCAAAATGTGTCTATTAATGGAAACTTACCCCTTTTTTATAGGTGACCAAAAGAGTAGAGTGTGGAGGGTAAAGATTTTTTTTTTTTTTTTTTTAAATTCTTTTTTGGGTGAGTAATTTTGACTTTTTGCGGCAGTGAAATGACTATATTCTACCCATTAAAAAAAAAAACAACAGAAAATAACAAGCACAGGGCTTTGGCCAGGTATCTTTTGAGTCATTTTGACTTTTTGAGAAAATGAAATTACTATATTTTACCAATTTAAGGAGAAAAAAATGGTTAAAAAATATAGTAAAATGAAAAAATAATTTGCGACCATACAAGAGGAGAGAATTTTGATAGAAAAATTCAACTATTGCCTAGTTTACACTTTTAGTTTATTTAGTATTTTGGATTTTTAACTTTTATTTTCATAAATATAACAAAACACAAGAATATATATAGTTCGCTTTGTGTAACAAAAAGAAAAATCCATAGAATCGATAAAATATTTTTCATAAATTTTTGATTTGTCATTGAATACTGTAGACGATTCGTCACTTCTATTTCTTCTTCTTTGCGATTCATTCATTTTTTCTTTAAGATTTCTTTATCTCCTCTTTCAAATTTTCTTTTTTCTATTTTTAAACGATTCATTATTCTATTTAAATCTCTCTATTTTATCTTCACCGTTTTCAGCATGATTCTTTGAAGTTATTTCATATTCCTTATATTCGAGAATATCAAGATCGTCTAAATATACTTTTGACATAATCTGAACGATCATTTACCATTGTCAACACAATCGCTTACCTTTGTCAACATGATCATTTCAATTTGAAGTTTTTTTTCCATCGTTTAAAATAATTTAAACGATCATGTTGACATGATATAAACGAGTGTTTACCATAGTTAACATAATCGTTTAACATAGTCAACACGATCGTTAGATTTGAAGTTTTTAACGATTATTTACATTGAACTACACGATCACTTACCATAATCAACACGTCAACACGATCGTTTGCCATGATCAACATCATCCTTTGGCATGGTCAATACGATTATTTAAATTTAAAGCTTTTTTTCCCATTGCTAATTAAAAAAGAACACACCATCGTGTAACATGAGTTAAACAATTATAGATTATTCGTCTAGATATAGTACACAATATCGTTCAAAAGAAGATTACTTGCGCCTGCATGTGGTCACTTAATCGCATGTTGATTGGAGCATTGTTCGTATTTCCTATTCTGGACCTATTAACTTTTTTCGTTTTCAAAACTATTTTATACAGTGTAAACATTTTACCGGTTTGTTATATTTTTTAAAAAACCTCTTTATTAAATGATTCTTTTAAATAATGTTATTTTAAAAAGAAATATAAAAAGTAGGGTAGGAGAAAAAGTATCGTAAAAAATAGGGCACGTCCATGACTTCAATAGGTTGGTTGCGTGGACCCCCACTTTTTTTGTTTTCTTTATCTATTTATATATATTTAACAAGCTTTTTTATTCTTAATCTTTATATATATATATATATATATATATATATATATATATATATATATATATATATATATATATATATATATATATATATATATATATATATATATATATATATTAAATATCACAATCTTCAATTTTCAATTTTTCTTATTAAATTTACATTTTCTATTTTAATTTGATTATTTCTCGATCAGAGTTATACAATCTTTTTTCCAATCTCCAATTTTTTTTTGAAATATATATATATATATATATTAACAAAATATGTTATCAAAAACTATATTAATCAATATTTGCAATCCATTGATATTAACAAAAATATCTCAAGAAAAGGTTAAAATAATTGTACTAAATATGTCAAATGGGAATAAAAAAAACCTTAGTTAATGTTTAAAATAAATGGAAAGAAAAAAAAACATTAGCATTAAGGAAAAAAAAACCTACAAAATTGCCAAATTTAATGTGTTAAAATAAAAAATGTGTTAAATGTGTATTAAATCAAATTAAAATAAAAATGTGTTAAATATGTTAAATTGTATACAAAATTGCCAAAATTGCCAAATTTCATCGTATTAAATCAAATTTAAATAAAAATGTGTTAAATGTGTATTTAATACTTGTATTAAATGTGTTAAATGGGAATAAAAAATCAAGAAAAAAATAATTGTGATTTTAAATGAATTTCCATGATGCAAAATAAAACCAATTTAAAATCATAGGTAAATTTGACTAAAATTTCTATTTCTAATTATTAGTATTTAATTACGTGCATTGCAGGTTTGTTTAATAATTTCAAATAATTTGTGAGTAAAATTGTTTAATATACTTGTTTGTTGATAGATGAAAAAAAAAAATCCTATACTTGTTGGTTGATAGGTTGATAGATGCACAAAATTAATAAACTCCAATGAATTATTGTTTTCTTTGGAAACTATAGAATAAAAACTTATTATTTTCTTATTAGATTCATTAAAAATTCAATTTAATTATATTGATATTTTCGATTTATTCTATAAAGAAAAAGTTAAAGTCGGACAAATAATGTTTTTAATTTTTTTTTGTTTAATACTTAACAAATATTCATGAATTTTTCAAATAAAATATCAAGATTTTTACTTCCATATTTAAAATATATCCTTCAAAATATACTAACGTTTTTTTTTATAAACTATAAAACTTACAATATTCAAAATGTATTGCTACTAACATGAGATGCAAATTTCTAAATCTAAAAGCTTAGAAACTAATATATGAAGAAAAACAAATTAGAAGAGAAAACAAATTTGTTGTAAGAAATAAATGTCAGGATCAACGTTGATATATTTTGTAGAAGAGATTTAAATAAGTTATGAAAATTTTTGGGTTTTGAAAACCTTTTAAATTCTATTATTAAAATTAATTAAATATAAAATCACTAAAGTTATTATAAATTAAAAAGAAATATCACTATTAACCATTAAATATATAAAGTAACTTATTTGTCACAAAAGAAAACGTACAGTAACTTGATTTTCTATAATTAATTAAAAATAAAAAAATTGTAAAAAAAAAAAAAAAAAAAGACACAAACAAACGTCCTAAAAATAGTCAGAAGACATATTTAGTTCTTTAGTTTTAAAATTTTTTCATTCTAAAATCTTTTGTAGTGAACGATAAAAACGGTCTATATTAAGTTTACATGACATATTATTTAACATATGAATGGTAGAACATTATCCTTTCCTATTAGGATTATTGTAAAAATGATAATAGATGAAAACTTAAAAATTCTACAAATTTGAGGTAAATGTACAATAGTAAATTTTTTTCCTGTCAGAAATTGTATTTTTTAATCATCGATGCATAATATTTTTATATTTAAAAAGCTTTATTCTAAAATGTTTTGTGTGATTACTAGAAAGAAAAAAGAGTTGTGTAAAAGGTTATTTATCATAATGATTTGTTTATTAACAAAATTTATTTTTACGAAAATAAATGTTCTTTAACTTATAGTAGAATGAAAGGATAAAGTTTGTTTTATTTTACTTCTTCATAATCCAGTCAAATTATTTTGTTGATGAATAGATATTTCAAAATTTGGTGAGACAACATGTTATACAGTTATGCAATGAATAGAAAGTTTGCAATAAATCACTAAATTTTTGTTTATTAAACCACATAAAAGGCGTAATACATTGATTACAAAAGTGAAAAAATAAAAAAAAAAACCTAGCATACACACATATTTTCTCAAATAGATTTGCTACAACATTTGTTAAGCAAAAACTCCTATTCAACTTTATTAAAGTTAAAATTGAGATATATTACATATAACTTTATGCACACCTTGAGTATACCATTATCGATTGTAGAGAAGCCTTGGATATTAAAAATGGCTAATGAGAACAAAATATTGAAGTAAAAAAAATAATTAAAAATTAAAAATTAAAAATTAAGAAATAATAAAGCATTAGATGTTGGTAAAGAATTGTAATCAAAAGAATAATCCTTTGATAGTGGTAGATACGTGAGAGTTACAAATTTGTAAAATAATAGAAGTAATCAAGAATAAAGTGTTAAATGTTTTAAAACCTTTTCAATTCCATAACTTCTAAAAGTTTGATTTTTAATTAAATTAATGAAATAAAATCTTTAAAATGATAGGATAAGGAGTGTATTGTTATTGATATTAATTTTTTTTTTTATTATTATTATTATTATTATAATACAAATATTCTTCACAATTAAAAAAATATATTATACTCTAAAATTGTTTTTCCCAAATCATGAAATTGAAGATATATATAAGATTTTATTTTAATATAAAAACTACTTTAATATATAATTAATTAGTAACTTTTCATTAATTGGTATTTTAGGGTGATTTAAGAAAGAAGAATTAATAATCATTAATTATTATTGAATTTATTGTAAATTAAAAACAAAACATTTTTTATGGGATTAATTGGGTTTTCTGAAAAACGGAAAACATTTTTTATTAACTATTATACTAATATGGCATTAATTAGAATGAATTTTTAATCTTATATATTTATAAACTATTAATATATTTTTTTTGGTCTTTTCAAAAATATAAAAAATGGCAAAATATTTACACTCTATAGAATAATTCCAAAAACGGAAAATGTTCAGAGGTCTATCGTGTAAAATACCAAAAATGCCCAGTCAACCACGCCGTCAACAACGCGTACGTAATATATTTGCGATCGTTTAGATATCACGACTACAAAAATTGGATTACTTGACGTTAATACAGTGTCAAGTAAACCTTTACTTGACATTTTTAAAAGCGTTAAGTAATCGACTGTCAAGTATAGTCAAATTACTTGACACTAAAAAACCGTTAAGTATACCTTTATTTGACATTAAAATCACGTCAAGTATACCTTTACTTGACACTAATAAATCGTCAAGTATACATTTACTTGACACTATTTACACGTCAAGTAAAATTGTATAGTTGACATTAAAAAACCGTCAAGTAAAATATTATATTTGATTCAAGTAAGATAGTATACTTCACATGTATTTAACGTTATGTATATTGTTTACTAATATATTAAATATACAAATTTTCCATTTTCTGTTTCTTGCATTAGGTACATTCGTTTCCAATCAGTAGTTACACAACAAAAAAATGACAAATAACTTAGTATAATAAGTAAACCAACAATAATTTCATTCTTCTCATCAATGTCATCAACAATTGCAGAATTCCAATCCAAATTTAACCAACTAAAATTTCCTATATGTGGCCAATTCCAAAATCAACAATAATAATAGCTATCTTATATAACAAAAAACACATGTTGTATACCAAAACTAAAGTCTATCCCCTTGCATCTATTGCCTCATGTATATAAGTATAATGACTATGAACAAAACATTTACACAAAAAAGGTTGTGGACATTCTCATATGTTAGCCATTTACAAAATTAAGAAGATCATACATAGGTGTCTATCATATGTACCGAGTTAAAAATTCAGCCCACTCCACTCGTACTTCATCCAATTCAAGCTGTGAGTATGAGTTTATCGTATCAATCTGTAAAACATAAAAATCGAGTAGACACTTTGTTAAAAAAAAAGTCACATATATTATACTATTTATAACGTTACAATGTAAGTAGTTTAAAAACATACTGCATCAATAATAATGCTTGTGTCCTTACTCACGATTTTGCGCATGTATCTCATGACATAATGTCCACATTCAACAATACCTACTTGTAAAAGACACTATAACACAAAACCAAATAACAATGCATACTAAATTAAATTGTAAATAATTTTATAAATATATTTATCTTTACCGATTTCTAGAATGTAGTTTTTCTAGTCTTTTTCAAATTCTTTTGAGATTGGAAAATCGTCTAGGCCCTACATTTCCTAAAGTATAGTATAAATCAAAATGAACTAATTTCTTTAGCGATTAAAAAAAAACATAAACATAGTTAGCTTACATATTCGTTACGTATTTAATATCATATCGAGAGCTTGTTCTCAATGAGTCAAGATGGTACACCACATCTTCATATGAATTAATGACGTCTACTAATGACCAATGATCCCTAAATGAAATATATATGCAAGTAATTAGTATTTTGGTACTAATGCAAGTATAAATTGATAAAAATTATACTTATCCAAGAATACTTACCCAGGATTATAAGGAGCAACAACCAATCGATCTTGTTTGGAAGTCATTAATCTACTACAAAGGTTTCGAGCTCTAATCTCTCGAGATGAAGATACAAACTATCTTTCAAATAAGTGTCAGATGAATTTTAAATCAACAAATTAATTTAACAATGTAAAGCTAATAGCTATGTAGCCAAAATAAATCTGGATAATTGAGCAAAATTAAGATACTATTATATATATTGTAGTATTATTTATTAATTGTAATTTTGGATGGGAGAACAGAGTGAAATCGTCAAACAAGAAACAAGTACATCATTACAAGACATGGTTCTAATCACAACACAGTTGTATAATTAGCAAGTCATTAAGAACCAGAACTTGAAAATACCTCCATCCCAAGGTGTGTCATCTGGCCTGCAAAAGCCAACGAAATAACATGTTAAAGACCATAGCATTAGTAAGTGACGAAAGCAACAGTGGACGTGTAAACAAATTCTGACTAAAAAAAGAAAGAAAAAGGTCATACCCAAATATAGCAGCATTCCATAGCATGATATTATTGTCTTGGGGAGCACCACTGATGCCAACAGGTGGATCTTGCTGCAACCTCTTGAAATCTCTCATCAGTCTCTTCCTTGCAGGAGTAAACATCCTCATCGGCTGAAAATAAACCAGGTGTGGCCGACATAGAGCAATGTTATGCGGCGGTCAATGAGCAACGTGGACAAGTGTGGTCGTCGTGGAGCAACGTTATGTGGCGGTCGATGAACAATGTGGAGGTGCGGTGTGATGGAGGCGTGAGAGATTGATTGTTAAATATTTGGAAGAGAAAGGGGTAGATGAAAGGGTTGGAGGGAAAGTTTTAATAAAATAATTTATTTTAATAATTTTTTTTTATTAAAATAATTTTTAATAAGTTTATTTTAATAAATTTATTTAATGATAGGATGGAATAAATAATATTTTCTATTTTTACTTTTTATATTTAACATTTTCTAAACATTTTTTTAAAAAATTGTAAACTATACTTGATGTTCATTTTACATCAAATAAATATTAACTATACTTGATGCGAATACAACGTCAAGTAAATTCTGCACTATACTTGACGTTAATAAATCGTCAAGTAAATTCTGCACTATACTTGACGTTAATAAATCGTCAAGTATAATATCTACTATACTTGACCCGAAATAAAACGTTAAGTAAAGCTAACGTAAAATAATTCGACATTTTTATTTTTCTTCAAATTATACTTGACGCATTTTTCGTGTCAAGTAAATGTCCACTATACGTGACATAAATAAAACGTCAAGTAAACTCTCTTTTATACTTGACGCGAAAAAAACGTCAACTAAAAGCCAACGTAAAATAGTTCGAAAATTTTCGTAAAAATTCCACTTTTTTGAGACCATACTTGACGTTTTTTCTTTAAAATGGTCAATACTTATTTTTTTAATAAAAACGTCAAGTATGTAAAAGTAGCTAGTGTCAACTAAAATAGATTTTTGTAGTAGTGTATATGACTACAATTTATCTTTTTAATTTTATCGTTTAATTTTGTTACACAATCGTTTAATTTGGTTACGTTTAAATTTAGTTAGATTCGATCATTTAGATTTGGGGACCCAAATCTAAATGATTTTTTTTCCAAAATTTGGTACACGATTTTTTTTAATTCTTTTAGTACACGATCGTTTAGATTTCTTTACACATTTTTTTACACGATCGTTTACTTTTTTTTACACGATTGTTTACATTTGGCTACTCCAATGCAAATGTTTTCTTTTTCAAGATTCTTTATACACGACCTTTTATTTTTTTACACGATCATTTACTTTTTTTTAAGACGATCGTTTATATTTGGCTACTCCAATCTAAATGATTTTTTTACAATTCTTTATACACAATGTTTTGTTTTTTGTACACGACCGTTTACTTTTTTTACAAGATTCTTTATACACGATTGTTATATTTGGCTACTCCAATCTAAACGATCTTGTAAAAAAAGTAAATGATCGTGTACATTTGGCTACTCTAATCTAAATGATTCTTTTTCAAGATTCTTTATACACGATCTTTTTTTTTTTTTTACATGATCATTTACTTTTTTTTAAAATGATCGTTTAAATTTGGCTACTCCAATCTAAATGATTTTTTTACAAGATTCTTTATACACCGTGTTTTATTTTTTTTATACGATCGTTTACTTTTTTTACACGATCGTTTACATTTGGTTACTCTAATCTAAATGATTTTTTTTCAAGATTCTTTATACACGATCTTTTATTTTTTTTACACAATTGTTTACTTTTTTACACGATAGTTTATATTTGGCTACTCCAATTTAAATGATTTTTTTCAAGATTCTTTATACATGATCTTTTAGATTTTGCTATTTTTTGTACACGACGTAAAAAAAAAAAGAAAAAGAAGAAAAACGATGGAAAGAAATCGCAGCAAAAAAAAAGAAGAGAAAAAGTAGAAAGACGATAGAAAAGCGAAAAAAAGAAGAGGAAAAGAAGAAAAACGATGGAAAGAAATCGCAGCGAAAAAAAGAAGAGAAAAAGTAGAAAGACGATAGAAAAGCGAAAAAAAGAATAGGAAAAGAAGAAAAACGATGGAAAGATTAAACGACGTAAATAAAGAATTGAAAAATAAGAAAGATGATTGAAAGAAATTGCATAAAAAATAGGAAAGAAGAAAGACGAAATCGCAGGAGGAAGATGATGAAAGAAATAGGCAGAGGAAGACGAATCGTGAGGAAGAAAAGAAAGATGGAAGGGCAAACCTGGAATATTTAAAAAATGACTAACTTTATGGACTTTGTTATATGGGTCGTAAATAATTTGGTGTTTTGTTACATTTACAAAAGTTTCTCTATTTTATATTAGTTTTTTTTTGTATTCCGACTCTTTATATATTATAGATTTGAATTACGTATTTAAATCATAAATTTCCTTTTTATTATGACACGACTTCCATTATCTATGCGGTCTAATTGGTTAGTAAAGTGGTCAAAATAGGTTAATGGAAGTCGTATATCAGGTACACGACTTTCGCGTTTCAAAAATTACCCTATCTTTTACAATAGTTTTGTCATCCACCTTATTTTTGTCATTTTTTTTACAAACTATCCTATTTTTTATCATATTTTTAAAAATCACAATATTTTTTAAAAATACTTCTTATTAAATGATATTTTTTTTCATGGGTCTAATACAATTATTAAATGTTCATTATATGGCAAACAATGAACTATATGTGAAACTGCAGTCATATTTGAACTCTTTTATTAGATTTTAAGTTAGATGCTTTAATTTTATTTACATAAAAAAAAAAGTGTTGAAACCTTTCAGGCAAATATTCCACCAAAAAGTTTCATTATTTTTTCTTTAGAAGACGTCTTTATATATTCTTAAAGGTAATTTCATTTTTTTCCCATTAATATATTGTAGGAATCAATTGTGAATAATTTGACTGGTTGACTTAAAATTTTAGAACCAAATGGAATATGATACAATTTCTAGAATATATATTTAATTACATCAAAATAATTTATCTAATCCAATCGCCAATCTGAAAACAAAAACATGTAATACCACTATATTCATCTATTTATTTATTCAATTTTAATTTCTGACACACGTCAATTTGTAATTAGTTTCAAATTCAATTATTTCTAGTTTCAATGTTAATTTAATAAATGATGTGATAATTTGTAAGTGATCCAAAATTACTCATTCAACAAATGTCTCATTTTCGAGAGTTATACATGTATCTGAATGAATCTAAAAAAAGATAATTTTAAATGAAAATGCAAGTTATATATTCTTGAATTTGACTCTATTTAACGTGTGAATTAAATCAAGATATGAATTTTGTACATAAACTTAGACTTGAATTTTGCGTATATCTGTCACATTTTTTTATGTCAACTTATCGAAACCTAAATTTAAATCAAAGTTTTGATTTTCTTTCTTGACATAAACACGGATTTGAATTTTAGTAGAATTTGTCCTACCTTAACTCAAAATTTGTATGTGGTGTAAATTTGAACTTAGATTCTTGAGCTGAATTTGCAATAGAGTTTGAACATGAATTTGGATTGTACCACAACTTAATTTGGAATATGACCAAATCTTAAAATTGGGATTGTTTGGGTGAAAAATTTTGGACCAATCAATAATTTTCATTTTACTTAACAAATTAATTAATGATAAAAATGCAAATAATTGAATTTGAGACTAGTTAAAAGTTGACATGTACAAATTGAAATCGAAACATAAATTGGTAAATCCTGCTACGTGTTTTGGATCAAGTTAATTGATTTGGTCAAGTTAAATAGGGGAATCCGTGGAAATAGAAAATACGAGAATAGAAAATAGAAAATAGCAAACTGTTATTTTTTTATGAAATATTTTCCAACTTTTTTAACCCGAAATTACTCCTCCACGGATGACAATTGTCTCTATACAAATACAATGTATTTGTTGAGATCAAAAAATTAAACAAAATATCACATATATTTGTAAATGCACTCACTAATGATAATTATTAACTAAATAAAAAAATTATTATATTGCTCCAGAGATCCCTAAACATATTCAATTGGTTTCAATACCCCCAAATTATCCCGATAAAAATCAACAAATTAACGAAAAATAACTTTAAATATTCAATTTTTTATTTTTCGAATTATAGATTCAAAATTATATAATGCAATAATTAATTATACGGATAAAAATTAAGAAATTAACGAAAAGGAATTTCAAATATTCAATTTTTTCCTTTTTGAAATTATACATTCAAAATTGAATCTCTCCCTAAAATCATGGCAAAGATAATACATTAATTAATTATTAGGATAAACATTAAGAAATTAACGAAAATTAATTTAAAATATTCAAATTTTTTATGCACCTAGGTACCAATACTTCCCTAAAATCATGGCAAATATAATGGAAATAATTATCTTTGATAAATTAGTTAAGTTTAAATCCAAAATTTAACCGTCCCTAAAATCATGCCAAATTTAATGCAAATATTTATTATCTAGGATAAAAATGCCGGAATTAAGGGAGACTAAATTAAAAGATTCGATGGGAAGCAACACGTGGAAAGCGATATTCACAATCAACCGTCCCTAAAATCATGCCAAATACAATGCAAATATTAATTATCTAGGATAAAAATGCTAGAATGAAGGGAAAATAAATTAAAAGATTCGATGGGAAGCAACGCGTGGGAAACGATATTCACAATCAACCGGAACAAATGAAAGAACGCAGATGACAGTAGAAACGAAAATTTGAGGAAAGAACGGAGTAAAGAACCAACATCATTTTTTGTTTACTAAATTATTTACAAAAAAAAAGACACACATAATAAATTAAGTTTATATTATCTTAATTTTAAAATTTTTATTTTCTAAATTATTTATGAAAAATCATTAATTTTGCCTTCCTAAGATTAGATTCATAAGACTATGTCATATACATCTTCTTCCTTTGGCCTAGTCTACCATATCTTCTTAATACCTGACTGCTACATCAAACTAAAATGCGAGGGCTACATAAAAAAGAAAAACAGATACCCATTATTTAACCCATGGAGTCCGTATAATATATGAAACAATAATTTAATTTAATATACATCCCTCTTATATAGAACCTACCATTTTTTGGACTACTCAATAAACGTGTTTCCATTTTTTTTATGGTTTTACAACGAGTGAAGACTGTATTTGATGGTAGATGGATTGAGTCTTCTCGATGTATTGACTATCACGTCCTTGATGTATATGTTCCAGTTTCATCGTTGTTTCAAGAATTTGTAAATTGCATCCAACGTAAACTTTTTCCAAATTCAGAACTTTCTATCTCTAGGCTGACCGTTTACTGGACTGATTGCAACAATTTGAATCTCATTCGGATTGTTGATGGTAAGGATGTGTTTTGGATTATGTTAGTCATATCGAAATTCTCCGACAATGATCTACTTGTTGTCGTTGACATTGTATCTGCTGCTGATATTGAAAATACCCCGTATTTGAGTAGTGAATTACCTAGAACTAAGATTGGAAATACCCCATATTTGTACCTCCTCAGAAGAACTCGACAGACTTTGAATTCTAGTTGACAATCGTTTCTTAGAACCAGTGATCACTTGTTTTTGTTTTGACCTCTCCTTTCCCCTTTTTCATCTTTATATTCTCTACAATTTATAAAAATTGTTAAGGACAATATATATTTATAACTACACAACAAATCCCAATTAATCTTCCTAAAATAAAAGACATATTTGTTCACATTTTATGTCCTTTATTTTAGGAAGATTAAATTAAACAAATAAAATATCAATATATCTATCTATAAATTTAACATTTAAGTGGAAAAAAAAAGTTAGTACTATATATTCAAAATAGAAGAACACCAGTCAAGAACAAAATCGAAAACAGATGTCGTGGAAAGCGATTGAAAATTTGAAGAATGTTAGAACCGGGAACAAATCTTAAGAAGAAAATTTGAGGACTGGGTATTTTTTATCTACCTGCAGAAGATGTGAAAATAGAGGACAAATCCATAGGTTGAAGAACGAACAGAAGCATGAAAATGAAACAACTCACTGATAGTTGGCAATCTACCTGCAGAAAACGAACAAAATGTTGAAGAACGAACAAAAGGGTACAAACGAACGAAGGTCGATGGAAAGAGATCTTAAAAGAGAATGATAGAGTGATCTTAAAAGGGCCGGTGGAAAGCAATCCTAAAAGTCACCACAACATGAGAGAACAGAGATGGCCGCTCGTATCTTAAGTGATGGTAGAAAGCGTTTCAAAAAGGAAGGGAGAAAGCGATCTTAATTTTCGAAGGAAAAGAGAAGGTTAAAAAAAATTCTAGGGTTTTCTTAGAGAAGTGAAGTGGTTGCATGCAGAAGATGTGATGTTTTCCAGAAAATGGTTTTTTTTTGGGGGGGGGGTGAATTAAAATATTCACGAGTGTGCATAGTTTGTATTAATTATAGGGTATTTGTGGTTTTTGTTACCATTATATTTAGAAATCTAATTTGTCAATTAGGTAGGGGCATTTAGGGCATAGTTGTCCTATTTATTATTTAAAAATTAATTGTTTTGCTATTTTGCCAATTTTAAAAATAAAATTGTCATTTATCCAAAGTAAATCTTATATTTTGCTATTCTTCTTGTCGCCCCAATTAAATATTACTTATTTTGATTAATATTCAATTGAGCCCAAAAATAGACAAGCCTGAATGCTAATTAAATGAGGAAACCGTGGAAATAGCAAAATCCTGGATAGAAAAAAGAAAAATAGCAAACCCTAAAATTATTTTGGTTTATGACAAAACTACCTGCCAGATGAATTTTTTTAAATTTTTTGGCCTGAATTTACTCCTCCACGAAGGACAATTGCTCACATACAAATACGGTATATTTGTTGAGATAAAAAAATCAAACAAAATATCACATATCACGGATACGTAAACACATTTGCTTATGATAAATCTTAACTAAATCAAAAAATATTTTGTTGCATAAAATTGAACTAACAATCCCTAAAAATATGACTTTAGTTTCAACATCCCTAATTATTAGGATACAAAATCAAGTAATTAACGAATTTGTATATTTCATATTATTTATAAAAAATATATTAAAGAATACATTTTACAAATTTTTAGTAACAGTTTCAGTCTACATCATCCCCTAAAATCATCAATTTGAATTCAAATTCTCTAAAATAACTTCAAAGATAAATTCAACTATTTCGCATTTTTATTTCTCAAATTATTTATGAAAAAATATACATAAACAATACATTATAAATATTTGATATTCTAACATTATTTTTAACATTATTTTTCACCTTATTTTAATTATTAGTTTTAATTCAAATTTAAGGCATTATCTCCCCAATTTTTATTTAAAATTCTTATGTTTTGCTATTTTGTCAATTTAAAAATAAATTTACCATTTATACAAAGTAAACCTCTAATTTTATCATTCTTCTTGTCAGCCCATTAAATAATACCCAATTTTATATGGTTGTTGACCTAGGAGGTCCGATCCATGGACCAACCAAGTCGAAGCTTATAGAGTCTTCATTTGTGGGATTGGGAAAATTTTAGCGTAGGAAAGATTCTCCGAACAATTTTCCTTATTTGAAGATATGAATTTTCTTCTGACTTCAAAAATTTCATGTGCTTTGTTTTCTCAAATCAAGCATATGCATTCAATCAAAAAAGAACTAGAGTATCAAGTACTAGAAATCAAACCACATCACATCAAATCAACACAAACACAAATTCAACTCTATGAAACACGTTTCTCCAAAAACTTCGTACGAACAGGGATGAATTTGAAGTTTTATCTTAGGTTAATTTGATTAAAGAATAAAATTGTTTTAGATAAGTTGTATTTAAAATAAAATTTGGAATATGATCAAATTTTAATTTGAAGTAAATTGGAGATTCCATTCTCATTTTAATCTATCTTGAAAAAAAGAACGTAAATTTTGATCATTTGAATTTGGGATAAAATTTTGAAAGGTTCAAAATTTGATATTAGGATTATATAAAGTTATTTCATGATTTAATTTGATGTAGGGGATATAACTTTTGATTAAATTATTTAGTTAAGGGAAATTTTCATAAATATAACAAAGGGCTAACAAGAAGAATAGCAAAATAGAAGGTTTACTTTGGATAAATGGTAATTTTTTATTTAAATTGATAAAATAGCAAAATCAGACAATATGGAAAACTAATTGTTGGAATAATGTCCTAAATGCCCCTACCTAACTGAAAAAATTGAATTCTAAATACAATTATTCAAGAAACTACAAATACCCTATAATTAAAATCAAACGCCCAACACATGATTAACACATCAAAATCAAAATTTCATCTTGCAGAAACTATTGGAGCTTCCAGCTCATCTCCTTCAAAATTTTCAAAGTCTTTGGATTTTCTTCTTGTTAGCTCCTCTGACCAAAAACTTTGGGATTTTCGTCTTGCTCCTTCTTCTCCTTAATTTCTTCCTCTCTGAATCCTTCTCAAATCACTCTCTCACCATCCTCCAATCCTTCAATTCCTTCAATCCCAACAACCCATCTCTTGATTTCCTCGAAGATCTTGTTGTCGCTGCCGTCAGCTAGTTTTTGGTTTGAAGAACATGCTTCGACACATTTGGGACAGAACCCAGAACTCGAGCTTGTTTACTCCTTCTGGTAAATGAAAGTTTTGAATAGGAAACAAGACGATGTTGACAAAGAGTAGAAACAGAGGAGGAGAGTACGCATCTTTGGTGGGCAGTATGCATCTTTCATGAAGGAGATTGTCGAAAAAGTAAAGTCTAGGAATGTCGTTCTGCCGGTTCTTCGGATTACCGCCATCGTGCCGGAGGAATTTGCCATTGAGAATAGGTTGATTAGAGAGAACCTTTCCTAATTCGCGCAGGATTAGAAAATTTGATTTCATATAGATCTCGTCCCACTTTAAACTTTTCAGAGGTTGTCTTTCAAATCGGTGAAATTCATGGAAGGAGAGAAGTTGACATTCTCTTAAGAATAAGATTCAATTAATTACAAAAATGTCATTGAGGCATATTTAAGGCCATTTAATAAATTGTTTAAAATATACAAACCCCATAATCTTGTAGATATATTTGCATCATTTTAGGGATAATGTATAAAATTTGAATTAAAAATAGCAATTCCATATTATGTATTATTTATAAAATTATTTTTAAATCAACAAAATTTAGGAATCAAAATATTGTAAACGAAGTTTGTTGTTTTAGCATTGTTTTAGGGATGATAATCTACAAATTTAAGTTTGGTGTCTTTACCATAATTTTAGGGATTCAAACTAACTATTTAAAATTAAAGCGTAAAAATTGGATTTAAAATAAGGTTAAAAATTGAGATTAAAACTAACTATTTTAGGGTGAGATATATATTTCTAAACTCAAAAGATTAATAAATATCAAATATGTATTATGTATAATTTATGTCTATTTTTTGATAAATAGTTTGAAGAATAAAAAATGCGAAATAGTTGAATTTATGAGGTAATGAGGTAAAATTTGAATTTTAGGGATATGAGGTAAAATTTGAATTCAAATTGACGATTTTAGGGGATAATATAAATTGTAGATTCAAATTGTTATAAAAATTTTGTAATATGTATTATTTAATAAATTTTTAATAAATAATATGAAATATAAAAAATTGTAAATTAATTGATTTAAATCCTAATAATTAGGGGTGTTAAAACTAAAACCATATCTTTAGAGATGTTGGTGAAATCTTATGCAACAAGAAAATATTTTTGGTTTAGTTAAGATTTACCAAAAGTGAATGTGTTTACAAATACACTATATTCGTACTCTGTAATATTTTGTTTGTTTTTTTGACCTATACAAATACAATTGTATTTGTATAGCAAGGAATTGCCCTTTTTAAAGGGTATGCTCAGACAAAAAGAATTGAAAAAGAAAATATCCACTAGGCGGTATTGCCATATCTTTAAGGATTGTAACTAATGACATATCTTTAGGGATTGTAAGAACAATATAATATTTTTTTTATTTAGTTAAGAATTATCATAAATAAGTGTGTTTACAAATACTGTATTCGTGATATGTGATATTTTATTTGATTTTTTGATCTTAACAAATACACTGTATTTGTATATGGACAATTTTCATCCATATAGGGGTAAATTCGGGCCAAAAAGAGTGGGAAAATGTTTATGACAGTTAGTTTTGCCATAAATCAAAATAATATAACAATTTGCTATTTTTCTTTTGTCTATCTTCATATTTGCTATTTCCAAGAATTCCCCTATAACAATTCACTAAATATTTAT
This sequence comes from Cucumis melo, assembly GCF_025177605.1. Classification (NCBI taxonomy): domain Eukaryota; kingdom Viridiplantae; phylum Streptophyta; class Magnoliopsida; order Cucurbitales; family Cucurbitaceae; genus Cucumis; species Cucumis melo. The sequence goes on along the minus strand of NC_066867.1, from coordinate 16,307,125 downwards.
GTCCCGTGTAACAAAGCCCATAAGTTAGCCATGTTTTAAGTATTCCAGGTTTGTCCTTCCATCTTTCTTCTCTTATTCGCTACAATTTCTTTTTATCGTCTTTCTTATTTTCCTCTTTTTTTTCCACTGTGATTTTTTTCCATCATCCTTTTTTTGTTCCTTTCTTTTTTTATGTCGTTTAGATTTGGGTACCAAAAGATTTAAAAAATTTGTTTAGCCAAATCTAAACGAACTTGTACAAAGAATCTTAAAAGAATAAATGATTGTGTACCAAAAGAATCTTGAAAAAAAATTGTTTAGTTAAATCTAAACAATCGATTCTAAAAGATCGTGTCAAATTAAACGATAAAATTGAAAAAATAAATCGTTTAGCTACGACCAAATCTGTAACCAAATCTAAACGATCATGTAACCAAATTAAACGATAAAATTTAAAAAATAAATCATTTAGCTATGACCAAATCTAAACGATAGTGTACCAAACAATAGAAAAATCTAAACAATCGTGTACCAACAATAGCTAATCGCGGCATTTTTTGTATTTTTCATTGTAGGCCTGTGGACTTTTTTCATTTTTGAAATTGTTCTATATATATAGTGTAAATATTTTGTCCCTTTGTTATATCTTTGAAAAGACCCCTTTAATTAAATTAAATAAATCAATAATTAATTAATCATATTAATTAAATACATACTATACGTTATAACAATTATAACATACATAAAATGCCTGAACATGTTAACCTATGGTGAGATTTTAAATCTATATGACATGCTTTATGCATATTAATTTTAAAGTAATTAAAACATACATCACATGCATAATTTAATTGTTAACACCCTAAAATGGACTGATTTTGGCCCCTAAATTAAGATAAAATCTAAAATATTACATTAATAATTTGATGGAGTACATAAACTGCCCACGAACCAATCGAACTAGTGAGAAACAAATCAAATTTGGACTGAACCGACCCAAAAAACATTGAATCAGCCCAAAACCCAATTGATTGGGCTTGAACCGACATAAACCCACCACTATACCTCAGGCGTGGGTTAGGACAGATGGACCAGGTAGGAAACCGAGTCAGGTGAGCAGAAGTGGAGTAGGTCGGAGCACATGAAGCGGGTGCACCTTGTGTGACGTGGGCCAAGACATTTGTGGGCCACATGAAGCGGGTGCACCTTGTGTGATGTGGGCCAGACAAACATACTTGGAGCGCACAAAAAAACTTGGGGTGGGCCGGATGAGTGGCAAAGTGGGGCACGCATGATGTGTTGAGTCAAGAATCGGGTTTCAGTCAGGTCGTGTGGTCTGGAATGGTCCATTCGAGTCTGTCCTTCAAATTCATCAATTCTTTACCTTTTCTCTCTCTTAATCTAGGGCCAAAATCATAATGTATTCATTTTAGTTCAACCCTAAATTTATTTAATAGATTTGAACCCACCACATGCAATTGGATAAATACAGCATGCTCTGGTACCACATGATAGGAAATAGACATGTGTAACGGAAAAAGAACCGAGAATTTACCCTATATGCTCCTAGTTAACATGTAACCCTAAACTAAAAAAAATAGAGTTTTATAAGAAATTACCTTTGTAGTTTTCGAATCACTAAAAATTTCTCCAATCACGAACTCAAACCATCATTAAAGTTGACCTACTATACTTTGGACGAATAACCGAGTTGTGGGACCCAAAGGAAGAAGTATTTGAGTGAGAGAGTGATGAAAATTTAGGAAAGGTGAATTCGGGAAAAATACTTGGTGATTTTTTTTAAGTAAAAATCAAATGGCAACTTTTTTTAAAAACAAAAAATTTGAAAATACTCTTTTTTTATAAACAAATTACATGCAATTTACATGTAATTGAATCACTAAAGTCAATACCTCACAATCCACTAGCCATTAGTGGATTTATTCACCATTCCATTTTATCTTAGTAGGCTTGATGTCATCACCATAAGCCTTCACTTAGCTCACTAAGTGTTACTGGTTTATCTAACAAAATATTGGATTTTCTCACTAACTTTAGTCAAGAGGCAAAATGGTCATTTGACCATTATAATTTAAGTCAAACTATGACTTTTCAAGACAAAAGTCAACGTTTTGACTTTTTTACCATTTTGACCTTCTTGACTAATTTTGACCTATCGAGCTTGAATCCACATTCATTTTCTTGAAATTCAAATCACATTTGAATCTATAGCAGTCAAAGTTTGACTTTTCAAAGTCAAAACTCAATACTTTGACTTTTTACAACTTTGACCAATTCCATTATTTTTTATCTTTTGAGTATGAATCCATATTCATATTTTTTATATTTAAATCATATTTAAACATAAAGCTTTGTCTCGAAACCAATGACTTATCACATATACTTGTTGGTTTTTCTCTCCTTACCTAATTCAAAGAAACCAATGACTTATCACATATACTTGTTGGTTTTTCTCTCCTTACCTAATTCAAACAATTTAATCAATCCATCATATTGTTCTAAGTTTATTCCATATGAGCTAGTAGGAGAAACTAATGAACATATAGATCATAGGCTCCAACGATCTGAGATTAATTGGCAAAACTCTTTTAGACCAAGTTAATTAATATTCGTTAACTAACGGGTCATTCCACTAAAGTCGCGTAGTTGCATTCCCTCACTATAGATATTTTTCTGTCCATCTGATATAACCCATGATATGTAAGTTAATCCTTCACTAGTTGTTCGTAAGCTCGGTTGGGTCAAAATACCTTTTCACCCCTGAGATAACATCTTGCTTCTTAAGTCTCACTGATCCACTATCGAACAGTTGGTTTAAGGTCCAACCTATAAACCGAATCCCTCTTGGATCGATGAGAGGGTGGTGTCCCTTGTTCAAGACATGGATTCAGTCCTTAAGGGAACAACCTATCTACTAACAATAAAGTGAGTTGGAGTGAATTGCGTCTTGCACCTTATCTCCTTAGCTATTCACTCGATCTTACCCCTGAAATGGAATGCTTATTTGGCTCGCACTAAAAAGTTGATCTCACCTATGCAAATCTAAGAATAATCTCGTGTGAAAAGGAGTTCATAGTTAGCTCATTATTAATATTAAATTACCTAGGTCATTAATAATTGAAATAGTCAGTTTTAAATAGTAAACGACGTTAGAACATAAAAGTGACTATTTCATGGTTCTAGTCTTATGTAAACCCTTTACGTAGGTGCTCCCACTTTTATGTCTCTACATGAACGATTCAGAATAACATCATTTGTACTAACTACAAAGCGGGTTGCATCCATAGTGTCTCAGAATGAGGTGCTCAACCTTTATTCATATACTATAGATTCTTTTAGGCTATTTATTTACTCGAACTTGATCCACGTTTGTGTTTCTACATAAAGTTCAAGTTACTCAAAATAGCGTTGGGACCTAAGTTTATTGAATTTAAGATTATAGTATTTAATTTCACTAATAAATTCCTAATAACGACTTTATTGAATAGAATATGATTACAAACTACGAGTTTTAGGACATAAATTCCAACAACATTGTACATTATCTTCTGTGCCCATTTTTACAAATTTATTCCTATTGATTGTTGCGTTTTTTGTCCATTTTTTTTATGATGCCAAATAGTTTAAAAATTGATATTAATTGTCTCAATTTATGTCAATAATGTTTTTTTAGAAACTATAATATTTTTCTTTTACTTATATGTATACAAAATAAAATCTTAATATTGTGTACATTTATATATACACTTTAGCTACAAAAAAAAAAAAAAAAAAAAAGCGAGAAGTTTAACTATTACATTGATCATCCTTTAAAAAAAACGTTGAGAGAGTTGGTTGTCTACTTTAAAAGGTCCGAATTAGTCCAAAATCCACCATAAATCTTAAGAAATATTCTCAATTAGACCATACCTACAACCAACAACATGTAGGAGTGAATAAATTAAATGTAAAGATACTCAAATGAAGAAAAGAAAGAAAGAAAGAAAGATACTTAAATCATGTTTTGATGCAATCGAAGCGTTGTTTAATCAATAAACATAGAATATGACAAGAAGCTACTACAATGTTTCTTAGAAACCATTCATTAACCTAACTCTAAATGCCCTAACCTCCTCTAGATTTAACTATTGCCCATCCTTGTGAAAAGATTAATCTTAAAATTTAGTTCATCAAAGGCATACATACAAGTCCTTGTACTTTGAAAATTCAAATTACAACATCCTCCCTCGTCCCCAGGGTCTATGCATGTGATAAATTTTGTTACAACAAACTACAAAAAGGAGCCCCAATTAAGTAAAATAAGATCGAGCAAACATAGAATCTAAAATTCAAAAGTTCATCACATTTTTCTTCATAGAATTGACAATTATTTTAAGAACTAGATATTCATATTAGAGGAAAAAAATCACAAAGCTGAATAAACTAACTAGGAGAAGTTTCAGAAGGAATGAAATTTTCATTCTGGAATGAAGAAATCCACTTTTGAATCAGACTTAACAATTTCAAGCTCTACCTGAAATGAAAGTCAGATTAATAAGTAATTAAACTATGTATACGAGCATCCTTAAATAACACTAACGAAAAAAATTTTATATAGAAAATGCTTCTATAAATGGTGAATATCTATCCAAACTCAATGTGAGAATGATAGCTGGCTACAGATCACAGTTATTTCAACAATAGCATGAAGTATGTGAATAACGAATATCCATAATGCACAAATATTCAACGACTTCATTATATTCAAGAGAATCAAATGACTACAAGATGCATCAACTTTGACTCTAGAGCCCTCACCGAGGATTAAACTAGCAAATCAGTTATTCTGGAAAAAAAAAATAGTAAATCAGGTTAATGTAAGGTAGAAATACCTTTTTGGAGCCAAAGAAGTCGTCCTCATCGTCTTCGAGATCACTAAAACCTCTCTTATTTCCTACATCTTTCATAAACATAACATTTAAATCAGTAAACACAGCCCAATCTCACACCAACAATTCATTTCAAATAATGCAAAATTTCACCCGACTACCTATTGTTATGTGTTTCATTAAAATCGTCTCCAAAAATCATCAGGTCTGGAACTAAATTAAAAAAAAATAAGGGAGAAAAAACAATAAAGACTAAGTGCTAAATAATAGACTTCATATGGGCAGAATTAATATCCAACATCATCATCAAGTAATAAACCACTACTCGTTGTTGCGAAATAAACACAACAATTCTAAAACTAAACATAAAGAAAAGACATACTCTCCCAAAAGAAAATATTTTTAAAAGTTAAAACTAAACGCAAAGATAATATGAACAATCCCAAGTCTTAAATATGTTATGCCATGTCCAATCCTTTTACCTTAAACTAAGTTGTTATGAGCTTAAGCTTTAACATCAGATTCCCTACTTGAAGAACCAGGCTCATTGACAGGCCCTGTAAGAGGTGTTCGATCAACTTTTTCCCTTTCTTTATTTTCACCCTCATCTTTTTCCTTTCTTTATTGTCACCCTTGTTGTTGATGTCATTGTCATCTTTTGCATAGACATAAACAAATTTAATATGCACGTGAATATATTAGAAACATTTTCAAACTCAAAGCTAACCATCATACTCTCCAAATACATCAGCACCAATGCCTCCACTAGCATCAAGATCGAATTTCTAGATATTAAACGCTATTAGAAAGTCTTCGTGTCATGTTTAAGCTCTAATTTAAAACGGATAATAATTGAACTTACTGAAAAATCCAAGCAACTAAAGTCCATATCATTTTCAGCTACGTGTTGGAATGGAAATTCCTATACAATTTAGATGGTGGAAACTCCATAGAACAAAAGTAGAACCTGACTTTCCACTTTTCAGCTCCGTTCGATGGGGACGATTGACAAAATAAAACAATGAAAACGATGGATCTGGGCACAAAATAATAGATATGGGCATGAAAAGGCGACACAATGATGTTGGAATTTATGTTCTAAAACTCATAGTTTGTAGTTTAAATTATATTCTATTTAATAAAGTGGTTATTGAGGACTTTTAGTAAAAATTGAATATTGTAATCTTAAATCCAATAAACTAAGATCCTAAGGCTATCTTGTGTAGACTTGAACTTTATGTAGAGACATAAATATGGATCAAGTTCGAGTATATAGCCGAAACGGTCTATAGTATATGAATAAGCTTGGGCACCTTATTCTAGGGACACTATGGATGCCACCCGCTTTGTAGTTATTACAAGCAATGTGATCCTGAATCGTTCATGTAGAGACATGAAAGTAGGGGCCTCATATGTAAAGAGTTCACATAAGACTACAACCATGAAATAGTCACTTTTAAGTTATAACATCGTTATAAGTTACTATATAAATTTACATAAGACTACAACCATGAAATAGTCACTTTTAAGTTATAACATCGTTGACTATATAAATTTGACTATTTCATTTTTTGATGACCTAAATAAGTTAATCTTAATCTTGAGTTAACTATGAACTTTTGTTCAAATGAAATTATCCTTACGTCTGCATAGGTGAGAGTAACTCATCAGCGCTAGTCTAATAAGCCTCCCACTTCACGGGTAAGGCCGGATGGATGGTTAGAGACATAAGGTGCAAGACGAAATTCACTCTTACCTGTTTTACAGTTAATAGATAGGTTGTTCCCTTAAGGACTGAATCCAAGTCTTGAACAAGGGATACCACCTTCAAATTGGCCCAAGAGGGATTCGGTTTTTAGGTTGGACCTTAAACCAATTGTTCACACTACTACAAATTGGGGTTTTAACGACGCAAGTTTTGCGTTATAAAGACTTTCAACAACACAATTTTCGCGTCATTAAAGCCACTGTCAAGAAAGGTTATTTAACGACACTTTGAAAAATGTGTCATTAAATATGCTTAGATGACAGCAAAATTGTGTCATTAATACCTTTACCTTAACGCAATAAATATGTCATTGTTATCTATAACTTGACACCAATATATTGTCATCAATACTCTTACATTGACGCAAATCATGTGTCACCGTTATCTATACCTTGACACTAATATATTGTCATTAATACTCTTAGATTGACGTTTTAAATGTGTCACCATTATCTATTACTCGACACGAATTTATTGTCATTAATAACCTTATATTAACGCTTTAAATATGTCACGTTATCTATACCTTGACACAAATATATTGTCATTAATACCCTTACATTGACTCTTTAAATGTGTCACCGTAATCTGCCACTCGACACAAATATATTGTCACGAATACTATTGCATTGACAATTTAAATGTGTCACCGTTATCTATCACTCGACACCAATATATTGTCATTAATACTCTTATAACGACGCTTTAAGTGTGTCACCTTTCAATATAACTCGACACCAATATATTGTCGTTGTAAATATTTCGTTACACAAAATTGTTGTCAAGAAATGTGCTTTAACGACATTGTTTCTGTTTAATAAAGGCTTATATGTCGACAAATGTTTGGTGCGTTATTCTTCATTTTTGTAACACATATTTTTTTGTCATATATTTCTTCTTTAAAAAAAAATCAAATACTAAATTTTAGCATTACCCACATATGTTGGAAAGATATTTATATTGATAATAAAAAATATAACTTATATTATCGGTAAAGATTTTACAATAATTCAAAAGATAAATTTACTGTAATATTACATGTATGTTGTTGGAAAAAAAAAGCACTAGAGACATGCAGCATCGGAATTTAAAGGATCATGCTTTACTCTATATGCATCTAAACGATTTAGAAGTTAACATGCATCTACTAAGCGATGGACTTAAACGAAAAGCCAAAAGGTAAACGATGTTCTTACCTTTGTAATTATGAACTTCTTCTTTAATCCAACGCTACTTTGCCTGAATATCACGAACAAGGACAACCACCAAGTTGACCTACTATGCTCAAGACCAAGAACGGAGTTGTGGGACTCGATTATGTGAAGTGAAAATATCGAGAGAGATGAGGAGTGTATCATTTAGATGTTGTTGTTCAGAGAAAAACCTCTTTTTTTTTTCATTCGGTAATGAGAAGTTTTATATGAAATTTACATGCAAATTGCATGTAAATTATTTCATATCTTATCAACACCTAATCAATTCATTAACTCTTTAATGAAATTAGTAGCTTCAAATTCATAATAATTTGCCACATTTCCCATTAACAGTTAATTAATAAAGTAATTAGTTAAATGGGCATTTTGGTCATTTGATAAACTTAAGTCAAAGTCAAACTTTGACTTTTCTCAGTCAAAAGTCAACTTTTTGACTTTTTACTAATTTTCTCGTCTTGACTAATTCTAATCTCTCGAGTATGAATCTGTATTCATTTCTCTAAAATTCAAGTCATATTTGAATATAAATCCAGTCAAAGTTCAAAATCAACATATTGACTTTTTGACCGTTCTCTAAACTTTTCAAGCTTTATGAATCTATATTTATTTAAGTCATATTTAAACACAAAACTTAAAGTTTGTTTCTACCAACTTATATCTCATATATTTGTTGATTTCTCTCTCTTATCTTTATTCGAACAATTCGAATTACTTCAACATACTTGTTCTTAGTTGAATCCATATGAGCTAGTAGGGGAACCTAATGGACCTATAAATCACGGGCTCTAACAATTCAAGATTAACTGGCTAAACTCTTTTAGGCCAAAATTAATTAACATTCGTTTAACTAAAGAGTCATTCCACTAATGACTCTTAGTTGCACACCCCTCACTATAGATATATTTCTGTCCACCTGATATAACCATGATGAGTAAGTCGATTCTTCACAGGTTGTTCGTATTCTCAGCTGGGTCAAAATACCGTTTTACCCCCGAGATTACATCTTGCTCCTTAAGACCTACTAATCCACTATTGAACAATTGGTTTAAGGTCCAACCTATAAGCCAAAATTCTTCTCAGGCCGATGAGAAGGTGGGGACCCTTGTTCAAGACTTGGATTCAGTCTTTAAGGGAACAACCTATCTACTATTCCAGAAGTGGGTAGGAGTGAATTCCATCTTGCATCCTATATCTCTAACTATCTACTCGGTCTTACCCCTGAAATGGCAGGCTTATTGAACCAGCAATGTTGAGCTGCCCTCACCTATGCAGATCTAAGGATCACTACAAGAAATCAAACTTTTCCCGACGTCAAAAAAGACGTCGGCATAAAAGACGTCGGGAATAAGAGATTCTCCTGACGCATAAAGTAAGACGTCGGGAGAAAAAGCTATTCTCGATGCATAAAGTAAGACGTCGGGAATGAGAGGTTTTCCCGACGTACAATCCATGCATCGCCCACAAGACGTCGGAAAATAAGGGGTATTCCCGACGCCGTAAGTAGTGCGTCGGGAAAAGCCTCACGTGGGAAATAAGGGGTGTTCCCAAGGCTTAGGTTTTTCCGACGTCGTAAGTGTGTGTCGGGAAAGGCAAGTAGGGCGTCAGAAAAGGCCTAGGTTGTCCCGACGCCGTAAGTAGTGCGTCGGGAAAAGCCTCACATGGGAAATAAGGGGGATTCCCAAGGCCTAGGTTTTTCCGATGCCATAAATGTGCATCGGGAAAGGCAAGTAGTGTGTCGGGAAAGGCCTAGGTTTTTCCCGACGCCGTAAGTAATGTGTCGGGAAAAGGTCTAGGTTTTCCTGACGCACTACTTACGGCGTCGGGAGATCCCCTGCTTATTTATTTCGTTTCTGTTTTACACAGAATTGAAAACGAAAGGGAAAGGGTTTGGAGAAGAGAGAAACTGCCGCTGTCCGTAGCTCGCCGTCGTCCCTTCCATCTTCGTTGTCGTCCGTCGTCGTGACTGCAACTTCAGCTTCAGCCTTCCTCCGTCCGTAGCTCGCCGCCAACCTTCTCTTTTCCATCTTTCAAGTTCTTCTCTCTCCATTCTCACTTTTTCAGGATCCCGTTTGTCACCTTGTAGCTAAGTCAGTCAATGACTTTCAAAACAAATATATCTTAAATGAATTTTTTTTATTGAAACAACTTTCATTGAATGAATATGTGTGCGTCTGTGCATCATAGGGTTGGCTTAACATTGGACAAACAAGAAAAATCTCAAGTTTAACGAACATTTTCAAGTGCTTTTCTCGAGCTTTCAGTATAGTGTCGGCAAACTGGTTCCTTAACAAAGCTGCACGGTAAAGCCTGTCGGGGGAGGCTTTCCCGACGTCGTTGTTTGCGTCGGGAAAGACGACATCGACAGAGGCTTTTCCGACGCATGACCAACACAGCGTCGAGAGAGGCTTTCTCGACGCGTGACCAACACAACGTCGGGAAAGCCTATCCCGACTCACTTCCCCCGACGTTTGTCCCCACGTCGAGGACTGCGTCGGGAGATGCTTTCCTGACATATTTTTCACGTCTCCTGACGTTTTTCGACGTCGGAAAAATCCCGATTTCTTGTAGTGGATTCTACCGAATGAACAAAAAGTTCATAGTTAGCTCAGGATTAAGATCAAGTTATCTAGGTCATCATAATTGAAATAGACAGTTTATAGTTTACGGTGTTATAACTAAAAGTGACTATTTCGTGGTTCCAGTCGTATGCAAACACTTTGCATAGGACGCCCCCACTCCTATGTCTCTACATGAACGATTCAGGATTACATCGTTTGTACTAACTACGGAGCGGGTCGAATCCATAGTGTTTATCCAGAATAAGGCGCCCAACCTTATTCATACACTATAGACTATTTGGGCTATTAACTTGAACTTAATCCATTTTTAAGTCTATACATAAAGTTCAAGTGTATTTGACAAACATAGTAAAATAGCCTCGAGACCTAAATTTATTGGTTTTTAGATTATAGCATTCAATAATAAATTTTATTGAATCAAACAACAAAGTACGAGTTTTAGGACACAAATTCCAACATATGTGTGACCTAATCTAATCAAATTGACACATAAATGAGAACTTGATCAATACCATGGTCCATAGATTCTTCAACTACCTGCAAATTTGACGAAAATGAACCTTAGCCAACATTCATTATGGAAAATGCATAAGCATAAGCATAAGCATAAACATTAAGTACATGTCAAACAAAAATCACCTTCTTAATAAGCAAACCAATAAACTTTTCAAAATAAGCGTCCAAAGTTCATACAACCAAGGTTTTAAATAAAAGACCCATAAGGAATGCAAAAGACTAAAAAAAACATCGACTACATAAGCATAGGCATAATCATAGTATATTAATGTTGCAAATGTAAGTTTCGATTCACTCTTTACAGGCCAAGCAATGTTCTAGTTTGCATCAAGTTGAAACTTAGCATAAACTTACTCTTAGCCCCCCTCCTCCAAAGTAAATACAAAACAACATGATTCTTATAACATATGTCTAAGGGGATTGAACAAAATAGCTTTTCAATGACTACCATAACTACAGAATAGTTAATACAACAAAATATCAAGTTCCTAAATACATGTCAACATGATTCCTAAAACATATGTCTAAGCGGATTGCACAAAATATATTTTCAATGGCTACCACTGCAGGATAGTCAAAGCAACATTCTTAAGTACATGTTAACATGATTCCTAAAATAAAATAGTTAAGTTACGTTAAAAAACATAAAGCACGCTTACCTCTTTCTTTTACTAAATCCCCACCCCTATATCTTGATTACCCTCCACAGAGGCTTCTTCTTTCTTGCATGTTCAGAAGCCCTAATAATGAATAGCAAACTACGTAAGTTATACAATTATTGTTTCATATGCAATATATTAACTCTCATTATTTGATCCATAACGGAGTTCATGATAAATTAAGTTAACATCATTCTTAAAGTTATTCCAAGAACAAAAGTTGCAACCAATGTTATGAGAAAACAAAGAATGTAACAAATGACAAACACTTTAAAATTTTACATACTCCAAAAATCCAAATAATATATAAAATCCAATTGCAAAATAAGTAAGTTTCAAAACTTTCTTACCATGAGGATTGGGAAGTGTTGCTATCAAAGATCTCTTATAGTTTCTCTTCTATCAAATTCAACCCAAAAATCGAGTAGACAATATATTGATCTAAATAATCTTTGTTTTTTCCTACGAACCATAATTCAAGAAAACATCATCATTGACATACAACACATAAGCAAATATTTAATGGCTTAAATTGAGAAGTCCTAGTTTTGTATCTTATCCTCTTATAGTTTTTAATTTAGTCTATCACTATTCGAAAATGTTAAAATTAGATGATAATGAAACTTACATAGCATGATACTTCATAGATTGACAGAAGTTCAAAAAAGAAAAAAAAGTCATCTAAGTGAGGAAAAATGAAACTTGTTTACTAA